>NC_135267.1:28105002-28706733 GCF_051311805.1 Agelaius phoeniceus
AGAAGGAGGAAGATTAGTTGCACTTTGGCATTTATTCCCTCATATTGCAACCATTTACCCATATTTCATATAAGGTCTCCTTGAGGCTTACCAAAATCTCCCAACCCACATAAGGCAAAATGTTTGTCGGGTTTTTGTTTTAAGAAGACCAGTGCATGAGACCAGTATGTTATTAATTTCAGCAGAGTAGCTTAAGGAATGAAGTATTAATGAAGTAAATAGCAATGTTTAATCATATGAGAGTAAACACTTGCATTTTCACAGACTGAAAGAATACATTTCCAGATAACTATATTTCAGTAATGAGAGACCACACTGAAACAGAAATTCCATGAGCTAATAACATGCTGCACTTAATGGAGAGCAACTTGATACTCCCCATGGTTAAATACTACACATGATGAAGACACAAGGCATGGAAGCCCAGTATTTGCATTAAAGAAAAAAATTCAAAATTATAAGGTCATTACAACTACCTTAGGCTTTTCAGCTATTGGATCATTTTGGACAGTCTAATTTTTTTTTTTTTAATCAGCACAGGATATTGTGCAGTGAGTTTCAAGGATGACATTTGTTTTGTTGGCTTAGGGAAGTGGGGAATCCTTCCATTTGCCTTTAACAGTAAATGATAAATCCAGTGCTGTCAACAGATTTGCTATACCTGGCAATGTGCAGATGAATAATACTTTGATAAATAAAAGAGTTTTCTATTCCAGTAATAACAAAGTGAGCAATCTTGTTGAAAGGAAAAGCCTGGCAAATGTGAGGGGTTATACAGATGTTCCCAAATGGCTCATTCCCCAAACAGTTGTATGAACCCATAATAAATGCAATCTTAACATTTAAAATAATTGCCAGTTTTATCTTTAAAATATGAAAATGTGAGTCCTTTTGCTGTGTCTCATCAGACTGAATTGTTTTACAAGAAGACAGAATACTTCTTCAGAATTCTTCTCTCTACTCTTCAGTTTTAGCTGAATGCTATTGCAACGCCCAGCAGTCACTCAGTGTGTGCCAAACATGAATATTTTTAAGCGTCATTTGAGTTTTAGAGGCTACAGTAAGTGATGGGAACACAATCGTCTTGGGAATCTACAAATAACTTTAAAAAAGCTCATAAATCTGGCTTTCATGTTTAGGTTTTCAACAGCTTTATGAAATATGTCAAAGCTTGAACACAGTGAGTTCGTTTTCCTTCAAATTTCTGAGGATTGACTTCTCAATCTTTTTTGATATGCTGCAGAGAAACAAATAAAAAAGGACTTGGCTTTGAAAACTTAGGCATCAGCAAATTAGATTTTTTTAAAGTTGCTTTCTTATTTTAATTTCTTTTGTATCAACAGAGGAAAAACTAAGTAGGGAAGCCTAAAGTATTCCCTCATCAAAACAACCACAAAATGTTTCTGTTTAGCACACAATATATTACAACATACCAAACAAAATATTAACAAAATGTGATGTATAATTAAAAGATTTTTCTTCTTAAATTGTATAAAAAAGATGCATCATAATGACTAAGCACAACAGAAACCTGGAGAACTGCATTCAGAAGTCCCATGCAAACTCTCTACTTACAGGGAAACACATGCACTACAATGATAATTAGCAGGGAATTCTTGGTTTTTAAAATATGAACTAAAGGGTCAGTTGAAATTACATCAAAATTCAAGAGCAAAAATCTTTAAAATTGTCTGAGAATCACAAAAATGAGCCCACTCAAACAGATTACCTGGCATCACACATGGTGCAACTGCTGTGGAATGTTGCCCACTGCAAAACTTGACCTGATTTGGGCTGCTTTCAGAAACTCCCAAAAGAACTGCTATCATGATTACCTCTATAACTTCCCTAAGTAGTACTCCCTGGCAGGAATACTTCTTTATGTGTAATAACATCTCCTCTTCACTTAATCTATGTCACAAATTGGAAGATCCCATAGGAAGAATGGAAAGCAGAGACATTTAATCCTCCAGCATTAAAAGTAGCAAGTGGAGTTGCTGGCACACACAGAGCAAAAAAACCCCTACATGTTCATATATTTGACCAGGTGGTTTTTATCAATTATGTTTTAAAATTATCATTACTCAAGAAATGTTTTTTGGGGAGGTCCACTTTTTTCATAGGTGCTAAACAAAAGACATGACAAGCTATTTCTATTTGAAGATTATTTTAATGAATGATTGTACTTTTTAGCATGACAATAATATAAGAATTTTGACTATATCGTGACAGAAAGCTGGGACTATCTTCTGTATAATTGAGGGAGAAATATTTATGTTGTGAATACAGAGTAAGTGTAAAGCTATGATAGTTGGTAGGGTAATAGCTGAGTACCTGACACTAAATTTATTGTCTTTGCTCTTATTTCTCAAGTTAAGGATAAGCATTTGAAAAGGATTTGTTTTAATAAAATGAAAAAAATGAATTCACAAACCACAGTCATAAGCTGTGCATGGTAACAAATGATGCTTTTCTAAAAGTAACCATTTCCAGTACCTGTTTAAGGAATTGACATTTACAAACTTGTGAGCTAATACACCAAACTCATTTGCAGCAGATCACCCCACTGCTTTCTTCTCAAGAGTCTACAGGAGGCAGACCAGACAGTGTCTCAGTAACCTGATCAAATGCTGGAGGAAAACAGAAGTCTAACATGTTATTGCTGCAAATAAGAAGCTTGAAACAAAAGCCTTATTTGGAATACAATCTTATTCCTGATTAGGATTTCAGATGCATTTGGGATTTTGACATTTTAACATTTCTGCTTTTTTCCCTTTTTTTATTACTTATTTCTGATTTAACTTTTTTCAGTGACAAAGATAATGGAACAATAATAATTTGACTTATTTGATATTTGCATTTGCTCTTGCAGGAACTGTCTTAATGAAGATAAAATGAAAGCATGACACTAAAGGTGAAGCTATTGAAGTGCTAATCTGAAGTGACAATCTAAAATCAATTCACAAGAAAGTCCACAAGTTTACTGAAAATCTAATGGTGATGTTCTAAAAACCTTAAAAAAAAAAAAGGAAATATTCTTGTAAATTGCATATGGAATTCGGGTTTGTTTTAAATTTGAGCTTGCCAGTTGTGACGCAGTTAAATACGGAGAACTAGGCAGACATTATGGTAGTGGACTTTCAGTGACTTCTCATGCTAGCTGGGCAAAGTTTGTAGGGTCAAACTCCTGACCCTGTCCTCCTTTTTGAGTTCCTTTCCTATATTCCTGCTGTTCTTTGTCTAAGAATGGTGCAGTATTGAGTGTCTACCACTTTCTAGTCTATCTGGATTTTACCTGAAGTGCTTTTGCTTTAGTGAAAGCAGAAAGCCTTTTCAAGAGGCTGTCATTGCATATGCAAGCAGTTCCACTTTGAAAACCAAAGGATACTCAGCAAGTACTGTCCATAAAATATGAGCAACTGGGATTTGAGCTTAAATGCAAGATAAATACCCTGAAGCACAAACAGTCACGGTCTTCAAGGAAAACCAGTAGTTATTTTCTAGTCACACAGCTGGATATCTTAGATAAAATACAAATGTTCAGTAATGCTCAATGCTTAGATAAAATGCTCAGTGCTTCTCTCCTGCACACTAGTTTTCTAGTAAATGTATGTAAATAAATATTTATCATACCTAGCTCTGGCCCAGTCCATAAATCCCACTAAAATCCATGGGAATAAGGTGGGTTTATCAGGAATACAACTTTAGTCCTATAATAATGCAAACTCTCATGAAGGTAACTGTTTGCTTGCACACCTACTATATTAACCTATATACACTAAGAGAATGAAGAAAAAGAATATAATCTAGCTAGTCCTGCATGAGAGAAAAAGTTTAAAAATGTCCTCCACACTCACTGGATCATGTGTATATTTTATTTTAAAATGCTATTAGATTTAAAATTGAGGAGCTAGCATGGTAGTTCTAATGCTACCCATGGAATATTTTTTTAAGTGTCTGTTTAAGGTGCAGTGCATTTGTCCTTATGCTGTGGACTGATACTGGGAGAGCCATAAAGCCATCATTGCTCAGACTGTTAATGGAGGCAAGGACTCACTGCACAACACTCTAATACTCCTGGGGTTAAACAGAGAAAGAGTAATGATGGGATTTGGAGGGAATTCAATAAATCCTTCTTATTAAAGAGAGGCCAGTGTCCTACAGACTTAGAAGGGAGGGGAAGGCTAAGTCTTCTTCTGAGAAGATACACACATAAACTCCAAAGTGGTTTTTAATGATTTCACAGCTAAACAAAACTACATGGCATTGTCATGTCTTCTCTGCTATAGAACAGAGAATGTTATGTAACATTCTCTGCTATATATTACAAACAAATATGACAGTTAAAAATTAAGTAATTCCATACTAAACTTAAAACAGTAGTTTAATCAATTACAATTTATCATAGCTGATTACCTCTCCAGTTTGAAATAAAGCTGAAATCAGGTATGAGATGGATAGAGAAGGAAAAATCAAAATACTTTGACTAGGCAAGTTTTATATTATTTTATAAATAAAAGGAATACATCAGGTTTTTTATGTTCATTAAAAGCTGAATATATTCACTGAGGCACACTTTGGTAGTGCCAGCATGATAAAGTCACAAAGCATGCAGGGTGACAGCTAAAAAGCAACAGAGAGCTTTGCACATAATCTAAAACTAAATCTGTATGTAATTTCCTTCCCTTTGTTAATTGAAGATTAAAACTAAATCAAGGGGAAGCCTTCTATGAGGCTACTTCCAACAACAGATGACTCAACTAGCACCTGAGAATTTGTTGTGCTTGTGTGTACTGAGGTTCTGAACTTCCTGTTTCAATAAAATACCAAACAAGTTGTGTTTCCTTTACAAATAAGCTATTACATCAAACCCTGTTCCTATAATTTCAGTTTTTGTCCTCATTCCAACATTTTCTTTGGCAAATGTAGAAACATTCTAATTAAAGAGAAGAGAAAAACAAGCATCATTCATCATGGTAAGAATGAATGCTCAAGAGAACATCCTTACTGGTTACTTGTTCATTCAGTTTAATTTGGCTTTTTAAGTGCGCTTAATTATGGCATGCAGTTCTCTGAGATAAAACATGGGTAGCAGGGTTTCCACTAATAGTGTCTTGTGAAAGCTATTAAAGGTAATAATTCCTCTAATGCCATACAAATGTAATACCACCTGTGTAAACTAATTAAAAATATTTTTAGAACACCATAATACTTTAAATATACTATTTAACATATCGTTTGAATCTTTTTAAAGTGGAAATGTTCCTGTGTTGTCATCAGCATGATCTATAAGATAAGAGCAATAAGAATCCTTTCCAATATCATCTTTCCATAATTTTCACATTTTGACCTCCGTCTACTTTATTTGCAATTAACCATGAGAAAGACAAATTCTCATGAAAAGGTAAATACCAGACCTGCCTAATGTAACTGTCTGCTTAAGTACAATACAGCCTATATATTACAACATATGTGGTTTCTTTCCTAAATTTATTTAACCACAGAATTGGAAGTGCTGATTCACTCAGGCAGAAGCCCAAACTTAAAAGGATACTATAGTAGGAGTTATGATTAATCAAACAAATGTCATTTTGGATAAGTCCATGTGCACATTGTATCTTTGTGGAGAGCACTACCTCTTTGTCTTATAAACCAAAGGCTTCCAGCAAATGAAGCTAAAACCCCAGTCAGATGCTTGGGGTTGTGTTCTAGACAAATCTGGAATGCAGTAGAAAAAACATCCACTGTAAATGGCTAAAGCCAGTGGAGGATGCTGAAAACTCCTGATGAAAAAATAACCACTACAATGTCTGCAACACCCTCTGAGTGTAGCATGAAAATAGAAATAGTGCAGTTAATCCTGGAAAAACCCTATGTTTGAGGAATGATCTCATCAAAAAGGAGAATGACTTGGCAGTGCTGTTGAGAAGAAGCCAGCAGCCCTACAGCAGTGGTGAGATGCTCTTGGGGAAAGCACACAACAGGAGATTGGATGGCAGTGTGCACTCGCAGCCCAGAGAGACAAACATATCCTGGGCTGCATCAGAAGCAGCGTGACCAGGAGGGCAAGGCAGGGGATTCTGTCCCTCCGCTCTGCACTCTTGAGACTCCACCTGGAGAGATGCATCCAGCTCTGGGGTTCTCAGCATAAGAAGGGCATGGAACTCTTGGAGCGAGTCCAGAGGAGATCACAAAGGTGACCAGAGGGCTGGAGTCCCTCTCCTACGAAGACAGGCTGAGAAAGTTGGGATTGTTCAGCTTGGAAGAGGAGAAAACTCCTGGGAGACCCTAGAACAACCTTCCAGTACTTTAAAGGGGCTACGAGAGGGCTGGAGAGAGACTTTTTACAAGGGTATGTAGTGACAGGACAAGCAGAACGGCCTTAAGATGGAGAGTAGGCTTAGATTAGATATTAGGAAGAAATTCTTTACTGTGAGGTGGTCAAGCACTGGAACAGGTTGCCCAAAGCTGTGGATGTATCCCTGGAAGTGTCCAAGGCCAGACTAGATGGGACTTTGAGCAGCCTGGTCTAGTGGAAGGTGTCCCTGTCCATGGTGGAGTGGGTTGCAGCTTGATGATCTTTAAGACCTCTTCCAATCAAACCATTTTATGATTCTATGAACCTTTAGAAAAAAACCCCACAAGCAAACAAATCCCCAACAAAAACCCAAAACCAACAAACAAACCTGAAGCAAAAAACCCAAGAAAAAATGTCTACTTTTAATATCAGATGAACCACTACATGTCCTTCAGCATCTCCTACATGAGTAAGAAACAACCAGCCCAATCCACATCACAGAGAATAATAATAATAATAATTATGGGATCACACTATGGTACTGCTTCAAGAAGCACATCTTTAGTTTCATAAATGTGAGCTTAGCCAAACCAAAAACTCAATGGGATGGGACAAACAGATCTTTCAATTATTTATGCCATTCATATTTTACAGTTTCTCTTCTAAGCCATAATCAACTCAACTATATAGTTCCACATAGTAAAGTTTAGTGCAAAACTTAATTAATGTCATAGTTCTCTACCTCCTGCATGTTAGACTAAACCCAGAATTTCAGTAATAATACTCAATAAAATCTATAGTTTGGCCTTGCTTTGTATTGAAACTGCAGCTGTTTCAAGGCACTTAAAATGTACCTTGATTCAGGCAGGAATCTCTGAGGCTAGGCAAAACTTTTGGTAGATCACTAAAATTTTGGGACAAGTTTTTCAGTCTTAACATGTTAGTGAGGATACCTTAAAGCTAATTCTTAAATGTGTATTTTCTTTGATTTTAGAAAGTTAGTACTAAACAGAATTTTTATACTTTTTCCCTGGATGGTCCTCATATGTTCAGTTTAAAACATAGATACTAATGAATAGTTACTGTTAAAAGAACCAACAAAATTCCACCCAATTCAGACTACCCATAAAATTCCTGTCCCTCAGGCAAACATACTGCTGTTAGACTTCTCTCTCTATTCTATAATAGATTTAAAAGTAGGCATGACATGCAACAAAGACTATTGAAGGTGAGCAGAATCAGGCTGCCTCATCTCCACAGGTAAAAGCCTCTCATGTGAATCACTGCCAGAATTTCCTGCTTGAAATGCATTTGATAAAGCCTCAAGGCCACAAATAAATCTGGTAGAACGAAATATGGGTAAAGTGTGACCTTTCAGTCAGATTGGGGAAAAAAAGGGACAGAAATATTCTTCTGAAGATCAAAAGGTCCCTGGTGCAGACACTATCCTTTGTTTTGGATTTGTACAATGTAATGAAATACAAAGTCTGCTTTCATGTTTAGTGGAAAATAATGAAGAAATATTACCTTTGTAATAGTAATTTACTGACTAGCAAAGCAAGGCTCTTTTTTCATTGCAGCCTCTGGGACAAACTTCAGGCAAATATTAAATAATACTTTTTAAAAATTATGAATTTAGACCATCTTTTAAATACTTATGATAAATAACTTCAATACACAAGACGTAAATCATCGATAGAAAAACATGACAGTGGAACTTCTTGTCTTTGAGAAAACCTCCAAGGTCTACAACAGAAGACCTTGTATCATCAACACATAATAAAACACAAAACAGTAAGAACAAGTAGAGAAGTATATTAATATATAAAAACCACATACTCACAAGCACAGTAAGTCAAAATCATAATTTCAAAGTAAATCAGCTGATGATAGAATTTTGATAACTATCTTATGAATACATTTTAAAATTGATTTTTTTTTTGGTGTTTGTGTGGTTGGAGCAAAGGTATGGGAGTTAGAAATCAAAGGAGACTATTAAAATGCTTATATCAGGGAAACTAAGACTAGCAGGACAAAATCTGGCACATATTCATGCATATTCATGGAGTATTTTCTTCATATTAACTGTGAATTACTTCAGCCTCTGTTTTGGAGGACAGAATTCTGCAGTTAAGATTGTACCTTAGACACACTTACGAAAGTGCCTGAGAAGACAAGCTATATCAGCTAAAATATACATTCTAAAGCTCTCAGAATGTAATGGAGAAATACATTCAGAAAAATATCAGATCTGTAGGCTATGATCCTACCCTGTAGAGACACTGTCATGGACAGAGTTGCAGTACAACTTTTTGCTTATGACTAAATGAAGAAACAGTAAGGAATTTATTAAAAATAAGGGAAATTTAATTAAATAAATAAGATTCACTTTTGCTGGAATCATTGCATAACACTGTGTTTTGAGGGAGTCAGATTTGTAACTAATTTTATTGCCTGGATATAGTGTACTACAACTATAATAAAAAAAACCCAAACAACAAGAGCATCTCAACAGCTCCACTAAAACTGCCAGACCAAAAACTTTCCCATCCCAACATAGCTATAAAGGGTCTCTACAAAGATCCATCATATTTTTGCTTCTTCAGCTATTCCATCTAGAACTACGGTTAAATAAATGATAATATAATAATAAGAGCCCATAATTCAACACATTTTTCCTCTTATAAAACAACAGTTCTTGATATAGACATTCTTCTGTGCTACGTAGAAGTAGTTCTTTACAAGTTCACCTTTTAAATAAATGGAATGTATTTTGGACTGACAGCATTTTAACTATTACAGATAAACACTGCATATAAGCCTGATTTACTGTTATGCAATAAAATACACATAAACAAATAAAATACACATAAACACTTTCCTTCTACCATAACAAGTGTGAGGATCAAGTAAGACAAAGCAGGATTTCTGAAGCATTAGTTGTATAACCCCTGTGGGGCTCCAATGGCTTAACCAACAAAAAAATCATTATATGCAGGAGCCAGGAGGTTTTCTAGCACACCCTGGTCTTATGAAACTCTCATTCTTCCATTTTGTTCATATATGGAAGACAGAACTCCAATTTTTCTATCACTACCATCCATACATGCAGTAGGTTTCACTCATAATATACTGAACATGTACAGAGAAACCTTTTTTACTGAAGGATAAAGGTATTTAGATGACTAAAACAACCATGATATTTCTAGGCATTATGATAATATACATTACTTACAGTAGGAAAAGAATATTAAAGCTAAAAGCTGATTATTAGCATCAAGCACTTTTGCAAAGTGTACGTGACCATCTGCCAGTGAGCTTGTAATGAATCATACAGACAAACGCAATCACAGTGCAACATCACCAGAAGAGAAAAGACAAAGGCACATAAACTTGACTGTTTTTTTCTACCGTGGAAAAAAGATCAAAGTGAAACTTTGACTGTGTTTTTAAATGATAACACAGTTTCCCCAAGTGCTGATTTCTAGAATTGCATTACAGTTCAGATGATAATGTAAAAGCATGTGTAATGCATACATAATGTGCTACTATTGCAGCAAAATGGAAATTTACCAAATCTACATCAATAGAGCAATAGAAACATCTGTTCTTCCTCACAATTAATATTGGCCTGGGTCTGTTCTTATTACCTGTAAACTAGTTTCAGCTTCTTTACTGCAGTCTTTGCTTGCTCTTCTGGTACTTTGTTATGCCCTTCTAAACACATCCCAGTGTTTCTTTTCATTTAAGAATCAGATCTTTTCAAGAAACTCGGAAAACAACCCCAAAGCAAACAAACAAAACTGCAGCATTGTTTTATGAAATGTAGTCTATGTTTATGTGCTGAGAAAATTCTGGACTGGAACAAGCTGTCAACAACTTTCTTTTAGCAAAAAATTTACATTCACTCATTTTTCATTTCCATGTTAGTCCAAACTAGTCAAATGCAGAGAGGAAACTAGAGAATACATCACAATTACAGGCAAAATAACAAGTGAAAAGTTTTTGTGACCAAAGTGTACCAAGGCAGCAAGATTCTATTAGTCAGATATATGAGGTCATTGTACTATAAGCAAGGACCACAGAGTGGTAAAAAGGAATTACAGAACTGATTTTTATCCTGGAAAATTAGCTATGTAGATAAAACAGAGCTCTTTTTAGGAGCTAATTGGGGTGTTAAAGTTATTTGTAAGTCATTACAGAACATAACCATGTGCTCCTAGATTATAGTCATGTGCATAGATTAAGCATATCAGCCAGAGAAGGCACAGAAGTAGGTGGGTATCCTTCCCAGGATGGGCTTCTGAATAGCAATCAGATGAATCCATAAAGTCCAACAGGTTTCTAGAGCTGTTTTATCTTGGCTATTTTGTCATGTATGCTATGTACACCTGAGTACACTACATTTTTAAAAACAAATTTTAGATAAAATTGGCCTTTTGACTCAGCAGGTCTTTGTGAACTAACATTTAAAGGACGTATTCCACAAAAAATGATGCTATGTCTTCCTCCTTCCACTTTGAGCCAATTTCCCTGGTATGGAAGCAGGATGTACTTCAAGTTCTCATGTCTTCACTGGTAATAAAGGATAAAATTAGTGCCAGGCTCAACATTCTATCTTTATTAAATAAAAATAGTAATTTACATATGCATCCTGAATATGTAAAATTTCCTTTCTTGTCTGTTAGCAATATCTTGAATACAGGGGTTATTCTGAGTTTCACAGATGTAACACAGACAAAGAAACAGCACTGAAGGACTAGAATACTACAAAAGCAGCATGTAACTTGCAGAAAGTAATAGCCTGGTAGTACCTTTTTAACCTGGGTTTAAAAGTGAGATGCCAAGTAGATGATTTATGCTCTCTCTTGTAACATAGTTAATACTAAAACTGAAAGCATGATAAATGAAGATAAATATCTCAGGGTTCTTTCCATTAGACTGGCAGCTGAAGTGCTTAAAAAATCCTCCACATGCATTAACCTGAACATTATAAAAATTCTACCTGCAGCCACAGTAAGTTTTAGCAAGTGAAACCTGTATGTGACTGTGGATTGTATTGTAGACAGGAACTCAATTCTAATTTACTTTGAAGTTTTCTACAGCATCCAAGGTATTGAGAGGTACAATAAACACATACATGCCAATAAAAAGGAGTTGAACAGTATTAGATTTATAAATAGATACAAGAAAACAACATCTTGAAAGTGATGCCAAATAGGCAGATGTTATCAGTATTTACTTTCATATTCTGGAAATGTGAAAGGAAGGTCTTACAATAGGACTTTAGAATTTACACTTCTGGGACTGCTAACTGAACTATTCAGAAACCAGGATTCTGGCTTTCAAAATTATGCTAAAAAATATGTTTTTTATTTACTTGTTGCCTTCTACTGCCATTTTGCAGAGAAACATTTTCATGCTTCTGTAACCACGAGAAATAGAATTATTTCCCCTAAATTTAAGCTATCATTTCTTTCTTAATCTAATTAGTTCATAATCTAGGACCAAAAGGACAGAGTAACATAATCACTGGCAACACCCAAAAACAAGGCAAGATTTATCTTTTACCCCAAAACTCTTGAGAAAATTTGTAACAGCTCCAGTTTACATTTCAAATACAACCTAAACTACTCATGCACAGAACGTATTAAAAGCCTCTTAGGCTTTTCCAAGCTCGTAGATCAGAGATACATTCTTACCTAAAGATGCAAAGGGAGACATACTAGGATTTTTGAAAGTCTCTTAAGTCTACACTGAGAACCTCTGAAAATCTGTCATTCATTTATGAACATTAAACATTTTAAAGTTTTAACCACAAAGCATTTTAAAGTACAGAATACATGGGAATTCCAGTTCAGAGACATTGTTAAAAGTTGACTCTAACAGCTGAGACCGGAGCAGAATATAAAAATTAAAAACAGAATAAGGATTTAGTAATCACTTATTCCTCTGGTTTTATTCTACTGCCTGTAACTTTTATTTCTGCTGAGCTTGGCAGATGTCCCACAGAATGGGGGATGTCCAGTATTACACAGTCAAGTCTTATGTCTCAGATGAAAAGCATATGGAGTATGGCTTACTATATATTTTCATTGAAACCAGGCTGATTTTCAGATGCCTGGTAAACTGGAAAAATGACACAATGTATAAGTGGATAAAACCTTCATTTACAGCAGATGCACTACCAGCTACAGTGTATTTGATGTCTGTGGACAGAGCTGTTATACAGTCCAAACTGTCCTGAATTTCAACAATTAGTATTTAGGATTTAGGATTCGCAACTCTACCTCTACAGAAGAATATTAACTAGAAAAAAAAACAAGAAGAAAATGAAAAGGACAAGATAAGAAATCCTCTCTTTCTTATTTCCAATTCTGAATACTTTAATTTCTGTTTGTTTTCTGTTCATTAAAATTACTTCATTCCACCAGCTGTGATATGGTGCAATACTTACTAAGCCATCTGCCAGTTCAGTTTTTTTGGAAACAAGTGCCTCCTTCTGACATGGAAGAGCCAGAAAAGAGATGGAATTTGATGAATGAACATTTAATGAATTAATGAACATTGAGAAATCAATGAAAGGGAACCAAGTTTCACTTACTGTAAAGCCTGATTTGGACCAGCCATGAATGCCAATATTTGAACTAGTGATAATACTCTTGAAAATGCTTTCAATTGTTTAACTAGTCCACAGAATGTTTGGTGAGAAATCTGCATTTTAAAAAAAAAAATTCTCACAGTGTAAATCTAATGCAAATGGCAACTGTGTGAGGATTCACACATTCTGGTTTATTTAAAAAATACACTTGTATTTCAAATATAGACAGTTCTTGGCTACTGTTCATGTCATTAACAGTTTTAAAAGCCTCGGGCTATCCTCTGTAAGCAGGCACAGGGCATCTGCAAATTACAATAATGCAGAACAGACCCACATTTTGTTTACTTCAACAGCTTCTGATCATTTTCCATGACAGATGTATCACAAAAAGGTTCTGACTGATACTAGAAAAGTCTTCTAAATGAGAAGCCCCCAGTTTGCCTTTAAAGCATTACTTTTTTTTTTTGGTCCTTGAGGCTATCAGTTTATTGAAATAGCTATCTTAAAAGCATGTGTTATTTTTCTTTATTGGGTGTACTGTAGCCTAAAACTGTGGGCCAGCAGAGTTAGGTCAGAGCTAAGTGAGCACAGATTTTCTGCCCCCATTGCAGAACCAGCAAGGTAAAAAACAAATATGAATACAAAGGAGCCCACTTCACATTAAATAAATGTTGAAAAATGGAGGTTTTGAAAGTAGAGAAATTAAGCTATCACAAGTTAATGAAGAGCAATCTGAATTTGATGTATAATTTGTGGCTTTTTTGGTTCATGATGTCCATAAAATGCATTTTTAAAAAAAAAAATCACTGTAGATGATATGTTTAAATAGGTTTCCTTTTTAAAAAAATTCTGAAAGCAAAAGCAGCAATCAAGCCATTGATAATTGAGAATAATTTTTCTGGTTGCAAACTTCTCAGCCAAGAAGGTTTTTGTGTGGGCAATAACAGTCTATGAAGCACTGTCTCACTCTCATGCTTTTAGCAACTGGAATAACTATGTTCTTTTGCATGTCATTGATGGAATTAATAATATAAAATTAAGTTGTCCCAATATTGTAAAGAAATCTGAAACCATAACAATTTCCAATATTAAACCCACTGCTTGCTTATATTGGAATAATTGTGCTTAACAGTTTGCAGGCATTAATATTAGCTTGTGCCTGATAGGTTTAATTTAATGTCTGTGAGAAAATGCAAGAATTATATCAACTATATTAATTATAGTTTTATCATCTGAAGAGGGATATTTTTTCCTAAAAGCACTTTTCACATGGAGGTCCAAGATAAACATTTTTCTTTCTTTCATCAAAGTGATGAGGTTTGATGAGAGAAATGAAGAGATGAAAAAGCTTATTAAATCACTTAATTCATACTGCTGCCAGCATGGGATTTTCCTTTACATTTTTCAGTGTTTTGCCATCTGTATTACTTATACAACAGGGATTCCATTGCTTCTCATGAGAGGCTTTTCTACAGTCTCATAGATCTTAGCTTCAGAAGATATATCTTTATACTCTGTATGAAATTAAAACAAATTTTAGGCCATGACTCCCTACAGTTTCCCTGCCTGCTGTAGTCCTGCCTGGAATACTTCCCAGCTGGCTGAAAACTCAATCCATAGCTAGTCCATCTTTCCTCACCATGGGCTGCACTGGGGGTCCAGAACAGTCCCTGCTTAAACATTTCAACAGACATTTACCTAAGGTATAGTGCTCTTAGCCTTGCAAAATGTGCCTACAGTGTAAAAGAATTATGTTTCCAGGGTGATCAATCTATTTAGAGCCAATTTCTTACTGACCTGGTTTTTTTAATCAATTCACAGTCCAAGTGAATCCATTACTTAAAGAGAAGAGCAGCAAAACAACACAGTTTGGATACAATAGTCAGATAACTGTAATAAAATAAAAAATGCTGAAAATATACTAACAACAGCACTTTAAGATGAGACAATGAAACACATACGAAATCTTGAATAACCATCACTTATTTCCAGAAGTTTCATGACATTCATTTCACCTAACTTCTGGTGCTGCCATCTGAACTTGTTACCCAAGAGTCTCCTTGTGATCAACAGAGAGAAATTTCTCTGACTCCACAAGTAAATCTTGGTTGACCTGGTATATGCAGTTAATCAAAGAAGGGCACCTTAACACCCTACACAAGGTACAATCTTCATTAATGCAAAAAGAAAATATTCTAAGCTGGCTGATTTAGGAGACATCATTTCAGGACATCATCTAGTAAATATTTGAATGATTTTGCTTCCTAAAAATGATACTCAAGTGAGTGTGCAGGCAAAGAAAAGCAGAAATTAGTAGAAGAACATCAGCTGATCACTAATTTGATGAACTAGAAATAAAGTTATTTATGTTCAAGACAAATGCTATTCACTGGACATTGCTATTAGGGCTCAGGCCACAATGCTGAAGCAGTAACAAATCAGAATGTATAATTTAAAACCAAAAATGAAGCCTTATTAGTTATTTATAATAGAATTTGATCACAGATTTGACCAAAAATATTGACATAAAAATCACGTCAGAGCATAAAAATACAAGCAAGATGTTCTATAATCAAGCTTAGCCTCCAGCTAATAAGCTAAGATTGAACTATTTGATTTTTAAATAAAAGTTACTTTGGCTGTAGCCTGAATGTGGATGCATATTCAAACAATATAGACATCACCAATGTCATCTCCAAATTTCCTGTACATATATTTCTAGTGAGACAGATTAAAGATTTTTAAAGATTTGAATTTTCTGTGGAGGGAAATTACTCAAGTAATAATACAGCTTTAGATAAAAGTCCAGTAAAAGGACTTTCTCTTTGGTTTGCGTTGGGAAGAAAATATACCACTTTAATGATAGGATACTTATAAGAGACTTGGTCTTGTCTACATATTTCACTGGAGATGGGGGATTATCTTTCCAGCAAAGGATGTATTTGGAGAGATAAAGAACACAATATTACTCAGGCAGTGAGGTACTTCCATTAATATTTACAGAGCAATAAGTTGTACAGAAGCAAGGAGTCCAAACTCACAGAAGCCCTAATCTTGGTATCTGTATGCAGATAATCTTTGTGCTGTCCCATCATGGCTTCTGATGCCTCCCTAACCAGGGAGAAAAAACTCCATTTTAATTCCTTCCTTTGCTTGTACAGCAGTAAAACCAACAATAAAAAGAATGCCCAGCTTTTGTGGCAGAATCAGCAAGAGGGTGGGCAATGTTTTTGAGAGCTATTACTGAACTATGTTTATTAGTACTGAAAAAAAGAAAATATTTATCTTTATGGAGTGCAAAAATAGTCTGCAGTTGCTCTGTCCACTTCAAATTAGACATCCATAATACAGTTCAACAAATATGAATATATGAAAACACACTGCAAATATTTTTCTTGCACTCTTCATAAAAAGGTTAGTGCATGTACTGTATTTTTTTCTTGAGGGAAACAGATGTCAGGAACTAGGTACCTTACTGTTGCCGTAAATGTCCTCTCCCTCTCTGAAAGTGTTGTTTATTCCTCTTACACAGTTTTTCACTTCCTTTTCATTCCCTCTTTGACACCAGTTTATCTTTGAATTCAGATCTTAACTTGAACATGCTCTTGGGAAGTGTGACATGCTGTCATTATGAAATAAGTGTGCTATTACCAGATGAGAGAACCTTCCGCTAACCTGACTGACTGCTTACAAGAGGAAGGATTTAAATCACAGGCACTGGGGTGATTTGTAAGGCTATCTTACTGTCAGCTGCTTAGACTTTTAAAAATACATTCCTTTAAACAAACAGCGTATGCATTTTTCTTTAGGATGTCAGTAAGACAGACTTCTCATTTTCCAAACGCCTTCTGGATTCTTTCAGAGTCTGCTGCCTTTTCACATCAATATAGTACAGCATTCATATAACATAACAAAAGTCAAAACCTTACATAAAGATTTTAGGTTTAAATTGTCCAAATGCACAAAACCAATTTAAAAGACATTTTTTAAAGCACAGAAGCAGTATATAAGCATGGAGAGTAAGGACATCTGTTAAATTTTTAACTTATAATTCAACAGTAAAGAGTAAATACACAAGTGCTATGGGAATAATTTTTCAAAACAGGTTTTAAAGGCTTTACTACACATTAGCACACAAGTTATTTCATTCAGTTTCAACCAATGATAACTTGTTTAAACAAGTGCTTTATTTTGCTTTCCCCAGTATGAGAGTGAGGGCACGGCACTTAACACTGTCAGATATTCAGCAGTGAAATTGTAAGATCCATAACATTAGCTGCAATTTCCATGTTAGTTTTGAACCCATGCTATTTGAGTTTAAGATGTAATTACACTTGCTACCAGCTGAAGTTTGTTGTCATCACATAGAGAATATGTGAAGAGAATAAGCACAGCCTTTGTGCACTACAGTCAAACTATATAAAAATGTTAAGGAGGAAGGACATGTAGCAACTATTCTTCATAATCCTGGGACTCACTTCCTACTTCTGTATGTGGATGACTCATCTTTCAAAGATTAAAATAACATTCATTATTAGAAAATGCTCACAGTGAAAGACACTACCATCTGTCCTACAAACAGGAACTTCATTAATGCACAGTAAGAGTCTTAGATATGTGCCTACATTATTTGTGTAGACTAGAGTTCGTAGATACTTGTGAATTCCATTTTAGATATCACTTAAAAATTTGGACTGAAAAAGGAAATCACTATAAAAGTAATGAAGCAGCAGAAATTAAGAAACATTTTGTATTTAATAAGATGTGTGGATGTGATAATGACAGGAATTAAAAAAAAACATTAATTCATGTTATTGTTATTACTCAGGATGTGATATCATGAAGTCCCAAGCTAAATTAAAATGACCAATTATATTTTAGGTACAGTGGCATCAACAACATACTAAGAACATATATATATACAGATATAATTATGCCTATATAGATAATGCCTTTTAATGTTAATACAGTGTTACTATAAAAAAAGTGGGACACCAAAATTAGTCTGTAATTTGGAAATATGATCAAATTAAATATCTGATTATCTGAGAAAAGATATCCCACGTTTAACCCAAGACAGTCCAGGAAAGCCAATCCAGCCAGTGGCTACAAAGAAAGCAACAAAGTTGTCATATTGGTAGGAGAGGAGCCAAATTTAGATATTCCAAATTCAAAGCAATTAAATATATAATCTACTTGTGTGAAGCTCTGATGGATGTCTAACCATCTATACTTATGACAGCAAAGTTGAACATGATT
Source organism: Agelaius phoeniceus (assembly GCF_051311805.1). Classification (NCBI taxonomy): domain Eukaryota; kingdom Metazoa; phylum Chordata; class Aves; order Passeriformes; family Icteridae; genus Agelaius; species Agelaius phoeniceus. The sequence goes on from NC_135267.1 coordinate 28,123,161, forward strand.
TACTGAGGCAGAACTAATATAATAAGCTTCATAAGCAACTTATGTTTCAAATACTATGGAGGAGCCAGAGAGTTTATGCTACAAAATTCATTATGCTGATGATAAGGACCAAGATAGGGGTTTTAGACACATTAATGAAAGCATAGCATCAAGAAAGGGAGAGAATAAAATATCAGAGACATAAAGGAAACATAACGGGCAGATTATAGATTTAAAAGCATTGAAGGATGGTGGCAGTGTCAATTGTTAAAGAGAAATAGGGAGAATGGAAGAATTTCCAAGGGAATACACAGTCTGGATTTGGCTGCATTATGCTTCCACTGGTGCTGTGACATCTAGGAAAAATACTGTGTACTGAAATGATGGATTGGATGTCACAAGGCAAGATGGGAAAAAACAGACTGAGTCACCAAGCCAGAGTGGTAACTGAAATTTTCAGTGGATCAGATTATTGACCTCTTGTCCCTTCAGCAGAAGTACAATATGAGAACTATTGGGCAAATGCCCTCCCTTGTAAGGAAGGGCACTCAAAGGAGACGTGATGGAACGTCAGAGATGGAACATAAAGTTGATTATGAATTCACAAGATGTTACACCAGATGTTCTGAGTGATTAGAAATAAACTGCAGCTGAGAAAGTGAGTGGAATCCTGAGACTTTATTCAAGAAGTCATGAGAGACTGGTGCAGAAGCTCAGATGGAATAAAAATGAGCAAATGGTGGGGAAAGTAGGAATGATTGTTAAGATATTATCATGAATTTTAAAGTGCTAAAAATCTGAACTATGGTTCTGGATGAAAAGAAATTGTTTGGCTGATAGGAAAACATAATCTATCACTCTGAAACAGAGTGTAAGATCTAAAAACAGACAAGATTTTCAGCAGCCTAAAAATCCAATAGGGTCCTAGATCCTGCTCCCTGTTTTATAAGTTACAAGTTCATGAGTCTTGTCCTTGTTGACATTTGTTCCTGAGAAAAATGCTAAACTACTTACAGTGAAGGAAAATATTTTGAAGACAGCAAATGGAACTATCATAAATTAATATTAAAGTACCAGGACCCAAAGGTGGGAACTTAACATTGAGTGTCAAAATGTGAGGAATGTAAATACCAGGAATATATAAAATACTTTATTAATTTATTTCATGTTTCAGATGATTTTTCATCTCAGATTTGATTTTGAAATTACCTTTCAGCATTTGCATTTACATACGTAGATCAAATATCCCTGTAAGAATGAAGCACCAAAACCTACTCCTTTACATGATTTTGCCTTTAGTTTGCACATATTTTATGACGTAGTTTTCCCTTCCTAAAATGAGTAAACTGCTGAAATGAAAACTTATCTACCAAATCAACATCAGCAGAAAGTTTTAAGGTTGAAAGTTTTAAAGTGGCAAAGTTTGCAGATAGCAGACTAAAGCTTTCTTATAAAAACTAAACATTTCTTATATTTCTTAAGTTTATATGCTTCCTTTTCTATCAGAGATCTCACAAGATCTCTGTATCTGCCTGTCAAACAGAAGCTGTGCAGCTGTAAGGAAAAATGGTAGTTGGAAAGATAATGTTAGCAGAATTCAGGCATCTCTCTCAGAGCAGCCTACTCATCTGCTGCATGGAAGAAACCCACAACTGGCTGAGTAAGGGAATTTACTGTTTCCCAGGAAAGGAAATTGCCTGCACACATCTGGCAAAATGTTCTAAATGTTTAGTTTTGACAAAATACACATTTCAGCTCTGCTTATAAGGTGAGTTCTGTAGAGTGGGTATCTTCTTTCTAAAAACGGAAAAATCTAATTTGTACTTTAAATATGTCAATCCACTATTTGGTATTTTATGGCATATACTATATACACTCAGCTCTAAAGAAAGCAGGAACTCACAGGCTGAAAGCTGTATTTTAGTTTACAGGAAAAATGTATCATGAATGTAAATACAACACTCCATATTGACGGCAGAAATGAAAGATGAAGAGAACAACAAACATGAAAGAAATACTGAGAGGATGTGACTAGCCTGAATTATAACTTTTTACTCAGTTTCTGACATTTATAAGACTCCATGCCAAATTATTTAAATTCCTCTCTACTTCAACATGTCTAACAAAGAAATGGTCATTCTCATAACTGGCAGGGGACAGATCTTAGTCATTCAGTTTTCAGAATAAGTCCTCCCTTTCAAGCAGACTTGTTAAAATGCCTCTAAGGCTCAGTAAAAAGGCTGTATGCAGGCATCTTCCTTCCTCTTCCTCAGATTTCAAGGACAAGAATGGATTTAACTTGCCTTACTTTTCACACCAGTTTTCTAAATTTAGCTGTTACTACTTTCTTTTCCCCTGAACTCTGACTGGCTTTGACTCTCTGGAGAGGCAGAGAAGACCACTTCCTCCTCCACAGCTGGGAAAGCTGCTCCCAAAAGGATAGAAAGGGTGAAGGATCACAATCTACTGCTCCAAAAGATGCACCAAATACGGCACTAAGCTGCAGCGAAGGGTTAAAGGGATGTGTATTTATTTCGTTGGCAAGGTGAACAATCACTAACTTTCCTGGACAGTGGGAGAGAGCACCTCATTAAAGCAATATGAGTCCATTGGACCCAGATGGGGAAACAGCAAAACTCTCTCTTGGTTACGTGTGTTTGGGGGGGTGTATTTCAGTTACTGCCCTGACAGCCTGGGATTATCAATGAAAGCTTGGGGAAAATTTTACTATGGTGCACCTCAGGGTGTTACTCCAAGACCTAGATGAGAAGCACAGTGAGTAGAAGCTAAGTGGTGGTGCCTGCTGTGCTGGTGAGTGTCTTCCATTAGGAGTTTGTTGTCACTTCTCAGAATAATACCTGTGCTTTCCTTATCTTTTCCCCAAACTGCAGACAGCTGCCATAGCAACTAGAAACTGGCCATTTACTCATTCATTCATTCACAACGGCAAAAAACCAAGACACAAAAACCAAGCCCAGCTTAAAACACAGTAAAAGGTGAACTTGTTTCTCTTTCCAGTATTCCTACAACCACAGTTCTCCCTAGTGGAGGCCCAAGATACAGCAAGGTTTCCTAGGCAGTCTCCAAATTCAGTTTGGCTCCTGGCCTCATTACAGCACAAGGGCCTCCCAGGGTTATGCTTTGGCTTTTCATAAAGGAAAACAGACTCCAGTTCAAACCTTTAGAGACACTCATCTCTCCTCCAAAACTCGGCAAATCTGAGCTGCCAGATTACAATGGTGCTGTGATTCATTAGGGTGGCATACAGATGGCAAGCTTTATAGCCATTCAAAACCAACTGATTTAATCAAGCCTCTCATGAGATCCTGTCCAATGAACTCTCAGCAGATTCTCCTTTACATCTTGTCTTTTATATGTGTTCAGTCCCTTGAGTAGACTTCTAATAATTAAAAAGCACACTCCTAAAATACTACACTGCTCCGTCTCATATTTTCATTTAATATGTAACTAAAGAATTTTAAAAATCTATGAAAATATAATCAGAAAAATAAAGATTATCCTCCAATTCTTCCTCATTAAGAGACAGATAGTCCCAGGGCTGGAGCAATTGGATTTTTAGCACTACTCTATTAACTATACACACAAGGTGGTGAAAGGAAGGATGACTAGTATGATATGGCCCCTAATTTTTTTGGGCTAGCTGTGCAAGGAAAACAGGGAACAGACCAACTTAAGGACAAGTTGCAATAGGAAATTCTCATTTAAATTAGCAAATTAATTAAAGTACCCAAATAAAAGAAAATACTGAATTGGAATGTCTGCTTAGATAGAAATGCTTCACACAGTGTAGTGCGTTACTCTAATGCTATTTTCTGTCTTTTGCATAATAGTAGGTTGGTCAAGTATCTTGCAAAGACTGTTATTTACATGGAATTAAACATTCTTTCAAAGACTTCAATTAATTGAAAATTAGAAATCAGTATACAACAAGTTTGAAACTTTGTTATCAGTGCAAGTAGCTGTCACATTATCTGCTCGGGTATTGCAAGACAAAATTGAAGGGATGGAGAATGCATATTTCATATACCAAACCCTCCAAATACATAAATTTTGTTGCAAATAATCTTGACCATTCCAAACATATCCCTTTGTTTCCTCTGGTTAGAAAGATGAACAGTGGCATATGAATACACCACGGGAAAAAATTCAGCAAATTGGTTTCACTCATTACAGTCCAAATATAATCAGAATCTTTCTGGAATTCACCAGAATTAAATTCTAGAGATTTTCCTTTCCAGAGGTAACTATGTAAAGAAATATCAGCAGTTTCCAACAATCTAAGACATGAATTTTAGCTGCTGCAACTCCTTTTGACAACCCCTGAACACAACTTCCATGAGTAAAGCCATGTTAATTCACTATATGAGATAAAGCAAGTTATGTAAGAGTCTGTCTTAAGAGATCCTGAGACATGCTGGGACTTTCCTTGAATATGAGAAACTTTGGTCAGCGATTCATGTTAGTTTGACTAGCAAGGCATTCCCTTTGTTTGTTTTAATTAAGAAAAATCTATAGTTTCCAGATCCAGACCTAGCCAAAATCTCAGGCAGTTTGTCTTCAGGAGTCAGTATCCTATCATGCTGGTCTCAAGAAGACAATTTCTCCTTACAGAGAGGCAAACTTTTCCAAAATTTCACTGGAATGGACTCTTTCCTTCCCAGAGTCTGGTAATGCTAGTAATTTTCCACTTTTTCAAAATGACTGATCATTGCAGAGACCATGGGAGTTGGGAAGTAGTCCTTTTTACTCTTACATATAAATTTCAAAGACTTTATTAGAACTTCTCTCCCCTTTTATGGGTATTTCCCACTCCCAAGGGCACAGAATTGGGCTAGGGAGAGCTAACCGGGTAATTCCTATTTAGCCATGCCACTTCCTGAGCTATCCCTTACTGCCACTGCCTCTGGATGGTTCTTCCTCTTCCAGTCCCAGCTAGGTTGTGATTTCTAACTCTTTTATTAACATTAGCACTTTCAAAGTTAGCCATGACATAAAGAAAAAAAAAAAAAGTGCCTTTAAAATAATAAATAAAAAGCTTGCAAACCCTTAACTCTTGAAAGACGTGCCTAAAAATGAGTGTTCATCTCAGAGATTCAGCAAAATACAAATTCTATGTTAAACTGAAAACCTCTAATTACTGCCCCTCATGTTCTCTTTGCAAGGATGTACCCAAGCCTGCTTTTATATGCATGGGACAGTGTCTTTCTCCGTAATTCCACAATGCATTGTACACCATCTAAATTACATCTTGGTTCAGCACATTTTAAAGAAAATAAATTCAGAACAAACAAGCCCAGGGACATACGTACGTATATATATGCATGTGTGTGTGTCTGTGTGTGTCTGTGTGTGTGCTTAGTGGGGGTGGTCGAGGGTAAAGAGCTAAAAAATGATTACCATCACAAATAATTTACTAGCATAGTTGGAGGCTATCGGAACTGATTGCTCTGTCTAGGAAACTCTTAATTAGAGCCGTGCTGCAGGAATTCGCAGGGGTCCTGCCGCTGCCGGCTCCTCCCTGGGGTTTCCTCTCGCCGCCCCGCTCCCGCCAGCCGCTGTGCGCTGCCCCCCGGCCCCGGCGAGCCCGGGAGGGAGGAGCGGCTCCGCTCCACACGTGTGCCGGCTCTTACCCACTCCGGCTATAAGGGCAGGGGAGCGAGTGCCGGGGCTGGCCAGGCGCGGGGCTCGGCGGGGAGCGGCGCAGGAAGGCAGCGGGCCAGGCGGGGCGGCCGCAGCTGCTTCCCGCGCCTGACAGCTGCGGGCACGGCGGGAGCGGCCGCACCTCCCCGGCCCGCCCGGGGCAGGCAGGCAAGGCCAGCCCTCGCCTGACGGCACATGGCAGCGGAGCGCTCGGCTGCGTCGCAGGTTAGCTAGGGCCGGGCTCTGGCCAGCGCATCCAGGCTCTCTAGGTCCGCCGAGCTACCGCAGGGATTAAAATGCAGCTGGCCGCCTGCTTCTTTTTGGGCTGCGGCATAATCTTAGCTTCAGGATACAACTCCTTCAGTAAGAGCATGGAGACGATAGGCAAGAAGCAGTACCAGGTTCAGCACGGGTCGTGCAGCTACACCTTCCTCCTGCCCGAGGCGGACAACTGCCGCTCCTCCACTCCGTACGTGTCCAACGCGGTGCAAAGGGATGCACCTCTGGACTATGATGATTCAGTTCAAAGACTGCAGCTACTTGAGAACATCATGGAAAACAACACTCAGTGGCTCATGAAGGTAGGGTCATATAATTTCTATCCCCAAAATCTAACATCCTGTTATCTCTTTCAGTGTGATTTCTTTTTTCTTGAACTGTGCCTAAATTCACAGAGTGCATTGTCTAGGCTAAATTTCTGAATTACCTTTCAATCAAAATGTTGTTTTGAAGTCTGGGAACATAGTATTAACTGGCAAGGAAGAGTGAACTGCACAGTTGTGCCGAGACTGTGCCTTAAAGTTTGTCATTACATTTGAGTTGCTTGGACAAATTACATACACAGATGGATTGTGGGCATGTCTGAAGTTTCTGACATGAGAGAAGCAGCTACTAATTTATAATTAACTGGCAAGGGCTATTTTAGATCTATTTAAAGAATATAGAACATACCTTTATCTGAGGCATGCCTGAAAAATGTTATCTGAAATGTGATTTCAAAACTTGAATGAAGAAATTAACCTATTAAATCCCACTGATAAAGAACTGTAGTTCCAGCAAAGGCTGCAAGTCAGACTTGCAGTGAAATCAGCCTTGTAAAGTGATAGAATTTCAAGAAAATTCTTTACTGGTTATCCTTTGCATCCTGTAACATTTTCAGTGAAATGTACAAGATTCAAGGGAAAAATAGTCTGGAAAAGGTGTTACAGATACCACAGATCTTCCCTTAATGCAATACAATTGGATCTAAGGGAAAATTGACATGTTTATTGCCAAAGTGGCAACATTTGTACCAGAAAGAGCAGGGGGAAAAAATTGCAGCCTATATTTTTATTATTACTGGACAACAAACCTGATCACTATTTCACATGTTTACAGAAATTAATTTGATTCAAAATGCTATGCAGTTCAACAGATTTTGATTTTAAAAACCTTTATTTCACTACTACCTGGGAAGGTGTTATAGTATAGTCTAATTGCATAGTAAATTTATGAGCCTTTATGTTTTGTACCAACATGCCTATCTTCTAAGCAATAAATATTTTAAGGACTTGGCACTGTATTTCCAAATAAGTGTTCCAGTGATGCCATAATAGTTTCTTCATAGCGAAAAAAAATCTGTGTTGCAAATAGAGAGAATTCAGTTTTTTACAAAGAATAGCCATTTCATACATAGTTACAAAATAATTTTGCATTAGGACTCACTCCTCTCATCAGTTACAAAGTTACAGAACTCCTGTGATAGAACCAGTGAAACCTGCTGGCGAATTTGTTAGTGTTAAACTTCCCATTCCAAAACAAACAGCAGAGGGTTTTCATCAACCTGGAAATGAGCCTTGAAGATTAAATCCAAAATGCATACACTCGAAGGCTCCAGTGTGGAATTCTAAATCTCTCTTTATAGGTTTAGGACGCTTAATTTAGAGACACAAATCATGTCAGTTCAGTAGTTTTTGGATTTTTTTTGTTAACAGGCAAACTTAAACTTACTTTCCTCCACGTACTTACCTTTCTACTTATTAATTTACAATGCTCACTGTTGTAATGCTAATGCCACAATTAACAGATGTGCGATGCAGGATGAAAAGCACACAAAGGAGAACAGTCTAAACTACCCAGCTGCTAAGCAATTTCCTAACATAAATAGTAAATCACACAGCACTTCAGTCTTAAATGTCACTTAAGTAGACAAACACAGTATCATAAGTGGCATCAGGTAAACAGAAACCAGTAAGCATCCTTATTTAGTAAAAACTATGCTTTTTCCTGTCAGCCCCTGGGAACTCAGTGCCAAGGGGAATAGGATAAGTATCTCTAACCCATTCTTTGGGGGATCAAAAGATAGATTCTGATTTACAAGACAGAGAAATGTTTCTTGTATTTGAGCAAAGGCTTCTAAATAAGATGCTTTAGAACAGCCTGTTGTTTTTTTCCTAGCTCTTCCACAGCTAAACATCCTGTAAAATATCTACTGTTTGCCTTTTTCACTATTTTAACACCTGCTCTCTATGTCATCTGTTTTGTTCACAAAGAGCCTCCAACAAAAAGTAGCTTTTCCTCAGATTTACTTTGCTAGAGACACCTGGTCTGCAAGTGAAGATAAAAAGCAAACAATAACCTTTAAAGTTGCTTACAGAGTTTACTTGCTGTTTTTTTAAGGTCACTAATACACATTCTTAGGTTCATATTTCAACCTCCCAAAATGTAGTGCAAGGTCAGTCAAGATGGGGTGAAAAAGTTGTATTTGCTTTTTTTTTTTTTTTAGTGTATTGAAAGTGTAATAAAAGATTGCTTTTAAAGATAACCTGACATTTAGCTTCTCAGCAATTGCACAAAAACCTTCACTGGGTCTTTCTCTTTAAAAGTTATTTTTGTTCATTTAAGAGGCAGAACCGGTTTTGTTTTGAAGTTGTGTAAAATATACATTACAAACTTCTAGTGTGAATTAACCTTTAAATGTTGTTCCTGAAATATTGCACATCCCCAAACATTTTTACACACCTCCCCCTCTCCTGCCTTTAATCCATCAACTAAAGGAAACGTTCTGTTTCTGAATGAACACTGGGCTGTATGAATGGAACAGCATGGGAAGTGTGTGCTTCATCTGCTTAATGGACAAACACAATGGGAAGAAAATGAGTTAGATATGTCTAGGTTCTTTTCTGATCTGCTCCTGCATAGGAAGCAAAAGATTTTTTTTCTACAATCACTACAAATTGCTTCTTCATGAAAACACATCTTTTTTCAATCTGAACTTTAATAATGCATTATGCCACTACTGTATGTGCCATACATAAAACTGGAGAATGTCTTTTAAAAAGCAGATTATGTTTAAGCATTCAGATGACAAGCTAGAACAAACCCCTATTCCACCTAATCCATGCTTTAGCAGTAAGCCAGTAAGTGATACTTCGAAGCAAAGGCCAAAATGCTAGATCAGCTGTGCTGCAATATACCTAAAATGAACTTTCCTCTTTGACTTTTCCTATCTTGGGATCAATTTGTATACTGAAGTGTAAGATTTTTTTCTAATGTGTGTGTGAGCAGAGAGCATAAGGCTCTCAATAATAAAATTTTTAATTAACTAGAGACGATAGCAGGCTGGTATGCAAGTGAGATACAAGACTGGAAATTTTAAACATAAACATAAATGTTGGCTATTATACTTTGGAACTTTCAATATACAACACCAGGTTTTCAGATATTCCTAAAAGACAGGCAAACCCTTAGGTTCAACAATTTAACTATTTCTATGTGAATAAATGGCAGCTTTACCATTTGGATCACAGCACTTGTCCTCAAGGAACCGCATTTTTTCAGATATTAAGACACTGAAATAACTGAATGCTGACTTGAATTTGCTTCTTAATATATTGACTGGATTCTATGACTCAGGAGATATGACTGTCCACAGCAATAATGTAAAAGAAACAGGTCATATTTTCTTAGTCTTTTCTGTTACAAACAGCTGAAAACAATGTATGATGGAATTGATGACATCATGTGGAATACAGGTAATTTATTTGTAGTTTATCAGCAGATCAAAAGACTAGCAAATAAAAATCTGTGTCAGGAGTCAACATTTAAACCCATTACCAGAGCTTCATCCTGAACCATCCCAGCAGACTAGGAGGGGGATGCACTGCTGATAGAAATGCAGTGTCTTTGAATACACTTAACTAAGATTCATTTCCCCTTGTCTTGATACCCTGGAAGGTTATAATTATTTCTGTACTGAATGCCATTTGTCTAATACAAAAAGATACTTTGACATGCTGCCATTCAAAACTATCTGCACACAATGAATAAGGACAAATATATTGAACAGAGTTGGACTTTGAAGTACTCAAGAAATGATTTTGACTCTGAATCCTACATTCCTTTCTTAAGTAATGCATCTGTTTTTACTTATTGTGAGAAGTGCTTGGTTCTGTCTATCAACGAAAACTGGTAGGACTCTAAAGAAAATACTTTCTTACTTTCAGACTAGTATGTTACCAGATAAAGTTTCCATGCTACTCTGGATGATATAATTATGCAGTTTATTGTTGTACTTCCTGTAGGTAAATTTCAGTGAAAGGATTTGAAATGACGCTATTGCATGTGTTTAAAAACTGTTACAGGAACCATATCTACAACATTCTGCCAATACCAAATGGGTGCCGCAGGTCTGAAATTGTACAAAATCAACAAAGAAAATGAGATTTTCTTGTACAGATTTACAAGACAAAATTGAAATAGAGAATTCACCCCCAAGATGTTATCAGTAAAAAATGGGATAAAGAGAGGCTTACAAAACCAGTCTCTTGCTAGCATTCAAGATATATTTTTCTGTGCTTTGTTTGTTATTAACATGACAATAAGCTTGTCATCTCTGACTGGTCCAAACAGCAAAATGGGAGATTTTCTCCATCAGTTATTGACAGCAAGCGTTTAATTTCCTTTTTTTTTTTCTTGTTTTCTTTTCTTTCTTTCTTTCTTTCTTTCTTTCTCTAAGTGTACTTATAGGAAATGAGCTTGAAGACTCCTGAATTGCCAATTTCCAGTTCTTTTTATTTGCATACCCACTTAATATATAAAATTTAACAGCATTACCTTTAACACATCTTTGATACTTTGTCAGAGAGACTGAAGTTGAGGATGGTGTTTCTTTTACGGACAATTTTTGTTACTGCTCCTTTTTTCTTGTTAATTATGAAAAGATTGAACAACTTGCATCTCACCTCAAATTTACCGAGTGAAACAGTAAAATGTGCTTGACTCCTAAGCTATCATGTATGTATTGCTTAGAATGGAAATTATTCTGAAGCCCACAGAAATGGGTTGGACCCACTTCTAACCTTCAAAATATGACAATTAGTACCTTTAGTGACTGTTTAATACTGTCCTTTACATACTACAGTATTTGCTTTTGAAAATGTACCAAATTCTTTGATTTACAATACTAAGCAGCTTAGTTAGTCATTATTTCTTTAATAACTTTTTACATACTTTAATGGAAGAACCTCCTGCTGCACCTGTTATTTCATGGCCTTCTACACAGCTTTGGCTGAAAGGGCAAAGCAAGATGGTCTTCCCCACTGTTACTATTGTTATAGGTCTAGACAGGCAAAATATTGCCAACTGGTTTAGAAGACACAGTCTTACATCTTGCATTAGTGCCTACAACAGAGAGGGGCCACTCTTGGATCTTTGGAACTTTGCAAACCCAGGGTTTCATCAGGTGCCTCAGTCTATATTAATTAGCCTCCTAGAGTAAGTTCAATCAGCCTCTTCAGCTTCAAGGAGACAAATGGATGAATGGAAAACTTAAAAGAAATCCCCCTTGATGAGGCAGATTTGTCAGCACTGCTGAAGAACTTATAAAAGCCAGCATGCTGCATGGGTCTCATCCTAACCTACTACTTTAGCACTGAAGTTTGTAGGCCTGAAAATTCAGAGACAATAGGTAGAAGGTACGACTGTGGACTAGACTGCAAATATTATATTAATATATAGATAAACATTATACTTCCCACTTGTTAGAAAGCAGCTTGAGTACAAGAGTCAAATCAGGATTGATGGCTTTTCCATAAGACTTTGGTGTCTTCCTATTGCCACATCCTGAAAGAATCACAGAATCACTGACAGGTTTGGTTTGGAAGGGATCTTCAGAGATCATCTAGTTCCAACCCCTCTGCTGTGGGCAGGGCTATCTTTCAGATCAAGTTGCTTAAAGACCTATCCAGCCAAACCTTGAACACTTCCAGGGATGGGGCATCCACAACTTCTCAAGGTAGCCTGCTCCAGTGTGTCACAGCTCTTACTTAAAAAAAACACCCAAAACAAAACACAAAAACCACAACAAAACCAACTAATCAAAACACAAAACCCAAAGTTCCTGGCACTGGAGATTCAAGTTGTACTTCAGAGAGAAATAGTTCTTGCATCTAGTTAGCATATTAGGATACTAATGGGAGCCTTAAGGATACTTGTACAGACCCCATAAGGGAAAATGGGAAGAGATGGCTCTTGGGGGAAAAAAACCAAAAACATGTACCTGAAACAAGGATGTCTTGCACAGGAAATATTCGGGTAGTCCAAATGCATCCTATGAAATATCTCACTGGTAATAGCAGTGAAAACAATGTGTCAGTGGACCATAAGTATCACTAGATGCTTCAAGAAAAGGAGAGTTTCTATGGCACTGAATAAGAAGTTTCAGAAATATGCACTGACAATTTTATCTGCCTTTTAATTATTTGAACTTCTCAGCCTAGCCAAATATAACTAGAGGTGGGAAAATAATATGAACGTCAATAACTAAAAAAGCCAAAGCATTTGGGGAGAAAAAGGTATAGCAGAGTAATTAAACACCTGGAAATACTTTAAAGATATGGCACATTACACAGCATTAAACCAAATAACCTGATGCACACAGTATGTTAAAAATACTGTGATAATTTTATTTCCTTGACCAGACATATTTCTAGGCAATGGGGCAGAGGAAAACTAAATCTTACTTATTCTCAGAGAGAATAAAGAGAAATACTTTTTGGTGAACCTGATGTCTATTCCAAGTAAACCAGGCTCAGAGGAGATGTTAAAGAATGCTTTAGGTTGTAATATCCAGATCTATGTTTTGTATAAAAAAAAGAATCCCACACCTAGATAGTTCTGCAAACACTCCCTGAGTCAGTTCTTAAGCTGCCTAGAAAAATCCTTAAAAGCTTCTTCAAAAGAAATTCTTATTGTGTTCCAAGTAATTACTGAAAATCCTGTTAGTTTTTATCTCTTTGTGGAACAGGTTAACCCTAAAATTAAGATGTTGTTTATAAAGCTCAGCAAATGTATCCTGCAATTTGTATGATTAAATTATGTCTATCTATTCTCTTTCCAGCTTCCAGCACATTATGGCTTAGTCTGAAGAGAGAGCAGGAAGCTACAGGAACTTTTCTGCTGTCTTTATTCTGCCCATATGAAGCTTTATCAGTTTAGCTAATAATCTTCCAGGAGTCTACTAAGGTCATAAAAAGGTCTTACTGCTAAAAAGAGAAGGCTGATAGAATATGCAACACTCTTTCTGCTAACTTCTCTCTCTGTTAACAAAAGTATGCATGGGAATCTTGTATTCTTCACAGAATTCACTATTCACAGAAGCTGTAAGGAAACATTTTCCTCTCTAGACAAGCAAATACTTCAGAATTCTTAGATGACAGCAATGTTTTTTCCAATTCAGCTGTCTCTGGAGATCTCTTGTTAAAACCATGCAGCATGAAATGTCATAGCTTTGCTCAAACCTCTTTTAATAATGTAGGGAAAAATTATCTTTTAGTTTTTGTACTTGTAGTCAGGTCTCAAGCACCATGATAGAGTTTTAAAATAAAACCCACAACTATACAGAGTTCCTTTACTTTCTAGGGAACAACATATCAAATTTGTATCATTGATTTTGCTCAGGTATTAAAATCAGTGTGTTGTGGTGACACAACTGAGAGCTTATTATTTCCAGAAAGGGGAAAAAAGCCTTGCTTGATTCATTACTGCTCTCTCAATATTAGCAACTAAAATTCTTCTAATAGGCATTGAAGTGTTAGACTGTGTAATACCTTTTAGGAATATAAATAACAAGAGATTGAAACTAGCTATGTGCACTTCAAAATCTATACTAAAGCATTGATGAGACCAGAGTAGTTCAGTATAAAATCAAAATTATCATATTAGAGCATTCTAGTGTGATACAGCATAATCACACAACTGCCATAATTTGTGCAAAGTTTTAGTATGTTTTTTGCATAAACTGTTTATCAAAACTACAGGAAAACACACTGAGCAATGTTTGATCTTTATCACTCCATTTAAAAGAACTTTTTGACAGGGAGAAAACCTAAAAGTTCTCATCTTTGGAGAAAATACTTGTATCCATTTAAAATAGTAGGATCTTCTGAAAAGCTCTAGTATAAAAATGACTGAGCAGTGTCTTAAGCCCTGTCCAAACAACAGCTCTGCAGACCTGTTCATTCTCACGCTGCAGGCACTAAGAGTCATTCACCTCCTGCACTCACAGTATCAGCTTCATCGCTATGCTTGCTTTTTGGTTCAGGCCTGCACCTGATGTGCGTGATCCTGGAAGGAAAAAGCCTCTTTGTTCCATTCTGTCAGGGTGTGGGAATGGGGAGACTCCCAGCTAAGTGGAAAGGACATTTCCTGGGCAATAGCCATAGCCCCCATACAGCTCCCCACACGTGATGTGACATCTGTGCGCCGCAGGGCTCTGCTCATCATGTGACCTGATGTACCGACATACACAGAGGTACCTGAGTAAGCTGAGAGGTTTAATTTTGATCCCTGGTCCCTAAAAATCATTTTAGTTTTGTCTTTCTTGACAGAACTTGTAGACATCATGTTATGACATTTTATATATTTGCTTTAGGTCTTTTCCCATGTACTACATTATGTTCTATGAAACAATTTCCCCATTTTCCATTAACAAGGTGTAACTACCTGCAAGATACTAGTTCAAATTCACAGTTTCAGAATGAAATATAAACCAGCACCTTAAGGAGAATATGCCATTCAGTCAAGAAGCAATAGCCTCATTTTTCCAGGGTATCAGCTGTAAACTGACAATCTCAGCTGTGCAAAGTCTTAACATTCAAACACGAAAAAGCTGCATATCAAGACTAAAATACATGTAGTAATGTAAAACACACTTGCCGTACTTCAGTTTGCATTAACAGATACCCTATCCAGTCAGACAGTTTTCTTACTCAAGAAAATTCCCCAGTGAAGACTTAATGAAAAAATTGTCTTATTTTTGCTTTTCTTTTCAGAATGATTTTTTACAAACAGGGTAATTCAACTATTCAAATGAAACACTAGTTTCCAGTGCAACTTAAAAAAACAGATAAAGTAGGCAAAAGAGAGCTTAAATGAATAAGTAAAAAATACAAAAATCTTGTGTTTTACTGCTTCTAAGGAATCGACTTAAAAACCCCCTAAGCTTCCTTGCATGAGGCCTGAACTTTGACCATATTAACTATCCCTGTGTTTTCACTTATGTTAAACTGTCATCCTGATGCCAGATTTTCTATCAGATATAATGTTTGCCTGTAAAGTAATAGTAAATTAAAAAACCCTATTGTAACTGCTACTGGAGCCTTACTGGGAATGTTTTCTGAAAACTACTCTGACATGATGAAACAAAGTTCAAATAACTAGAAAGTAAGCCCCTAGACCAATAACCTAGCCCTTAGAAAGAGTATAAACTGCAACAAATATAAACAATCTGACCCTGTTGAAATCTTAGCACATACAAGCAAGGATTCTGTCAACTACAGTTTACCAGCTAGGCAAGAAAGTTTAAATATATAGTTAAAAATACCGTAATTTTTTCCCCCTGACATGTAAGTTTATTTGACTTGAATCTAGAAAAAACTTAGCCATGTCTTGGGTTCAGCTTCTTTGTTATGGTAAACTTTATTATTTTAAAAAGGCTCTGAGGGCAGCATACAAAATCCTAGCTCTGCTCCAAACAAGTAGAAAAATTCCCACTGACTTCTTAGTGAAACTAAAAATACTTAGTTTCAATAACTAAGTATTAATAAAACAACATTGAAAAAATATTTGAAGTTGATAATGGAGTAGACCAGTAAATCAGATATGTGCTTTAAGGCCTAATTCATGTGGACTACCTCTAACTAAGTAAGGATCCTACTGGAATAGAAAAAAGAGTAATAATTTTCATCACAAGGAAATAAACAGTTTCTTTCTCTTGTCCCTCTCTAGTCCATGTGGGAGTAACATCTCCCAGGAGTCTCATCCAGTCAAGTCCTTTGCACTTACATTTTCCTCAGTGAATTTTCTTCCAACTTGATAATGTTTCTTAAACTTCAAACAAAACAGAGAATTCATTCCCTCAGCTGGCTTTAAGATCAGCCTTCCAATCCCCTTTTGCACCTTACTGTCATTAGGAATTCCTATCCCTATTCCTATCCACAACCACTTTTAAAATTCTGCTCATGTCATGCAGATTCATTTTCTTTATTTCTTTCCTTATATTAAAGTTATGCAGCTTCCTGGCTGTCCCTTCCTCTACATTCCTTCTATTTAAACCTATCCTCCTTCAGTTTACATTCCCTCTTGTCCGGTCACTACATGCTTGTGTGAAAAGTCCCTCTCCAGCTTTCTTGTAAGCTCCCTTTAGGTACTGGAAATCTGCTCTATGGTCGCTAAAAACCTTCTCTAGACTGAAAAATCCCAACTCTCTCAACCTGTTTTCATAGAAGAAGTGCTTCAACCATGGGATCATCTTTGTGGCCTTCCTCTGGACCCACTCAAATCCCTTCTAATGCTGTGGGACCCAGAGCTGGATGCAGCACTGGTCCAGCTGGCGTCCTACCCAAGCAGAGCAGAGCAGAGGGGCAGAATCCCCTCCCTTGCCCTGCTGCCCAACTGCTTTGGATACAGCCCAGGATACAACTGGCTTTCTGGGATGTAAGCACACACTGCCAGGGCATGTTCAGCCTCTCATCCACCTTCTCAAAGTCCTTCTTGTCAGGGCTGCCATCAATCCCTTCACTGCTCAGCCTGTGCTTATGTTTAGGATTTCCTGGACCTATGTTTAGGACCTTGCATTTGGCCTTATGGAAATTTATGATATTTGCATGGGCCCACCTCTCAAATGTAAGATAGATAGCTTTCTTTTCTGGCTAGGTGCATATAGTATTGATGTCATTGTACTTTCTCCATTGCTAATGTGCTTACTCATCTTGACAGCAGAGTTTTACATCCAAGAGTCTCTGGAAAGCATACTTAAAAGTCTCCCTCTGCAGTGGCCCTTGTCAGATCTTGACAGACAGGGAACAGTGTCCTCTCATAAAATACCCATCCTATAACGAGTACAGCTTTGGTTCTCAGACATTTTTTCTGACAATTTCTCCTCTTCTCTTGTGGTTAATGCCAATAGCATAAATTGTTTTGAGAGGATCTGGCTTCTGGTCTTTCTAGAAGGGCACATACTGGCAGCTGCCTGGTGTCAAGCTTTCAGGAGCACTGACTGGAGCTCAGCTCAAGAGATGACTTTGCATCACCACCTGAGTGCTCAGGAGGTACCAGAGACAAAGAGGAAATTTTGAAAGCAATGGATGAAAAGACCTGTCTTCATGTTTCTGCTCCAAAACCCTAAACTGTCTGCTTTTAGATGGATAATTCCAGCTATTGAGACCAAAAAAAAAAAAAAAAAAAAGAAGTATTTTTTAATCTGGATTACATAATTTAATTTTTTTTCCTGCATCACACACTATGTTTTGTTTCTGCAATGTGCTGCCTATATGTTCTGATCTTGCTTCCAAATATTTCAAGCTTGGAATTTCTCAGAAACTTTTGCACTCAAGACTCTTAACTGGGCTAATGGAACAGTACAGAGAAATAAATAAGTGGCATTTGACAAGGACATATAAGGATGTTAATTTTTTAAACTAAGCAGAGGTGACCACCTGAGCTTCTCTTTTTTAAGGCAGCCTTTAATGTTTTCTGTAGCCATATTTAAGGCTAGTTGGGTTTTGGGTCCTGCTTCCCCTGCCCACTGTTTTGGAAAGTTTGGGAAGTTCTCTGACAGGTTTGGTCCAGCAAGTGAGGAATTTTCAAGCTGGTGATGTAAATGTAGCAGTTCTCCAGACACTCCACTTCCCCAGTCCATCTAGCATATTATCAATTGAAATGAGAGTGAGAAATATGCAGCACATCTTAAAAAAAGAGCTACAGTACTTGAGCACAAATTACTTTCTCTTCTCCCCTCCAAAATCAGTGAATAGGTTCTTAGTAAAGAAATTCAGTCCCTCAAAACTGAAATCAGCAGCTGACATGTGCTTCCCCAAAGTCTTGAGCATTCAAAATTTGTCAGGCCTTCAGCAAAAATGACTGGTTGTCACTTGGTAGCATCATTGAGGCTTCTTCTACAAGAAAAAGATCTCATAAAAACTCAATAAACTATAGTTAGATGCCAGTATGTTGCAAAGCTTAAGAACTACTAAAAATGCTTTATCATTAACCTGTGAACTCTAAAAATAATCTAATTTTTGTCATGCTGAAAGATGCTCTGTGAACACAGCTTTGGAACCGGAGACACCCAGTTTTATAGCTCACAAAAGGGACTAATTGTGTACCATAGCTTCCTAACTAGTTTGATCCTTGAACTCCAAATCATTCTTCCTTCTGGATGGAAATGGAATGCAAGATGACTGCTTCCCTAGAAAGCAATGCTGAGAATGAACTGTAAATGCCTAGCTCTTTTTCACTTCCCCAGTAACATGTTTTGAAAAGTGGAATTTGCTTCATATTCGTCAAAACTTGATCTCTGATTTGCTTCACCACATCATGAGCTATTCTCTAAAATAGGCTTTCCCATTGAAAGAGGAGTTCATAAAAAACTACTTGATATTGTTTGAGATAAAAATGATAAATGGCTTTAACTGTGACTGATACATTTGCTAAATATTTTGTAAAGTTTATAAGGCTACACAGACAATGTTTTTCATGAAAAATGTCACCAGCATATCTGATAGTAAGTTTATTTCAGTTGCTCAGTGGAATGGAAAAAATACACAAATGAGAAAGGATTATGAGAAATAAGATCTGGGATAGCAAGTGTTTATTCAGATGTCATCTTTGTACAGCACAATCTCATCCTTACACTGGTCTGGTAAAGTCCAAAATCTGATTGAAAACATGTAGGCTTGTCTCCAAAAGGTTTGAATATTCAATTTGGGAAATTATAGTCCAATGCCATAATCTAGTATTTAAAATTTAAATATTGATTAGCAGTATTTCCTACACAGTTAATAATTATGGAATCCTAATTTTGAGTATTGGTGGCTTGTTGCATATAATGAAAAATATTTTATGCATTTCAGTGAATGGCTGAAGCATCACTGGCTTCTTGTCTCCCTGGCTTCAGAGCTACTGAACTTCGGCAAAATGCCATTCATGACTCACACTATTTATTTATTTATTCTTTATTTTTAGACTAATGGGAACTTTATGAATTCCTTCCCTGATTTTTAAGAGAAATACCATAGCAGCTATGGTCCATAAAAATGGTGATTCAGAATCTTAAATTATTGGCTTAATGAATAGCCTTAACTCTTAACGAGTAAGGGTAATCACCAAATAATTGATTTTAATTTTGAAGATACTCTTGTTCAATTTTGTTTTTATAAAATTATTTACCTACCTACATAGAAATTGACACTGTTAAGCGGTTTGTCAAGTTGACTATTTAGTTTCCATTAACAATGCTTTTTTGCAAAGAATATTTTTCATTTGCAATTTAATGCAGAAATGCACCATAGAAAGTACGTGCATCATATATAGTACAAAGAACCCATGTCATCCTCCAAAGGACAGCACATATGTGTAGGTAGGAAAGCAGTAGTGTAGTATTACATGGACAAAATAAGCTCAGTGTCTGGAATGGTGGAAGCTCAACTCTATGACAGCTTTTGAGTGTTTGAGCTGTCAAAGTCTCTTCCCTTTTCCTATGTGCTCCTTTGCCTTTTTGACATCATCACTTGGATTGTAACATTCATAGTTAGTTCAGAACATACAGTAGAAAATCCAGCCATCCTGTAATAACTTTTAGAATTAGATACAGAATACTTCCATTCAGGAACACAGATTGAAAGTCATTCTTTATAAATATAAACTTGTACAGAAAATGAAGACATCTCATACATTTTATTTCATGTTACATTAATGAAAATTTAGTTTTTATTTAAGTAGAGTTTTGCCAGTAAAGGGGGGGGGGGGGAATATTTTTCTTCTGCTAGCAAGTGTAAATTATAAAAGTGTAACAGTTTCCTCTAAATGTAGTGTAATCAGACAGGAGAATAGGCAAGCTTTCATTTAGTGCACAAGTGTCCCTACGAGAACCATCTGCATATCATTTACTTCAAAGTCTGTGTTTACTATTTTAAGAGTTAGCATTTAAACCTTTAGTATTTTATTACACAATTTTAGCTTCAACATTTTCCAGTAAATCACAGCTCACTTCCAGATAGTATTCATTTATGATGTTACTTTCACCTTTTGTTTGCTGACAGGAAAATGAGATAAGAGAAAAATCTTAGCTGGAGGTCTGGACAGGCAGACATGTTTGATGGGGCATAGAGACATCTCAAGCATTCCCATAGACATTCCCAAAGATTTCTTTCCCTCCCTTGAGAAACAACTCATAGACCATTGGGACTTCCTGCTCTAGGGAAAAGGAAAAAAAGGAAAATTTTAAATGTCTCTTTTTCAGACAGGATTGCGTTTTATTTCTGCAGTGTACTAATTTTTTCCAAAAGTTACAAGCTCCTAAAATTGATAACTTAGTTCCAGAAAACATGAAGAAATAAATTATTTTATTAAAAGTTGCTTTAAAATAGCTTAAGGTCTGATTGATGGAGATTGATGCAATGCCCTTAAAAATGTGTTCCCTTAGGTCTGTCAAGATAAATGACTCTTGGAAAGGGTAGTGATTCTTCTATTTCCATCCTGACTTGAAGCAGTAGGAACAGGGACAGACTGAAAATAAGTACGAAAAGCTATTTTAAAGAGAACAAAACTGTCTGCAAAATTGAAATTTTGACAGTATTTTGCCTTCAAAACACCAATGCATTCATGTGATGTGGAAATACAAATACAAGCACACATGGAGTGCCTGTCAATATGGTTACATACACGCATACTAAGGAGCATGTGTAGCATATATATGTTGGTAAAATACTGCCTACATGAACAGCTGTGATGAAATTGAGGCAGTGTTTCCTTCTTTTTTAAAAAGTACATTACATTTCACTGTTATTCATATCCAGTAGGATCCAAGGTGGCTCATACCAAGAAAACCCTCCTAATGTACAGACTTCAATTATACTACAAATAAAAAAATTAAATATTTAGTATTTTAACTGAAAATTAAGTCTGTTAAAATAGTCTGTGAAAAAAACTACATTTTTGTCTTTAAATTAAAAAAATGTATCTGTGAATGAGAAATTTAAGGATTCTGTGGCATATAAGGATAACCTTTTACAATCAGAAAACTGCACATTGACACAGCATTAAAAAAAAAAACCCAGTCCGAATTATGGGCTAAATTCTACTTCAGATGACTCATGAAGAAATCAGATGTGGCCACAATCCAAAGAACACTGCCACTCTGAAAAAAGGGCAGGGCAACTAAGACCAAGCATTACTAGGTTAAAGATACCTCAAGATATCTGGAGTATGAGAAGCAGGAAGGTCACATCTATACTCTGAAAAAGTATTCCCAAAGGAACTAATGAGACTCAGCTTTTCTTATTTTGACCTGTTACTAAAACTAAGCAAATCTGATTATGGATGCTTAAGTACACTTTCCATCTTGCTTGCTTTTGTGTGTATAATGAACATCTTGGTGAAAAAAGCACCTGGATGATGACCCCAGGTATTGGAAGAACTGATTAAACTCAAGTGGTTTAAATTTGCAAAGATAAGTTCCAAATAAAGCACATGACATTTTTGTTAGGGATGTGAGAACTGTAACTCAAAGTTTTTGACAGCTTAATATATGTGTACCATGTCACTCCTTTGTGGAAGGGAGTACCCAAAATTTCTCAATGCCTTTGGTCAAAGAAGAGTGGCAAAACCCAAAGGGGTCCAAAAGAAAACCGCTCACAAAGTTTTATTAACAGACTACACACTTGGCATGGAAATATGTTTGCCCCTATACAGAGAAATGAGATAGGAGAGGAAAGGGGATCACCAGTTCTGGGTCCAGCACTGATCCAGCCAATAGGGTGTCCAAGGTCCTGGTGGTGCCACCCAAACTTAGTAGGGGCACCGTTTTATAGGCAAATGTCCCTCTCCTGGGACTTAGGTTTCTCACTCTTCGTGTAAATAAGTGAGCAGGTGCAGTCCCTTTTTCTGGACCTTTCTGGAAATGGGTTGAGGGTCTTTGAGGGTCTTTTGATGGTCTTGATCCCCCTCTACTGGATTGACCCTGAGCTGACAGTTCATGCCTAATTCTTGACCCTACTTCTGCTGATCTGGTCAGCACAGACCAGAAGTAGGAAGTGGGTTCCAGAAAGGTGCTGCCCTATTTTCTGACGGGCCGTCAGAAATGCTGCCCCTCTTTCTAGCTACATCCTATTCTTACTTGCCCACTTGAATAGCCATTAGCATTTGAGGCAGAACAACACATTAACTCCTTACTGCCCAGGCATCTACAATATGCCAAACTCTGTAGCTTCAACAGATATTTAAAAGGTGCCTAGCTGTAAATGTATTTTTTGTTGCTATGTTTTCTACTGGATCTACTCCACTTTTTAAAATCCAAAACAAAAGTTAGAGGAAAATCACTATATATGTGTCATTAGCACTGCAGTTTTCTCTGCATCTACATTAGATGACTAAGCATGCAATATGTGTTGTAACACAACCTGTTCACACAGGACACAGCACTGTGTAGAAACTCATTATTAACATTACCTCTTGCTGAAAATAAATGTTAGACTTGACAGAATCAGACTATAAACATAAAGAAAATCAGCAAATTTTATTTGGAAAGCCTGCTCCAATAACTGACAAATTCTATAAAATAGAACAAGCACCCAGTACTACTTGTACCATTAATATGGAGTAGCATTTAACAAAGGGGCATTTATGTATTCATGGAGCATAAATGCTGCCAGGAACATGACCCTTTAACTACTATAGATTAAACATTTGGCAGCAAAGAACAAATGCAAGACATCATTCATAACTTAAAATGGAAAAAATGTTAAGTCAAATGTCTATAAAATGCACAAATAAGTTGCTGATTCTTTGAAAAATTTTTTAGTATGGACACAAAATATACAATCAGGCAGGTTTTTCATTTGACTGAGTATTGATAACTCTTCATAATGGATTAATAGTATCTCTGCCAATGGTTAGAAAACACACTTCTTTTAGTGCATACTCTACATGTTGTCTTCCCTTTCTTGCCCATTTAAAGCTTGTTCGAAAAAAAAGCCTTGGCTATAAAAGTAACGTGTTGGAATGTGCTCCAATATTATTGACCTGTCCTTGTTTTTTTGGCAACTTAGCTGGAGTATTTTTGCCAAATTTTATGATTTTATATGATTTGAAGTAATAAAACATGATGCAGTCCCAAAGTGGTGACCTTAGAGAATTTTTTTCTCTCTAAAAATGCATCACTATAACTTTGTAACAAATCTTAACTGTAAAAGTTTTTCAATTTTCCCAGCTGCTTTTGCAATTTAAGCATATTTTGAGACATGTTTTTTCCCATCTGTGCTTTCATTTTTATACTTTGTTCAAGAATACATGCCAGCCAAATTCCTACACAAAAGATAGAATATTTAATAAAAAATTCCAAGAAGAATCACTGAAATGCTATCAGTTAAATAGTCCTTCTTTCAAACATTCCCTCTCCCTTGTATTATCTTTAAGATAGTCATTGATCAAGTTGATCAAGTCATTGATCAGCTTACTCCCTCAAAAGCAAAATTTCTGAAAATGCATCACTAATAGTCAGCTACTAGGTTTTAACATTTATTTTGTTCAATAACAATAATGTAATCATGGTTAACACACTTCTTATAATATTCATATATTATCTGAATCAAAAAGAGATTAAACCATAGCTAGTGACGTGGCAAGATAGAAATCTGGCAAATAATCCCTGTTTCACCTTCCAGATTTGAGTAAAATATTGAAGAAGACAGACATGCTGTTCAAACTACCAAGCCTCCTGACTGATGGCTGGGAAATGAGGCATTCATTCCCATGTCCTTCCCTCTTTTAAACCTCTTTTTTACCCAAGCTATTCTTCCCCCTTCAGAAACTGAGTGTGCTACTGCTTACAAAGAAAGGAGGCTCCTTGGCAGGAGCTGATGAATAGTTTCTACAAAGAAATGTGCCACAAAGAACAGCAGTCCTGCAAAAATGGCTGCTAATCCTCAGTGTTGTCAGTGTAGCTCAGCCGTGGCTGTGGGAACTGGAGCCTTGTTAAAAAAGTTCTTCCACCACCCTGTCAGTGAAACCCAAGGGCTTTGCTTGCTGGGGGTACAAGTGGGAACATGTTCTGCTGTCACTAAGGTCAGTGTGAGATGGTGAGACATTTTGGATGAAAGTCATTCTTTTACTTTTTGAAGAAGGATCAAAGTAAGCACCTGCCACTAAGAAAAAGTTGTAGGGTTGTAGCTGTAAAAAGTGCTACTTACTACAATTTTGCATTGTATGATGAAGAGAGAGGGGAAATAAGCAGAGAGGGATCAGTGCATTATCTTGGTTCAGGTCAGAAAAAGATTTTATGATGTGTACATGCAGAGAATGGACAAAAGTGGGAGAAGATTAGTGAATATGAAGAAAAAAACAGAAGGGTTTTATGTAATCATGCTTTATAGGATTTTTAGGAAAAAAACCACAAGAAGCTCCAAAGCCACTTAATAGGTCATTATAATTTTGATGATTCATGTTGCTCCAAATTAGAATAAATGAGTCAGATAATAAAACTGGCTTTAAATATTAAATCCCTTTTGGTATTCACATTTCATGCTTTCAAGTAAGAACAGATACCATATTCCCTAAATTACGTATTTAATATTTTTAAAGTTAAAAAACAGATGTGAAGACAAACTTAAAACTGGAGTCAAGAGAATACTTCAGTGATTTGGAAATCCCCACATAAATAAGAAATTATTTGAAAGAGATCAGATACTTGGAGATATGCTTATACTTACAGATATTCAAATAAGATAAATTATGAAAATATAGATCTGTGTGTCCAAACAAAACTGCTTTCCAAGGTTACAAGTACAGTGACAAGGGGTATAAAAATCTGGCAACCAGAACCACCAGATGCCTTAAACTGTAATCATGGGTTTTGCATACTGTATTCAGAGCAACCTTATATCTGTGTGTTTGAACTGGGCAATTGCCTAAGCCCACCATAAAATGTTTACCTTACCTTTAAGCCCAGAATTAACTCCTTTTCTAGTAGTGTGTTTTGGAATAACTCAGTGATAACAATTTCAAAGAAGTCATGCAGTTCTGCAATCCTATATGCAAAGATGACTTTGCTCAGATTCTCATTCTGCTCTCTCTTTGGTGAACAAAGAACCTTGAAGAATGAGGTTAAATATCCACAACTATTTCTTGAAAGAATCAAAGCTCATGAACAGTCTTTCATTGTTGATCTATTTATTACTGTCTTCCTTTTTATTTTGGGCTTTTTTTCTAAATTAAAGATGATGCAATATTTTCAATGCATTGATTCTGACAGGTGAAGCCATATCCTTGATCTTGATAAAGGTGTTTCCATACTTAACTGTACACTGAGGCAAATAAAATGCATTCTGGAGATTTCACTTCATAGTCTTTTAACAGAGCTGCATTTGCGCAAAGTTTTTTTCAATGTTATCTATAATGATGTCCAGTCTTCCAGATTCAGTTGCTAAAGTTAATTTGGACTCATAAATCATTTAATTCCCAGATATCTAGCCTTTTCAGAGGGATACATATTAGCTGTTGTTCTTGGTCATCTCACTTCAGTGAAAAATTACTTATTTTTATCCATATATAAAAGTCTGCAGAATTTTGCAAATCTCCTTTGACTATGGTGCACCCAATATCAATTTGCATTGCTTTTTAAAATAAATTATCACTATATTCTGACATCTCACAGTGTAATGATCAAGGACTAAAGATACCTTACTATTACTACTCAATTAAAAGGCACTGATTGTTGTCCAACATAAAAGAAGAAGCTGACCTAAAAGATGTCACCAAAGAATCCAAAAAATTCCAACATGTTTGGTCAAATAAGATTTGTCTGTGGGTGGAGAAGCTTTTGAAAATGAGGAATAGCATGGAGCAAGAGGTAACACTTAAGAATCAACCCTATGAATAGTGAATAACTCTAAATATCATAGTATGATGGCAATTGAAAATACCCATGTTCAATTATTATGCCAAAATCCAGTTGTTTGTAGGCTTAATTCTAGTATTCAAAAAGATCATCATGCAAAGAGCATGTAAAGGCTGCCTAAAGACTGGTTTTAAATCTTTGTGGTAGAAAGAGAAGTATGTTTATGGAGCAGAACAGTAGATGTGGGTCAAAGTTTATGCCAGGTCAGAAATCTCCCTGTTGTGCATTGCAGTTCACCAGCTGCATGGGGAGACTGGAGTGAGCAAACAAATACTGCTTTGACAGTTTGGTCACACTGGGCATCAAGAAATAGTGGTCACTTCAAATGTAAGAATATATTGCCAGTTTTAGAGGTTTTGATTTCTTAATATACCCTGTTTTCTCCATATGCCACTTTTAAAAAACAGCTCTGAAGTAAGAAAAATTAACCCAGTCCTTGCTTAAGTAACATTTAAGGGAAAAAGCTTAAATATTCAAAGCCGATAGATCCGCCCATGGTCCTTAGCTGGTTGGAAGTGGAATGGTTATATCTGAACAGTGGTTTAGAGAATATTAAATCACAAGATGCTTTTTCCCCACTGATATAGAAAATAGCCATAAAACAAAGTTCAAAGTGTCTCATTACTACAAGCCACCATTCATATAAAGATAAAACTATTAAAATATTATTTTTTAAAAAATCAAGTTATCAACCTGTTTTACTATTCACTTAGATTAGGAATTGGTGATGTATTACCATTTGTGCTTAATGACACTAGCTATTTTTTATTAGCTAGTATCCTCTTTGTAGGTAGAGCATGAAGCTCAAAATTTATTATGGTTCTCTTGATAGAACTGTGTTGGAGTGAAGTAGAAGTTTGATTCTAGAAATTTCCTCAGTCAATGGAAAAAAATGAAGTCTTGTGGCCTGGACTTTCATGAATTCAAACATATGCAATGACACATCAAAGAAATGTGAGATATTTGCAATTACTGACAAGAAATAAAGAAGTATGAAGAAAAATCAGACTGCTTTTTCATAATCCAGGCAGGTAGAAAGAAAGATTTATGCAAAAGGCTACTTTAATTTTCTCCTTGCTACTTATTTTTCCTCACTTTCCTTGAAAGCAGGGTACTTTGCTATAAAATATCTCCTAAAAAAGCCATATTAGTTTAGACAGAAATTACTTCAGAGTCAAGTATTTTAAACAACTTTTGCATTCCTTAATATTAAGCATTTAAAGTATTTATAGGTTTTTCTACTGTTTTGTGTCTTTATTTGAAATTCTCTCTGATAAAAATGCACACATAACAGTGTTAAATGACATCTGACCTCTTTGAATTCTGGTCATGTGATGAATAATAGCTTTTAAAATAGTTAAGTGTAAATACAGGAAGATGACTAAACTCCTAAACTTTTATCTTCTAAAAAATTCCCATCACTGCCAAAGCTGGTGAAGCTTCTCTGATGGTTACAATGGTGGGAGCACTAGGGGAGAAAGGCTGCCAAGTGCCCACAAGCACTTTCACTGTTGTACCTACTACCTATCCCCTGCAAATCTCTGTTCCTGCCTTTAGAAGATGAATGGCCACACATTCCTTGTCACATTTGGTTTTCCTCTCACAGAGCTTAATGTTGGGAAACTTAACATAAATACATAACAGACAAGGACAAGGACCAAATTTGTTTAGCTAGGCTGCCAGCAGGCTTACTGTACTACCCCCTTTCCAACATCTAAAGAATGCAACTATCTTCTCTCTTTCCTTTCCCATGTAGCTTGAGAATTACATCCAAGACAGTATGAAGAAAGAAATGGTAGAGATCCAGCAAACTGCAGTGCAGAACCAGACTGCAGTTATGATTGAAATAGGCACAAACTTGCTAAATCAAACAGCTGAACAGACCCGCAAATTAACAGATGTTGAAGCACAAGTAAGTAATGAATTTCAACCTCAAAATGCTTCTGCTTCCCAAATACTACAGCCCTACACTTAACACTGTTGAGTGTTACACGCTTCTGTTCAAAAATTAGAAGTCAATCGTTGTGACCCACAGTTCTACCCAACTTAAGGAAACATTAGTATTTGGTAATACATAGTTCCATCTCAAGAGAAGTGTCACTGGAGTGATTTTCATTACAGTAGCATTTCAAGTAAGTCTAAAAAGCCAACTGCTAAATTAATCTTTAAAGAGAATGTATTTAAAACTACTATACTATATCCAGGCATCACTTGGGTCCTAGAGTGCTTTATACTCACATTACTCTCATTACTAATCTTAGCTAAATGAGTCTCTTCAAACTGTCTTTGCTCCATTTACCAGCTTAATTGCTTTTTTAAATGAAATCTTTCCTTTTTTATTTTTTTAACTTATCAAAAGAACTATGTCTTTTTAATTAATGTTTTCACAGATAACTCTAAGTGGGTAACAGTTCATTTCCAGCACAATGCACTGCATTATGGTAAACAAAGGGACACATAAATCTGAGATTAATAAAGAAAAAAGAAATTAGCAGACTGCTAGAAAAGTATATTCACACAGAAGTAAACCTGCCTACTGTACATTTGCTAACTTCAAGCAAAAAACAAATGTGTTTTAATTGAACAGCATTAAGTACAATAAGACATTTTCTTAAACAGAATGCAGATAATAGCAGAAGGACAAGTCCAATCCATGTAGAGTGGTATCTATTTGTAGTTTTGCAGATATCGTAGGAAGATGCAGATCTTTAATTGCCAAAACAAATAATGGATATATCATGCAGCACATAATATTTTGTATAATATAAAAAGTATGCAAAGCCTAAAATCCATGTTAGATGTTTTACTATCTGTAGAATTCATCCAATGAATTAAATTGAATTTTTTAACCTAAATCAAGACTTGTGAACTCTTGGATAAACTGAAAATTCATAGCTTATATGCATACTGAGCTGAACTTTCATTGTATTATTCAGGAGCCTAATATTTTGCACATGTTGAGAGAATGTATTTATTAATTCACAGTAATGTCTTTATGGAAATTACTCAGTTATTTTCTGCTTAGAGGAAGAAAATCATCACTGTAACTTTCCTTCTCTGCTTGAAATTACTGGTGACTGGGTTAAGGGCTTAATTAGCAACATAAGGAAATTAACCAAACAATTGCTCTCTCAAGGACACTTACTTTTGGCAATAATTTTCAATTACACTTAAGTGTGAAATCATGTCCTGAATGACTATTTAACATGAAGGACATGAGTAATCAATTCTTCCTGTCAAGGAAAGCCAAATTCTGTTGAATTAAAAAAAGCTATTCTAAAACAATGAGAAAATATTTCTAGAAAACTTGCCTTAAAGTAATGCAATACAAACCATAGAGTATCATACATGTTTCCCAGTATCTGCATTTCTTCATTTAAAGATGTAAATAAATTGTAAACAATGCATAGAAAAAGGTAATATTAAAAAGCAAAGAATGAATTGAGTAAAGTGTGGTCACTTTAGTTGATTTGCTTCATATGTTTCATGAAATATTAGTCATATGTTTCACATGATAAACACTTCAAAATATAATTTGGGATTGAATAGGAGAGAACTATCAAGTGATTTCACAACTGTGCCAAGATTTCAGCTAGAGACTTACTTTCAACACCAGATAGGGAAAACAACTCATTCTTTGAGCCACAACTGTCATAGTTCCAGTAATGAAATAAAGAATTATCCAGTAATGAAATGAGAATTATCATAACAGAGGGGAAGGTATAACAACAAAGCTAAAGTATACAATAACTCTCATCAGAAACATAGCATACTACTGAAATATTCCCAATGATATAGTGTAATGACAAAATTAGTTCAACACTGTGTATTCTTCTTCATTCTCATTCTATGAACATTTGTGCCTAAATTAAGTGTTGAAAAATATTTTTTAATCATAGGTGTACATAGAGATTGGCATGCTTTCACAACATAACAAAATGACGATTTATTTAAAAGATGTATTTTTAAAAGAAATTTCTTTTTTTGTAAATTTTTTTTAGGTATTAAACCAGACAAGCCGACTTGAACTTCAGCTTTTGGAACACTCTCTTTCAACAAACAAACTAGAAAGACAGATTTCAGATCAGACCAATGAGATAACTAAATTACAAGAAAAAAACAGGTAAGTTTGCACAGCCCAATAAAATGCTATTCTATTAAGTGCCCTTCTAATAGTTTTAGAAACAAATGTACTCAAGTAGGAAAATAAGGGTTTGTACAAAAGCTCTCCAAACTGATTACAAAATGTTGCCCACACTCATTACAAAGGTCATATATTACTTAAAGCCTAGGAGATTCATGCAGGTTTATTGTGTTCTATTTATATATTGTTCTTCACTATCTAAAGTTCTCCTTTATATGAGGAACTTAAGGCTAAAACTAAAGCAGTACTTCTGTTGTACCAATTTATATTCTTCTTTAGACTTTTCCATATGAATTTGATGTAACCTGACTCAAATTAATTGACTGTAACCACATCTCCAAAATTTTATTTCCATGTAGTACATAGCTATCTTAATGATTAAAAAGGTCATTGCTACCATTTTTTTACCTAATATATAAGTGAGAAAAATAAAGCACTGATCATATTCAACATTCCTCAAGAGTCCATGTTTTTGAAATTGACCAAAATCCAACTATTACTCCTATCCTCTTCTGTACTCGGCTGTGCTCCAAAGGCTCATACCTTTTTTCAGCTAGCTTCGTTTCCATATCACCACGGTCTTTTTTTACTTTTGGCAATAAATAGTTTACAGAGGAATCTAAAAGCAGCAATAACAGTAAGTTTTCTCCTTCAAAGCAATGTCTTTCAATGAGAACCATATGTGCAAAGTGCTTTTTCTTTGAAAGAATTAGCTTAAGAAACCCAGGAGACATGTTTTGACATTTTTGTTCACTACTCTACTACATTTATGTATGTTCCCTAAAGGTTTTATCTACCAACTTAAGAAAAACAAGTATCCTTATCAAATGGAAAGCAAAGGAAACACTGATTTTCAAAAGGTCATGTTTTTTGGTGTTGAACTCAGCAGACTTTAGACTACCCTCGTAACATCCACATAAAACACAAAAGCATTGTTTCTCACTTAACAAAATACAATCTGCATTGAACTAATCCACTTGAAACATAATTATATATAAGGTTCAGGATTTTTTTTTCAGTAACAGCAATAGATTTCAGGTGAATTTCTCTCTTCTGGCTATGCATCTTTTAAGATCAGCTTTCTCAGAGTCTATGTCAGAACAATTAGCAGTGAAACAATGTTCCTAGCCGGTTACCTAATAATACCAGCTCTAAAATTGGAGAAGGGTAACCCATCTTCAAGTAACTATTTGCATGTTTCCCTGTCTTAATGCCATAACATTTATGTTAACTATGTGTTTTATTATAGGATATTTGAAATGCTCAGTTACATCTTTAAATAAGTTCCATCTTTTAATAGCGTAAACCCATGACAACTTAGTCACTTTATCTTTCCTTTAATAATGTTGAATTATCAAACACCCAATTATTACATTTTTAAAGTCTGCAATACACACTGTAGTAGATAATGTTGTTTATTAGTGCACTTACATAATAAATGAAAGCATATGTATCAAACTAAACTTTCATTTAGTTGTCTACTGCTTGCATAGCATTAGAGAATGAAGTTGAGTGTTTATGAAGAAAGAAACTTATACAACATGCTTGATTCTCTTGTCATCAGCTCAAAATTGTTTCTGGAGAGCCTAATTGTAATCTTTTATTTAGCTTTTTAGAAAAAAGAGTTCTTGAGATGGAAGACAAGCACATGCTTCAGCTGAAGTCAATAAAAGATGAAAAAGATCAGCTTCAAGTCCTAGTAGCCAGACAGAATTCTATTATAGAAGAACTAGAAAAACAGTTAGTTACAGCTACAGTAAACAACTCAGTTCTGCAAAAACAGCAACATGATCTGATGGAGACAGTTCATAGCTTGCTTACTATGATATCGACACCAAACTGTAAGTCAAACTAGACATGCTTATATCATTTCCGTGCTATTTCCTAATTTGTGTACACTGGTACCTATAATCTTACAACTAGTTCTGACACACTTCTGCTTCTCAAAAAGTATGTATTTTTTGCCTTAAATTTTGCATCCAAGTTAATTAACCTACATTTTAGGGGGTGGGAGAAACAACCACATTTATGTGATTTCTTTTCAATATTTTATTTATCTTCTCTGGTTTATTTATTTTCTTAACCAATTCTCCAGTGGCTCAACAAAATACAGAGAAGCCAAGTATTATTCATCTCACATGGCATTCACATGTGTGGCAGTATACACTTGCTTGACCATATATCTAGGTGAGACTGCATATTGTAGGTCTGCAACTTATCTTCCTGGCTCACAGAGATTGTTTCTGCCACCTCTCATTGCTTTATAACACAGAGTTTATCAAAGAAAGGATGAATTATAGTGGCTACCAAAGGGAAAGGAATAAGCACAGGCATAGTTTTTAGCCCCCCAAACCAGAAAGCACCAGGCCTGGGCAGCAGGTACTCCCACAAGTTCTTCACCAAGGTATCCTTGTTCATCCCAAAAATCCCTCAGCCTAGCAAACCTTACAGGCTATAATCTCACCCCTAAATGCCTGACAACTCTGCAACAGATCATAGACACCAAGCATAGCTTTTAGATTTATGCAGATTCACGGGTGCCATAAAAAACCCACACAAACCATAAACTAAAAGTTATGGCTACACAGGATTTAAACTGTTCCTGCCTTGAACTTCATGTCTGATATGGAACTTGGACAGATTAGAAGCTGATCTAAAAGACTGTAGAATCTGGCACAGTTGCCTGTAAAGTTCTCAGGGCTGCAAGTACAGAAATATACAGAACCCCTAAAGAAAGGATTTAAAATTAAATACTGGGAAAAAATGTTAGAAGTTGTCATTAGAATTTAAAAGACAGTATCAGTGGTCTATGATATATTACTGTAAGGTGGATCACAGACAAGGAAAAGGGTGTTTGGAACTCCTCACTTTTAGTATAGTCCTATATGTTATTATCATAACATAGGTTGTAGGTTTTTCTAAACAAAGTAAATTCCAAGTTTTTTTGTCTTCATAACTGACGCTATTCCCTTAAATACCAAGGCTGTACATGTTCCTGCTGATGTTATCTGCTATGCTAGTGCACAAATAAGTAAACAAGTCAAAGTCATGTTGGCTACAGCACCATTAAACCCAGAGTGGAAAAAATAATGAGTGTTTGCCAAAAAGACAAAATTAGCAGGGAAAGCTTCTAAGACAGTATGCAAACAATAGAGTGTGGAAAAGCAATTAAAACACTGAATGTGTTATTTTTCTATTTAAGGCAAAGCACTTAAACAGGTAAATAATGAATAAGCAAGCCAAAAAACATAATAAGCAACTGTAATATAAGCACATATTTATATGGCAACTAAACCTTTGTAGTAACTGACTGTGATTGTTAGATTAAATTAAAAGGGAAAATACACAGAACCAACCCCAGAAGGGTCAAATATGAAATATCAGTCAGCAGGCGAAATGCCAGGAAATTCCAACCTCCATAGTTAATAAAGAACTGAACAAAAAGATGAACCTTAGATTGTTCTGTTGAATAAGAAGGCTTAGACATATGAAAATGTATTTTTTGCACAAATGAATTCCAGAAGGTATGTATCTTTAGTGAGTTGGGCTGACCTACCAAGCTTCAGCTTGGTACATACAAAGTTATTCCTACTCAGCACAGGGGCAAAAAAAAGAGCTTAAAACCTCCTAAGGGTAGTTCCACCAGTCTGTTGCATTACAACTCATTTCACAATGTAAGAGTACTGGCCAAAAGTCATTATTAACCTAATCATTTGCTACTTAGGTATGTATATAAATAGTAGTTCATGCATGCTTAGGTTGTAATGCATGTAGGAATCCAGCAAGGGCAATGAGTAGAAGCAGAAACTGTTCAACTGAATGAGATGCAATATCCTGAGTTTTCTCATTCAACATATTAGTAAGTGTCAGCACTTTTCCACCTATCAAACAACCACAGTCCTATCAGAATAATGTCTTTAAATGATGTAAAGTAACATCACACATAATAAGTACCTTGATCTGTCATTTCTTTCAGGACCAGACATAATTTTTGGAACTGCTTTAAGCCAATTACTCCATAAATTGATTCTTTGTAACTTTCATTAATCTTCTCTTAATGCCTTCAATTTTATTGTATTTTTAATAGCTAAGAGCAAATTCATAGCCAAAGAGGAGCAAATCAGCTTCAAAGACTGTGCTGAAGCTTTCAAATCTGGACTGACAACAAGTGGAATCTACACTTTAACAGTTTCAAACACTGCACAAGAGAAGAAGGTAGGATGACTATAAAGAGCTACCTAGCCATACTGCATGTTAAAGGTTATTTAGCAAATATGCTATTTTAAAGGCTAGTTAATAGTGAAGTTTACTACTTACCAAGTTTTTTTATAAACTTTTAATCACTCCTAGATCTGAGTATCTTACAGGAAGAAAAAAGTCCTTCAGGTGAAATCTTGGCTCAGTTGAAATGAAAAACATTTTGTTGTGTGCTTCATCATGCCAGAATTTCATTCTTTTCTCCACATAATTAATGTAATTAAATCAATAAGGTAGTGTAATTTCTTTATAAAATCTGTAACTCCAACAGAGTTGCTCTGCATGATCAGCAGACTCCTGTCTCCTTTAAGTTCTTAGTTCCTTCATATGCCCAAGGGGGTCTTTAGGTGGCAAAAGGAGGTAAAGTCAGGGGCATGGAAATCTCATGGATTTATACTCATGAAACCAATCTAGTAGTACTGGACTCATGTATGGGCTTCAGTTCTTGTATCACAGAGTTTTAAGGACATTTATGTAACAATTAGATTAACAATTAGACACTGTCTAACAGAGAGGACTTTTCTGGGAAATACTGCCATGGAAAATACTACTACTGATTCATATAAAAGGTGAGTTTGCAGGGGTTTCACTAGATCAGTTTAAATTCCTCTATGGATATTTTTTCCCCTATGTGTTTAACTGAAATGAACTTCAATGTCAATTTAAGTTAAAGCAGTATGCCATACCTATGTAGAAAAGACCTTGAATTAAAAATGGCACTCATTGGATGATACATTGGATGCCTGACAGAGATGCTCCATCTACTGAAATAAATAAAATGATAAAGCATCAGAGAGTATAATTTAGTTGAAACAATCAGTAGAATCTGAAAGGGAGAAAAGTCCCAGGTTGATTGTGAGTATAAAGAACCAAAAACCTGGAGCAAGCATTCAGAGGAGTGGGGCTCTCATGATAAAGGCACAGCAGGCTAAGGGACATATGAATATAAAAAAATGCTTAATATATTTCTTAGAAAAACACGAAATAATTTTATTATGTTTTTATTTTCTAATTTCTACTGTAGATATTTCCTTTAGACAAAAATTGAAGTATTTTACAGAATTCCTAAGGCTCTACTTTATTGCATTAGAAAAACTAACAGAAAATGTAAAAAAAGCAGTGGAAAAAGAGGTGCAATGTGGAAAAGGAATTGGTAAAGCTCTGACAGAGAAAGCAATTTTTTTTCCCAAGCAAAGGTTCAGAAATGAAGTTCACTGGTGACTGGACTTTGAAGTGCCAGAACCTCATTTTGCCCATACTAGACTGTGATCTTTACACTTACAAAGCTCTCAGCTAAAGGAAATAAGCAATTTGTTTGGGTAAGATCTATAAAATACAATAGATATAACCTGTAATTTTTTGTAGATATAATCCAAAGAAATTATTTGCAATCTGCTTCTCTGGGGAAAAAAAAAAAAAGCAACAAAAAACCAGCTGTCGTTCCTTCAGAATAATCTAGTCTAAAAACATCAATTTCACAGAAAAATGAGTTACATAAGATGCAATGAAATGTTTTATTGTACATGAAGCTGAATGGAATTTAAATAGCATAGATATCTAGAATCACAATTTTAAAAACTAAAGGAGATGAAAGCTACTGCATCTCCAAAGTAATGAAATGCAGCAGTCTTTGTTAGACAACTCAGGAATTACATTCCTTGGATCTCTTACTATGACTTGTCTCAAGCTTTAATCTTTGGTTTTAATTTTACTGTCAAATATAGTATACAGAGCATGCATATTTTCTAAAAGCAGACACAAGTGGATGACATA
Organism: Agelaius phoeniceus; assembly: GCF_051311805.1. NCBI lineage: Eukaryota > Metazoa > Chordata > Aves > Passeriformes > Icteridae > Agelaius > Agelaius phoeniceus. The sequence goes on from NC_135267.1 coordinate 28,159,406, forward strand.
TTACAGAATAAAAATTTGTCATAAACTTTAACACTTTGCATTTTCAAAAGTACAAATGTCCTAGACTATAAAACATTAAATGCTTTACACTTGAATATAGAGACTTTAAATGCTTAATGCAAATATCCATTTTGGTAATTTACTAAGTTAAAAAAAAAGTAGTTAAATCATAAAAATTACACTTAGTATTAAATCAGTCATTTAATAATATTAAAAAATTAAAATCTTTTTTCTGTCCATTTCAGACAGACAAAGAAAGACAGGGAATGTTTTACTTACCGCATGACATTGAAAATAAGAGACTAAAAAGTTTTAACCTGATGTTGATTTTTTTATACAAATATAAATGCATAAGAGGTGTTGTCAAGGGAAGTGAAGGTTAGGGACAATCAACATGTTACACCATTTTCAACTGTTTATGATGTGGATAGCTACTCAGACCAGGAAACAGAGTGACCTTTTTTATTTGCCAAAAGTGCTGCACTGCTGTTTATGTTTTTGTCTTTTCCTCTTGTAACACCTTCTGACCCAACAGGCTTATAAACAACTTCTGTGTAATCTGTAACCGATCCCACGTTACTAATTTTTCTCCCATCATAATCCAAAACTAAGGAATTGCATAGGACTACTGAGAGGAAAACAATTATTTAATTCCATTAATATTTTCAAACTTTCCTGTTCTGCAACAGGACAAAAGCTAATTCCTTTTAAAAACACTGAGGAAAACAGCAAAAGACTGCTGACATGAGGAAAAATGGCAGAGGCAAAACTATGGAAAGGCAATAGTTTTATGCTTACAGCAACCTCATGAAGCAATTAGACTGTTGTTCTTATCTTGTCACATCTTCAGGAGATAGAGATAGCAGAATACAAAAATCACTGGACATAATGACTCCAAAGTGTTCAGACAACAGCTGAAAGTGATGCAAAGGGTCACTGCAAAGATGTGGAGACTGCACTTGCTTTGCTATAAAAACTGTCCTGGCTCTTCATCCTGATAACTCAGCCTGAGCCTTACCATTCCCAAAGTAGGTCTGAAAACACTTATATCCCAAATACCCTCTTACAGTGCTACAGCTGCTAGAACTGTAAGTACTGAAGCACTTCACAAGATACATCAAATTCTCCCTGTTCCAATTTGTTGTAACTTGAGAGGCTAATCTCTTTATTCTTTTTGGCATCTGTTTGAAGACTCCTGCTGCCTTCCTAATCTTGGTATCTATTTTTATTAGTTTTATGAAATGTTACATATCTTTCTTTTGAATATAAAACCTAGAATAGGTTGAAAGGTCAGAAGAGTTCTCTTCTAGTTACAGTGTTAAAAGAAAGACTTAGAGTTGATTGACGTGAATTTTTCTTGATGTGGAAAAATTATACTCCCAAATTTATGTAAACTTCTAAAAATTGTTACTGGTAAGAAAAATCTATATGAGGTTTTTATAGTCATCTCTTCAATTTCTCATTATGGTTTTCAGTTCCTAGTGAGTTGCTTTTTCCTTTGGGAACTAATTTGCAGTCCCCAGCATTTATCTCAAAGTATCTAAAGTATCTATTAAAGCTAGTTGTCTTACCACTCACTTAAAAAACGGATACTACCTGTAATATATTATGATAGACATTCACAGTCATTCACTATTTATATCTTAATCTCATTAGAACAAAATAAAGTGCTATTTAAAGGCATTGATTTTTTCGAAGTATTAATTCCAACTAAATTGAAGTTTAGTCAACAGGCATAAAGGAAATTGCACATAACATTCAGAAATATCAATTAACAACTACAATAGCACTATCAGACTGAACCCACAGCTCAAATAAATTAATACATGGCCTCCCACTGTACATAATTAGAAACTACATATTTCAGAGAAAGGTGAAACAGTTCTATTGTCCATCTGGCTGCTTATACTGTTCTTTTAAGTGGGCTGAAACTTCAGAGTCAACAACTCTATCTACAACCAGTGATATTTGATCATTGTTAAATGAGCTTTTTAACTTGCATTGATGCTTAAAAAAAGTATTTGCATCTGCTTTAGCCCATTCTCTTCATAGCCCTCTGCAGAAATTAGTTTTCACATATACATTACACATCATGAGTTAGCCTTCTAAAAGAGATTTATCTTCTCTTATAATACCTTATCTTCAGCCTTTCCTTTGAAGGGAATTTTTATTTTAACTAAATCAATTTATGATCACATTTATATCATCACATTTTTACCATCACATTTTTATCAGTCATTAAATACAGATGTTAGTAAAGCCAAACAAAAAACAAACTTTGAGGTGTACGGAATTGCATACATCAGTACAAATTGAGGTTTCAATTAAATTCCATTCACAATACATACTTTAAAAGGTATCCAATTTTTATCCGACTTATCCAACTTTTTTCCTTATTTTATCTTCCCTAAAAATCTCCAACTGAATGTCATGTATTTTCTGATGTTGAGCAGAGTCTACTGCAAGCTTAAAGCACAGTATCTGCTTTGGATTTCCAATGTGCAACAGCCTGTTGAAACACTAATATATTTGATATTTCAGCTGTTACAATTTTTTTTCCTCTCAAAGGTCTGATGCCTTTCAACAGTATATATGACACTGCTTGAACTGTAGGTACTCTGATCTATATAAATATATAGATGTGAGTGTATAACATACCCTAAAAGAGTGAATGAAATTGAAAACTTAGTAAGGAGCACACTTTACTTCCCCAAGTGACACACATAACACTACCACAGCACAGAAGGAAACTGGCTTCACTGCAGTCATACTTTTTCAATGAATTTCCAGGATGTCTAACAGTTCAAAGAGCTCAAATCTCCTAATTGCTAACACTGATAAGACAGTCTCCTATAGAAGAGGATGAAAAAGACATTAGAGCTTTAGTGCCACCCAGTCATGATTTGGGGCAATTATAGACATATTGTAACAACCAGCAGTTAGGCAAGAAGTAAGACTACTGAGGGAACTGTTAAACAATGAAGGAAACATCCAAATTAATAATGAAATACTTGCCTAGTTTCTTTTAAAATTATTTATTTAATTACAGGTGAAATATCTTATCAAAGTGGAAGAAGTCAGGTCTTGCCCGTACTACTATAAAAGGGAAGCACAACTTCACTTATTGGATAAAAGATCTAGAATACAGTAATTCAATATGTAATTCAATACTCAAACTAGAATTCAAAAATTTTCAAAGATGTGAAGTGATTCTGAAGAAGGCTCTGAACTTCAATATCTTGGCAGAAAGTGGTCAAAAAAAAATTAAACTTCCAAATGAGAAAACATTAACTGAGAATTCTCCAAACAGGAATTCTTGTAGAAGAAATTCAATATATTTCTTAAAGATAGTACTAACATGCAATTTAAAGAGATACTGACTTCACTTTGGCTTTCATTGTACTGTCTTACACCAGCTTAGCTCCACTGACTTCACACATCTAGTTATAAGTTCTGTTAGTTTTCAAAAAGCAGAATTAGATGCAACAATTTGAAATCCTTTCTCAGGAAAAATTGTACTAGATACTTTCATATTCACAAAATTTTATTGTTAATTTATCCCCTACTTCTCCCAAACGTCACTCCAAAATTCCAATTAATTTCCAAAATACTTTTTTCCCATTAGCATCTCTGCAGTATATTGGCACATTCAGTAATACCTTTCACCTCTGCTGCTGAAGTGATTTAATTTGGGAGACTGATTGAACAAGTCACCTATAAACTTGAATTTTACTGTGCCAGGGATGCACTTATTGGGTATTTGAAAACTGAGTTCAGTGAACTGCTTATTACATGTCAGTCTTTTCAAATTTCTAGCAATAATCTGGTAAATTCAAAGGTGATTTAGGAATATTTGGGAACATCTTATAGTTGTCATTTTTTGTTCAAGCATAGATGTTCATTGCAGTCTGTATAATAACATGGCTTTAAGATACAACTTTCAGATAATATACTTAGATTTAACTTTGCGGTCAGGCCATTTGAAAAGGCACTGAACAACAACTGTGATAATAAAAATATATTTCAGTTTGTTCATGGCCTGAACTTAACAGTACCTATGCTCTGAAAAGTCATGGGGAAATTTGAGTGGATCTCTCACAAAAAAGATGGAGAAGTGAAAGGTGTCATTTGTTAAGGTATTCTGTTAAGTGTGATATATACTGAGGAATCCCATTTATTTGTGGACAACCACAATTGATTTGTATGAAAGCTGTGAAAACTTGCATTTTTAAGTTCACTCGTATTTTGCGCATGACTTGTGACTATATAGAAGGATGCAAATTACATGATTTCTGGTTTTGTTTTGCTGTGACTGCATGCACTTAGGCTGTTATATGCTTCCTTTGGTAGGCCTATTGTGACATGGAAACTGGTGGAGGAGGTTGGACAGTTATTCAGAAACGAGAAGATGGCACTGTGGACTTCCACCGGACATGGAAGGAGTATAAGATGGTAAACAGTGTTCTCTGAAGCCTTAATATCAGCTGTTATTATTATCTGAAATCTAATATGCTAAATTTATATTAATAGCATCCTTAGAATGTAAGCAACCTTAAGAAGTTCTCTTTGTCCTCAGATGCTCATTTTGAAAATGTCAGAATAGTGTAAGTTGTTTGCCTAAGCAGACTTGTAAGTGTGATGTTTGTTTTTAAAGAGAAACCTTACTTTTCTTTAATCAACTGTTCCATCATATGTCTACATTTTTTGAGTTGTTTATATTTGTGTTTCTAGTGGCAACAGTAGGAACTGCTCCAAATCTACTAAGTAATATTGATTCAGTGTTTCAGATTCCTGAGCACGTCCTTGCTGAAATCAACTTTTTGAAACATTACAGATCAATAATGCCCATGGACACAGTAAAATTCTTAGTTGACAGGCTGAAAACTATTAAACTTAAAAATTGATAAAGTGATCTTTTCAAACTGAAATGAAAAAAACCCACCCAAACAAAACTATTTAAATATACAACTTGAATTACAGGGATTTGGTGATCCTGCTGGGGAGTACTGGCTGGGAAATGAGTTTGTTTCTCAACTCACTAATCAGAAGCGTTATGTTCTTAAAATACAACTGAAAGACTGGGAAGGAAATGAGGCATATTCATTGTATGACCACTTCTCTCTAGCAAGTGAAGAACAAAAATACAGGTAAGCAGAAAAATCAGATCTAATTAAAAAAATGTTCTGATAGTAATCTTTCTAAACTGTGTAGATGCATGGCCTTATTTCATACAAATCATGACTATTTTCCAGCTCACTCAGAAAGTAATGTTTTCTTCATTTTTCATCTCTTGCCTAAAAAAAAATTTCTTTTTCTAGAGGAGAAAATGTGTATTTTACTAGTGCATCCTGAGTGAGTATAACACACAAAACACAAAGATGACGAGATAGTATGGAACAAGACAGGATACATGTGCCAGTATAGTGGGTGACAGTGCACAGTCATTAGGACAATAGGAATCTGTCTGCAGTTGCTATCAAATTTTGATTCCCTGCAATAAATATATTTCTGGAAGGTGGATGACTAAGATGAATTATACTGCAAGGATTTTCCTTGTCACTGGCTTTTAGGTACTGTCCTGTTGTCATAAAGAGCACACTGAAGTGAGGTGGCCTTATCCTTCCATGAGCCACTGGCTAAAATTCTCAATAACTCTCCTACCTGTGAAAATGGAGCAAATATGCATTTCACTCATCACCAACTTGTCAATTTAAAGACCAAATTTTAATGGACCTATTATTTATGTTCTAATCCTGTAAAATGTAAAGGTTCACAATTTCTTCTAAATTCTTGGTTAAAATAAGAAAGAATACAATTTAAAAATAAATATTTAATATAAATATTATAATAGTATTATATACTTTAAATTGTACCATAGTATTACACATTTTGAAACAGTACCAGCCACAGCAGAAATATATGGGCATTTCATAGTTCATTCACCAGGCTCTCTGTAAATGCAATAAATAGTTTGATTTATTATAGAAGAAATTAAACACTTCACAGCACAACAGATGCTTTCCTACTACATGGTCCATGAAATGTTTCTTTGTAAGAATCTTGCAGATTCATGGAGCTTTGGGTGACTGGACAGAAAAATGGTCTACATTTAGATGATTTTCTCCAAGATCTCTAGCAACTATTTGTTGTAAATGAAGTCAACCTGACACCTGAGAGACCTGATGCTGTTATTTCAATTCAGGTCTTATATACAAACAAAGCAATTCAAAACTATCAGCATCTGCCCCTCACAAAATGTTAGATCTTAATGCTTTGGTTGTATTTAGTTGTCCCAACTCCAAAGTAAATATTTTTTCATCTGGAAACAGTCAGAATCTACAGCAGAGATTTTTTTTAAAGTAATGCTTTAAAATACTTAGAAAGGCAACTTTTACCAAAAGGTGTGATTACCCTTGTCCATTTACATATTAAAAGATAATTACTGAAAACTAAGATGGTAAAAGCAATTTTATTACAATATACAACCAATCAAGGAATTCATTATAAAATCGAGTGTTTTAAAGAATGTATTTAACATTATGAAAAAGAAAAAAAATCCAAATAAAGTATTCAGTTAAGAACATCTTCTGTGCCCCATTCCTGGCAATGTTCAAGGCCAGGCTGAATGGGGCTTTGAGCAACCTGATCTAGTGGAAGGTGTCCCTGCCCATGGCAAAGGGATCTAGATAATCTTTAAGGTCCTTTCCAACTCAAACAATTATTTGATTCTGTGATCCATTACATTAAATGATTAATAGATCCATTACGTAAAAAGATTAATACATTCTGAATGCTGGAAAGATTATGACTTGGGCCGTAAAACTGAAATTTCTTCATATTAAACTGAGATCAGAATGGACTTTGTTTGAATCAGACTTCCTGATCTCAAAGCTATGAAGTCAAACCAGGTTGCTCAGAATTTTTCATCTGGGTCTTGATAACCTCCCAAGGTTACAACCTACTTGTCTTTCCTCATGGTAGAAAGATTTTCTGATATGCAGTCAGAACATCTAATTCCAATTTCCATCCATTGGCTCTCATATTCTGTTATACTAAACTGTACCTTTAACAATTTATTGTTAATCACAAATAAATAATACTATGCTTATAATAGACTTCAGATGATATTTGAGGACCCAGCCTAGGCTCATACCTTATACTTGTAACCTTTAATATAATTTATGCTAGAAATTGGCTTACATAATTTTGAACTCATCTTAAGAAAAAACAGTAATTTTTTAAAGATATTTTAAAGAAAATCTGATGAAAATCTTAATGAACTGATTTTATGAAACTTAAATGAATAAAAACTAATTAATTCTATTTTAAAATAGGGAATATAAAATGGGTTAAAATAATCTGTTCAACTACCAAAGACAATTTCTGTCATAAGCAGAGAATTATATGCAAGATGAAGACTGATTGGGGGACAAGTTAATTCTCCTCAGACAATAAGACTTCCTCTTTAAACAAACAGAATACCTCTGAGAAACATGAGCTATTTGATACAGAAATGCAATCACCCAAAAGATATTGTGGGAGCAGAGGGTTCACGTCCTTCCAATTCAAGGTAACACAGGAATAGCTGTGTAATTGTCCTGCCCAGTTCAGTGCCCTGTGTCTCTCCTCACTGAGACTGCATTGGCACCCATGCAAGCAGAACCCAACAGCAGCAGCCTCACTGAAAGCTTACCTTGCCAGGTAATTGAACCAAACTGAAATACTTGCGAAGAGCTAACGCTAAAATTTATGAATGATGTGAAAAGGATAAGTAACTAGGACAATGGAAAGGGAAATATTGAGAAACTTCTAAAATATCATTTACTAGCTCAGAATTAATACTCCTAGTAAGGCTGTCATCTCATATATGCGGGGTTGTAACGCTAATTTGCTGTGTTGTACTAACAGAAAAATAGGAATCAAAAAAGTTTTGGCTTAAACTGTAATAAAATTTTGTAATAAAAATTATTGCATGTGCTGTTGCATTGAAGTACAAAAATTGAAGCACTTTCAGTATGAATTAATACATGATCTGCATGAAAAATCCTAGAAGTTACTACCTACCTGCTCTCTTTTTCTTCTAATATGACATGAACAAACACATGTTCATTAGAATATTGTGCTGACTGTTTCTGTTCATTTGAAAACATTGTACTGAAAAACAGCTTACAGCAGCACATTGGCCAGAAGAGAATTAAACAATTTGAACAGGATATTTATTGCAAATTATTCCATCATTATTTTGCAGACATCTTCCATCAACTTCCACGTAATAATTGTTTTTCCACTTTTCACTTCTACAGGATTTACCTTAAAGGACTTACTGGGACAGCGGGCAAAATAAGTAGTATAAGCCAGCCAGGAAATGATTTTAGCACAAAGGATGCAGACAATGACAAATGTATTTGCAAATGTTCACAAATGCTAACAGGAGGTACGAATGTTTTTATGTTTCTCAGTCTTCCTATTTTTATTGGCACTGAAATTGTCTATGGGATAAATAATTTTGACTTAGTAAATTTTGATTATTAAAAAAGTTCAAAACTCAAAGAGAGAAATACTAGTATGGTGACTCTAGATGAAGTATTTTACCATTTGATGAAAGTTAGTTAAAATAAAACCAGAGCAGTGAAAACTGGAGGGAAAATAAGTCCCTGAAGTTGGGGTACAAGAAAGTATTTAATTGTGGAACTAATCAGAGACATAGTAGATTCCTCTTCCAAGGAATGAGGTACATTCAGAGATCAAAATACAACTCCCTGCAAAAAACCTCTTTCAGAGATTCAGCTGTCAGTGAAATGGCTCCTGATTTTTCAGGCATAAGCCCTTTCCCTAACTACCCAAATGTAAAACTCCCAAGAGCTGCTGTGTGCTGCAAGTGCCACAGAAGGGTACAAGAATTTAATTCCTTAGTCAATATAGTTATGAAGTGGTAAAGATACACCACAGATATATCTACATTTTTCTAATGATTGTTCACTAGTTATATTTGAGTTCTAGGTAGTATTTTTATCTTCAACTACACAAGTAATTCCATATAATGTGTTCATCTAGAATTCCACATTCTGAAATGTAAACAAGTGCTTTGTAAATTTGGCTTCTCTTCGTGTTATCTCTTAAGCAATTGTTCATTTCCCTATAGCACAAGCTCCAAGAAAAAAAGACAGCTTCAGTTTATCCAAAAGGACAGTTGGAATACTGCCCTGCAAAACAGAACACACACACACTATCGCCACCATAACAGAAATATAAAAATATTATTTTATTAATAAAAATAATTTTTTTCTTATGACCCACTAAGAAGTCAGGACTATACGGATACAAAGTACATTTGGGCTGTTTTTTCTCCTTTTCCTTCTTATGATGTTTCAGGAGGTTTTGAACAAAACAGCGCAGAGAACTGAATAATTCCTCTAGAAAGAATTAAGAATTTCACTCATTAAATCTGTGAAAAACAGGAGTTTACCAAAGAGTAGATAAAACCAAAGGCAACTCAGTATCATTATAATTCAAGTTGTGTTCTGCCCTCAGACTGTCAGAAATGTTTATGTTGATAATAAATTGATTGAACACTTTTCCTTCTCAATTTTCAAATACAATGTACTGTTTAAGATTCAAGAATATGGAGTTGATACACAAATACATTTCTTTCCTCAAGTTTGGGGCAAGTATTTTACATCGACACTTCCAAATCATAAGAACAAAAAACCTGGGTTTTGATTCCTTTCTCATTTCCAGACAAAAAGTGACCTTAAATACTATTTTGAGAATTACTTCTGCTGATATTTGTCTTCTGTCTTGCAGGATGGTGGTTTGACGCATGTGGTCCTTCTAACCTCAATGGAATGTATTATCCATTACGACAGAACAACAACAAGTTTAATGGGATCAAGTGGTACTACTGGAAGGGCTCGGGATACTCTCTCAAAGCTACGACGATGATGATTCGACCAGCAGATTTCTAAATGCTTTGTCATTATGTGAATTATATATTGTATAGTCTTCAAAGACTTATTTTACCAAGCAACTTGTCTCATTTTTTCAAGCCCAGAAACATGCACTAGTGTTCTGAAGGGGTCAGTACAGTACAGTTCCTGAATTGCAATTGTCTTGATCAGCTAAAGCTCATATTATTCAACCAGACACAATGTCTAAACCATCGACCTGATATAACAGTGATTTGGCCAAATGACTCAATAAAAAGAACATCCAAGAAACCGTCAGACAACTTCAAGGACTCTGTTTTACTGATCATTTATGTTATGTATGTGTTAGTAAATAACTGGAACTGTGAAAAAAACCCTAAAATAGTTTTAGGAATATGCATTTTGCCTCACCACTGAACTTTAAACATTAATATAAAACACTTAGCTAGTTCTAGCTTAGTTCTAGCTAGATCTAGAACTATTTATCATTCTGTGTCATGTGTGCCCTATATGTACATAAAAAAAATCTTTTCTGTAATTAGCTCAATACTATAGTTAGGGAATACATTCTTTTCCCCCATAGTCTCCTAAACAAGTTTTTACTCTTATTTGAGGATTTTTTCCAGTAGCCTGTATGACTATGTTTAACAGAGGACAAACAGCATTTAAATAGTGTGCATTTATTCTTGGGAAATACCATTTACAAAAGTCATAATTTTTTCAGTCTGTTTCAGTCACTGTCTTTAAATTATAGAAAATCCCTATGAATTACAATACAGCATGTATTCCTATACATTTTTATGAAGATTGCACTTTTTTTTCCTTCCCTTGTCATTTACCTGTAAAATAACTGACCAGTATATTTTGTAAACTGAGACAACGGCATTAACACCAGATGTCTAGTTGTCTGTGACAATCATGTATCACCTGGTGATGTAATATAACTATATGTTTTGTAAAAATTACCTGACTGAAAAACATATGCATGTTCTTTGATACAATTAAATTTATGCTTATGACTTAAGATACAAATTACTACATTTTAAGAACAGGAAGAAAAATAATCTGAAAATTATCTATGGGTTTTTTTCAGTAAGGTTAGGACTTCTCCCTAAAAATTCTCTGTAGGTAGCCCCTCAATGTACACCACAATGTGAATAAATTACTCTACTGGGTGATCTTTCCTTTTTTTTCTTTTTCCCCCTTCATTTTATTACTATATGCTTTAAAATTGCAAATCAGATTGAGAGGATATTTCTTCATACATCACAATAATTTAGTGGAGGTTTTTCTCCAAATTAAGTTTAGTTTTTAATTCTCATGCTTATTCTTTGCCTAATATTTTTGTAAAACTTTGATTTCAGCAGATGACTGAATTAATTACAATGCAAGAACTTAACCCAAAACAAAACAAAAACCCCAGACATATTTCTGGAAGCTAACTTAGCAAAAGGTGTTGTAAGGGCAACAAGGCTTGTGAAAGGTCTAGAAAAAATATTGTACAAGGAGGGGTGAGGGATCTGGGGTTGTTTAGATGGAGAAGAGGAGGCTCAGGGGGGACCTCATCACTCCCTACAATCACCTGAAAGGAAGTTGTAGTGAGGTGGGGTCTGATCTCTCTTGTACACTGCTAGCAGTGACAGGCCCAGAAGAAACTGCCTTAAGATGAGTCAGGGCAGATTCAGATTAGATATTAGAAAAAAAATTTCAGTGTTACAGTGGTCAGGCATTGGAACAGGTTGCCCAGAGAGGCTGTGGAGTCACTATCCCTAGAAGTGTTCAAGAGGCATTTGGTTCTGGTGGGTGATGCTGTTTACAGGTTACAGTGGAAGTGCTGGGTGGACAGTTGGACTGGATGATCCTGTAGGTGTCTGCCAACCTGGTGATTCTATGTTTCTATCTTGAAAATAGTAAGTGGTTTTGAGAAAGATTGAAGAAATCTCTCCATTTTAAACTGACAATCATTAAAGCTGCTATCAGAGTACCCCACTACTCACACTACCACCATTCTTCTTCACTGAAAATGTGTCATCATTACTAAGTGTAGCAGAGACAAAAAACATTTCTAATATTACTTCATGATCTGATTTTATATAAACCTAAAGAATGTAAATTAATAGTCACTGTCTGAAGAGTTCCATAAAATAATCTTTATGTATTTGAAATTACTGTTTACCATTTTATTATTTTTCATAATAAAAACTTGTAAGGATATACACATCCCAAACTAAAAAAAAAATACTTCCCAAAATTGCTTTCACAAATTTTCAAGAAATGTCTTAGAGAGAAGTCTAGAAGAATCTTTACTAGTAGAGGAGCCACACACACCAACAAGCACATAGCATACCAAGAGAAGCCTCAAGAGCTGTTGTTTTCCAGCCTGGAGCAGAGAAAGGGAAGGGGAGACCTTAATGGTGCCTGATTGAGGGTATAGGGAGGACAAAGCCAGACCCTTCTTGGAGGTTCTCTGCTATGAGACAAGAGACAGGGACAACAAGCAGTAAATACAATTTGGAATTGGGGAAAGTGAATTTTCCTTTTCATTTATTCATTTATTAGCAGAAAGGTGGATTGGACAAGTCCCTTGGAGCAAAGTGTTGAACTAGACAACCTTCAGAAGTCCCTGCTAATCTAAAATACTTTATGATTCTATGAAATTTAATAGAAATGCTGAGTCTACTTACTGCATTTCCTGTGTTGGTACATTTAATCAGACAACTAAAGAAAATACTCCCAATATTTGAGACAGTAAGCATATCCACACCAATAATAAAAGGAAAGAGAAAAAAAGCCAACAAAACAGACAAACAAAAATCCTCAAAATGTTCTTAAAAACCATGATGGTATCTGAATGCTTAGTCTGGCAAAGAAAAGCAGCGGCAACTTCTGGTTGACAATAACTTTATTTTAGTAAGGAAAACCCTGTAAGACTACAATAATTTAATATTGCATGGCTAGTTTTGATTTGTTGAAAAAAGTTTATAGAATTTGAGGATGATGACTGTTCTAAAATGTTAGGGGGAATATGTCTTTAAATGACATTTCATCTAAAGAAGACTGCATGGCTTGAGCACCAAAGACCAAAGTGAAGCAACAGGAGGAGATGTAGAAGGACGGCAATAATAGGAAGCAGAATGCTGCAAAAACTACTTTTGACTTGGTACAAACAAGTAAAAACATAACAGCAAGGTAACCCCCACTTTCAATTCCTTCCTGTAATCAAATAAACAGTATGTGAAACTAGAATATACTTCCATTTTCTCTAAGTACTTTGTAGGAAGCAGGAAAGAAAAAAGAAAAAAAAAGACAAATAAAACCACATGAATAAATTTATGCTCAAATAATAATCGCAGCTGCAAAAAAAATTAAGGTATCTGTTACAGTAAGAAATTAGAGTGACTAAACAAGGAATGGCTGTGGAAATATTGCCTTGGACTTCAACTTTGTTCCTTTGCAAGAACAGCACATTGTAAAAAGAAGTTATTCAGGTTCTTAGCACAACCCTAACCTCCCTTAATTTTACATTCTCACCATCTCTCAAATTCTCCTTACTTTGGCTTCAGGAATAAAACCTCTAAAGGGAATCTCAAAAAAAACCCCACGAGGAATCACCTCTAAAGAATGCTATGTACATTATTACTGATAGCATACTTTGTTATTAATCAAGGTAGTCTGAAAAGAAACAGAAAACTCAAAGCAATCTAGGAATGAAATTCAGTGTAGATTTTTTCATAGAAATACAGAAAAGGGGAAAAAAGAGAACATGCTTCTTATTTATTTTTCACCTTAAGATTTACCATTCTTACTGTATTTGCTATATAAAACAATCTACTTTCTCCTTTTATAAGAGGTGTGAACTTATAATTGATAATTAATTTCTTTAAGGGTTATTTGAGATGAAGAGCTACATTTTCCCTAAACTTTGAGAACATACACCTTACAATCATGAAATAAATAATACATATAATAAATAATACATATTAATGTTGGATATGTAAATTTACATTAGTTATAGATTTAGAAAGAATGCTAAATAGAAGTTCTTAACAGTTAATAAAATTACAGCAAAAATATTCATACCCCAATAACTGTACTTTCTTCAAAGCTGGTATGAAACTTTGAGAAACAAATTGCAGACACTAATTTAGTAGAGGGAAAATTATTGGAATGATTGACTAGTAACCAGCTAGACTTCTACTTGTTTTAAAACCAAAATAAAACTCCTGTTTCATCAACTGCAACACATGAAGTGCACTGAGGTCTACACAGATACATCATGCCCACACATACCCACTTGTGCACTAGTTCCCAATTCAGTACTTGAGAATGATTATTAGAGGCAGGAAAAATGCTTCATTTTTTCCTACTTAGTTCTAGAAGACCACAGTAATTTTCCATTGCCCAAGTAATTTCTGGGCCAAAAAAACTGAGTCCCTGACCTGCAAATCTTTCCATTTGGCAATAACATGCCTCTCCAGTTTGCACACAGGTACAAATAGAAATAAAATTAAATTTCATTTATATTTCAGTAAGATGCTGGTTTATTCAGGTGTTAATTGGTGAATCAACATTTTGCACTTTCCACATGTACCAAAGTTTTTGCACACACTTCAAAAAGTATTGGATGAAGAGGAAAATAACTCCTTACAGTATCTGCTTTAAAAAAAATATTTTTCTAGTAGGCTTCCTTATTCACTAAACCTATTTAGAGGGCAAATCATTTTCCAGATAAACAAAAGAATGTTCACAAGCTTAAAGGATCATTAAACTTACAGGAGCTGCAGGGAAGCTGGATGAAAGCTCATATGGTTCCTCTGAGATCCAATGGCCTAATTCCAAAGACCACAAAACCTAAAATAAAATAAGTGGTAAGTAGAATCTTAAAATTTCTAAAATCACCTTTTTGAATGTGTAATTAGAGGTGATAGTACTGTTACAATACCTGGTTTTCTATTTCATTTACCCAAACCAAATCATTGGGCGAAAAATCAATAAATAAGAAAGAAACAATTTTTACAACTAAAACAACCCATTGAAGTATCAGTCATACTTCTATGCACAGCTATATTACATTTTAAAACATTGTGAGGATATTCAAAAAATCAACTATTTTTTAATCACAATACATAGAGCAAAAAATTTGAAAAGGGAAGTCATAATATATCAGTTCTGTTCTCTCAGTTCAGTAATTGAATTTCATGAGGTTCCTGTTGGCTCATTTCTCCAGCTTGTCAAAGTCCATCTGAACATGAACATCCATCTGGTGTATTAAACACTCCTCACAGTTTTCCAACATCTGCAAACTTGCTGAGGGTGCATTCTTCCCCATCATCCAGATCATAAATGAAGATGTCAAACAGTACTGGACCCCTACTACTACAAGGATTGTGCAACTATTGCAAAGAATCCACATCACATATATAAATCATCCTGCAAAGAAGAATAACTCAGTTTCTTGCTCTGTGGTAACCTCCTTTGTCAGTGTCACACTCTAGAGCACCAAAGAAGACTGCAGAACACTGACACTCCAGAAAACACATAATCATTTGTGTGCATCATTTGTGAGCTCTGAAACACTGGACCAATATGATCTTTGGAGACTAGTAATCCTTAAAACTGTGTGCCACTTGCAGAATTCTGTTCCCATCAGGACCAGCACCAAATGTTTAACAGAAAAAACCTACTTTAAATGGTTGTATTTCCAATTTCTGATATTTTTAATTTTTTTGGTAAAACTTTCCCTGAACTACTCCATGCAGCATTTTTTACGGTTTGATTTTCTAAACATTCTTCAGAACAATTTATCATAACTTCCAATTGGTAGACTATAATATTAAAAGCTCCATGGGAGAGTATTCAAATTCCATCCCTTAATTGGTAAAAGCATTGTCTTAATGGGAAAATGGAAAAAGAGAAAGTTCCTATGCCCTTGAGTCATATTACAGGACATTCTACTCCTAATTTGTAGGCAGCCTAAATTCTGAAGGCCATTCTGATGTAAAATGAAATTCTTTTTTTTCATTGATTTTGCAAGTGGTGAGCCATGAAGCTTCTCACACAGGTAAATCACTGGTATCTTCTTTGCCAAGTTTGCCCACTGTCACTCAATTCAACAACTTTTCCCATTTACAGGTATTTGAGCTTCACAATGTCTCTTCTGTAGTTGCCATCTGGCACCCCTTAAGTTCAAAAAAAGCACTGTTACCAACCAGTGAGACATTCTGTTGCTCCTAGAGCAAGTGAAGTTAATTGAACAAGAAGCAGACATATACCCCCTAAACAGGATATATGGAATTTATCAGAAAGTAAATCCCTGTTTTAGGATAATTATGCCTGTCTCATATCTTCCCTAAATAGCTCTCTGGCCATTTCAAATAGATTAAGTCATTAGCACAGCCATGCACTATTAAACAGTTGTCATTATTCATCTTAGAACAAGCTCAATTTCATCAGTGTTTGAAATTATCCCCATGCTTGATTCACAATGACTGGAATACTCTGCCATACAAATGCACATCTTATTAGTTTAAATTTAAATTATAAATTGTTCCCAATTAAAATTTGTGAACGAGTCTATGAAATATTCCCTGTAGATAAAAACTGGCATTATATATATTGAGCATGGTAAAGTTATCCTTTACAATGTTACAGCTCACTAATGGAAAATTCTAAGCTGAACAAATTGATCATAAACTAGCAATATAAATCTTATAAAATGGCCCAATTGCTTGTAAGAAAATAAGTTTCTGTAAAGGGCTCTTTTGCCCCAAATCTATTGCTACAAAGCAGTAAATTGCAAATTCAGTTTTCATAACAAAATTATTTTCTAAATAAGTTCTACAGTTTTCAGTCCAAAGTATCTTATGCCTGATGACTTCCAGGGAAACCAACAACCTCGAATGTGAACTTCTACAAAAGCTGTTTCCTTGTTTGATGTGACAAGTGATGTCTGACTTGTGAGGAGAGGTGTCCAATTTTGCAGGCTATTGGAAAAGATTTTCTTTGCTGACAATAGAAAGCAGCATATCCTTAGACTTACTGCTAAACGTGATTACAAAACATTCAAAGAATACTATGTTTACTTTTAGAAAAAGCACAATCAAATATTTGAAAATGCAACAGCTGTGCAAAAAGAGAAAATAATTTCTACAGCCATTATATCATACCAAACATAAAAATAAGAGTTAAGTGCATTAATAAATCAATGACCTTTAAAAATATTCAAAACCTAATAATGCATTGCAGTGTTCAGCTAAGAAAAGTATTGTAACTTCTTAAAATATACATTTAAGACTGCAACTTAGGACTGTAAGTTATGAATTTTAGGGTGGTACCTTATAATTTTTTATAATTACTTTCAACAATTTACAATAAGAATATCAAAGCCTCTTGGCTTTATATTTATATCTGCATATATTTATTGAACATAAAAGAAACTTGTAAATGTAATTTCTCTTTTAATCACGATATAAATAGACATATTACATTAAAAAAATTCTTCATAAATAAACTTGAGCAGGAACAGATGTACTGTGCTGTATTACATATACATCACGTCCTTATAGTACCAAAATTATGTTTGCATCAAAAGTAGCTGGAAAACAACCTAAATAGATTAAAATATAAACCCAAAAGATTAGTTACGATTAAGTAATCCTATTTCATCTTCCAGGCCAATTCTACAGCAATGACCTTTATCAACCCTTGTAGTATTTACAGAATTTTGTTTAGAAATGAAATTTGTTTGTCTTAACAAAAGATGGATTAATGCTTGTCCATCATGGTTCTGGAATTGAGTACAAAGCCATCGTATCTACTCTCCTAGATAAAAAGAAAATTGGATACTGAGTTCATGAACAGGTCCTGCAGTAAATAATTAGGTCACCACTCACTAAAACATTCAGTTTTCATGAAAACAAAGACAAGAGCTTTCCATTCCAAGTCACTGAAAGTTTGTTTCTGACTTTGGCAAATTTTCAACCAGTTATATTTTCATAGCAACACCAAAAAATGCTTCAGATTCATGAAATTCAAAAAGAAGCTATGATTTGCAATGTTATTCTTAGCTGAATACTTCAGAATGTGTGTTTCTATTGAGAATAAAGAGCTATCTAGAAGTTTTCAAATGCGCAGTTATAAAAGAGTTAGCTCAAAGGGTCTGAAAACACACTATTTGGTTAGTTATTATTTAAGGTCTCTCACCTAGCTAGCTAGCACAATGCATGATCATATGGTATTTATACTTAAATAATTAATCTTGAAAATGTAAATGGAGTGCTAAGAAGGTTAAATGTCTGATGGTAAATTTGGTATTTCTCCAAAATCCATCTCTAAAAATAACATTTTAAGTTTTTCTCAGAAGAAAAAACCACTTTACCCTAAATTATGTCCACAAGACAAAAGGCAGAGGTAAATATATTTACTGACTAATTTTCTACTGAATTCCTCAATTCTGGCTAAGTAAGGCTTCAGTTTTCTCATCTCTAGTTAACCAATTGGGTAAAAAGATGGCAAAAGTACTTGGTCATCTTATGGCCAAATGGCCATTGACACAATATGAAATAAGAAAATGAAGCACTTACATCATATGATTCAAAGATTTAAACAGGTGAAGATATATTTTTTTTAAAGGTTCAAAGCACTGTTTTAATTCAGTTAAATAAATAAATAAACAAATAAATAAATTGAGGGAATATACATTTATGGGCAAAGTTGGACCTAGTCTCTGTGAAAGAGATAAGCACAGTTCTAAAAATATTAAAAATAGCAATCTTCCAGATAAGCAGATACTATAAGATCAAACCTGATCTGGAGATCTGAAGTTCATCTCTAGTTCTTTCTCATGCATCTCTCTTAATAACTTCAGAACTTTGTCTAAATAGCAGCTCAATAAAATGAGTGAAAACAGCATCAGCATTTGATCCAGTAACATCTACAGGGACAAACTAGTCCTTGAAACAATTTCATTCAACTTATTGGCATTATAGAGGGATATAGATGATCCCAGGATGAGTCTACGAGGCAGACCATAAGACAGGAGGACAACATTTCCAATCAATACTGCTCTATGAAGAGCATAGGTAGATATTTTCACCATGTATTTGTTCACAGAAGTGCAGGAAATATAATGGGCAATGAAATTCTAGGACAGCACTTGTTGGAATACTGATTATCCATACTCCTTTATGTACAAAGACAGGAAACTATTTTGTAGTACTTATCTCTAGCTATCTTTGTAGTTATTTGAATTTTTTTCTCAAGAAGAAGGCAGCTTCCACGTTTGAGCACGCCGGTATGAAAAAGTAACTTATGACAATTACTTTGTAACTTGTTTAATGCTCCATACAAAGCTGAGTGTGGGACAGATAATTCAGTGTATTTAATTAATAGATGCAAAGAATCATATAGTAGGCTGGAATGAGTCTGTGGAGATGTTCTTCTCCAAAACCCCTGCTCAAATATGCTCCTCTTAATGCAGCCAAGGATACTATTAGTCTTTTGCCACGAAGGCACATTACTGGATCCTTAAGGTGGCCAAAGATGCAAACCCTCTATTCCAAGGAAATTAATCACTAAGACCTTCTGAAAAACCTGAAGGATACAACAAGAACTTCAGATAACTGCATATATATCATACAGGACAAGCTTCATACTGGAAAGTGCCAGACATCTTGAAAACAAAAAGGCAGCAGTTTATTTTCCACCCAACAAGTAAATTTTAAAGCATTTATAAGAAAGAGGAAACCACGAAATTTAGTTATTCAACAACCCTTTTCTGTATAAGATGAAGAGCTATTTCCATATAAATTTCACCATCTATGTTTATAGCTCTGGAAACATGAGGAAAGCTGAGAAACTGTCATCTGCAATGTCAGACTGAGTGGTTAATCTCTATTATTACAGTGAGCAACTGAGATGGATTAAGCTGGGCTGACAGATAAGTTCCCCACCCACTCACCACTATTCCTATTATACATTTTTTCCCATTTGCAGTGAAATATCTAAGAATTTCCCTTTATTTTTTCCAATGCTGAACACAATACATGTTTCAGGACATAACAGAAATATATCAGTACATAGAAAGTTCAATAATGTGAGTTGGCTAAGGTTGAGCAGAAATTAGTCTGTCCAAAAATAATGCATGGGACATGAGTTTCTCATCCATGAGATAAGTCCTCTTTCTAAGCTAGATAATGAGGTACAACACAGGAATATTTTGGTTAAATTAAGCACTGAACAACTGTAACTAACTCACAGATTTTCACACAGACAAATTTCATCTAATTGAACTAACTCTAAGTAAGCCTGAATAACTGAACATTGGCACCACTGCAGGTAGCATGGACATAAACATAGTTGATATTTCAGCTATACAAACTAAATTTAATTTATTGTGTAGTAAAGTTAGAAACATTTCTTACCCATTCATAAGAAACAATCCAACACCCACGAGCAATTCCCAGCATAACATTCAAGGTACGACGAGGACTCCCAGTAACTACATGACTTGTTGTTTCACACACTTCATTTGAGAACAAAAAGTCTCCAAGTTTCTTCACAACCTGAATTACTGTATTTTGCTTACTAAAAAAGAAGAAAAGATAAAAAAGCCCACACAACATTGAATGGAGGAAGGCAGAATTATAAAATCATATACATACACTGCAAATTAATTCAAATTCACCTCATTTCTTTCCCCACTAAACATTTTTTATCCTTTTCTCACTAAGCCTCTACCTATTTACTAGCCCTAAATTCATTATCCTCTCCAGAGTCCTAACAGACCCTCTTCCACTATCACAAAATCACATCTACTTGCACATCAAAGCCCTTTTGCCCCCCATCTATCTTGTCTGTTAAAATAAAAGCTTTTGAGTGCAGAATTATCCATTATGTTGTTTGTGTACAATGCCCAACACAACAGAGCCCAATCCTTTGTTTCTTTTATAGTACTATAAAAAATATTACCAAGGAATGTAAACATGTAGACACAGCACATTTAACAGGTTTTCATTAAGAAGCCCCAGATTTTCAGCATCTGAATAATGCTGTGTCTAAATTTAG
Source organism: Agelaius phoeniceus (assembly GCF_051311805.1). Taxonomy (NCBI): domain Eukaryota; kingdom Metazoa; phylum Chordata; class Aves; order Passeriformes; family Icteridae; genus Agelaius; species Agelaius phoeniceus. Next base: position 28,180,396 of record NC_135267.1, read on the forward strand.
AAAAGTCCTAAAGTTCTATCTGGCTTGCAACCTACACATCTATGCCAATGTTTCAATTAAAAATTCACTTATCCTTAAATACAATTATAATGAAATACATAAAATTAGATCTACATTCCAGAATGGCCATCTCTAACTGGAATTCTAACTTGAGCTTTCTACGTAGCTATGCAGGAGCACATAAATAAATAATTGTGAAAACAGGAGGACCTTGGTATCACAAGAGAAAAGCTGTTGCATGATAACAATTTACTGCTTTTATTAATGATTATTTTTACAATTATAAATGATCCTTAAAGATCTGTAAAATAAAGCAAAATTCCGGTGGCCTCTCTACTCCCCAAACTAACTTGGAAATGTCCATGCAACACAAGAGAAAGCAGTTAGTCCCAATCTTGAACACAGCTGCACTATCACAGTGGTGATCCTTTAAGGCAAAACTTCTGAGGTAATCACAAACACAATGCAAGTGCACTCAGAGCACGTCCAGAAGCCTTTGGGGTTGCTTCATTCTCACTACATTTAGCTCCACAGAAAGGAAGTCTGGTAGAACTACCAAAATACCCCAGCTAAATCAAACACTACTTAACAGAATCCCAACAAAACTGAAAAAAACAAATCTTCACAAAAATTGGAGCAATCATTTTTCAAGAAGTCTAAAACAAAAAAATGAATAGTGAAAACAGTGCAGCAAATTAATGTCACAATTAAATCAAAAGGTGATATTGCATGTTGACATATTATAAAAAAATCCAGTGGCTAACCCTCTCTCTGGTATGAATTCTGGCCTTGGTTTTATAGCTTTGATTGTTACTAGAATTCTTAGTATTCCCTTTTCATTTTGTGAGCTTTAGCTTGATATAGCCAACAAGTGAATGTTTTTGCAACACTGCAACTCATAGGGGCTGGCCCTGCCCAGACTGCAAGCTCCGTGCTTTACCTGAACCTTTTCTAAATTCTTCCTGTGTCTACACAAAATTCCTCACAAGGAGAAGAAAATTTTTTGTTGTACAAGTCTTGAATCGAAGATGTCTTACAAACTGCAGAGAAAACTCACCAGTTTAGACTTAAGACAGCTGCAAAAACTGGTGGATGAAAATTTACAGCAAAATTTCACTGGATTTTTAAATCATTAAATTAGATAGCTGTATGGTTGTGAATCAGTGAGCAGCATTTATTATAATCTCTAAACCCAATGCCATGAAACTACTGAACTCATGCATCTTAAAATGCAAATTCTAATGAATCACTTTTGAGGCTGTAGCTACTATTATCTGCACTGTAGTGATGATCCACAGGGATTCTGCACTGCATGACTTGTGAGGTTCATTTTATAGTCCTGGTGTTACTAGCATCCAGTCACATTAAATAGAAGAAAAATATTAATTCTCTTTTATGTTTCTGACATATATAAGTACACTTGTTAATAGCTATTGATAACCTTTTACAAAAAACTTCTGAAAGCATAGCCACTAAGTGCTGTTTCTGAGTATTTATTTCTATGTAACTGTCAACATTTAGTTACAGTAAACCTGAAACAGATTTTTGGGTTGTATAAATATCTTGAGTTTTGAAAAAGAATTCAAAAACTGTAAGTAAGTGTAGTATAAAATGTGGAATCGTGTTTTTGTTGGATGTTCCTTATGCTTTAAGACTTTTAAGAGAATGATAAGAGCATGCCAGAAAATTATTAACTCTCTCCTAAAATATGCAGTGGCAGCTGCTTCTAATGTCCTGAAACGAAGTCAGTAGAAAGCCTACAACTGATATTTATTCTGCAACTATTCGTATGAAATAAAACATTTTAAACTGATGTTTCAGATTATGACTTTTTAATTACAAATAATTAAAATGTATGCTGAAAAGGCTGTGTTGGGCTGAACCATTTACTACATACAACTACTATGTACATTTCCTTCAGATAAGTTCAAAACTTGCTTAAGATTTTAGTTTTATTGCTCTGAAGCTCTGTTGATCTCACCTATGGAACTACTTCAGTCTCCACCAGAGAAACAAAAACTTATATATACAGTGCAAATAACAACAAAATATATATGTACAAACAAGTTTCTAGCAAGAATTCAAATTGAAATAAAGTGCAGAGCCCAAAGATAAATTTAATTTTCTATAAGCATAAAAAATTTATCAATATTCAAATTTAAATGGTAGGCTAAATAAAGAATCAAAATGCTTAATACTTACTCAGGAGACATACTTGTCATAACTAGTGTCCTTGTTGGCTAGAGACATGAAAGAAACAAGAAAACATAAAAAATCTGAAAAAAAAATACTTTGAAAAAAGCCCCTTAAATTAGAAAATGTTATGTTAAAAGGTGCAAACTACTTCATAACTATACAATCACCTGGGGAAAAGCCTGTACTAATTAACACATATCCTAGAAATACTAAACTTTGAGGATATGGAAGGAAGGAAAACCCTTCAATCATGTTTTATGTCAAAGCATACAGTATAGCAAAAGACAGGAATGTAAGCTTTTTTAGTAAAAGCAAAATGCAAAGGATTTCCAGCCTAGGATGCCACAGAAATAAGGACAGTATTGGTCTCCTAGTTTTCATCAGATGGAAAGGAAAAGGAAGATTACCCACAACAAAGAAAACGTGCAATTTATAATTCCAGTTTCTTCCAAAAGAAAGGTAGAAACTGCTTCAGAAACAAGAAATATAATTTTAATGGTTTTGTTTTTATTTTGATACTGTATTTTTGGGGGGTTTTGGCACAACTTCTGTATTTCATGTCAAGGTTAAATAAACATTCTTTCAACTCTTCGATATTTTCTAGTGAATAAAAGTTGTCCAAGTAATATCACAAACAGGACATACTCAAAGAATACAGCAATCTTCAAAATCAAAAATCTTCAAAAATCAGCAATTCTCAGACACCTTAAACAGCAGTCCTCCCTTCTCCTGCAATACTCCCCATAGCTTTTGTGAGAAGCAGGAATACTTGCCCCATATGGACTTAAAATAAGCTTGGGAAGAATTATTATTACAGAGGTCAGAAGAGGAGGAAGTTCATCACCACTGACTATGAAAGCCTCCAGTATGCACAAAGGCAGGACAGAACATCAATTTTAGCAGCATCAGAGAAATACATAACTACATAGAACATGGTCATTAAAAAACATATGTAAGAAGAGGTTTTGATCATCTTAGCTAAGAATTACTCATAGCTACATAAACATGCACAAATATATATATATATATATATATATATATATATATATATATATACACAAACATTTTGATTTTGTAGGAAAAGGAGACAATTTTATACAATAATTTCAAAAAATGTCTTCTAATTTTCAAAATCAGTATATGAATTTAAATTACTTCTCCATATAGCTACTGCTCCATATGAAATACTAACTCCCACTTCTGTCCCCCAGTATATTACCATGACCACAAGTGGTAAGCTCCCAAAGTATCCACTAAAATACAGTTTCTTTTGGATAATACACTGAGGTAAGAGTACAAAAGTATTTCTAATTGGGAGCAAAGGCAAAAAAAAAAAATTCAGGGCAACTAATTTTACCCACTAATGAATCAAAGAAAAGAACAAAAGAGAGAAATCTGCTGCAATTCCATCTGACCTCTGTTATCAGTACAGAAGAGTTCTCTATTGAACAACCAAGTAATCTCTCAGATTTAAGAAAAGCGCTGGAAATACCCATGTAGACTCTTAGACTAACTAATAATGTGCACCATGACTATTCATTATATGAACACTCTTTGCATAAATAGAACACATACCCTTGACAACACGGATTAAAGATAACACAAGTAGTAATCATTTCAACATACACATGGCAATTTCATTGTGGCTGTGTACATTTAAAAACCACAAAATTCAGATACTATTTAAGTCTTCAGAAGTAACATAATGCAGCATAATCAATAATTTTTAAGATTAATAATAAACATGCACTGAGACCACACTATGTAAGTGCTACAATACTTCTAACTGACCATGTATACAATGTGAAAATATGAAGCAAATAACAATAAAACAAAATAAAAATTCAAAAGAAAAAAGATGAAACTTTTGCATTGAAATATTTGAAAGAAATTCTATGCAGTAGTTTTGGAAATACAAGTGTCCAAATTCTAACTTGTTGCCAGCAATACTTACTGATGATGTCTCACTCTACTGCTAGTCTGATAGCTAAAAAGAATATGCATTTATCTTGGTCAAATTTGGTTCTATTCTTAGCCAAAAGAATTTCTACTGCATTACTTCCAACTCCAAAAAAGCAGTCAGATTTAATTGCTCTTGAAAGTTCCAACTCAATTCTACACTGGACTTTTATATGCAAAGATCTGAACAAAAGTAATGACAATGCAACAATATATGTCAAATATATCTATCATAACATATTAGTATTAAGTTATATGCACTCAAAATTTGACAATAAACACTAAAAAAAGACATCTAGTAACACATTGAGTAAGGGCTCTTGTGGCAAAAGGACCCCACATTACTGCACAGGTTAGATCAGATGATTAAAATCAGATGTGAGGCCACATTATTATGAGTATATGCCTCATACTGTCTTAATATACATTGTAGGAACTCCATACACTCATGAGCATTAAAGGACTCTGGGATGTAACAGTCTGGGAAGGCAAAAAATAGGGCTTAAATACAAGGTTTTGCTTGGCTCTGTCCAGTCTTTTTGGGTGGAAAAACTCATCTACATCAAATGTGTATGTTTCATCATGGTCATGACATTCTCCTCTATTACCTGAAGCCAGGCCTCATTGCTATCACAATCAAGCTTCTTGCCTAAAAGTCTGGAGTTAAATCCACACACAGCAGTTGCACTAGGTTCTTGAGAGTGTTTGTCTAGTATTAGCTCTAAAGTAGATCTTGATGTGTCAGTTCAGAATGTGCAGAAAAATATCCTTCCTCACAATTTTTTATAAATGCTATGAAAGTATTACTAATCATACCACTATTTTTGCCAAACTTGGCTTAAAAAGAAGCAATAAACTATGGCCAGTGCAGCTTGAGATCCTACAGCTGCTTCTTCAACTTCAGAGCAGATATGTTTGTTAGGAGTTCCTTAATACCATGTCTATAGGTAAGTAAAAATAGTGGATTCACACAAATCAGGAAATCTACAGCCTGTCCTGACCTTACCCTGCAAGGTCAGCTTTTGAATTGTAGCTTTTATGTTACAACACATTGTGTACAAGATGATGCAGTGAGAATTTTGAACAAATGTCTTGTCAGTGCACTTCGAAGTGGTTCAGAGACTCAAGAATGCAGAAGGGTGCACACAAAATGTAGAAATTGGAAATAAATTTAATTTCTTCCAAGCTACTATTTCATTTGCATTCAGAACTGCATATTTTTGCAAGTTAAAGGTCATTTGCTAAGCAGACAATATTTTGTTTTATTGCTTCAATAAGACAAGCAGTACTCTTTAATTACAGTTACCAAGTAGAAAACTTAGCCAAACTATGTTCTAATTTTCAGTTCTACATTTTTCAAGTTAATTGCTTTCTCCCCCACCCCCTACTATGCAATTTTTCTTCTGTGCTTTTTGTGTCTGTTTTATTTTACATGTTGCTTTTATTGAAAAAAAAAGTTAGCATTTACTTTTCTGACCAGCAAAAAGACATCTGGTGAGCATCATTATGAGTTCTAATGCATGTTTGTAGCAGGATTATTATTAATAAAACACTGGAAAAGGTGGTATTAAGTTAACTGGTCCTTTTATTTATCATTAATCTCTGAATCCTGAAGAGTTGCATATCCATACACTGAATCAGAGCACACGCTTCTTTCAGAATTATTTTTGAGGTCTGGAATTCAGACTTCATTATAAATGACAGCTTCAGCTTTCCTTTATATATTTCTTTAGAAGTACTGTTGCATTAAGTACTTTAGTGTCTGCCAACAACAAGATTTTTCTAAGTCATCTGAAATATAGAACATTCATTTCAGTAGCTAGAAGGAAACAGCATTTGTAAATCTCCCCAGTACTTAAAAGTGATAATTCCTATTTGTTAACTGACCTACACCACAAAAGAGGTATCCAACCTCAAAATGTATTCCTTCTGTCTTCTAAATTTGAGCTGGTGTTTCTTGGAGCTGAAGGACAAGATAAAAAAGTCCTGTTTTGTACAACCTGCTTTTCAAGAAGGTGAACTCAAACTTTGCTTTGTAAAGCATGTCATGAGTTCTTCTTCATAAGTGACAAATGAATAAAAATGAGACCATAAAATGTTTTCCCAGACTAGTTCTCAAGAATGAAGTGTATTCATGCAAAGAATTGATTTGACAGGAATAGGTTTAAATTTGTCACTGGTTAAATTCCAGCCTATGTACATTAGATCTTATTTTATCTTTGTATCAAGAACCCAGGTCTCAAATATTTTTCAAGAAATTATTTCAACTAAAGGACTTTTAAATTGTCTATTATTTAGTCCAAGTTCTTCTCTTGTGCCTTAGGGTTGACTGAAGTTCTGAAAGAAATAAGCCTCAGAGTAGTCTCAAACTCAGATACATGTTTTAGTGGAGTGAAATAGGAGATCTTCAACTTCAGGACTCAACAAGATACCCTAAGTAGTTTGGCCAATATACAAGGGATAAAGAACTTTTGGAGGCAGGCAGGAAGAAAACAGTACATTTGTGAGCAAAGACAGTTTAAGGAAGAGTATATTATACTATTTTATAATCTTCAAATCCCTTTTTTTTCTCTGGCTATTGTAGGTCTATCAGATGGTTTTGAAATTGCTTTACTAGCCTTATACTCAATTTTGTTCTCTACATTACTGCATTTCAGAAGTAATAATCTTCAGTCTTATTAGTATATGAACCAAAAGGCAGAGCTGTAGGTAGCATAGGAATATTAAAAAATAAGGTTAATTTCACGCTGCTTGTATTTAAGAAGATTGCAAGAAGAGGACCCAAAACTTTAAGGCTGTTTATAGAAACAATTTATAAGTAGTACTACATTAATTTATTCAAGTAATTGTGGCTCATAGCTGAAAATAACTGGTAATTGTAATGAATGATAACTATTCAGTATTTTTAAACAGCAATTATTCAAAGCTGTAATTTAGTTTCTGGCTGGCCTTTCTCTTATCAGTCCTTTGATACTGATATTTTGAGTCACCATTGTGAGTCATTGGGCAGAAGAACTTAGGCATAAAGATACATTTCCCTTGTGCAGACTGTAAGCATGGAACCATTTTAAGAGGGAAAGAACCATTTCGCATCGCCCCAACTGTTACATGGTGGGTTTGCACAATTGTTAGTAGTGTAAGGTTAATTCGGATAGTTGAAGTCCTCTGGAGACTGCCAACTATTCAACAATGACAGGGATTTGAGGTGAAGATATTTGCAGGCCAAAAGACTCAATCCAGGATTTATGTTAATTTTGGGTTAAGAGAAAAGATTTTTAACTTCAGTAAATACTTTGCTGACAAGACTGTAACCCACTTGATGGTAATCAACAGCCTGACTTAAAGCTTTTACAGCCTTCTAAACCACATGGTAAACAAATGGACAAAATTTACTTCATGCTTTTAAGTGCAACAGCAATATCAGGAAGGGTATAATAATAATTTTTTAAAAACCCACATAGACTTTTTTGAGTATCTTGAAGGAAGGAAATATGTGAAACACAAAAGATTTTTGTAGTGCATATGTAATGTGTTGCAAGATTTTTTCCCGTTTGACTGATTGCATATTTATATTTCTGTTCCACACAGATTTGTTTGTCATAATTCAATTCTACAAAGATCACACCAATAATCTATCAAAAGTTTAATTTCAATGAAGAAAAGGATGGAGAATGGAAATGGAAATTTCCAAAGGATGGAAGTTTGTCAAATTATTAAAAAAAATCTTAATGAGGAAACATCAAATGCTGACAAAAAGGAGTTTAGGAAATCTTTTATTCAGATTGATTTCCAACAATTTTCAAGATCTGCAAGACTACAATTTAGAAAGGAGACCCATAAACAAAAGGATTTCCAGTAGAGTTATGCCAGATACCAATAGGTTTATGTAGGCTGCTCATTTTTCCAAAAGTTAAATTAAAAAAAAAAAAAAAAAAAAAGAGGATCTAAGCAGCAGTTGCTTTTCCTCCTGATAGTTGCTGATTCCAAGAGGGAAAAGAGTTTCAGTTTTACAGTTATTCTCTGCCAAACCAGCTGCAGACCAGTGGATTATGTGGTTTTCTGGCATGATAGTTGTGAACACAGTGCATATCAAAATCAGAAAAGAACAGCATAGATACATATCTTCAGCAATAAGGTATGCTTCAAGCATGGACTCTGTGGTCTGACTTCTTGCACAACGTTTCTGTACTGTCCCCCCTCATGCTCTGAGCCAGAAAGCCACATTTGCTTTTTGCACCTAAGCCTTCCTTCCACCATTAAATACAAGAGTGCTACAGACTTTTATTTAAAAGGATGGAGATGACATAAATGTACTTCAAACTTGAGATTCCAGGATTTTACTCTTGGTGTTTATCCTTATCTACCATTCACTATAGATAGATCTTGATCAATTTCCTACTTGCCTAAAATTAGTAACAAAAAGATGTTCTGAATTAATGTGAAGCTGCATAAACAGTCTCTTAATCAAAACTCACCAAGCCTACCAGCTTTCTGGGAATAAAAAAGAAACAGCGAAATGGGTTTTTTTCCTTAATTTTATGAAGACAAAAAATTTCAAAACTCTCCACCTACTTAAGCCTCTATGTCTTTTAGAAGAAGGTTCTAAAAAATAACCAATGTGTTAATTTGTCAAGCAAACAAAAATTTAGTGACAATTTTATATAAAAAATTGGGGAAATTCAGTTCCTGGATCTTTCCTATCCTGCCTTCTAAGATGACAAACCACCTCAGGTTTCATTGTCACATCACATTTCCAGTGTTCCAAACAACAACACATACAAGAGTGTGAACAGCAGCTGCAAGTGTCCCTGGAACAACAGGAAACAGCTTGAGCTGAAAGGAGCATGTGCCTTTTGCCCTAGAAAGGCACTGATTTTAAAAGACACAGTTTTAAAATTAAGCAATAGACCACAGTACTTCAGTAGGTGGTCCCAAATAGCTAATATGAAACCTGTCATAAAGGGAATGATTTCTAGGGACCCAAGGTCATAAATCAACCCATTAGCTTCATCTACAGGAGACAATCCCGTCAGGAAAGGTAGCACCCCTAAGGGATGATAACAAAGCTGTTGACATTAGGATATGGCCCAAAGCATGCAATGTAAGGTACAGCAGCAGATGCCAAGGGTATGGCTTCTGTCCTGGAAGCCCTCCACTTGATGTGGGAGAAGTGTGGGGGACAAATTCACTAGCTAGAGAAAGTCCAGAATCAGAATTGCATTGTGAATTTTGAGTGAAAATGGGATTAACCATATAGAAGGATTTTTAAGACTGTCCCAAACCATGGGATTCATAGGCATCCTTCATGGTGCTATTCTCTGACCACCCCCATAACAGCAAGCATTTTCCCCAAACCATAAAGGTAGGTAGTTCAGTTTTTTCTTTGTTAATTGTAATGGAGCTTGCATGCTTCCACCTGGTCTAATTCACTGTCTATTCATTTGTGTCTCAAGTCAGTAACATTTCAAGTATCAGTATTTAAAATATGTACCTATTCAAAGCAACTGCAAGTCAAAACTGGAAGGAAAACATAAAACATGTTGTTCCTGAAACCAATACAATCTAAGACAAGTCTGTGAAAGCCCATATAAAATATGGTCATAAAGTCACTTTCCTGAATGTCTGGCAAGATGCTTCATTTTTTATAGTTACAGATTTTTCCAGAAATTAACATTTGTTTTTCCATGAATAAAGTAATTTTAAAAAGGATTGTGATAACAGGATCTAACAATGGCCTGCTTCATGCTATTTGTTCCACAGCATGAGCTTAGATTGCTTGTAAAAATCTTCTCTCAAAAAATCTCCTAAAGTTCAGTGTTGATGTACCTTCACCCAAATCCAAGAGCTACAGAAATACGAGCCAAGATGAATCTCTTTAAAAACAAAATGGAAGGAATTTCAGTTAAGTCCATACTGTCTTCTTTGTAAAAATATGTTTTTAATCATCCCTCATGATGCTTAACTGGTTTTTTTCACATGGTTACAGAGTTTCTTCTTTTCATTCAGAAAACAGTATTTTTAAGGTTTTTTTTACTTTACAATTTATTCCAATTGCATTTCTAGTGATTTGAGACTTTTGATATGAGACTCCTAGATGCCTTAAAAGATATCCAGCACCTCTCATATCCCTCTAAAAATATAAAACTTTTTTTTATTTGAATAAAATGGCAGTTAATTGGTTAATATTAGTCTCTGATCTTTTTAAAGTACAAGATATTTAATTTGTGACATGCAACAGGTGTTGTGATAAATGTAAACTTTTTTGTGACAATAAGCTGTGAAATGAGCACTCAATAGTTCACCACTACTGCAAATAACTTGTTTGAATACATCTTTGGCTTTAAGATGAATTTTACTTATTTCATTTTGTCCTCCCTATGCAAAGCAACAAAGTACTATGTATCCAATTTCACGGAATAATTGAGAAACACATCACAATGCATAAAGGGTTTACTTTATCCCTGCAATCCACTATCATCAACTCAGATTTCTAGACCAGGGAAGCCACCTGCTGACATTCACAAGCATTAATTGACAGTGTTTATCCTTACCAACTCTGTCTCAAAACTAAGAGCACTGTATGCACTGACTTTGAACACACCAAAAGTCCTGGTTTTGGGGTAGTGGTGATGCATTTTTAAACTCAAAAATCTTTTTCCTGAAGCTATTAAAGGTTTCTGAAAATCTTATCTTCCCCAAACATGCATGCAGCTGCCATTATAAACTGTTCTGTCTCCGTGGCTTTTGTTTGTTGACAGTACAATTTTACATATATTTGATTCGACATCTCCCACATTAACAGTACAATAAGCATGCCTAAATAAAGAGTATAAATAAAGAAACTATTAGTACTTTAACCTAAAATTGTGATATACCTGTATCTGAACAAAGTGATTCTTAGTTTTGACTTCAGCTAAAACAAAATACAAGAAATTCAACCTGCATGAGGTTTTGAAGAAAACAAAACCATACCACAAGAGTATAGCAGAGAACACAAAACCTATAGCTTGATTTCTATTAAAGAAACTACAAATGAAAAATTGAAAGAACCATAGCAGTAAATAATGTTAACACTTAGACCTAAATATTTTTGTTTCCTAAAAGATATTTTTCCTTGACTTTTTTAATATTTTCCATTACATAGTGAACTCCAAAGACCCCCTGACATGCATTCACTGTACTGAATGAATTAGAATGGTAGTGTTCATTGAAGCATACACCACAGGGAATGAGTTGTAACTAAAGTACACTAATTATCTGGGAGCTACATTCAGCAAGCATCTAAAATATTTTTAAAGAGGCATTAGATTTCAAACCCTTTTTCTATAAAAAAAGATAGCTGCAATTTACATAGCTGTCTCTTATTTTGGGAAGGAAAGTAATGAATTTAACAGATCACACCTATAACAGATTCCTAGCAATATGGTCTGTCTGAAGAGTCACATAGCCACATGGGTGGGAATGTTTGTACATCTAACTATCTAGGAAATGGCATTTCTTTTACAGCTGTATTTTTAGCATAGAATTTCTTTTAAGATTTAAATAAGTGTTAGGAAATTCTTTATAATAATGTGATTCAATAAAATATTACTTTTGTTGTAGTGCATTTTTATATTTTGTAATACTTTGAAGTAGTTTTGTTTTGTATTCCCATATTTTTCCCAAATGGTTTATCCCAGACTGTACCCCCCTCCCTTTACCTGTGTAATTCCTCTCCCGGGATGAGATCATCCCCAAACCCCCACCCTGGCTCTCTGTCAATCACTCAGCATCCCATCCCTCCATCCAGAAGTTTCAGTCCAAGTCACCGAGTGATTAGCCAGAGGCTAGGGGTCAGCCCCCCAAGCCTTGCCCTATATGCTCTCCTATATGTCTATCCCCCAGTACCCATCCCTTAGGGTCACTTATTGGTTGGTAAAATGTTATTTACTTTTGGTTTCCACCTCCCTTTAAACGTGACCTTGGCACATCTCCCAGGGCTCTCGGCAGGAGGCCCCCTGAGGTGCAGGAGCTTCCTTGGGATCCTAATAAAACCTTGGATTAACCCCTGCTAAGAGTCGGCCCTTTCTCTTCTACTGATGTCTCTGGAGTCTCTTCTGCAGCAAAGCCCGCCAGCCCAGGTGCCCTCAGCACCCTCGGGGCACACACAGAGAGTGTCTCCCTGCCAGCCCAGGTGCCCTCAGCACCCTCGGGGCACACACAGACAGTGTCTCCCTGCTGTCGGCCGTGTCGGGGCTGCCCTCCCTGGTGTCTGCCGACTCAGGACTGGCCCAGGGTTCCTGAGAGGCTCGCAGAGAGACAGAGACATACTTTAAACAAATATTTGCACCATTTCTCTCCCATTTTTTCTTTAGGCAAAGGAAATTAACTTAGGTTTTCTAACTTAACTTTTACATTGCCAAAAGTCAGCAAAAAGTTGCAATGTTTAAGCCATAGCCACTGGAAAAAAGTATTAAATAAAAATGGTGTATAATGTTTGGTTGCTTTTATGAAGCTCCAAGAACATATTTTGATTGGTACGAGAGAGGCTTTGCAATATAATTATTTACAAAAATTTACATGGTCTGATTTTGCTTAGAAAAATCTCTTAAAATTTAAACTTTTCAGTGCAACAGTCTCATTGCCAGACATAGCACCTGGTTAATCACATGGCACCTCTTTGTGAAGTTCTTTTTTTTTTTTCCCTTTTCAGTCAAATCCTTGTCCTTCCCCAAAATTGTCTCCATATGAACCTGCATAGTCAAGATGACGATGAAAACCTTTAAGATAAATTTTAAAAAGCATTCAAGACATGAATGAAACTATGTACTGCTATTTTATTGACATTTGATAATATTTTAAATAATATTAATTATATTAATATTGTATTAATATTAATGATAATATTATTTTAAATAATATTATCAAATTATATTATATAATTTTTATTGATATTTGATAATATCAATAATACCATTTGAATGAAATGATATTATGACTAAGCTGAAATGGGTGGATAAAAGAAGCCACTTTCAGCCAAAACACTGAATAGAAATTTTCTCTAGCACTCACTTAGCTTTGCTACTGTTAAACACCTCACAGAGCATGCTTTGCAAGCAGACACCATGTGGAACCATTTAGAGGTACCTCTGACTGAAATGTCAGATCTGAAAAAGGGGAACAATAAAAGAGAGTTTCATATCGCTTTTTGTTTCTCTTCAGTACATAATCGTTATGTTGGAATCTTAAGACAAATGAGTCAGAATTAGCACTGAACATATAATGCTCTTGTTGAGCAATTTCACTAGAGAAGGAATCAGTACCAATAAACCTGACAAATGTCCAGGCACACTTTCTGCAAATAGCCTTAGAAAGAGCCATTGAGTGTGGTTTGTGGATTTACATATAGCAGCTTTAGTCAGTTTTCTGTGCCAGGAAATTAAACTACTCTGGAGAGATATTTTAGCCTAAAGAGTACACTATCTTAAATGCTTCTACAGGACATGCATCTAGAGTGATTTATACCTTCTAGTTCCTAATTTTACACATCATACATTTAGGAAAATAAATGAAATAAATATTAGAAAAGTAAAAAGGAGTAAGGTGCAGAAAAGTCAAATAATCTTTTAAATCCAGAGATCACTGGTCCATGGAAATTAATATCCAATCTTCAGGATGTTAAACATATTGAACAACTTAGCAATTGTACCTACACAAAACCTTTGCATAAAAAAGTTTCAAAATCTGTATCAGTCTCTTTGAAATTCCACCAGTATCTACCAATGAAACAACTAATTTCGTATAGTTAACAACAGCAGACATCCTAAGTGCTTTAGGACTTTCCATTTTCAAAAGAACTCAGCACTCATTTCAAATGTGACTTGCTACTTACTGATTAAAAGAACTAATATCTATTTTCCTGATCAGTTTTATATTTACTTAAAAGATTTTACAAAGGAAAAACACTGAAAAAAGAGATTCATTACTGACTCAATCCTTTCTCCCTTTTTTATAGCCAAACTGAGCTCAAATACTAAATTAAGAAATTTACCAGAACCTGAAAGAAAATCTTGCATAAATCTTCATTCTGCAGAAACATCCACTGGTAATGAATGATCCAGTATAAAACAAATTTTAAAAACCTGCTGCATTTAGTAACTCCTCCAAAAGGGACAGGCATCTTTTCAGGTAACTTTAGTGGCTTTTCAGCTTTTTTCAGTTTGAACTGGCTTACCAATCTCATTTATGATGTCAGCTTGGCATGAACTCAGCCACTACCAGTTATCAGAGAGCTCAGTTTTATGATTATAGACCAAGAGCATTAGTATAATATTTCAAGAAAAGTGAGATTCAGGAAAGTTTTAAAATTGATACTGCAAAGAGAATTTATTTTAATTTTTGTACATACAAAGACACTCAACGATCCTCCATGAAAGAGCCTAACAAAGCAAATGTCAGTTAAACTGACCTTTTGGAGTCTTCCAGCTTTTTTTAAGCCCCCAGTGTGCTTATTCTTCTGCTCATTAAAAATTTTGCAAGAGGCATCAGTAACATGACACTCTGAAACTTCATCTTCGCCACCTAGAAACCAGATTTGGAAAAATGAAAAATGCAATCTTATGAAATGAGACTGCAACCTATTATTTTATCATAGCACAGCACTATGCACCCTTAAGATACTTAATAATTTGTACCAGTTTGTTTCACTGGATTTCAGTTAGGGAAAAGGAATGACACTCAAGCATCTGACTTCATATTTGAGTACCTGTTCTTATAAATAAACCAGTTGTAAAGCTCCCAATTTCCTATATTTTTTAAACTATATATTAACTACAAGTAGAGAATCTGCTAAATTGCTATTTGTTATAAAATGTGCAATTTCTCTGCATAGAGATATTTGGGTATGAAGCTTCAGTGGCTAGATTTTCTTCTTCTTATTGACACAATGCTTTTGGTACACACTTTGTTTATCTAAAATGACATGAAGGTCTGAAACTTGTTTTCAAACACTTTTCACACAAATCTAGCAACCTGTTGGCAGGCAAGGATTCTGTGCACATAAAGGCATATCAGACCTATTATATGTGAAAAGGAACCATCCATAAGAATGCACTCTGTCAAAACCCAGTATTTTTCATTATGTATTTTATGACTTCTTCAACTCTGTCAGGATGACTTTCCTAAGAACTAAATAATAAACTTCTGAATCATTTGAGAAAATAGCTTGCCTGCCTAAGATGAAAAAATTTGATCTATCTTTTAAACAATTAAGCTTTAATTACTCTAAATTTAGAGAGCATTTTTCCCAAATGTCACTCAATAAAGTCTAATTTAGAACATTTTTTCATTTTTAATTTCAAAAAAATGGATGAGATCAGTTAAAGTTTAATTAGTGATTAAAGTGGCCTAAATTTAGCACTTGCCAACTAAGTTTTTTGATTAGTTTTGGAAAATACTGAAGGGTACTGTCCCTATTTAGTATGCATATAAAACTAAGAATCATTTGTTTTTCTCTGACAGCTACTTAAACTCTTAATCCTTGAGGTGACAAAACATCAGATTACAATTAATTATAATTACTCTCTTTAAAATTATAATCTTTAAACTAGTCAAAATTCATTGCGATAATTTTGTGTAATAAATGTAAACCTGGTTTTCAGGTTCAATTGTTAATTTAAATTCAATATTTAGGTATATAGTGTCATGTAATAAAGAGATAATAGCTATGTTAATTTTATTTAGTATTGCACTGAGACCAACCATTTTCAATTTGAGGAAGACTGATGGCAAGTAGAAGAGGAGAAAACACCTTGCCACACAATAAAGGAAAAAAATACCTCTTCTTCCATAAAAACCAGAACTTTTAAACATGTATTTAAAATCTTAAAAGATTCCCAAACTAATTACATGACTGCATAGGATGTAAGGAGATCATGTACTCCACTGCTACACCAAAGTAGTCTCTGTTAATTTCGATTAGGTTATTTCAGGTTTTTTGGGGTTTTTTTGAAGGGTAGCTTGGGTTGGGGGCTAACAGTGAAAAGTGGTGTAATAATCTAATAATCTTTTTACTACTCTGGCCTGAATGCTCATGCTCCACAGCACTTGTCCCACTTGGGCCTAAAGTCCTTAAACCTGTACACTTGGACTTCTTTCCAGTTCGGGTTGACTCCTGTGGGTTCTTCATATTTACAGGAAAGTAAGAGGAGAGGATAATGTCCCTTTTCTCTGATTGTCAGCTCGTGGATCTTAGGCATTACATTAATAAGGCCTATTCTTTGCTATTCTATTCCTGTCTAGCAGCACTTCTCAAGCACTTTCCAGCTTTTCCATCCTATAGGTCTCAAGCTTCACTATTTTCTGTTTTTTCCTGATTACTTTTTAAAGTAGTCAGGCATAAATAATGAGTTTTCATCTTTAGTACCTTTTCCTAGAGGACTTTAAAGTTGACAGAAGTTTTTGAAGCAATTGCTTCCAGGGTTAGTTCTCCTTAAACTAAGTTCAAATATGCAAGTAACTCCTGCCACTATTAGGATTTAGGGTCCATTAGATCCCCTAAATCCTCTTCAAAAACACTGCTCAATGATTGGCACCAAAATGAACAACTGAGCCCTCTGAAGCATTATCACAAATTAGAGAGATTTTGCTTTGTAATTTAAGCTTCTACTCATTCATGATAATTTTAACACCTATGAGAAGTTTTGAACCAGAATATTATCTTCAAAATTCCATTTGATATTTCCATTGAATTGAAAAGCAGTGATTAGGCAAAATGAGCTAGTTCTACTCAATCAAATAAAACATGTCTATCTAATAAAATCTTTTGCTATAGTACGGTTCTCTACCTTAAAAATATTGTTCCAAAGTGTCATTCAAGGAATGTAGTATCTACTATTTTGTACTTATCCATAAAAGCATTTACCCCAACATGAAAGAATTAGGTCCAAATGTGTCATCATTAATCCTTCAGGTACACATGCACAGAATATTTAATACCTTGTGTTGTTATTATATTATAGATATTACTGAAGCATGGGCAAACAAATTTTTATTATACAGAATATAATTTCTTCAAGTTTTCTGAGAACATATGTGTTCCCCCAGGTCCTCAGAGAGAGCCTGTTAATGGTTTATAAAAATTGTATGCAAATTGTTATCTGCTCTAGGACAAGTGCCATCAGACTTTGGCAAATCTGACTACATCAAAATAATTCTCAGCCTGTTCCTCTACTCAGAAATACTTGTCCTCTTTTGTTTTAATAATTAGTTATAATTCAACTTTTTGTGATGATAAATAAAACAAGGAATCAAGGAAGAAATAGCTTTCTTCTTCATGCCTCATTTTTTTTTAATAGGACATAACAGAATCTCAATAGAGGACATTATAAAATATTTTTAGTAAGCCTATCTTCTTCCAAAGCTGAAAAAAACCAAAAGGCACATCAAACCTAAGGAAGTTTTTACATGTGTGCTTTTAAAGACATAACCATTATCTTAGCAGCATTAAGACCCTTAACACCTAGAACCTCAGGTAAAACTCAATAATCTAAATTAAACACAATGATTTCTTGCACCAAATAACAGAACGACATTCTAGATTTTCCAACTTAACACTGAACTACATTAACTACAGTAAAATGGGTCTTAGTTTAAGTCTTTTTGCCAATTAAGATAATATTTGCCTTCCACATTAGCATAAATATATAAAATGCACTCAGATAAGCCTTACGTTTATTTTTAAGACTGGAAGTAATGCTAGGTCTGAGTTCAAATTTCTAAATGATTTTAGCATGATAAAAGCTTAAGATAGTATACTCTTGCATTCCTTATTTATTGTGCATTATTATTTATTGTTGTAGCTTTCAGATGAAGAGTCACATGACCTGTAGATGAGCAAGATGAACATAAGTAGCAGAATTTATTTCAGCAGAACAACTGGGCAGCCTTGAATGTGCCCTACAAAGGAAACCAATGCTTGCTACCACATAAGCATTAGGCCTTGAAAATTTGGTTTCAGATTAGCCTGCATATTCTACTTTTAAAATGAAGTGTTCTAAGTAGTCTATGGAAAGAAAGCTTATCAAATCATCTTGTCATTAAAAGTACTGGGTAAAAGTGCCACTGACATAAAATCACAACAAAAAATGGGCAAGAAAAATGTTTGATATTTAAAACAGATATAACATTTTATATGTCTATTTGATAACTTGTAACCTTATATATATGATGAATGAAGACAATTCATTAGTTTTTAAAAATATACTGGATTTACCAGCTTTCAAATAATGTACAGTATACAGAGAAAAACCCCAATTTGCAATTTATTTACTAATAGGGACAAGAAACAACTTACATTTAATTAAAAAAGGAAATGCTTAACCCATAATTAATAAAAATCAATTATTCCATCATAGAGAATCACAGGAGTAAGTGTAATACAAGATTTTAATTTTCTACCACGAAACTTGCATTATTAGGGAAAACACAACTTCTCTTACATTATTGATTCCTTCCATCTTTAAGTGAGTTCATTCAAGCTGTCAAACTTGAGGTCCTACTTGCCTACACTTTGTGTAAATCTATAGAAATAATATCCTTTGGTGAAATTAGGGAAATCCATTTCATCAGGTCCAGCATGTCAGTAGTAAGCCTGCTGTATGCCCTCCTTGCTGCCCCAAGATCTTGAACTCCAACATTTCACGGTCACTGCAGCCTAGGCTGTCTTTGAGCTCCACATTCCTCACCAGCACCTCCTTCTTGGGGAGAACAAGATCCAGCATGGAACCTCTACTTCATGGCTCATCTATCACTTGGAGCAGAAGGTTGTCCTTTATGGGTGTACATTTATACCTGTATGACATACAGCTGTATCCACTGTTTTTTAAACTGTGTCAGAAATTATGCACTCCAGATACTAAATTACAGGTGTAATGAACTCAAAATGGCAGCTCACAGTTCAGCAGCTTATTACTCACATCTATAGACACAGTCATGGTTCAACATTCCCACTGGATTTCATAAGTGATAGCAATTTTGTTGAGCCCTTTAAGTTAATCATTAGTTTTATATAATTAATTGATGCACTACTACAGAATTTTCTAGGGAAGATAAATTACTAAAATACACAATTGTAGTTACAAATATTCAACTCCATGTAAAGCTTGACAAGGCTCAAAATATCAAAATCTGAAAATTATTCCAATGTAAGTTAGGAGCATCTTTCAGAGAAATTCCCGAGATTCAATATTTTAGAATCATTTACATAAAAATACTTTATGCTAAACCAACTTGAAAATGCTTCAATATAAAACATGCTCTTAAAATTATAATTAAAAATTAAGATCAGTTCCATACAAAAAAGTAATGGTTGAAAAAGATGCTTACATTGAAACTCTTGCAAGTCTTATTTCATCGCACAAGTTACACATTGATAACTCAAGTATTTTTTTCCACTATAGATTTTATGATCCTAACTGCAATTTTGGTAACAATTTTCACTTGTGAAATAAAAATAGTTTGAACAAGGGAACCTATGATGAGACCATGGTTTCTTAAACAGATTTTGAATAGCAACAGAAGGTTAGAAGACTAAGAGAAACAAGGCTCAGCATTACTTTTTTTGTGTACAGTGAGCAGTTTCCTTATCTTCTATGACTTTGTGTTTGTCAAGTATGGGAAAACAAATAGGTGGTCTTTTGGATTCTATGCATTCATTTATCTGTCTCAGTAATTAAGTCAGTATTTTCTTCTTTTGGTGTGTTTCTGAAGTATTTTTCCTTTTGGAATGGCAGTTCATTTTGCAATTTAGTTGCATTAGTATATCTAATGCAGTATGATATCTTTTGATTTTCCAGCTCTATGTAGTAACTTACCAGCAGTGTGAGCACAGTCATTTATACTGTTGGAGGATTTTTCATGAGCATGCTGTGGCAGCCTGTTCACATCATGAGCATCTAGAACTTCTCCAGTGTCATCTTTTCCACCACCTGATATATTTAATGGTATGCTTCCAGGATGTTTAGCTGGTTTGATTTTTTGCTTTACTGGAAAATCATTTACTGAAATAGATGTCTTCCTACTTATCTTAGTAGTGTTATGTGGCTCACAGAAACTCACATCATGTAGGTCCATGCTTGCAGAAGAGTCTTTGCAACAAACTTCAGGAGGATTTTGTGATTCCTTTGGTACTTGTATCTGTACTTCATTTTCATTTGAATTACATGATGAAAAGAAGTCTTCATAAGAAGCCTCTTCAGTGCAACAAGACTTGCTATAAGTAGTAATTGCTTGCAAGAAACCTGTAGAGTCTGATGCACCCAGTTCTGAGGTAGCCAGCTTCAAACTTGGTAACGTTTGTAGTTTCTTTCTCTTCTTGTCTTCAAGAACAGAATCATTTCTGTCAACAGGGAAGCTTTTATCCAGTGAATATTCATTTAAGTCTCCACTATTCATAGGCAAATTAGAGAGACTGTCAATCAAAGCAGGAACAGTACTTAACTGGACTATTTTTTTGGAAGGAGTAATATGACCAAAGCCCTCAAGAAGAGAACTTTCATTTGCAATTGGAGTAGTCTTGCTCTTGTTCTTTTGATTTTTCTTTGGAAAATTTAAATGTTTTTTCCCTAAAGACAATCTGTCATCCAAAGTGGGCTGTATAATCTGTTTCTTTGTTAAACTTCTGGTACGTCGTTTTGGTGTTAATCTCTTCTCCTCATTGCCATGCGATGGAGAGTTCACTGATGTGCTCATGGACACATGAATATCAGTCCAAGTATCACAGGCATGTTCTGCTACCTCTGTTCTCTGTCTCTTTAGCGGCTCAGTTCTCCAAAGATAATCACAACTGGAGTTCAAGCAGTCTTCCATTTGTTCTTCTGCAAAACAAAAAAAGTGGCAATATAAATGAATTGAACAAAACAGAAAGAGTATCAATTTCTTAGTGAAATATATATGGAATTCCTGAACTGGAAAAAATATAATTAGCCACTTCTTTGGATATTATATGGCAAGTCAAGAAAAACTGAACAGAAAATGGATTAGAAACAAAGCACATTCTATGCTGACAAAAACCTACAGTTCTAGTTATTGTATCCCCTAACCTGGTCATAAGCACCCACAAGTCCCATTCTGCTTTCTTGAAATAAGGCAACAGAGCAACTCGTTATTTCTCTTGCATTTGTAGAGAAAGCAAAATTATATGCTGATAAAGTTGGCTTTAATAACAGTGGAAACTCAATTTTTCTACCACAGCATTAGTACTACCTTGAAGATTTTGCAGTTAAGATGGATTTAAATACAACACCATACTATCATGTCGCATACATTAAAACCATGCATTAAACATAATAAGAATGTGGATAGACTTATTTCTTGTAGCTATTCTTATGAAATCAATTTGTGTTAGGTGTTACACAGAATCTATTCATAACTCTTCAGAATAAATTCCTCCAAAACAAGCTAATGTACGATTAATCTCAACATACATTTTTTAAAATCCTGTTGTTCTACAAGATGATTGCAATAGAAGCTTTTGCTAAAGTAGCTGTTTAGTGCAACATCACAGAATACTCATTCTTTAAGTTCTTGATATTATTTACTTACTAGATATAGATAATATTTTTAAACATATAGTGTAGCTAACTATATTAAGAAAAATAAAACACATAGAGATAAATTTCACATGGTATGATCAGTCTCTCATACTGATAACTGACAAAGTCAGCTTCAATCCTCAAATTAACCTGGCTTCTTGAACTTTCTAAACCTTTATTAACCAATCTCATATATCTCTTAGACACAAACATAGGGGACACTGTCACAGAGCACTGGAGATGGAAGCTACACTGAATGCTGTCATGGGAATTGGTGGTCTTAACGTAAAATTACATTGTGCAGTTGCAAAGCTGAAGGGACATACGCAAGGAAATCTCTCAAATTACAATGTTCTACCTCATCAGCACACAACTAATCTACCAAAGTAAAAGAGTTTGCTGGCAGAGCTATGCTACTTCCAGTATTCAACTATCACTTCTCACTAATATTGCATGAAGACATAACAAGCTGTCGTAGGCTGCAAGATACCCACTGTGTTCTTAGGTAAGCCAACATGACAGAACTCCTGTATCATGTCAATAAAATATAACACCTCAAAATAGAACATGGTATACCTTACTGTTGAGGGAGAATGGAGAGCAGGCAAACTGCTCTAGTGGCCCTTATTACAAATTCTAAAGACTCCCTTCTCCTCACTTTTCTACTGAGATCAAGGCCAGCATCTGACTTGAGCTCTTTGCCCCTGCGACTGAGAGATGACATGAGGTCTGAAGCACAAACCTACTGCATACATAATCAATACTATTAAGATATTCACCAATGGAGCTCAACAGACTTCAAAATCTCCTCCCTGCTAATATACCAAAACACAGGAACAAACCCCTAATTTATGAGAATAATTTTATGAGGTTCTTACCTTACTAACAAATTATTTTAATCCATCTTAAACCATAAAACATTTAAAAAGCTGATGTATTTTTACTTGTGTTATTTCTTCAAGCTTGACCACTTAATCTGAAAAACACATTAGGCTAACTTTCAAAGTCATGCTTTTCAACTGAAAATTTGGAAGACATTTCAGTTCTTTGAGGTCTTATCCTCATTCAGATCTCTTTTAAGCTTCCCACATCACACTCTTTGGTGTGCACTCTGTGTTCTATATATGATCACTGTTAAGAGCAGAGAAGATTGATACCATGTAGGACAGAAAGATATTAATAGGGAATGGTATGAGTAGAGAAGAGGAAGTGAGGCCAGCAATACAGCTATAAGGCAGAGCATTTACCTAGTGGTGTCCTCATGCTCCATTTTTCTTGACTTCTTAGTACAACATACTTTCTTTAGTAAGGAAAAACTAAGATAATTCAGCTTTAAATATAAAAGATCGAGAAAATAGATGCAGTTCTCATTTCAGCATACCATATTTCCAAAGTAAGATGTAAAGGCCATGTATTATTTTTAATTTCTGTAAATAGATTAAGTAGTGTTAGTTACCAGGTAGCAGCTCATCTTCTGAATTAGTTAAGATACAAGTAAAAAGTGGGCAGTCTCCTGGTGAAGTACTTGGAAGTGTTTGAGTCATTTGTGAACCTAGGAATAAAAAAAAACCTATTAGATATTTGTAAGCATTTTTTCTGGGTAACTCAGCAGCACATTTTTCTGAATCTAAAGAATAGTGTAAAACTATTTAGAAATTATTACTGATATTTCTAAAGCCTGTTGAGGCATTTTACTAAAGAATCTGTGAAGTCTTGCAATTGGCAATCACATCTTAATATAACAGAAATGCTTTTAATGTTTGAAGGTTTACCTTAAAATTTGGAGAGAAAATAAATACAAGCCTCACTAAAATAAACTGAGATTTAATTTTTCATCCATTTGTATTACTGTTTCTTTACTTTCACAATTGTTTTTGAAATTAGAAATTGACAGTATAGGTGACATCTTAAAACATGCACATCTTAAAACTTCAAATACTACAGATGCTGCCCCACCAAAAGATGTTCCACATTCAACATTTTTTATAGTAATTGGCAAAACCTACTGACTTAGATCTTACTATTTTCTCAGTAAGGCAATGCAAACACTAAAAAAATCTGAAAACTACAATCTAGATATAATTCATTAGAATATCCATTTTAAAATTGACTAGATTTATTTAATTAGGTTATTCACATTTATTTATTTTTTAAGTTCTGTTCTTCAGTACCTGGACAGATATCTCATCAGTTCTGGAGTCCTTTTTAAACTCTTGATATGGGAGATAAGGAAATAAGATTTAGAGTTTCACTGTCAAGTTTAAGCAAGAGGCTAGAAAGTCTAGCATAAGCATTAGTCCTCTTGAGCAGCCTAGTGATCAAAAAATTATTTTTTGGAACACAGGCAACCACTGTGCTCCAAACATGCAATCAAGAAAAAAATTCTAAAGGTGAGAGCACTGGTGCATGAAAAAGTCAGCAATAAAACCAGCAGCCACTTGTGCATACTCATAACTAAGTAAAATTCAGCTTCTTACCAGTAGGAGAAAGATTCTCTCTTTTTTCCTTCATATCCTTTATTCTTCTTTCCATTTCATTGCACTGATCTTTTATCTTATTAACAGGGCTGTATATAAGTGAACCATTGTCTTCAAATAATAAAACTGGTACATCTGTATCTGCACAAAGAAATTGTATTTATATATTAATATTTGAATGCTGTAACAGCCTGAGATGAAGTTTCTTTCTTTAAAAAAAAAAAACTTGGCAAAAAAAAAGTTTTCTTAGATTAAGATCATTACAGATGTCTTAACACAACAGAACTGCAAAGAACTCAGTAAAAATGACA
This sequence comes from Agelaius phoeniceus, assembly GCF_051311805.1. NCBI lineage: Eukaryota > Metazoa > Chordata > Aves > Passeriformes > Icteridae > Agelaius > Agelaius phoeniceus. The sequence continues at coordinate 28,204,909 of NC_135267.1, forward strand.
TCAACTTAATTTCTCATAACAAGATGCAAAAAGCTCACAAAAACCCCAACCAACAAACACCAAAACCCCAACAAGTGCTTTAAAAAAACTTTGCATCTTAGTAAAAAATATTCTTACCAGCATTAACTGCTGTCTTTTGTAGAGCTAACTCTTTAGCCATTTGGTTCAGTCTTCTTTGAAGCTTTTTATTATTTTCTGGAGTTTTTTCAACATAGTCTTTTGGCTGCATACATTTGTGCTACAAGACAGACAAAACTCTTAAGTATATGTACAAAACTGCCAAAATAATGACACCTCCTATTTTGCCTACCACTTTGTCGCAGTATTTATTATTGGTATTTATGCTGCTTATCACCTCCTTGAGAGTGACAGATAATCACAGAAATTAGCATTTTGCAAAGTAAACTTTAATATTAAATAAGAAAGAAGGTAACAGACCTTTTTTTTTTGCTTGCGCTAAAGATTTAAAGGTAGTTTTTAAAAATATTTGTTGCAACTCTGTAAAACATAAGCCACATAGTAGTTGTGGTTTTTTGCTTAGTCAGCATTATATAATTTGAATTTAGATCTTAATATTTTTAATTACCAATACAAAAACTTGATTTATACTTTCTTCACATGATCACAGCAATAGACTGTCTTTAAACTCTTACTGAGATGGACAGGTAGAGTTTACAGAATGTTCTGAAAATAGTTCAAATGCTTGAGGTCAAAAAGTCAAGTTCAAACTTTAAAGTTTTTTATTCTAGGCCCATTTAAAAAAAACACATACTTTTTTGATTGGTAGTAGAAATCCTTCATTAGTGTCTACTGCAGGAAATAGGGATTCATCAACATGGGCTCCAGTTTCTCGACACCTGTACAGTAAATTAGAGAAGGTTTGGTGAGTTTTTAGTCTCTTGGTTTTCTTTGAAGAATGAGAACCTTTATTGCAAGAACAGTTGTCTGAGCCCTGCAATAATGAAACACCAGTCCTTTCTAAGCATCTAACTTTAAGGTAAGTACTGTAATGTTACCCCTTCCCCTGCCAAACATGTGATCCAAATTTTTGTGCCAATGATGCCCTCCAAATTGCTGTTCTGGAAGGGCAAGATTCCCACTCATGTTATTTTCCACACTTTTCCAAGCTGCAGGACTGTGCTCGCAGCAGCCGCTCGTGTGGCTCTGGTGACACCTAGCGATGGAAGCGCTACACGGCGTGAGCCTGTACAGTTATGGCCTCATCCTTACTCGGCTTGGGATGGACGAGAGAGACAAACCACTGCAAGTATTTGTCAAACTCGCTGAATTTAGAGTTCTCAGGAGCACCAAAGAGAGAGATTCACCAGCTGGACTTCAGTGACTGTTATTAAATTCTGGATAATAATCAGCACAGATGTAGACTACATGAAAAGTTACATTAATTCAGAGATTTCATTGATTCAGAGAAGCAAAACAGAAGAAAATATTGGTATTAAATCTATGAATCTTTTACTTTGCAGACAAATCTGAATGTAAATGTTTTATATAACTTATTTGTGGGATGAGTTATCCTGCTAAGAAAACACAGGTAGAGCTTCACAATTACACATTTGATGTGGAAGTATTAAGTGTGCCTAATTTGGGCAGATTGTAGCTATTCCATTTTATATGGGGTTTTGTTCCTGGGTTTTGATTTTTTTTAGACTGCTCACTTAAGTATTTGTGTTAAAGAAGTAATAAAAAAATTTTGCAGTCATCCCAAAGCTGTTACCCATTTTGCATTACACTTTAAATTTTTTTACATGACAGCAAGTCCATGACTTTTGTTTGCTATTTTTAAAGTTAGACACATCTATCATTCTTAGAAGGAAAAAAAAAGCAAAAGCAAATAATAGTTTTAAAATTTAAAATAACTTTACTCTGCAGTTATAAATCTTTCTGATTTTTAATTTTCATCTTAAAGAGTTGTCTTCTCAAATTACTTCCTAAACTGTAGAACTGCATACAGTTTAGGCTCAAATAGATGCTCATGTTATAGAGCAGAAGCTTCCAATAAAAGTTTGAGGCAAATCATTGGAAAGAGCATTAGAAATCCAGTAAGAATTCAACAAGGCAATGATCACTAAATACTGCACAAACCCTTCAAATGTTTCAGGCTTTTATGGAGAAAACTAAGTATTACAGCACTTTTCACCTCATTGGGCATATTCCTCTGAGAGGCTCAAGCACTGCTCAGGGGAAGGCAACACTGGGGTGGGTACAAGTCTAACAGGCTGGAAGTAGGGGTTCACCAGCTGTTAAGTGTGAGAGTATTTTCCACAAAGAGAAGTATCAGGAAATGCTGCACTAATTGTTTATTACTTTCTTCCTTGTCTGGTATTTTCAGAGCTCCAACATCAAAAAAGTAGCATCCAGATTAAATATCATAAACTGCAGCACACTGCAGTATCCTCCAATATCAAGACACCCAAGAACATGTAAGAACACAAAAATGATGCCAAACATTCCTAGTTTACTGAGTTCCACAGATTTCTGGTTGTCAGATGGTTAGAGGCAATACTATACTTGGGTTTTGACAAAATGAAATGTTTAATTGCTTCAGTAATTTTTTTATCCCATGTAAATCTTTGCTCACTATGATTTTGCAACAAGGAGTTCTACAGCCTAACCCTGTGTTATTGAAACTCATAATTTACTGTTTTTTCTGAATCTATCTCCACATGTATTGATGTAATGCTTTCCAACTTTTCTGCTGGAAAGGAAATATAGATTCATTTCCCATTCAGCCTCTCTACACAAACTTTTGTGTTCACAGTAGTCTTCCATCTTCACTCCTTTTCCAGACTGAAGCATTCTTTTCTTACAAGATATGATTGAAGAGACAACTATTTTATAACTTCAGTCAAGCTCATTGCCATCCTCTGGCAACATTCCAAATATAACCATGATAAAATGCTGTCATTCCACTGTATGAAGTTTTATGTTCTAGTTAATTTGATTTTTGACTACTGCTGAGGTAACAATGCTATGAAAATGTCTACTGAAAATATCAAAATGCAGTGATCATCTTTCTGATATGCTTAAGAAGACTGCTTTAAACAGCCTTCTTGACACCAGCAAGGACTTTATTTCCCTTCAGTCTTAGCTTCTTAACAGATTTTTTTCCATTTTAAGTAAACTCCTTTTTAAATTTAAGCATTGTCATAGAATTTCTTGGGTTTGGTGTTCCAGTATGAATACTTATACTGCAGACATACTTATGAAAAGGTTCTTTGATATAGTTTGAACAGCAATCCCCAAACCAATTAAGACCAAGCAACAACTAACATGGTTTTGCACTGCACTCCTACAGGAGCCACCAACCCCCAGTCTACACCAGAAAGATGATACATACTATTACCTTGCTGAGATAACATTTCACAGCTTTTCTGACCATTTTGAGAATGTTCCACTTGTTACTGAATGAAGCAGCTAGTTAATCAAGCCAGCTTTTTTAGCAATGCTAAAACTTCAACTCATAGGAACTCTGCATGATTTGCCAACACAAATTATCAGGTTTAAACTACGTTTCCATTCACACAGGACCATAATTTTATGGGTACATATTATTCAGTCCTTCCTATTTACATTGTTCCAGGGTTCAATAAACTATCTTCTATCTTCTGCCTACCAGTGTCTGAGACATGGATGTACTAGACATGTAATGTAGTCAGGCACTCTGGTTCTCTTATTACAAAAACTGAAAATTTGTATGTATACTAGCACAGACTCATTTTAATTTTGTACTGCCTGTGCCTCATTTGAATAACCCCATGAACAGTAGGAATATTCATTACTATCTCTTATACAAGTTTCAGTGCTCTTGACCTATATTTTGCTCAAGGATATGATATTCTCATGAATTCTGCTTACAGCATACACCAATCTAAGCTGTATGTTCTTCTGTACCCTTTGGCATTTACTTTAAACTAAAGAGCAGAAGAAAAACATTACAGAGAAGTTCAATGATAATTCACAGCTTGAGTCCTCCTCTGAAATAAAATACATCTATTTTAGATGACTCCTCAAGTTCCAACAAACTTCATCTTCTAAGTCATGTACCAAGACCTTGCTTTGGTCAGAAAATTATAACAGGAATACTTAAAAGATACCAGGAAGATGCTAGCCTTCTCTTTCCTACCAAACAACCTAAGTTTTCCCTGTAGATGCTTTCTCTTGTCTTCCTTTGTTGCTGTCATGCAGCAAAAGTTAAAGTTCCTTGAGGCTTTTACACCTGGATTTCAAAACTCCATGATGTCCCCTACAGTATCACATACCCAGTTGTTTCTATGCCTGAGCTTTCCACAGTGTTCATCTACTCAATGCCTTCCAGCAGTGCAGAGGAGAATCTTTTGGTGGAACTGCTATCACAGAAAGAATATTTCTGAATGACATGTCCTAGACTCTCCCCTGTAAGGCACTCTCATTCTTCCATTGCTGGTGGTACTCATCTGGACTTTTATGAGATCCTTTTCACTACAGCACATCCAAACCATCACTAATTTATAGCTCATGTGACTAAGATTTCAAATTCTGTATTTATACACTTAGCCACCTGAAGAGCATATTCAATTTTACAAGAGTATTGAAATCATCATCACTGTCACACATTCAAGTAGCACCAGGTCCCAGAAAGACATTTTCACATAAATAAAATTTTGCATCACCCTCATTTTCAGGAACTTGAGGTATTCCTTCTTTGGTGTTAAAGCTGGCTGGATTGTGTGACGGTAACTTCTATATCTGACATACTTTAAAAAAAAAAAAAAAAAAAGAAAAGCCCTGTGTCTGCGGATTTGAATGAATTTCTTTTTTGGCTAGTGGACTTGCATCACAAATTTCCAGGTTGTACTGGCCTACATTTAGGTGTCTGTAGGCCATAGATTTGCCCTCCCTCCTTGTGCCCCCCTTTTTTTAAAAAAACAAGCCCAAAATATTTGCACTTAGACCACTACCTCTCCATGCATATGACAACTGGTACAGGTAAGGTCCTCTTTACTTGATTTATATTCTAATTTCCACAATCACATTGATTTATCAATGGGAGTCTCTGACACATGCATATTCATAAACTGTGTTATTACCCTTCATCTGAAGTCTTAAGTTAGGCCTCATAAGCACTTTGCAAATTCAGAGAAGCAGCTATGGACTAGCAAATGCTAAAGGACTGGTTGCACAGATGAAATTTTTCTTCAATTTTTTAAAAAATAAATTTAACTTTTTCCATATGGTAGAAGAGACTTTTCATGAAGTTTTGTTCTGAACTTGCCAAATATGTTAAAAACCAGAATACATATGGATCTTTTTCTTTCTTGCTAGGATTTATTCTGTTTACAGGATTTAACTACAGAAACAGTACAATGCCCTTGATGAAATGTGCTTTTACATATGAAAATGGAAGAATTGTATTCAATGTAAGTATGGCCTTCACTGTCTATACATGCCATCTGAGAGCACAGAAGTAGAACTTCTGTCTTAACACAGAAGTTAACAAATGTACTATGAAACTAGTTCACCACATTCATTTTTTAAGAGTTTACATTTTACCTTTTTGTGTAAGTCACATGCTTTATAATAGGAATAATGCCACAGAAAAGATTTCATTTACTCACAGATTTATCACTTTTTCAAGTACATTAATAAAACAGTTACTGTATTTAAGTTTTTCAATTTAAAAATACTAGAAAATTATTATTAATATAATATTAACTCTGAAATAGGTCACATTCATTATAACCACAAGTACTCACTTTTCCACCCAGAGTACAGAAACTATTTTTACACCCATGTTCTGTGCTTTCTTCCATGTAGTCAAACGTCCATCTTTGAAGACTACATGGGTGACATGCTTGTTCAAAGTTTTTGAAACCTGCAGAAATACACAGAGAGCTCATATTAAAGTCTGATAATTGGAAAATGCTAATGAAGCCAGCTAGTGTAGCCCATTTTTAGTGTATACACCACTAGCGTAAATATTATTCTAAACATTATGTTAAGGACCCTTTTGATCTTTCCCAGCTTCACAAGAAGCCTCAAGCAATCAAAACTCCAGTCTCATTAGGCAAGCTAATGCAGGCTAAAGGGATGGAATAGCCCTTTGTTTTCAGTCTCCTCTAGGTTACCATTTTCAGCTCCCTACTCTAGATGTATCACTACTTTTGCAACATTTTAATTTATATAGTGCAACATAATTTCTTATGCAACAGCCAGGAAAGAAAGCAGATGCCACTATCCAAAGAAATAACAAAACACCTTTTAGGCAAAAGAACTCAGACTTAAAGCTAACCTCACTTTTTAAACTAATTTTTCACCAGTAAAAATCACTTTTAGTTTTGAGGGAAAGGCTGTTTACAAACAAAACTTATATGGGAATGCATTAAAAATGAGAAATACAGAAAATTGAAAGCGCAGATGATCAAATTTTCAATTATCAGCTTCCATTGGCAAGAAATGTCTTCAGTTCTAGATACTCCATTTTTCACAAACAAGGCTTCCTTGGGAGACCATGCACCCCACACAGAACTGCTTGATCAGTTGTGATTGTTGACGTGGTTACTTCAATAGAACTCTTTTTTTACTGCAGCATCTCCCCAGACAAAGAGAAATAGCTCCATAACTTTCTGTTGTGCCCTCAGTTGCATCATTATGCTTTGCTAAAACATGCTGGGTCTGTATTTAGCTTTAAGAAAACTATTTAGCTTTTCCCAGCATTGCTGGTGACAAGCTGATTATGACTTAGAAGACAAAACCCCATGATATTTCAGTATCTAGGTATAAAATGATCCATTAGTCTCTTACAGAATAAATTATTACTCCAGATGCAATTGCTTACTCACTTCTGCCAGTATCTGGCTCACATGTCCTAAGGATGCTTGATGTAACTTTGCCTCCAAATTATGGAGGAGCACCACCTTACACCTCCCTCTCACCTTTCCCAACTCCTCCCCTTACCCAGTGTGTCTTCTGCTGCTCAGCTGAACTTTGAGTTGTCAAAATCAACAATCTAGCAAAAAACTAATTTAGAATTTAATTTCCTGACACAGTGAACCAAGCCAGCTTAGTACCACATGCTCAGCCAAGAGCAGGGAAGTGCCTGGAATAGGGAAGGGGCATGACCATCCCTATCCAGTCATAAGGATATACTAAAGAGGCTCATCTGTATCATCACCTACACCATATTTGGTTATTTTGACCCTTTTGAAGAATTTTGAAGCCTTATGCTTCTGCCATATTTTCTGTGAGAAAAAAGTCTTACATCATAAGAATAGAATTACACAGGTCTGACAGTACAGTATAGAAATATTTCTTTTACTCAAGTTATTTATTGAGAGTTGTGTTTGCCTTAATAACAAAGCCAGTTACCCTGTTTTGTCACACTCACTCAGCTTACTTCATACAGAAAGAGAGGATTTGGGGAGAGCAGCAAGATTTCCTAAATTACAGTAAGAGACATCTACACATGCCCATTTTAAAGAGCACTGGGAGTCCACACAAGTATTTTTTTTAAATAAAAAAAATCTGGGCTATAAAAATCTCCATTAACCAGTGACAATGTGCTAGAAGGGAAGATGCCAGTTTGACTTTGGTCTCTGGTTGAAATGTTACAGCTGGCAATTAAACATCTTTTGCACCTACAAGTCAACTATATCTGGTACGGAAAAAAATCATTGAGACATATACTGAAACTCTTAAGATGTATTTTTACTAGTACTTTCTGGAGCTGATACAAATTTGGGGAGAGTGAATGGAAGAATAAAATGTCATGGTACTTGGGTTAGGACACATTTGTACTAACAACAGAGTAGCTGTTTACAAGTTGAAAACAAAACAAAGTAAGATACGTGCTTGTAAACCACAGGTTTTCAAGACTTAGATTTGCTTTGCCCACAGTCTGTGGCAAGCCCAATACTTCCCACGAGAAGCATGATATCACATTAATATGCAAAGAGGTCTGTAGATGTAGAAAGGCTTTAAATGCATTTCCCATCTGTTAGTAGCAAGAATATTACAGCACACTGGTCTATTCTCAGGTCTCTAAATTTCTGCCTTCTTGCCCTTTAAAAACTCATACTAAAATATATGTGACAAGTAGAACAAGCAAGCTAATTTATAATTAAGATCTTTCCTATTCCATTTATTTCAAAATAGTCCTCTTACTTTTGCTCCCATATCAAGAAGCTGCTGTTCGAAGGTTTTTGAGTAATTTTCTGTTCTGTTAGATGACCAAACTTCTACAAAGGCAGAAACACCTGGATCAGAAGACAGAAAACAACAACTAATGAAGTATATACCATGGTAAAACTGGTTAAACTGCCTTTTCAATAAAAGTTTATTTTATACATATTGCATTCAGTTGCAAATACAGCTTTTAGTAAACTGAGTGTCAGACTTTAGCAGCAAAATTTTTTTTAGTGTATTTATGTCCCCTAAATTAATTGTAATGGAAATAACTTAGAAGTTTGACATTAACTAACTTTCTACTTCATCTATTTAAAACACACGACCAGCTTAACAAGCAATACATTATCTTTACATGACTGCTCACCCTTACCATTATTTAATCACTTTTAATCTTCAGATTAGTTAAAAATTTGAAAACCAGTTGATACAACACAACTTCCAGAACAAAACATCATCACCACAATAGAATTACTCCTTGCCCAAACTCCCAGAAAATGTTGCAGAAATATTACTTAACAGTTTCCAATTGACTTCAATTTTCATTTTGTTTATATTGAAAGACCCAAAATTACATACATATAACAGAGACTAATAAAGTCTCATTTCAGTTGCCATATGCAACTTGAGATATTGAGATTTAATTAGCTTGCTTCATTAAGCAGATTAATAAACTCTTCAAGGAATCAAGTCAACCTTGCTTGAGAATATCTTCAAGCAACCAACCAAAGACAGAAGTACTGAAAAGTAGGGATAAACAAATAAAACTTATAACAATCCCTTCATTAATTTTACATAGGACAGGCACCAAAGTGACCTACAGTTCCACTGGCCATGCAACTTTCCCATATTGAATGGCAAATCAGGAAAATTCCAAAAACTGGAGAAATGGCAATTCACTAAAAACAGCTTCAGGCAAAGGCCAGACAAGTCTAAGAACTCAGGAAGAAAACCAAGAGTTTAATTTTGAAAGGGTCATCCTTAACGAATATTGCTTAATTATCTTAGCTACTAAGATAATTAAGCATATCCTGATTAATTATTATGTAGTCTCATCTGTCTTCTTTCTAAATGAAAACCAGAATAATGCTCCAATTATTCATAACAATAGGAGTACTCTTATAAAGATTAAAGTATTTTTACAACTACTAGAAATATTTTGAAATACAAGAGAAATGTGAAACAAAGCTCATGCAAACTTCCTCATGCAAGGCACTGGGAAAAATCTTATTATCAGTACTATGAATTCAGATATAAATGGGAATTTAAGACAAGTCTACTCCCATGTGCTTTTAACTGTGGTCATTCTGCTACCAGACTGGGGCAGATTCTGCCAGAATTGCTTTCTTCCTTGATAGCTCAGTTGTGAAAAAAAAAAAACCACTTGAATTTGAAAAAAATAGTATCTTCCTCTTATATAAAATATTTTAGAACTTTCATAGCTAAAATTCTCCTGGAAAAACACATCAGAATATTTCAGTAAAGGTCTGGAACTAACTAGGAACTTAAAGGGATGCTACTTCAAAACTCCATGCGCTTGCAATAGGATCAAAGGTGTATTTTACATACATAATAATTAGTCAGTTTTAGCTAATCAAATATATTCCAGCAAACGGCAAGGCTTTTTTCAGTTTTTGTACAGTAGATGAAAAGGGAAATGAGGAAGTACTTTGCGCTTTTTTGAGCTAGAAGATCTCTGAGTAGAGATCGGTCCTTGTAAACGTCAGCCTTAGAAGTTCTCAGAGGAGGTGATCGCAGAGGAAAATGGCCATGAGAGGGCAACTTAGCGAGACAGAAATTTTGATTTGCAGAAGAAAGCCACAGCTGACCGGAGTAGGAAGGACAGAGGGGTCGGGGGGCAGTGCCCCACCGGGGAGCACCCTGCAGTGCCACACGAGCGGAGGGAGGCGGCTGGGCCTGCGCCCGGGCACAGCCCGCTCGCACCCGGGGCCGCCCCCCAGGCCCCGCCGCCGGGATCGGGCGGGTTCGCGGAGGGGCAGAGCAGCCCGCGGGGCCTCCACAGCGGCCGCCACCCGCCCTGCCGGGAAGCGCCGCGCCAAGGGCCGCAAGGAAAAACGGGGCAGGGGCAGCGCGGAGCCCGCGCCAGCCCGGCGGCTCCTCTCGGCCGCGCCGGAGGAAGCCACCGCAGGGCGGCCGAGCCGGTACCTTTCAGCGTGGGCTCCATTGGCAGCACAGCCCGGCAGCTCGCAGCGCCCGCCACGGTTCAAACCCGCCCCCGCGCATGGCCCCGCCGCGCCTGCGCACCAGCGCCCTGCCGGGGCCGTGCCGCTGCGGGGCGCGGAGCGACCGCGGTCCCGCGGGCCTGGTCGGAAATGGGGTGTGCTCGGACCAGCTCCGGCCCTTTCCGGCGCCGGGGAAGGCTTGGCACAGTCGCAAGCTGCTGGAAACGGTGTCACACAAGTAATTAGGTTGGAAAATACTTCTGAGATCATCGAGTCCAGCCTATGACCCAACACCACTCTAAACTGAATGCCACATCCAGTCTTTCTGTAAACATTTCCAGGGACAGTGACTCCACCACTTCTCTGGGCAGCCCATTCCAATATCGAATCACCTTTCTCGTTAAAAAAATTCGTCCTAGTATCCAGCCTAAACTGCCCCTGCTAAAGCTTAAAACTATGTCCTCTCATCCTGTCACTAGTTCCTGGGACAAGAGACTGACCCTTAGGTGGCTGTACTACCTTTCAGGGAGTTGTAGAGAGCAATGAGGTCCCTCCTGAGCCTCCTCCAGGCTAAACACCCCCAGCTCCCTCAGCTGCTCCTCACAGGACTTGTGCTCCAGACCCTTCACCAGCTCTGCTGCCCTTCTATGGACTTGCTCCAGCTCCTCAAAGTTCTTTCTGAATTGAGGGGCGCAGAACTGGACACAGCGCTTGGTGACCTCACTGTGCTCAGTACAGGGAGACAATCACTGGTCCTGGTGCTGCTGGCCACACTACTGCTTATAGAGGCCAGGATGCCTCGAAGTTTTGACAAGCCAAACACTGAGTGAATTTTCTGTGTGACCGTTTGCCTTAAGGAGTCCTAAAGAGGCATTCCTGAAGAATTTTAGTTTGTAGGAAAGTCCAGCATCAGAGAACTGCTGGTCTCTCAACTCTCTGGTGGCCCAAACTGCAGCATGTGAAGTGAGAAAACAAATAATAGAAAAAGGCAGCAAAATAGGGGTTAGTAAAGAGCACTATGAGACAGTATTTACCAAAGCATGTATAACTGCTTGAGAGCAACTGTGCCATCAACTATTGTTAGGGAACCCTAACAGGAGCTGGCTGTGGTGCTCGAAGGCTGAAGTGTAGAAAATGTGATACCAGAGGGAAGTTAGAGAAAAAGTCATGCTTTCCCCAGGGAAAAATGATAAAATGTATAATAAAATAAGGGAATTAGTGAGTTTAAGGAGATCTGCTGTGAGAAAGAAGGAGCACATAGGGGAAAATGATGCTGCATAGCTTTATTATGCAACTCACAGAGCTTGGGAGTTACTATATAGTTGTACAAATTGATGCTGTTCTGAAATCTTCAATATCTAATGGTAATTTCATAATCTGAAAAATAATATAGCTGACATGGAAAAACAACAGAGATGCAACACAAGGATACTAAGTGATTTCCATATGAGAAATAGCTATTCAGACAAGGACTTGTCCACTTGGAAAAGAAACGGTGGAAGGGGGGTATACTAGAGGTCCTTAAAATCACGAGGATGTGCAGAAGGTGAACATGGAGAGGTATGTTCCCAACAACAGCTAGTTAGTACCAAAAGAGACTACCAGATGGGGTCTTCTCAGAAGACATATTACCATATAGTGCCTCATGAGGCTCTGGAAGTGTTCAGAGTGCTGGCAAACCACATGGTTTCTGAAGCAAATCCAGCAAATTAATGAAAAACATTTTAAGACTATAAAAAATGTACAAAATCACATTTTCCTTAGTAGAGCCTTGAACTGTATATTGCTGAACTCTGAGAAGGTACAGAGAACACTTCATGTTTTTCTTTTTTTTCAGTCATTTTGCACTGGAGAGACAGTGCTGACCTAAAAAGTTTTGATGTGGTCCATTATGCACATTCATACTTTCATGGACAGACTCAGATCTTGACTCCTAGGAGTCTACTGAGCAGATGGCTTTACTAATGCTTTTTAAGATCGGTTAATCTAGTATGTAACATTTTGGCATTGATACAGTTTGTTTCATTTCCAGGGCGTTGGTGATGCACTAGATCTGTGGCAAGTGTTGAGTGTAAGTTCTTGGGTGCTCCCTCTGCTGAATGTCTTCCTTTCACTTATGTATTCACTATGTGTATAAAGTAACCAGTCAATCTATGTATATATGCTTGGTTTTATTTACCTATCCTTTGTACTTCTGTCAGTATGTTACACAGTTCTTTGCTGGGCAATAATAAAATATTTTTACCAAGGTTCTCAACTGTGCCTCAAGGAAAAGGGAGTTGTGTCTAATGCAGCATCTATAAACATTGATCTGGAGGCAAGTCCAGAAGGGGAGGTAGGGGAGATTTAAAAATGCATTGAAAATCCTCAGTAAAAAATCCACAGGCTATGTTTGAGCCTTTAGCTGAAAGGTAGTAGCAGGTTTTATAGATGCTTAAGGCAAATGTGCTGAAATGTGCAATTACACCTCCATGTTCTGATTCTACGCGGGTAGAGACAATGAGAAGTAGTAATTGCAAGAAGATGTAATTCATTATCACAGCAGATGAGGACTACTCATGAGAACACTGTGTTTGGGATGCCCACCTTTTTTATCACAGAAATGAATACAGAGAATACTGAAACTGTCCCACAAATTTACAGGTTTTTCGTAAATGATTGTAGTTTTGACCTTAGGATTTAATTTAAGAACTTAATTCTCAGATGGTGACAAACTTCAGAATTCCTCTGGTAGTTAATAGTTGTCTGTTCTTGTGCCAGTATTGTCTTGCTGTCAGTTACTCCTCAGAATTTATCATCCTCTAGTACTTACAGGATGCAACACTATATTTTTACAGCTGCTATTTTGCCAGTTTGAATATATCAGGGTGTTTTAACTTGCGTGCCACAATGAACTTCTGAAAATGACAATGAATGGGGCTTATTAACATTAAGTAAACATAGATGACCTCTAAATAAGCTTGTTATTTGGCTTGATGATATGTAATGTCATGGTATCTATAAAGCTAGGAATATAGCATTCACTGTTATATTGACATGATTTCTCTACAGTCAGTACTTACCAGGACATACAGGTTATAGAATGCTGTACTAGGAAGAAAAAGTTGTACAGGTTAATTATATTGAGAAAGGAAGGAACTGTGAAAGTTACATTTCAGTTGACCTCCTAATCAAAAAGAAGTAATAGTTCAAAAAAAGTAAAAACCCTATAAACACCTAAACATTTCCCAGCCATCCAAAATGTATTGAAAAAAAAATCCATCAATGCAATAATTTTCTAGATTTAGGTAAAAAAACAAAAAAGAGCTGTATTCTCAAGTGTTGCTTTGGTAATTCAAAAGATTCCTTCTCAGCCAGCCCTTAATTTATTGATGTAAATTGGATGTGAACTTTGGGATGGTAATTGTAAGGCTATATCACAGAGACAAGTTCCCAGACACAGAGTTCAGATGGTGTGCTATGTATTCCTCCCTGGGACTTGACATTAAGCATATGAAAGGTTCCTAGAACAAATAAGGAATTTGCTATTATTAAGTAAAGTCTGATTTTGTATTTGATTGTTGGGTAGTGTTTGTTTGTTTATTTGGTTGGGTGGATTTATGAACCTATTTCCAATTTGTGCAAACAACAGCTTTAACTTTTTGTATTTGTTTTTTTAATCTTAAACTTCTAACTGTGAGTTATGTCCCAGATAAACAGCTGTTTCCTCTAAAGTAGTAAATCCCAGTCAATCAGTCTGTGTATTTAAGACCTGAACACTTGTATGAAAACTGGAGTTATCATCTTCTCTACAGTGCTACTTGACCATTAGAGATGCAGAGGTGGGAAGAAGTGGCTGGAGCAGGTACAAATTTGCATTCTGCCTTCATGGGGGAAGCTCCAGAAATCAGCTCTGATTGTCCACATCAACTGTCGTTCTCTACTCTGACAAGGTACACTTCTTGTTTTCTCTGTTAGGTAAGTCTAACAGTTCTTGTCTGTGTCTGTTTCAGTTCGAATGTTGATTTTTACAGCAGCATACAAAACTACGCAGTGTTTTGGCAGCCATGTTCTGTGCCATTAATACTGGACTGACAGATATACTTTACATACTCCACCCTGGGATCCTTTTCTCAGGACTACAGAACTATTCTATGATGAACTAATATTTCCAGCTCATGAGCGTTGGGATTGTAACTATTTATTAGTTTCCGATTAATAAAGAAACCCTTTCACTGCACCCGCCATTAACCACTCTGAGCCCGCGCCACAGCTCCCCCTGCAGCCGCGGGGGACTCACCGCACCTACCCTGCCCACCGGAGCCAGCAGCGCCCCTGCCGGCTGTGACCGGAACTGCACCGAAGGGGAAAGTGCTGCGGCTGAGAGAGGGCTGGGACTGGATCTCTGGTTCTGTTTGGTGTTGCCGCTGTTATTGTTGTTTGTTTGTCTTGTTATATATGTATTCTAGTAAAGAACTGTTATTCCTTTGCCAACATCTTTGCCTGAGAGCCCTGTAATTTCAAAGTTATAAGAATTTGGAGGGAAGGGGGTCACATTTTCCTTTCCAGTAAGGCTCCTGCCTACCTTGGCAGACACCTGTCTTTTAAACCAGGATGATAAGATAGAGGAGTCACACCTCAGTAGCCTCAGAGGCATTCTAGTCTCTTTGTTTCTCCACAAGCAGAATGCCTCCTGAGATTGTAAACAGTGGCTTGTTTGTTCTCCTGTTTTCCTCCTTTGGCTGATGCTTAAAAAGGCATGTTTTAACTTTCCACTTCTGTTTTGTAGAATAGTTCATTCTAAACAGACAAGAGGAAATTCCTATCTCATATTTTTCCTGTTTATTTTAGTATATATTATGTAGACTATAAGTAGATATTAGTAAAAAAAAAAAAAACCAAAAAAAAAAACCAATCAGAAAAAGCAGATTTTTAATAGCCATTGTGAGCAATGCTGGGAAAAAAGTTGCATATGCTTGTGAGATGTATGTGTGTTCATCATTGTCAAAAAAATGTTACTGCTACTCTCAGTCCTTATTTGTGTTTCATGGAACATGTAAAAAATTATGGGGGATATTTATTTCCTGCCATAAAGAAAGTGTAACATTATGGATTGCATAGTCTTACAGAATTGTTTAATGTTCTTATCAATGACATGATTTCGTTCATTTCTAATGTGGAGTTCATGATTAAGAAAATGACATGAAGTAAGTATGAGACCTTTTTCAGGAAATGAAAAAGCATTTAATACTTCTTACTTTCACTGCGGCAGTGGCCAGTTTTTTTTTCTTTTTCTACCCTGTGATTAAGAAATCACTGTTTTTATATCCACAGCTAATGTGCTGACACAGCACAGCTTTATTTTGCTTTTGTGAAACAGTGATAATAGGATAGAGATCTATCCTTGTTTTAATTCACCCAGTAAGACAATGTCTTTTATCCACTGTGACCCCAGAGGCCTATTGTGGAAGAAAAAGTCAGCAACATGCTGAAAAATAACAGCCTTTCATGTAATTGAGAGTATGACTCAACAACATGCTAATAAGCAGGTGTCTGTGTCGTTCATGATGGCATGGAAGGCTTATGCATTTCACCTCTGAGCAGTTTTCACTGCCTGCAGTTCAAGCTGAGACTGAAGGGGTCAAAAAGCCAGTTTATCTGACCTCTGTACTAAAATTCCTTTGTGAAGGTTTGTGATTTTCTCAAGCAATGTAGAACTGTACTACTAAACACAGCCTTCTTGCTTTTCATACACCTCTGTGGAGATGCAGCTCTGGACTATGGAAGACAGCATTAACAATGGATATCTCCAGTGCTTCATGATTCTACTCTCAGTTGGCAAATCTACCCAAAAGATACTGTTTAAAAGCAGAGTCCTCTTGTGTGTATTCAGGCAGGTCTTGCTTGAACATGTGAGAGCAATTTAAGGTTTCCATCCCCTACTGTAAGCTCCGCAGCTTACCTGAGTCCCAGAAAAAGTGAAGGTAGGGTAAATTTGGAGTTAAGGCTGTGAACTAAAGCAGGACTCACATTTCCTGCATCCAGAAGCAATGGACACAGCAAAGAGACCAATGGTGTGAACTTATATCTCCCTGACATGAATGATCAGAGCTCATTTGAAAGCACCTGAAGTGCTTTGCTTGCCAGCTAGAATTTCCAACTTGTATAAAGGATGGCATGGTGTACACAGGAAAGGAGCTTTCTGTTACTGTCTCTTTGGGAATAGGCAAAGTCCTGAGAAAAGGATCCCTACGTCCTCTCAGCAGAGCTTGTCTCCCACGTTAAGTCGGATATGGTGGGGTTCAGGCTCAGAGAAGGGTGACTGGTGTGAGCAGAAGTAGTGAGACTCCATATGGTTTAGTGGGCCTCAATATTTTCTGGAAAGCAGCTAAGTGAGGGCAGATGTGTAAAAAGGGATGTACAGACTGATGAGTGACCTGCAGAGGGATACTGGGGAGAGGCTGTTTTCTCTCTCTTCCCAATAAAGTACAAGCATTCAAAGAAGTCAGTAGAAGTCATATTCATAACAAAAAAAAAGCATTTTTTTTCAACACAAGGGGAACTTAAACTGTAGAACTCCTAGCAGCTCAGCGTTGCAGCTGGCAGAAGTCGTCACAGAATTCAGGTGCGTTACTATTGTATTTGCATTGCCCCCAGATGATGGAAGGAATGATGAATCTGACTCCATGTTCTCAGAAGGCTAATTTGTTATTTTATGATACTGTATTATATTAAAGAATGCTATACTAACCTATACTAAAGAATACAGAAAGGATACTTACAGAAGGCTAAAAAGATAATAATGAAACCTTGTGACTCTTTCCAGAGTCTCAACACAGCTTGGCCCCAATTGGCCATTGAGTCAAAACAACTCACAGCAGAAACCAATGAAACAACCACCTTGGTAAACAAGGTGGTAAACAATCCCAAAGTGGTAAACAATCTCCAAACACATTCCAAAGGAGCAAAACACAGAAAAAGCAAATCAGATAATTATTGTTTTCCTTTTTCTCTGAGGCTTCTCAGCTTCCCAGGAGAAAAATCCTGGGCAAAGGGATTCCAGAAAATGTGGATGCCACAGGTTACTGAGTATTTCACAGTTATGCCTAGTTCAGGAAATCCTGAAACCATAAATAGGTTGAAACTCTGAGACAGGTTACTGGGTTAGATAAACTCTGACTGAAATACATATTTTTATGTTTCTAAAGTTTCAAGTTTTGAGAGCCTTGATGCTGTGACGCCCATGTTTGTGACTCCAACTGATGGGTAATATCTGTACTGCTGAGTTTAGGAGCATTGTTAAATTCAACAAATGTCCAAAATCCTGCACCTGGACAGGAAGGACTTATGGCAATAATGAAGTGTGGTTTGGGTTCTTTCCATAGGAGGAGGACAGGGAGAAACTGCAATAAGTTCAGTGAAGGGCCATCGGGATGACCGGAGCATTTGTCCTTTGAGGAGAGATTGAGGTAACTGGGCCAGAAATGGAGCAGGTTTCCCAGAGGGGTTGGGGAATATCTGTTCTTGGGAATGTTCAAGAACACAGTGCACAAAGACCTAAGCAAATATCGTCTGAGTTTAGTTTTGTACCTGACTAGACAAATTCCCAAAATCCCTTCCAACCAGACTTATCCTTTAATTTAGGAATTTTCAGCTAGATCACTCCCTGAATTAAGTCAGTGCATGACTTCTGAGCAAGAGTGCCAGTGAGAAGTAGGGATGGGAACATATTATTGAAGGAGGAGTGGAAGCTCATCTGACTTCGACCAGTGTAAGGTGTTGTGGAGCTGGTCCATGCCACCCTGTGCTGTAGACCGGGACTGTGGTGTTCTGAATGTGAAACAAAACACCTGGCACAAAACCACCTGCAATCTGATCTTGTAGAGAACATCAGGCCTTCTGCCTTCCTGGGACCTGGGTTAAAGATATGATGTGAAAACTTCATACTCTGGTATGGCTCTCAGATTATTATCTACTATTGATTTTTCCTGTAGGCAATGGTGAAGTTGCAACAAGGAGCCTGAGGGCAATGAGGAGACACTTCAGGGCCTTGGGACACTAGGTTAAGGGATCAGGAGCAGAAGTAGTGTTCACTATCCTTCCAGTTGCAGGAAATGATGAGGGAAGACACTGGAAGAACCAGAGAATTTGTACCTAGCTGTGAGCCAGGTGTCACTGGCAGAATTCTGGGTTTTTTGATCATGGGTTGGTCTACGTGACACTGAGCCTGATGGCAGCAGATGGGATGCACCTGTCTCAAAGGGGAAAAGGATCTTTGCACAGCAGTTAGCAGAGCTCATGGAATGAGCTTTAAACTAGATTTAAAATGGGAAGGGGATAAAACCAGGTTCCCTAGAGATAAGTGTGGGGGTGGCATGCCAAGTTTTGAAGGATCATGTGCTAGTGAGGTCCACAATGTGCTCATTACATGAAGTACATTTGAAATGTCCTTATAAAAATGTGCACAGCATGAGGAATAAAAAATAAGAACTAGAAGCTTTGGCTCTATCCCATATCGATGACATCATTGGCATAAGACGAAAATGATGGGTTGAGTCCTGTGATGGGGTTCTGCAATGGACAGTTATAGATTTTTCAGGACAGATAGGCAAGCAATTCCAAAATGTCAGAAGTCAAGTGGCACAGAAGACTGGCTGAGCAGGGATCTTCTAGATCTTAGGAAGAGGAGGAAAATATATGGACATAAGAGACAAGGACAGGCATCATGGGAGGAGTACAGAGATGCTGGTCATTACTGTAGGGATGAAATTCCTGTTTCCAAAGCTTGATTCCAGTTGGGAAGGACAACAATAAGGGCTTTAAAAAATATGTTAATATCAAAAGGAGAATCAGAAGTAATATTGGTCTGTTGCTGTTGGGGTCAGTCACTTCCTAAGCAAAGACATAGACAAAGCAGAGACATTTAATGCCTTTTTTGCTTGTTTTCAACACTGATGATGGCTATTGTAATTTAGGGTGCCCCCACTGCAGGAAATGATCAGCATCTGACTTCATTGATTCAGAATGCTGAACAATTGCTTTATTAAACTATATTATATTACATTATACTATACTATACTATACTAAATTACTTACTAAAGAAAACTCATGACACTCTTGAGACAACCAGGACACAGCTTTGAGTGATTGGCCGAGGAAACAAAACAATCTTCAATAGAATCCAATTATCAAATCTGTTCAGGTAAACAATCTTCCTAACACATTCCACAGGTGCAAAACAATAGGTGCAACAAGTAGAGATAAGAATTGTTTTCTCTTTCTCTGAGGTTCCTTGCTGCAATTCCCAGGAAATATCCTTGGGAAGTTGTGCCTGCCTGCTCTCTATGAAGAGGGCTGTGGCAACAGATGGCAAATTGAATATGAGTCAGCAGTGTCCTGGGGTGCATCAGGAACAGCACTGCCAGCCAGTCAAGGCAGGTGATTGTCCTCAGCACTTCACTGCTGTAGCCTCCCCATGATTGTATGCAGTTTTGTGTATCACAATATAAGAAGGACATCCAAGTACTAGAGAGTCTCCAGGTGAGGGGTACCACGATGCTGAAAGTTCTCGAGGGCAAGACTTAGGAGAAGCAGCTGAGATCACTTGATTTGTTCAGCCTGGAAAAGAGAAAGCTGAGTGGTGACCTCATGGCAATCTAAACCTTTCTCAAGGCAGGCAACAGAGAGGGAAATGCTTATGTCTCTCTGGTGACCAGCAATATGTCACAAGGAAATGGAATGAAGCTGTGTCAAAGGAAGTTCAGACTGAAATTAGGAAAAGGGTCTTCACTGAGCGTGTGGTTGGTTATTGGAACCGGTTCCTGAGGGAAGTGGTCACAGCACTAAGCCTGACAGAGTTCAAGGAATGCCTGGTTGATGCTCTAAGTCATATAGTTAATTTTATATAGTCCTGTGAGGGACAGGGAGTTGAACACAATGATCTCTATGGGTCTCTTCCAACTTGGTGTATTCTAGAATTCTGTGAATAGTTTACTACTAGGAATGCTATCCTCCAGAATGCTACAAGGCACTTAGTTTTTAGTGCAGCATTTATAAAAGGTACTGATAGAGTCAACTGAAATTCCCTTAATTTAATGCCTTTTTGTGTTGTACATTCTAATAAAATGATTGATCCTAAAAATTGCTTTGCTTTAATTCTGTTTGTCCATCTCCCTCCTCTTTTTCAAATATGTTTAAACACCATCTAGATTAAGAATTGCAAAAAGGTTTTGCATGCTTCCAGCTCTGCTTAGCTAACCTATTATCACAGTAAATGGGTGGATGAAGTGCAGCAGAACAAAGTGTAACTCTCAGTACATGTGAAAGTAGATTGTAGGCAAGAAGCGAAGGAACAAGTGACAAATGTTAGATAAATGTCCATTTATGTTCAAGTAGAGCCAACCCATTTTGATTGTTTCTATTGCTCATCATATGTTTTTGGTCATGAGGAACCAAATGAATCTTTTATGCAATTCTAGTTAAGCTAGTTAAGGTTATGGGCCAACTAATATTAAACGGAAAAAAAATCAGGAAAGGATTATAAGAAGGTAAATGGCAGGTGGGAGACTTGGGAGTGCTAAAGATTAACCCATTTTCTTTTCAGTTGTTTGAAGTTGGATTCTAATTTCTCTTTCATCAAGGCAGAGATAAAATATATTTGTATCATCAGAATACAATGAACCCTATGAGAAGAGTCAGCAACTTTGTCAGACTGTTCAAAACATAGCAAAACAAGATAAAAGGGTGCTCTGCAGTTAAGAATGAGCTACAGATATATAGATCACTTGGCAGGGATTTGGAATATGAACAGTATTTGTTATGCAATAACCCAGTGGATATGAAAATTTAAAGTGACACAAAGATCTACTGGAAAAGCTGAAGACATCCTCAGACTGAAAGATACTGAAACCCAGAGACAGATAACAGGACTGTTATTTTATAAGGCATCCCAAAATTTTAGATCAAAGATTGTTTTACAAAGTCTGAGATCGTTTTGAAGTGGTTATCTAACTACTTAAATTTCTGCATTCTTTCACCTCATGTAGCTCTGATACAGTGTAACACAAAGCTAGACATCGTGTGAACTAAGAGATTACCATGCTGCATTATGTTAATTTGCCACGTTTGTTACATTTCCTATGAAATGTATTTTTAATTTTTTTAATAGGCATTTCATATGCCTATTGAAAAACTTAAAAACCTATCCTTTTATGAAGACAATCAGCACTGCATAACATTTCCAAACATAATTTCTGTTAATCTAGTTGAAATGTTCACATTGGTTCTTGTTGCCTGGAAATTAAGCCCCGAGACTCATGAAGATATGGCTAGCCATAAAAGCACTGTGCATGAGCAGTAGGCTTGACTAGAGCCATGACTAGACTTTTTGTGATAATTTTGCCTATCTTTCAGGGTGGCAAATACAGAGCATTTTTGTTATTAAGATATGGAGCTATAGGGAAGTCACTATGGAATTAATCTGTTAATTTGTAGCATAGCAGATTGTTCAATAGCTGCCAAAAACTCTGCTCTTACCTAGAAACAAGTGAATGATTAATGACCCTTTCTCACTGACTCTTGAAAAAAAAAATATCCACAAGAGGCAATGTATGTACAGGAATTGTTACAATTGAATGACAAATTTGTTGCCTGTTCATGGCCTATGTTAACTTCTTTTGTCTTGATAAGTTGCTTATAGTCTTAGAAAATATCATCTGCCTTCCTCTGAAACAAGACATGTTTAGGTTGAACATCTCAAACTGTTAAAGGATTTGTAAAAATGAGGCCTAAACCCAAAATTCTCAAAAATGGCAGAACACCAGGGCAAAGAAATAGCTTGTGGCACTCTCATGTAGGACTTGCAGATAGCAGCAAAAATGTGTCAGGCAATAAGGGAGTGAATATATTACTGGGAAAAAAGTTGCATCAGTAGACTTGCTCAAATAAAAAGTACTATATAGAGTCTCAAATGGGATTGTAAAAGTATTCATGCTCTAGGAATATACTCAGTGATGTGGAATTCATCTGCTTTGCCTTCCATTGGAACAAGGAGTTCTTGCTGGCAATATATTGGGTTATAAAAAGTATTTTAATGTTTCTTAGGGCTGAGGAAGAGACAAGGTGTTCTTACAGAAAGAAACTTCAGGAGCAGCAAATCTTGGGAGAAACAATAGAATGAGCAAGGTCTGTGTCTTTTTGAGCGAGGTCTGTGTCCTTTGTATTTCCTATAAGGGAGGCACTTTGGATCTAGAATGTGGATCCAAAGTGTCTTATTAGAAGCCTAGAGAAAATATTACTGGAATGATGTATGCTTTCCAACAATTTGACAAGTCTACTACAAATTAGACTCATCATAATTCTAGTGTAATAAATGTCAAGGGCATTTTGAATTTTACAACTACACCAAGGATAACATTTCTCTCCTTTTCTTTTAAATGCAGAGACTTTAAGTAGTTGGACACACAATTTTCATACAGTATATCCATGACGAAATATCTTTGAAGGTGAAACAGGCTTAAGAAATGATCCCTTTCATACACACAATGGTAATACCATTGTTATTTGCTGTCCCCTCTTAGTGGCACTAAGCTGTTTGAGAAAAAATTGGAGGGGGAAGGGAGAAAGGGGGGGAGGGCAGAAGGAACTCTTCAGGATGAGGAACTTAAGTGTGCTTCATTATTAAAGACAGCATATTGTCAACTACGGCCTCATTTTTGACAGTAGTGTTATGCATGGCCTCTCTGCATTATTCAGTGGTGATCCTTGTTTTTTCTAGACTGTGACCCTATCTTGTATGAGAAATGAATTCAGGACTTTATTCATATCTGGCCTCAGTGAGAAAAAGGAAAATCATGTCAAAGTCCCAGACCTGTCTGTGATCATTACATCAGGATCACTACACCCTGACTGTGAAGCTAGGCTCTGGCACGTATTGCTGCAAAAGTTATATTTGATTGCTGAACATAGGAAATGTACATATTTGAGGGGTAGGGGCTGGGGTGGAGCAAGAATGAAGAAATTTTGCTAATAAACAATCACATTGGATTTTAGGAAAGTAGGCGGTATCCATCACATCACAAGAAAGAAGCATGCTGGAAGATGATCTTTACTTGAATCAAAGCTGATCAATGCTTCTGGTTACAAAGAAAAAATCAGAACCATGATTAAACTTAAAATGCTGTAGGGAAAGCAGTTCCTTAATTTTTTTAAACAATTCTTGTATCACTTTTCAATTCTACCTGAGTTTCAGAAGTCACCTAGAAACCAAAAGGGAAATAGCTAGCAATTTTTGCAATAGTTTTATTTTATATCTTAGGAACATTGCTCTTGTTCTCCTGATCTGAAAGTAGGCTATCTGATCAACAGAGATAAAATTATACTTATTAAATTCAAGGCTAACCAAAGTGATTCATAGATAAGGACCAAAGGGTTTAGTTTCTGAATATGAGCAGGTACCAACAAAGTAGCATGGGGGACCTCATGTAAACATTTTTACTTTTTAATATGAGAAACCAGCAATGATATATTTTCAACATGTCAGGAGAGGCATCTGTTTTCTTAGTCTGATCTAATCCTTCCTACTACCCTGAAGCAAAGGAATGCTATCAGAATTAATTAGTTACCAATTGTTCATTGCTTTTTTCCTGGGTGCCCTTATGTCCTGTTCAACTCAACAGAAACATTTCAACTCAAGTTTCATTTTTCCAAAGGCTGTAATTAATTGTGATAAAATGATGCAGCTCTGCTGTTTTGACCAGAGCATGGAATAAACATAATAGATTTTTACATGTTCTTTAAGACAGAGCTTTACTCTCTCATTAACAGTATTTGAAACCAAAAGGAAGCACAGTGAACAAAACAGTTTCAGGGAAATGAGAGAGTAACAGAGGAGGAACATGGCTGAGGTCCAGGTAAGATTGTCAGGAAGGAAGCAGACTTTGGCAATGACTGTTGGCTACTACACTTCTTCATAAACATAAGAAAGAAAAATCTTTAGGGAAAAAAAATGTTATGAGAATCATCAGCCATGTAGTTTGCTTACTGAATTGGTCAACTGCTTTTACAAAGCAAAAATACTGCTTAGTGACTGTGAGTTCTTAAAGAATCAGAAGATGTTTTGTGTTGGAAGGGAACTTACAGATCATGCAGTTCCAAACCCCCTGCTATAGGCAGGGACATCTTTCACTTGACCAGGTTGTTCAGAGCTCAGTGCAGCCTGGCCTAAATTTCTATTACAAAAGGAAGAAAAAATAGGACTTTCATTAGTACTGGAAATGAAAAGTGTTAAATTGCATGTGCTAATATTGCCTGGCACCAACAATGATATCCTTGATGCTTCCTGCCTGCCAGCAATGCTACCTCTTTCTCCCACCTGAAAACAGGTCAGTCTCTGCTCACTGCAATGTATACTTGAGGTCTAAACTGAGTTTGTCCTTTGACAAATATTGCAGCAGTAAGCCATATGTAAATAAGTAAACAGGGATTTGTAAAGACTATAAAAATCCCTCATCCAAGCTCAGAAATCAACTAAAAATTTTAGTGTTAGTTCCTAACAGAGAAGACTAATCCCTGTTGCCAGAATGCTGAGTGTACTTTCCTTTGACACACTATCATAACACCTGCCTTGCTGCTCTTTTGACCTTGCCATTGTCCTGCCTTTTCTCTCTTGAAAACAAATGGAAAAAAACCCAAACCCAACAAAACCAAACCAGCCTAATCTGGGACCAGGAACAACAGCTGCAGAAATGCCAGAGTCTGCAGATACTTGCCCCTTGGTTCTTGGCCAGCAGCTGACTGGGGCATTCAAAGAGGAAGATGTGTGAGTGAGGAGGTCAGCTCTGCAGTATCCATTCTTCTTACCCAGTTCTGCAGTATCCATTCTTCTTACCCAGGCTGCTTCTCTGGATCCAGAAGAAGACTGCAGCTTGCGGGAGTCCACATCATGTGAACCAAAAGTGAGACACTTGTGATAAGTGTACCTATAGCTCAGGTAGAAAAATGTAGTTCTAGACATAGCTCTAGAGTCCTCCTGTTCTCTCATAGTTCATCTGGAGTGACAGCTCTCCTCCTCAAAACAAATACAACCCTGATGCCATGGTGTGAAACTGCTGCTCACAGAGCGGGCTTGAAAGTTTTTAATTATCTGTGACGTTTCTGAGTGCTTGAAATGTCTATACTGTAGTCTTTTCTTGTCTGTAAGAAGGTTGATATTCATTCCTTAGCTTGGCAGTAGATGTGGACTGAACCTGCCGTTGGAGATGCATGGGACAATTCAAATTTTTCACTGTGAATAAAGACTGGGAGTGGAACAAACTTTACCAGGCTGGATTTTGCTTCTCTCTAGATAGAGCTCTCCTGGGGCTCAGACTATTTCTCAACTTTCCCCATTCTCACAAATTACCTCTTTTTTTTCACATACTGACACAATGTGATCAGTGTGGTTGATGAAAGACAAGAGCATCTGGGACAGTAAAGTGAATCAACTAATTTGTGAGGTATAGACAAAAAGGAGTTGAAAAAGCAATAGGAAGGCCTTGGCATCTTACAGGTTTCTGTGAAAGAGATTGCTTGTACAAGCACACCCAACTCTCTAGGTTTAGATAGGATGTTCAAAGGATACGCTTCTTGGATGCAGAAAGCACACAGTGATCTGGAGCACCATGGCTGGGCTGATAATTGACAACCTAGCTAAGTACTGGCCAAGATTATAGATCTTCCTGAGAAACAGAGAATCATAGCCATTTTTGGTTTTATTTAGACAGTCTCTGTTCCTGCAGGCATTGTTTGTTATGATTTATGACTTTGCTGGGTATGTTACAGCTGTTACCTTGGAAATTTGCCAGCGACTTTGTTTTAGTATTCTGACACACTGTTCAACTTCCAATGGGGGTAGCAGATTGATAGAGATATTGAACTGTTTCTTCTCTTTATTTTTCTGTCTTTTTAAAACTAATTCAGGATTACCACACTTTGATTTATGAAGCATAGTTGGTTGGCAAAGTGGTCCTAATATTGGTCTATAGAATGTGTTGGGTATTTTAACTTTTTAAAATGTGAAATTACCAGCTCTTCTATACTTGTCTTTATTTTGTTTGTTTATTTATTTTAACTTGTATTTATCTGAGAGGTCAGAATAATTTTCAGGATCCAGGTTATGAAAGTTCAATATTCCAGGATCCAAATAGAAAATGAGGTACCATCCCCAGTTTTAAAGTATTTTTTTCTGTCTCTGAAATTTCTCTAGCTTACTGGTTCCTGAAGAAACAAAGCCAAAGAAGCACTGCCATTAGCACTAGTTCATGAAAGTAAATTTTGATGATTTTAACTTTGAATGTTCTTTTACAATATTAGCATGATTTAGCTCATTTCATGTTAAATCTGACCTCATGGAAAGTAATGGAAAGTTGCTTCTAACATTTCTTGCAATTGAAGAATTGAATTTCTAGCAGCTATATGTTTCCTAGCCTACCAACTAATAAAAGTGAATTATATAACTGGTTAAAAGTAACTTCTACCTTTAAGGAGTTAAATCATGTTTGTTCACCTTGTTAGCCCCTTTTTTTCTTCAGCCAATGAATAATTCTTTACAAATTTTATCATAATACTGAAGACATATATAAATGTGCTTTGTTTTTTCTTACTGTCCCATAGGAACTCCCTAATTAAGTCTATAAACCTATATACAATTATTCAGCTTTGGTTTACTTGTATTCTGTTGTCTCTAAGAATAGGTAATTTTATTCATCCCAGTCCAATGATTGAACTTGTTTAGTTTGTAGCTTGGAGAATTTTTAACAGCCAAAATGAAAGACATAGACATATTTCAGAATGGGTCTTCTGTGTGTGCGACTGTCTAGATTTATTAAATTAATGTCTAGAATATAGTGTAGGTCTCCAGATGCCTTTGAATATGCAGCCTTAGGAGGTTTTAGAGCATGAAGATAATTTTTATCTAGGAAACTGTAAAAATGAAACAATGACCTTCTAAGATCTCCTGCCAGACTTTTTTATAGGCAGGCTTATATAGGTCTAATTAGGTATTAAGTTTTTGCAAAATACCTTTTTTCTTCTGGTGCTAGTATATATACTGCAGGAAAGCATGCTGACAAACTAAAGAATTCATACATAAAATTACCCATTTTAAGTTTTAGTGGATAGTCTGCTGTATTAGTCTGCAAGTGAGCTGATTACAACAAAGATCCTGATTCTGCACTTTCTTGCAGTCTGCATGAAATATTTCTGCTGTATTCAACAAGGAGAATGCTGCTGAAATTGGGACTAAAAGTCCTGATTGTGTTCCCCAAACACTTTAAAACATTTTACAGTCGAAAAAGAGAAAGTGAAATCCACCTGACTGATAGGTGTTTTCTTTAGGAAAGACTGAAGAACCATGGTTGTGTATCCCACATTAGGAAGCTGTATCTCATAGTTCTGCTACTTTCCCCTTTCCTAAGGACTTTGACAGAGCCTGACTGTACTAGCAAGTCTCACTCCCATCTCTGAGAACAGTGCAAAGGAATTCCTGAGATAGTTCCTGCTGATGCATGATGCTGAAATATCCTCTGTCTAGCCACAAATCCTACTGCAAACACACACAATGAGCCAAGCAAGACAAATCTGCTAAGTTTCTGGTTTATTAGAGTGTCTTCTTGCATTCATTTAGCAATAAATATTAAACAGTACAAAGGAAGTTCGTGCTTAAATACACCCAAACCAATTATGATTATTTAACACCTTACTGTTTATGAAAAGAATACTATCAAAACTAGTACACACTTTAAAAGAAAAGGATAGCAGTTTTGATATAGAAACAACTAGATGGTGCTCATCTGCTTTTGAATTTGTAGGGCTGCAACACAGGTGATTTAGAGCAGGAAGATACGGTCTCTAGGAAAAAACTGTGTAATCAGAATCATCCTGTTCACAATGTTTGTTACAGATGCCTAGAAATATTTGCTAACTTACAATTAAGGTTGTGATTAAGCTAAGATGGAAAAATTGCTTTGCAAAACATTACAGTCTTTTCTTATAGTAAATCAAGTGCTTTGAAGTGTAGTTATCCACATACATGTTTTGTAACAGAAGTATAATACATAGAATATATAGCATTTATTTTAAATACAATACAATAGCATTCATTTTAAAAATAAAATAGAAAATTTAAATTATTTATTCTTAAGGGTTTTTAGCAAATTAGTTATATTGCCTTTTAAAAGCAATCCTAGCTGCAATGACAGCCACAAAGAGGGAAAAAATCCTAGAACAATGACAATATCTGAATATCTGAAGTCCAAAAGTTAAATTATCTTTAAGTGAAATATGACATCCAAAGGGATGCCATTAACTTCACAATTACAACTGCAATTTAAAATTATGTATCTCTTAAAGTGCTAGGACAGCCTAAGATGAGAGAAGAGTTTTTTTCTGTTTTCTGATCATTTCGTATGTGCTCCTGATTTTGTATTATGTCTAGTCCATGTTATGATTTTGGAGGTCGTGCATACTTTCTCAGATTTTGCTGATATTTGGTGGCAAGATTAACAGTCAAGATGAAAACCAGATGGGCCAGGATATTAAAACAGACTGATGAAAGGCAGTAGAAAGGGACAGAGATTCATGTTATTTTTTATCAATAAACAACTGCCCATTTCTTTTATGCATAATAGAAGATGATAGTGTATTTTGGAAGGAAATATTAAAGAGAAATTTGCAAAGGTGTTTTCAGGTTTTTTTTTTAGAAAGATGAAATATTTTGAACAAGTGAATGAAAATTACTATGTCAGTGTAGGTATCTTAGGGCATGTAAAAGTCATGGTGATGTGTTTGATGTGTGAGGTATTGCCTCGTCTCCTCTCCCTCATACCTAAAAAAATAATTTAGTTGGTATAAATTTTATAGCACTGAAAATTGCCTTATCTTCTTCATATTTTAGCACTTATTTACATACCAATAATAAAATGTAAAGGTCCTGAAAATACTTTGAACTATTGTACATTTTACCTACTTATATTCTTGCAATACGAAGCAGCATTGCCACTTTTATGCTTTGGCATCATTTAATGTGCACAGTTATGTTGAACTTGTTATTTATCATGCTGAAAAATAAGTACATCCCCCATATAAAAAAGGAAAATGACAAAATGCTACTGTATCACTGCATGTGCTTGAGAAGTGTATTATTTTCCAACAGAAAATGTTAGCTCTGTATAATTTTACTAAAAGCAGAAGATGGTGAATTTTTCAAGCTGCTATTGAGGCAGTTTCCTGTTTTTACTGATGACCATGTCAAGTTATCATGTTCATAAACCAATCAAACTCAAATTAATATAATCTTTTCCTTGGTGACCCCAGAGTAATGGCTTATAGTAGTATGTGATTAAATAGTACATTAAGTTTTTCTAGCCATACTGGTAATTTGTCACTGCCAGATGTAGAGAATAAGGTGAACTTCAATTTTGTAGACCCCTCTCTTGGTACTTGGATCCAGAAATTTTTTCCAAATTGAGAAGCTTAGAGCTTTGCAAATAGCACATAAACAATGGGCATTCCTTCTCTGGACACTTGACTGTATTACCTGCTGATTCCTTCTTTATTAAGTGTTGCAGACATCTTTTCACTAATAATCCTTTCTTAGGATTTTTCCCTTCTGAGAAGCTGAGGCCTCAGAAACAAAATGTAAACAATAGTTATCTGCTGCTGTGGAATGCATCAGGTGTGTCTGTGATTGGCCCATCTTGAATGTTTACAATTAATGACCAAGCACAGACCAGATAGTTTGGACTCTCTGTCTGATCCACAGACCTTTGTTACTCATTCCTTTCTATTCTTAGCCTTCTGAGAGGAAACCTTTCCTTCTACTCTTTTTAGTCAGTTATAATGTAATATATATATCATAAAATAATAAATCAAGACTTCTGAACATGGAGTACACATTCTCGTCTCTTCCCTCACCTGAAGACCCCTGTGACCACTGCCGCAATTAAGTAATTTATTGAATCATCAGGAGACTTTCCAACTGATGAGGCAGGCTTTATGCAAAACACTTCCTATACCTTTTCTGTAGTAGACAGGATGCACCAGGGCATTATCCAGCTACCTGCCTCACTCTAGAATTCTTCCACACGTGATCTTCTGGTGCAATCAAACCCTATCTTTTCACCAATTTTTGCTTAGTCCCAGTTTTTGCCTCACCACTTGCCCTTTCCAGATCCCTTCCCAATCTCAATGTCCCAATGCCTTCACAGCTAATTTTGGTCACTAACCACTTTAGTTCTTTCTACTTGCATCCTGTTCCCTGACTCTTGTTTTCTCCCTTGTCTTGCCATGTTTTCTAACCCAGTTGTGATTTCCCTTTCTAGTTTCTACCATTGTGTGATTGTTATTACCTACAGCACTTCTAGTTCCAATTTTGAACTGCTCTCCCTCAGGTGGGCTATGTTTTTTTAGTCCTAATTCACTCTCTCATGCCCATTTAGGTTCATCTTGTTTCTTCTCCCATTTTGAATGTCAACAGTTCCTCAGTTCTCAGTGATTGCAAAGGAGAGTGCTCATGCTCTGTGTACAGATGAACAGGAATTGCTCCTGGACTCCTCATGGTCCACAGCCATCCAAACTATCAGAAAGTGTTTCTCTGTGCTGGCTGAAGCTATACTGTGTGAACTTGGATAAGACTCCTCTTTTTTAAGTCAAAGCATTTGAGTACCAGATCTTCACAGGACAAATACCCCTCAAAATACTTTTTCCTTGAGTTTATAATATAATTTACCCCCAGGAAAAGCTGATTAAACTAGACAAAGGCTTTCCCAAAGAATTTATTCTCTGAATTTAAAAGTTTCAGTTGGGACTGGTAATATTTTGCAAGATTATGTGCAGCTAAGTGCAGAGTACTAGGAAAATGTCAACCAAAGTGAATAATTAGCAGACTCACTATTCTTATCTATATAAAAGCAAGAAATTGCCTGATGTAGATGAGTAATTTAGCACACATCCTTTAGTGTTCAACCTCCCACTCTAATGTTACCTGTCTTGTCTTTAAATTGTGAAGATGCTAAACAATATCTTGGACAGTCTGGCGGTGGCCACATGGTTCAGTGGTAATATGAATATAGGAAATTAATGATAAATCTGTAAATAACTTGGGACATCATGGGAAATACATTCCCTAGTCCTTATTTTGAAACTCAGGACTAGAAGGTGTGTGAGCAACCATTTATTTTCCATTTTCCTTTAATCCATTTGGATATAACCTTAGGGATTTTTTTTCTCCTCTCTCCTTTAGACCTAATGATAATTAATTTAAAGTT
Source organism: Agelaius phoeniceus (assembly GCF_051311805.1). NCBI lineage: Eukaryota > Metazoa > Chordata > Aves > Passeriformes > Icteridae > Agelaius > Agelaius phoeniceus. The sequence continues at coordinate 28,236,551 of NC_135267.1, forward strand.
TTGAACCCTAAGGTGTAATAACCATTCAGCAGCCACAGTTCCAATTTTATACTGACAGTGCTTATGTTTCCCAGGTTTCCCTCAGCTTTTGTTATAGCTAATTGAAAGGCTTCTTTTATGGATGGTTCAGAGTTGTACCCTAATTAAACTGTTCTGATTTTTTCACTGAAGAACTTTATTTTCTCCATTGATTTTAGAAAGAATCCATAGAGGCTTTTCTCACAAAGCATTTAAACTCACCTCTTATATGAATAAGTCATCCCCTATTTGATGCTGAGTGAATTCCATGCCATCATATGGGGATTATCATAATATGGAATATTCAGAATTATTTCAAATATTAATCAAATACTGGTCAATGAATTTTTTGCCCTGTGGATTTAATTAATTGCTGTCTTATCCCAGTGATAAATTACTGAATGTTTACAGCACTGTAATTTCCTTAAAGTATCCGTGATAAGCAAAATATACTTTTCTGTCCTGTAAATTGCATAGAATTCTGTACCACTGCTCACTAAAAATGTATCCCCAAATCTTTACAAGTTTGAAATCTTCCTAAAGACAAATGTACAGCTTTTGAAGGAGTATTCAATATTGAATCAATTTCTACCCTTAAATATTGTTAATGTTTTAATTTCAATATACCAAATACTGCACTAATGAGGCTGGCATTTCAAAATTTTTCTTTTCCTTTCCATTTCGAATACAAAGATATTCCTGTCACATGGATGCTAATTATTCTGTGGCTTTACCTTTGTAAAAATCATTCTGCATATCAAACTGTAATAGATATGCAAAAGTCCATGCAAAATTGAAGAAACAAGATATCTGTTCTAACCAGAATTTTTTTTATGTAGAAAGAATAAACCCACTACTTGCTACTGATTTTGACTCTTTAGCTTCTTTGTACTGCATGAAAGGTCTTATGCAGAGTCATAAGTTAATTGTTATTTGTATGTTATTTTAGTTTGCCATCTGTTTCTTCAGTCTTATCTGACTTGCATTTATTTATTTATTTATGCTCAAATAAAGTATTATGGGATTGTTTTTAACTTTCTTTTGATCATGCCTTATCCAGGTCTTTTTCTCTTTTGATCATGACGAGAAATATAAAACAATCTATTTGTGAAATCCTTTCAAATAAAGATAAAACAGATACATATCCAAAATACTTTTCCCAATGTGGAAAGCACAGAGGGAATGCATCAGCTCTTTCAAAGTTAACCTTGTACATATTCAAGGAATGTAAATAGGAAAAACCCCAAGAGAATAAGCAAAAAATTGTCTTCAAACTTTTGTCTAAAGGACCTTCAAGGTGATATAAAATGTTTTAGACTGGTGGTGTGACGTGCTTAGGATGCTCATACATAACATCTATATTTTTATTTTAGTGCTGTGTAAACAAGCTTCATTAGATATTTGGCTAACTTATCTTGTATCCAGCAGATTTTTTTTTCTGCTTTAAATTCTGACTTAGAAAGAATCTGGTCCTGTGGTTTGTACCTGAGCAAATTTTAAATGTGCATTTCTTGCCTTCATAAGTATCCTAGAATGAGTTCATCCTAGATGTTTCTTGCAGAATGGAATAATTAAATGGCAAATAAAGGTCAGAAAAAAAGACTCTACTTTTTTAAAGTAAAAAATATGTAATATTTAAATATTAGCATTAGTGCTTTTTTCCTTTATTCATTAGTTTAGGATTCCAGCTAATGGTCAAAGAGAAAGAAATGGAGGTAGAATAAATTTATATTCTACTTTTATCTTTGTCTTCTCAGCCACAAGGATTCCATCTGATTTATTATAATGTCATCATGCATCTCTTGAAGTTCAAAATTCAAATTTACATCAAAGAAACCTTCTTTCTCTGCCTAAGTACCTTTGCCATATTTTTATGATCATCCAATTATTTGATCTACTTTTATATAAAGACATAGTATCAAGGAGGACATTAGGGGGTATTTACAATGACTAGCTTCAGGCACAGGAGGTTAATTTCACTAGACTTCCTCAGTATTTAGTAGAGATCCATTTATGAAATGCTTCAGAGTAGAAGCCTAGTTTAATTTGCCTTCTAGAGAAAATGTTCTCCCTTGTTTAAAAACTTCTGTCTCCTGTATATTCTATCCTACCCTCTGTCTGTACTTGTTAATTTGAGGTTATGTTTCCAAATCTGTACTTTACAATGGATAGACTTCCAAAAATTTGGAAAGCCCCAAATTCTTTTTGATGAACATTTTCAGGTGCAATATTTTCTTGATAGACTTCCCACCTTGGTGTACACCTTGTATATGCAGTTAGGGCCCAATTATGACACATCAGTTTTTTAAAACTCATCATACAAATATTAGATATTCATTATAAGAAGTATATGCATAATATCCCCATTTTACATATCTTACACAAATGTTAATCACTGCTCAGTCTTCATATTTAGACTCTAGCCCAGTCTTCTAATTTTTGAAGAGCTGAGTATATAGTGATTAATGATCCTCACTCTTCTCTCTACTATTATTACTTTAGTGAAAGTATGAACATTAAACAGTAGAAGTGTAATGAACCTATAAGTATTTCAAAAAGCAAGTATGTACTTCCTCAAGTTTTCAGTTTTTATTTGAAAATGTTTCTCATGGGACCCTGCCACGCAGATTCATGACAAGCTGGAATTTACTTTCCTTAGGTCTGAGTCTACTATTTGCCTTGCTCACTTTTTCTCTGAATTTTAATATGCACAATCTTAAAGTCACTGCAGCCAAGGCTGCCCTTGATGTTCACATCCTTGGCTGGTTCTTAGCTCTGTGAGAGTACTAGGTCCAGCAGAGCATATCCCTAGTTAGCTGGTCCCCTTCATTAGGAGCAAGTGAACTTTTTGACAACAACCCCAGAAATCTCACAGATTGTTTGCACCAAGCTGTATGTTTTCCCAGTAGATAGCAGAGTAACTGAAGTCCCCATGCTACCAGGGCACACGAAGGTATTGTGTCTAAAGAAGCTTTTGTCTTGGTGTTTCTGATCAGGTGATACGTAGCAGATACATACCACGACGTCACCTGTGTTGATCTGTCCTCTGATGTAAAAAACTTGCATGAAAAGCTATTACAACACTTAATCATGGGAGCTGTTCCACCACAGTTCTCTATCGGATATGATTTCTCTACTGATACACTAGAACTGGTAATTTCTCTTTATGTTTCTCACACTTGTATCCATTGTATAGAAGCACTGGTTACAGGCCCCCATTCATGATACCCACAGCAGTAGAGTACAAGGATCTTCCCCTTCCTGTTTTCTTCTGGCCACATTCTCTTCTTGCCCCAGCTTTTACTTCTCTTCATATTGTAATAACTCTAGTTATGTGTTTAGTCATGGACTAGAAGGGGAAAATATTCTTCAGATGAAAGCAGTAAAGAGAGAATTAAAATAGCACATTCGTGCTCCTATGAAGTAAGCAAGCATATGGGCCCTGATGCAGCAACAGTAATATATTTTCCTGTAAAGAATATTTATACACATATTCTTGTAAAGGGTTTAACTGTATGATGCAGAGTACCTAAGAATACATAGAATACTGGAAAATCTACAGTAAGAAATAAAATCTCTTAGGAGAGGGATTTGTAAACTGTGCTATCACTGTTAATGTCTCTGCAAATAGAGTCTTGTATCTATCCTTGGCAAAGTCCAAGGTTTGGAGTAAGACGATAGTTGATAAAGGATGTTTTCCTTTTTAAAGTATTAAATTCTGAAAATATGTATAGTTCAGGATTAACTTTCTAAATTGTACAAAATACTTGCATACATTCTTAATAAACCAATGTGCTTCAAATTCAGTGTTTAGTTGAGAATTCCAGGGCAGAGTTGTAAACCAAGAGACTTATTTAGTTCTCTGTTTCCTAATTTTAAGTGTTGATGTAGATAAACAAGATTGCATTATCAGCATCTCTTCATACAAACAACCTGCAAATTCCAAAGTCTGGCTTAGATCAAAAAAGAGGTAACAGTATATATTTATGCAGAGTGAATAATACATGAATCCCTTGCTCTCCAAGTGTAATATTGTGTTCTTTAGAATGTCATTCATTAATCTATATGGCACAGACAGTGAGAGCAGGTCAATATGTTTGAAGATAATTAGGAATTGATTAGCACATGAGAAGCCAAATGAAGCGACACATTTTCCCCAATGACTGAATTTGTTGAATAGACAAATCTAGATCTAGATGCAATCTCCTTGGATAGTGGTAGCATGTACCAGCTGTTTATGCTTATTTGGTACTCTACTATGATTCTTACATGCTTTATAGTCACTAGTTTTCAGGATACAATCCATCATGCTTGTGGATTTTACCTCTTCTCTTGGTTTCTGCAAATAGAACTTTGCATTTTGCATTAGTAAATTCTATGCTGTTTAAATAGAAGCCAAACTTAGCAAGTGAGAGAAACTGTTCTGCATGATTCCTTTTCCTCATCATTATTTATCACTCTGCTTACTGCATAGTCATGTAATAATTTTTGACTGGCTCACTAATGAAAATTTTGAATAGAACCAAGCCTTGAACTAGTGACTTTGGGACAGCCTGAAAAACACACCCAGTCAGTGGAAAACTCTTCAGTGAGAAGAGTTCTTGAAGGTATATTCCAGTAAGGTAGAATCCAATACTGACTCTTAACCATATTGCATCCAAGTTCTTAGCCTTCCTTGTCTGTCAGTCTTTTAGTATGATCACAGGAATGGTCTGTCCCCTTTTTGGAGACTGCCTTGAATTTTCAGGATGAATCTGACTTTGCTTGCTTAATAAGTTAATACATTTTCAAAAGGTATTTCAAGTTCACTTGCATAGGCAAGCTTTGTGTATTAAAAAGTTCCAAATAAGAACGATTCCTGTAATTTTCTCACAAGACTTCATCTCTCTTCATCTCTCTGATTCCACTTCATGAAATACAAAAACAAAAACAAAACAATAAATGCTAGCCCATAACCTGGGCTTTCCTGGGTGGCACAGTATATAATAGAGATGAGAGAGAATAGTGCACTCCTTTGGATGACTCCAGGAGTCAATCTAGGATTCCAAGTATATAATGTCCTTGGTACCTTTTAAGCTGTATACCACATGCTTCATTGATAGCATATGATGCCCATTTATTAATCACAGTGCAATGCAGTGCACGTCAAATAGTTTTCAAGGCTATATATTAAGGGTATATAATTCCATTCATCAGTCTTATGAAAGAATGAAATCACTTCTGTTTGAAAAGGCCTGTTTCCTATAAAAGCAAAATTCTTGACATTAATTGTATTCCTGTCTTAAGTTTTTGTGTTTCTCCACAATTTTTCTTGGTTATGATCACAACCTAGTTATTCATGTGCTGAAAACTTTTATTTCTTTAAAGATGTTTCCTTAGCTGATCACATATCTATTCTGAAATTTCCCTACTTCCTAGTGTTTTTAATATGTATGTAAATCATACAAGCTTTGTCAACTAATCATTTTAAGACTCCTAACTATGAGACATGTCATTGTAAGCCTCTTTATCAGTCTCAGATGATATGAAAAGTAATGGAAATTCATTCATTCTATCTGATCTTCATCTGAGCATTCAATACATCACTATTTGGGAAGATACTAGTTAAAATGAAGAACAGCAAAATAGAAAAAAATACAGGAGAACTGGCTAAGGACAATATGACAGCAGATTGGTTGAAAGAATAAGTGTGATGAAAAATAGGTTGTCTGTAGATTTCCTCAAGGATTGGTTTTGGAGGTTGATCTCATATAATTGTTTAATTAAGAATCTTGGCAGAAGTAGTAGGAATGTAGTAATGAAATTCACATATGACAAAATTTGGGAAGTATTATCAATACAAAGAAGAAATTGGATAAGCTAAAAGACTGCAGTAATAGAATAGTGTTACATTTAATAATAAAATGTGCCAGCTAATGCATTTAGGGACTAATAATAAGAATTTCTTCCAGAAGCTAGGGACTGATCAGTTAGAAATGACAGCAAAGGACAGTGATCTGGGTCAGCCGGGGTATGGCAATAGGACAGGTCTGTGGAAAGGAAACTTAGCACAAGGATGTATCTGGTAACTATTTTCAGTAGAGAAAGCAAAGTATTTGAGCCACTGTGCACTACACTGGTGAGACCTTCCTTTGGAATCCTCTTAAATAACTTTATCTGTGTTCAAATTTTCCTGGCTTTGTAAAGTTAGCCTTTCTGAAGCACTGGATATAATATATCAGTTTGTCTATCTTGTGTTTTCCTGTTGCTAAGCAACCTGTTGTTCCCAGTGTAAGAATTAACTTGCCTGGAACCAACATGAGGCAATACCTTGTTGAATGATGAGTTTTTCTCACTTTGGGGCCTATATGCACTTTTATGTGTAATTTTGCTGCATGGAATTCAGTATATTATTTATATATAGATTGGTTCTAGCCTGTAAATCTTTATTCTTGCACAATCATGATGGATAACCATATCCCTAGAAGAGTATAGAGAGCTATTGAAGGCAACAAAAGGACAGTTAAGGAGAATCAGGCTCTTTCCACTTCTCTCTGAGGAATCCTTCCTGAACCAGTCGGGGAGAGGGGCTGTGTGGGTTTGCTTTCTGGAGGGGCCCCCTTTGGAGGTTTTCTCCCAAATTTGCCCTAAACCAGGACAAAATTTGGAGAAGCTACAAAAGATGTAAATCAGACATGAGGAGTAATCCAAAAGAGGAAGCAGTATTTTCACAACATTATTTGATATCAATAGGTGAGTTGAGGAATATACATTTGCAGTGAAACATCAGTTCACTTACTGATGTATTCACAGAGTATTCAGGTTGCATTCAGCTTGAATTCACTGAGAAGCATATGAAGAAAGCATAGCTTTGGTTCACCCAAAAGGTTTAGTTTTACACTTTTGTCTACATAGTTCTTAAAGGCTTTCTTAAAAGCTTTTGACTGAATAATTTTGTCGAAGTGTGCAACTATGAGTGATCCAGCCATTTGCCTCTCTTTATCCATGTGCCATTTTGCCTGTCTATATCCATAAAAGCCATTGGAGATGGCTTTCTGGGTGTGAACAGGCATCTGCTGTGCCATCATCTTCCTCCTCCTCCTGTCTTGGACTGTGGCACCTATGGGAGAACTGGTGGATACACAGTGGAGAATAAACTAAACTAAACTAACAGTGGAGACTAAACATTCTCAACTAACATGAAGAGCTCAGCCTGGAACTCAAGCTGTGCCACAGCAGATTAGAAATGTGAAAATTGCCATTTCTGGGATCCCAGAGAAGTACCCTGCTATGAAGCACTGCTACCCTAGCTTCACTTGGGTTTCATATTAGGGAGAAAGGTGTGTGACAGATATTCCCATTTTTTAGTGGAATCTAGCCAGTAAAGAATGTGCCACAATCTGTTTGCTGATTCCTTTGGATTCATCCCAGGTGTCATTGGGAATGTATCAGTGAGTGTCATTACCAGCTCCCAAGGAAGAGTCTTGATCAAAACAACTATATTAGTTTTTAAATCTTTTGTATGGCCAATCAGTCCCACTGAGCGGGAAGCAAGAAATTGGCTTATCTTGAAATCAGAGCTAATCACACTTTTAACACTGGATTTCTTTTTTCACTCATTCTCTCATCTTGCTTAAAATGCAAATTAATTTGTCAGACCAGCAAAAGAAAAATAAAAAATACCTCTGAAAAATTTTAAAACAACCCTCATTGACATTTGCAATAGAATGTTATGCAAATAGTTGTTTGCTAGGAAGGGAAAGGGAAATGAGGCAAGATAAGGTGACAAGGGAGACAAACAGCAAGAAAGGAAGACTTACCTTTTGCAAAACTTGGCTGGTTTGAATTGACCAGAAAAATAATTACCAATCTCCTAGCTCATAAGGAGAAGGTATTGCAGCATCATGCATTGCAAAAGCTGCTTTTGGAAAACTATCTGAGAAGCAACAGCATCTGACTGTTGCAACTCCTATGATTTTGAGGCAGCCTTGCATTCTCCTTTTATCGTTAATACTCTTCATCACAATTACTTATGTGTCTTCCCTTAATTAGTGAGTAGGCAAGTGGACAGATTTTGTTGAATTAAATATTGTCCTACTCATAACGCTTTTAGCATCATCATTAAAATAATGTGTAATATCACAAATCCAGTTTTTTAATTTTATCTGATCACAAACAAGAGATGAACTTCATAACTGTGCATGGGTTAGTATGCTGAGTGTATGAATAAAATTATAAACCTGTCATACATACATTTATGGTAGATGTTTATATCTATATCTTGATCTTCTGATTCAGGTTATGGCCACTACAGAGGATTATGGTTTCAATGTTTTGCTGTGCCAAATTCCAAAAAGAAACTATTTTATTGATGCTGAGTTACTTACAGAAGTTAATGTCTGTTCCTCTTGGTGGCCAGTCTGAAAATAATATTTATACAGACAAGGAAAAGAAGGCACTTGGTACTTAAGATAGAGCAGTACTTGCCATCAGGGTACTACAAGCATGAAGCAAAGCTCAGCAAAATGGAATATTTATTTATTGAGTAGTAATTAAAATATTTTTTTTCATGCTTTCTGAGATTGTTAAGCAGAGAATCTTGGTTTCCTGGAATCACTCAGGCATAGAATGGGCAAAGTTTCAAGCTCCAAGAAAATCTTTTAGCAGATGTCTTAGCAAACAGAATTCCTGATGACACTTTTGGAGGATGTTTTCAGTCTAACACAATGACTAACTTCTTGTGCTTACATTCTTCTTTTCCTAAAATTTCTGCCATCATGCACACCCCAGGCTTGGTAAGTTGTACTTACCAAGTTTGATGTCCATAGATACTAACACATTGAGGCTGATGCCACACCACTATTTTTTCAATAGTTTTTCTGTATCATCACAAAGTCAAGGGTTGACCACAGCTGGAACTCTTCTAAAATCATGTTCCAAAAAAGTGGTTATGTACCCTGATTTTTCTGAACATATCAGAAATTTTCAAGATTTTTATGACTTTTAATTATGAAAAATTGTTCAGATAGCTTATAGAACCAAATCTATGTGCTTTCTTGATATTCTGTCCCAATTTTGGGAAGCAAATTTCTTTCATCTTTATCTTGTTATGTAAAAAATATTCTGAATTACCTAAGAGAGATGCTTTTATCTAAAGCTTTTGTAAGTGCTTGTACACCTAAACAGACCTTTCCTATTATAACTTGAATAAAGCAAAAAAATTGCACTTGACTGCAAAGTGCATGTGTGCTTTGCATTCTGAGTGGAGTACAAAGCTCAGTGTACCTAAGTGTTATAAAATCACAATCAAGTTATGATGAAGTTCAGGTGGTAGGAACAGGAATGTTTTCTTCTCTGGTGGTTTTTTTTTTGTTTTTTTTTTTTTTAATCTTCTTGCACAGTTCCAAACACACTGGTTTTCTGATCCAAATGTAAGGTCCCCAAATGCTACCATAATAAATAAAAGAAAAAAAAAAAAACTTTTATTTTTTTTTTATTGATTATTCTTCTCTTAAGCTGCCCTCAAATATTAGTTTCTTTTTGTTTTCTGTAAAGGATGCTTGATTTTCTGAGTGTTCCGTTTAGGAAAAAAACCCACAACCAAAGAAGCAATCTATTTTTTATTTCTGTAGAAAAACCTATATAACATATATGCAAACTGGGTTTCATGGCAAGTAGGCATTGTGGCACATCCTGCTTCTTGTTAGGGACCACTATATGTCTAATGGAAATTAATGTTAAAAAATATATTGCTCTGATAAGCTCCATAATTATTTAATTACTGTATTTTCTTCAGTGTAAATTGAGGCAGTTAAATATTCTAAGTAGTTCTGCACATAATTTTTTCACCTTTTTTCCCCCATTTTATTACCAAATTTTTTTTATGCAGGTATGGCACTGTTTTCAGGGAAGAATAGCATGAATCTCAGCAAGTGGGCTTATGCAGTAATTTTATGAATTTTTAAACACTGTAAACAAAAATGCCTGTATTAAATGAGCTCTTTATGTTCCAAGTAATTTGGTATAAAGATGGAGTAACCATTGTGGAAAAATTGAACTTCTTATGGGGAAATTGTATGTTAGATAAACAAAAGAATTCTTTCTTAATAATCCCCCCACCTCTCTGTTTCTTCTGTCATGTCTTGAACTTTCCTTCCCCTTGTATCTTGTAGGTTTACCTGGCTTAAGTTGAATGATTACCATAAAACAGCTCTAGGATGCTTTTAGAAATTAATATCTATTACCAGCTTAGTGTGTGTCATTCTCCTTTTTTGGGTTGATACTGATCAAAAGCCTCAGTGGTGCAATGTGAAGCACTGCTCTTCTTTTACCAATGCTTCTCATCTTGATGTTCCTTACAAAAATTGCTTTTTTTTATCCTATTTTATCTTTCTATTTGCACATAGGAGTGCTGGTCCTAGCCTGTGTCTTCCTAAGCAGTTTACAGTCTATGCACAGGACAGGAGAACTGTTTCCTAAAATGAGTGAGTGTGAGGACACACTGAGATAATGGTTAGCATGGCTGCCAGTGGTCTCAGCTATGAATCAAAGTTTCAGTAAGAGACTTGAAGGCAGAGAAAGAAAATCTGCAACGCTTAGTGAGAGTGAGTATTCTATGAGTTTGCATTGGACAAGGTGAAAATTTTGTTAGAAAATGAAGTAAATAGACAGTCAGTCTGACTTTATGGAACAAATGAAGGCGAAAGTCACCCTAACCTGAATGAGGGCTCTTAGGTCAGGAGTGGGTGGAGCTGGAAAGGGAAGCACATCCTATGCTTGAGGTATTACAAAAATACAGGAATGAAAAAGGTTAGTTGGTTATCAGTGTCACACAGGTAGTGTTCAGTGTTCAAGGCATAATTGGTCTGACTTTTACTTTTGTTTGTAGGCACTACAAACTGCTGTAGGGTGTGACAACTCACAATTTCAGCTGTATTCTAAGTGGCTTGTATGTCTGGAGGCTTTGCAAACACTACAGAAGCCACTTAAAGCAAAGATGTTTCCAGAAACAGACTGCAGGTAGTATTTCTGGGGAAAAGTACCTGTCCTGGGAGTAACTACTTTAAATAAATGTTTATGTTTATTTGAAAACATTTTTATGGGACTTCATTCTGTCATCTGCAGAATAATATATGAAAGCTTGGACCAGATCTATACCAACTTTTTGATATAGCTGCTGTTATGTTAAGCATAAAAATGGATATAAACCACATATTTAATTTTCTGCAAATAGATATGTAAAAAAAATCTCAGTGCTAGGTACTGTTGCAGTTCTGCAGCTTGCTGCTGGAGAAATATTTTGATCAGAAAAATGCCATTTTAGTTTACTGTGTGACTGTAACATTGCAAACAGAAAGAATATGTAACAAATTCTGACTTGTAACCATGAAAATTTGAGAAGACCATATTGTGACACATATCCTTGACCAGGCTGAAAAAAAGCAGTGTCTGCACTGACACTATACAGGGCCCATGGATGGTTTCAAGTCTAGGTTTCAGGTGTACTGGGAAGCTGTCTCTCAGTGCTCAGGAGAATGCTAAAGCAGTGATCCGACTCTTCTGTCCTGCTCTCTTTGTTTTTCCCTATTCCCTCCATGTTCGTTTTTTGACAAACCAGGCTTTTGTGTTACATTTACATTTCTTAACACTTCTTCAATAAAGGCTGCTACTGCAGTCAGTGAGACCAAGTATCATCCTAATTCCAAGAAATCAACCAGACATGACTGTATCAATAGTTACTTTTGTTTTCTCAGCAATAAGGATTTCTTTGAGCTTCACAGACTGTGAAGTGAATGTAGTTCCTGCCCTGAGAAGGGAATGTAGGTAAATGTATTTTGAAAAAGTCTTTTCTGCATGATAATATTTTAAAAAAGATTCTCTGGCAGAGAATGAATTCTGAATTATTTATTATTGGAAGGGCACACTTTGCCTAATCTTGACTTATCTATTTTACATGCCAGTAGTATGAAACATGATTCTTAATATTTTGCTATGGTCAAAGAGCATTAAGATCAGTTTGTGTAGATCTAGGATAGTGTCTTCTTCCTTCAGGAATTCATAAACAAAATCTCATATGCAGGCTGTGGCTGGTCAGGCAAAACCTATCATACTGTTTTCAATTCACTCTGAAGCTTTAAAGCAGTCTCCACTACCACTTAAGACAATTACTGTTTTGGAACCAAACTAAAAAACATACATTTTATAGATTCAGAAATGGCTTTTTGTGGGCATTTGTATGGATGAAACTTTTCTTTTTCAAATGTCCGGAAAAAGGAGTTGTAAACACGTGAACCTTGTGAAGCAGAATTTAATTTTCAAATAGCGTAATTTTTCTGCATTTTGAATTAAAATTCTACAATTTTGCATATGTAAGAGGGAGGCAGAACACCCAGGATCTGACTGGAACCTGTCTCTCAACTGGGAGAAAGATCTCTGTATGAATAATACAGCCCTGGATGGAGTGAGCTTCCTTTTAACTGGTACAGTGGGATGACTCTGTTGCAAAATGAACTACTTGCTGATACACTGGAATGACAAGGCATGTTAATGATTTTATATCAGCAATGTAAAATTCATTGTGTTCATTGATTATTAAAGGTAATGTTGTTATTGCCATGATTAAATTATGACTGTGCATCATTCCTGGGACTCCACAACAATGTATTAAAAAGGTAACCGTAGTTATGATCTTACCAGTAGATTTTCATGTTCATGTATTAGGTGACTTTAAATTTACTGACTAAAAAGAATGGTATTTTCTTTTCCCATATGAATAAATGAACTTTTTGTGCCTTCTCTTGCATCTTGAACTCTTACATAGTGAAAAGTATCACAGGACCAGATGAAGACCCAGCAGGGATAAGTCTGTTTGTGTCAGTGAGAATACTTTTTATTAAAAAAGAAACCTTTTAGTCATGGCTCAAGACCATAAGCAGAGCTTTAAATGTCTCTGTTCCCTGATTTGTCTAGTCATTAGGGGTCCAGACCTGGCCTGGCCCACCTTCCGACTATTTGCAGCTTTCGGCAGATCAGTTTTGAAGGCAGGTGGCATACCTTGCCCCTCACAATAACTGAAAGCCATATGGTTAATCCCACATCTCCTGGGATGAGCTCTGTTTTCCAGCCATTATGTGAGTTCTCTAAGAGCTTGCCATTATACAAATGGTGTACAACCTACCATCACAGCAGACTAAATTAGTTGTGTTGTTGACTGCAACAGATTTTTCAGGCTTACCACAGCATGGGCAGAGATTTGGTTCCCACATGCTAAACCTGGTTAGCAGCGGTCCATTAGGGAAGAGAAGGGTTCATATATTTCTGGAAAAGGCACTCTGCACATGTATTAGTGACTTGAATGGAGCATCTGGGAAATCAGGGAAGCAGAGACAGGTATTCAGTAAAGAAAGACTAGTATGCTTTTGGGGACTTTGTATTTGGGTCTTAGAAATGGGTATTAAGCAATTATGTTAAGAGCTTAAACAAGACTGAATAAGCAGTCTTGTGAGCAACTTTAAGGCTGTTTATTTGTGTCTGAGAGTTATTTGAGTATGTGTGAAAGGTGGCTGGGTAATAAGAATAATTTGAGAGTTACTTGAGAGCTCTAATAGAAGTACTAGCAGACAACTTTTTCAGCATTCTATTGGATAACAGCAGTTTTGCTGAATATAGATGTCATTACTACATACTGAAATTCTAGTGAGCTGTCTTTCACATGATCAAGACTTATGATAACTGAAATGACAATGCATGTTCCTGCTAGTGGTGAGAGAGAAGAATTCAAATGAAAGGAAAATACCATCTTAACAATCAGAGCAATGTCAAGACTACTTGGAAGAATTTTTTGTGAGAAACCAAGTCCTTGCACTTTTAGATTCAGATAAAGGATTCAGGCTCATATCTTTGGGTTGAGTACTCTTGTTCTGTGGCTTCCAAAGTAGGATGCGTGCATGTGTTAGGATGCTCAAAGCAATCTATTGGAGTGTAGGAAAAAAAGAAAAACTTGAGAAGTGGGTCCCTGAGAACTTCATGCAGTTCAACGAGTTCAACTGCAAGATGCTATACCTGGGTTGGGGCAGTCTCATATATGATCACAGACTGGGAAATGAATTCATTGAGAGCAACTCTGCTGAAAAGGCCTTGGAGGAAAAATGAAAATCCAGACATGAGCTAACAATGTGTGCTTGCAACCCAGAAATCCAACTGACTGGGCTGTGTCAAACCCAGCCTGGCCAGGAGGGTGAGAGAGGGGTTTCTGTCCCTCTGCTCTGCTCTGGTGAGACCCCACCTGCAGTGCTGCATCCAGCTCAGGGGTCTCAGCACAGGAAAGACATGGAGCTGTCGGAGCAGGTAAATAGGAGGCCAGAAAGTTGATCAGAGGGCTGGAGCACCTCTTCTACAAAGACAGGCTGAGAGAGCTGGGCTTGGTCAGGCTGGAGGAGAGAAGACAGCAGGGACACCTCATTGTGGCCATCCAGTACCTTAAGAGGGCTGATTAAAAAGAAGGAGAGGAGTTGTTATAATAGGCAGATGGTGACAGAACAAAAGGCAAAAATTTTAAACTGAAAGAGGGCATGTCTAAGTTAGATTTTAGGAAGAAGTTCTTTATTCAAAGGGTGGAGAAGCACTTCTGATGTTGCCCAGAATTTATGGGTGCCCTATCTCTTGAAGTATTCAAGGCCAGGTTGGACAGGGCCTTGAGCAACCTGATCTAGTGGGTGGCATCCCTACCCAAGGCAGAAGGGTTGGGGCTAGATGGTCTTTAATGTCCCCTCCAACCCAAATCAATGTATGATTGTATGATTCTATGATTTTTTACTGTTAATAAAATAAATTTTAAAATAGTTGATTATCTCACACTTTTTTCTATTTTCATGTATGTTTTATAATATATGTAATATATTAGTACTGGAGTAAATGTACAAATTTTATAAATAAATAAAAAAATACTGTATCTGTGTTTAGAAATTCTTAGTTGATGGAGTGAACAACCAAACCAGTCTGGAGACCACCCCTCTAGTGCATGTGTGACAGTTTTAGTGTCTCTCTGGATTAATAAATAGTTTCAGATATAAGAAAAGTATCATGAGAAGGAAGCATTCCTAAAAGTCTGGTACATTGAAAGATCTCCTGTGATTGTGAGTGCTTCTGTTGTCTGCATTGCTTTCTGTATGTCTAGCATGTCCATATTAGAGATCAGAAACATGTCCTAGTAAGTGTCATTCATGCTAATCCCACAAAAACCTTTCATAAATTGTCTCTCCCAAACAATAGAAGTTTCACTGAAAAATTCTAACAAGCCTAACAAGCCTGAAGTTCCCTGCTTTATTTGATTTTAAAGTATTTATTTACTTAGAAGTCATTACTGAATTACATAATGAATTACATTAAATGATGAGCATTGTGCTGGTGAATATAAATTGCGAGGAAAACATTTATCATTCTTGTGTACATGTGAGCTTACTCTTGGACTCTCAAAGTTTTGTCCAAGAATATGACTAGATGACTTCTAAAATTAATGACAACTGCTGTGTGAACCATAGTTTAAAGGATCATGTACATACATATACCTATAGAGGCTTTGTGTTCTCTATTAATAATGTCCAACAAGTACAAATTTTATGCATAGAGTGGTTGATGCTGCATTTTTCATAAATTCAGAACATGAAGAAACAGCATTAAGTGTCAGCAGCTCTTGTCTATGGCATGATGAATATATCTATCACTTTACAAGAGTGATGCAAATGCAGGAATCTTGTTTGGGACATGCAGTCTCATGTTAAGAAGAAATACTTTGTTCTGATTTGCCTTTGATGTTACTTGTATACCAGGTTTATGAAATAGACTTTTTCCAGTACAAGCAAGTTGGATTTGAACATGAGCATGAAAAATGTCAGCTCTTGAATGAGCAGAGAATAATGCAATGGACTTTATGCCATTTAAAGAGGAAGTAAATTTAGACCAGAGGGAAAATTCCTCCTTTATTTATGGACAATATGGACATAGTGTTCAGGAGTGAATGTTTGAAATTAATTTCCTGACATTCCCCCACTTGCTTCCTTCAGTTCACACTGTGGATTGGCCTTAGTACACCTAAATTGGATTTTAGATTAAATAAAATCTGGAAGCTGAAGTCCACCTGCAAATGAACATCTGGGCAATGGGACTAGATTAAAGCAAATTAAATATATAAAAAAGCCATGGATATTTGCTCTCTAACACTGACTGTTTCATTCTGCTTACCCTCTATTTGTCTTAAAGTCTTGCTAATTTGGACAGAATTTTTTTTCTCCTTTGGAAGGGGATTAGTTTCCAGTGCTGTTGCACCAGAATAACTAATGGTACAGAATCTGTGAAATGGAGCAGCCTTCATTAAGAAAAAATACAATCATCCTTAAATGTGATCTGGAGGCCCTTCAGCTGTATAAAGAAACTTCTTATTACACATTACAAGTCAAGCAGCAAGCCTTGTAACAGACCCTTCAGTGGTATCAGCAGCCATATGAGAGCTGCCCTTCAGTTTGCTCTTGTTTTAGGGAAACAATGGCTGAAGACCTTTCCAGAAGCTCAGGTCATATTTCTAGTAAATGCAGGGAAGCCAGTGAACACTTCATGCTTAAATGAACATAGTCTGTTTCTCACTGCTTTGTGGCCAGGTAGTTGCAGTTTTAGCCAATTCTGAAAGTAACCTGATTTCTAATTAGATCAATCCTGCTGAAGTAGTCTAACAAATAAGATATTTATCAGAATGTTTTATAGGGTTACAGTTCATTATATTTTACTTGTATCATTAGCTTTCTGAGTGGGTCATTTTGAAAGTGCTCTTTGTGATAACACTAGGACAATATAGATTGCTTTCTGTGACTTTGGTTGCTTTGTGTGCTCCATTTAGAAAGGAAAAACTACATTTTATAGCCTCATATCAGATTTGTAGCACTTCAGATAGCACTGCACATAGGACATGCTACTAAATAGTATTCTGGGATCAGTTCCTTTAAGCAGACCATTTTTAGAGTTGCTTATAGATTAAGCACTTATTTAAAGCAACATAGGATCTGACAATAGCATGCCATTTCTTTTGCTGTCATTAGGACTGTTAGAAAACAAATCACTATTAATTATATTATGTAAAGTGTGTGCATTACATTTGAAGAGATGGGAGTAACAAAGTCCAGTACGGGTTTTGTCTTTCAACTTTTTCTCTCGACTGTTTCACTGATCATTAAACTTTGTGTGCTCCCAGCGACTGAGAAAAACTAAGTGGCTTTAATTTCTGATTATTTTTTGTAGATAGAATTTTGTCTTTTCCCTCCCACTGCCCCTCCCTCCCCCCTCCCCCTCCCCCCTCCCAAAAAAAAAAGTGGATTGATTATCAGAAGGAGAAGATCATTGAAAATATTCTTTTTTTGTTCTTTATTATTAACTTTTATTGCTAGTACATTAAAGTGAATCCTTGGGACTTGGGACCTGTCATCTCCAGAGCATATGTGATCCCTACACTGCTTTAATTTAAGGCACAGAACCTTAGGCTGTTGTCCAGTTGTCCACTTTGAAGTACAGGTAACTTTGCATGTAAAAGTGTGGTTAGCTAACCAGTGTGTTAGTGAAATGTAATAGCTAGCCACACGTGTAACCATATGAATACACCTTGAAAAAGGAGAATAACCAGTCTGCAGAACCTTTGTTCTTCCCTTTGTTAGATGTTGCAGAGCCAAGGAAGATGTGATGCTATTCATTCTGACACTGTCTCTCTCACTGGTTTGACAGAGCATCAGAAAGGATTCAGGAGCACAAGTGTTTTGGTTTCCAATGCTCTTAATTATTTTTAAATAGTAAAATTTCTATTTAGTTTTAAAAATAGCAATAAAAAAACACCCCCATCAAATATCAGTGATTGATGGAAACTGTTTCTGGACCTGAGTATCTTATGTCACAATCAGTTTTCTATAAAGAAATACATAAAATAAAACAAATGAAATCATATTTCTTTCAGACTTGCTTTATAAAACTACCCGGGCCAAACTATTGGACTTACAGTAATGGTCCTGGAGTTTTATGTCACTGTTATAATCAGCTGTAGAGGCAGGGGCTCTGTCTTACAAGTCAAATTGTTATCTCTGCCCACAGAGTCCTGCCTGGAACAGGTGAACAAGTATATCAAGAGTTAAGAGTCTGCTGCCAGAGCAGATCTAATTTTCTTTTCCCCTTGAACTAAGGGAGAAGGAAAGAGAGCAATTGGAGACACAGTGTTTATGTTCTTCTGCACATTCAGTCAAGTGCTTAGGGTTTCAGTGTCTGAGCTGTGCATTTTTGAATAGGTATTAATAGCAAAAAATGATACCATGGTAAGCTCCAGAAAAGCTGAAAAAATTTGTACTTTAGATCTTTTCTCTCACCCTGTCTTATATCAAAAGAATGCCTATTTTAGCAGCCACTTTTAACTTCAACTTTAAAAATTATGGAGTGAAATAGAGAGTTATCCTAGGTACAAAACTCTTATTATCTTCTATTTGAAACTTCCTGCATCTTCCTTTTTCAGGTCTATTTTTTCTCCATAGTATAAATAGAGCTGCTAATAATGCTTCACACCACTGTCACTGAAAAGGTGTAGTACTTGTGTCATTATAACCTTACCTTCCATGTTTTATCCTAAGAAACCCTTAGAAATTGCTCTTTCTGCTTCAAAATTTGCATGCAAGGTTGGTGGCCAGGGGTTAGCTTTTGACCGAGTTTGATAACATTTAAGTCACTCTTCTAATTTAGTTTTTAATAAAAGGCGATAGCAAAAGGTGACATAATGATGGATGCCTGCACTATGGTGTGTCAGGGCTTCTCAGCTGCCTGTCTTTCTGCCAGCAATTGGACATGCTGTGATCATAAGTGCCAAGGAGCTACAACAAAATGACATTTCTATTTCCTAGTGCTGCTAAAACTGAAGTTAGGATGTTCATAAAACATGGATGATCAGCCTTCCTTAATACCTGATTTATTTCAGTTACTAGCTTCTGATACATTTTAAGATATTTGAAAGTGAAGCAAAAGAAAGCCTCATAAACTTAGAGGAATGAAAAACAATTCTACTTTCCTATTGCAGGCTTTAGAAAGAAAACATGGTATTGTTTTGCAGCAAAAGGTGCTGATATCTTATGATCCCAGAATGAAAGGCACTCAGGGACTGTCAACTGTTATTTAAAATCCCCTTTTTTTTTTTTTTCGTATTAACACTATAAAGGAAAAGAGGATGGTGTGGATAATCTTATGCACCTTCAGATGTTGGGAAACCCTAGATGTACTGCATCAAACAGGTCTCCAACCAGGGCACGTACTGTGTGGATCCTATCCATGGGAAGTGCATTCCTTTTGAACATTTGAGATCTTACACACTGTTCTCAAAAGAAAACAATTGCATGAATTTCTACTGTCAGAAAAAAAAAAAGGGTGTTCACATGAGACCATCTTGCTGCACTGTTTAAAGGGAAGGTCACAGAGGTGGTGTAAATGCTGGTGCTGTGTGGGAGCTGCACACAGGCACTGCTGTGACAATGAGGTTACCCTGCAGCCACGGGATATGTGCAGCACAACAGCCCAAAGGCCAGGCTCTACAGGCACGATAGCAGAGCACACACCTGCCCCCACTCAGGTTAAATGTTGTTTGGATCAATAATTCTATGAGTTACAATGCTGTTCAGGGCAAGATCACCTCAGGGATGCACTTGCAGCCTCAAACACCAAGGGCTCCAAAAGTCTGGTTGCTAATTCTTTGCTGGTTTTTGTAACTAGGACATAGAATCATAAAATCATAGATTCATAGAATGGTTTAGGTCGGAAGGAACCTTAAAGATCATCTAGTCCCTAACACAGTCAATTCCTGTTTGGAAGTGGATTGTGCTCAGTGTTTCAGCTACCTCACATCAGTCCTCTTGTATGGTACAGATTCTTGTAATTGGACTACTTCTTTTTATAGCATTTAGTCATGCCAAGACAAATGCAACTGTGCCTATACAAACAAAACAGAAATTATGACTATGTCCCACAGATTGGTGTCATCTATGAGATCACAGCATGAGAATTACACTGACCTATCCTTAGCAATGTATTTATTCTTAATCCCAAAAAACCTTGCAAAAATATTCTGAGTTTTTGTGTGATGTTCACAAGGGAAAAATGTGCTATGATTCAGAAATTCTTTGAAAAGTTACACATGATTCTCTTGCCTTTTACATGTCTCTCTCTGATGACTGAGTTTTAGAGAAGGAACAAATATAGATGAAAATCATAATTTGTTTGTTGCTCTCTGCCCTGGCATCACATGAGTCCAAGCTCCATCACAGAAATACTGGGAATTTCTGGCTGGGGAGGATGGGAACATTCTTTGAAGCACATTCAGACTCAAAGGCTTGAAAATGGTCATGTCTCATCTGGAAATTTGATCTGATCAAAAGCTGATCAGAGAACCCCAAATTAAGACAGGGTGAAAGCCTATTTGGTAACGGAGGAAGAAGAACACATAGAGCCATCATATCTCTAGGTATATATACTGCTGCATAGAAGGTGTGAAGGGTATGCTCCTTCCTATTTCTGCTAAGCTCTCAAAATAGTAGCCATATTGACTTATATAATATAGAAATCTGCTGGGCAGATTTTGCTGAATGTAATCCAGAAATGAAACACAGAAATGGTGCAGATGCAACTCATATTTATGTTAAAATATGAGTAAACAGTAATGGAATTAGTTAAAAAAGTTTAGTTAGTTCTAACCATTATTCTTTCCATTGAAGCTTACAAATACTTCAAAACATGAATAAGAAGATAATAATACTGCTAATGGGGCGAAGTTTTGCTTTGTTCATTAACCAAGGAGGAATGTCATTTGTGCTCAATGAATTCAGCTTCAATTACTGTTAAACAAGCAGAAAATGTGTAGATTAGTTATAATATCCTAGTTATATCTGTTAATTGATAAACATCTGCCAAAAAAGGTACTGTTTTTCAGACAAATTGCGTAGTTGCTTGATATCCTTGTATTGAATTCCAATGTGACTGAACTAATGGCATAAATATATGAAAAGCATGTGAAACAACAGTGTTACATCTTCAAAATGTGGCTCATGTTCTGCTTCAGTATGAAGCAAACAGTGGTTTTATAAAATTTCTAAAGGCTTGATTGATCAAGGGTAAGGCACTGTCCGGAATATACCAATGGAGCATCCTGTAAGTCTGAATGTGCAGAGTTCATTCCAAAGAAGCCTGGTTACAGAGGCATAGCTCCCCTTTGACTGGAAAGGATTTTCATTGCATTGTGTACACAGGACAAAGCACAAGGTCTTAGTAGTGTAAAACAGAGCTTTGTGTTTCAGTACACTGAGAAAGGTTAGTTTTGCCAGTCTTCTATCTCCAGGACCTTTGGGCTGTACCAGCATTCCATCTTCCTCTGGGAGCTTGTGCACTATCAGTATGATAAGAGCCTTGACTCTGAAATAAATCCATGGTGAAGAACATGGCTGTGACTTGTAAGCACTAAGTGACCTTTCCTGAGAAGGTCACCTGTCTTCAACCCCTTTGTTCTAGCACCCCATAGATGATATGTTATATGATAAAGATGATAACACAATGATGGCATGGTCTCTCCTGGGTAAGCCATGTTAAACCAAGTTTGTTGGAATCTTGTAGGAATCATATATTTGCCAGGCTTGGAGACTACTTTTCTTCAATCAATTGATGATTTTTTTCCCCAGAGCAGATACACTGATGTTGATACTCTTGGACTTCATTTTTTACTGGTGTATAATTGAAACTGTACTTTTGCCTCAGGTCCAGTCAAGGTTAATTTGTATTTGTAAATTTTAATGCAACAAACAAAGTGTATCTGTCCATCTGTGAAATGCCCATTATGTATTTCCTACCTAACTCTATCAATACCTAGCTTTCTGGATAGTGTCTTACTCCAAATGGAATGTCATTGTGATAATATTGAGCATCACAGCTGTAGGTTACCTAAATAGGCATTATATCCATTACTGTTATTTTACATTGTTCAATACAGCTATTATGTTTCATAAAAAGTAGGAAAACATGAATATTATAAGTAGCAAGAAAACCAGCAGGTTGATAATTGCTCTATGCTCACTAATGTGAATTACTTAATGGCTCATCTATAATTGTAATTAACACCTCCTGCCTCAGCTTTGCAATTAACTGATGTTGCTGCAAATTTTTGTTGTATATTTAATCTTTATGTTGTTTCTCTGGCCTGCTCCTGTATTAAATTTATCATTAAACCTACAAGCTATACATTGAGCTGCCGTGGCATCTACTCATTAGTAACATGAGGCCCTTGTACAAAAGCTGGCTGCATCTCCAGGGAATTCACAGTCAACACATTCTGTTCTGGTTTAGTAAATGTACCTGCTGTGTATCCTTTCACATTTGCTGGATCTGTTCGAACTTAATTTGAATTCATGTTGTGTGTGAGTTTTCTGCACTTATAGATACTTCAGGAACTTTTCTTCTACTACACACTGTGTTTTTAGAAAGTCACAGAGTGGGTAAGAAATTCTGGGGCAAAGCCACTTTCCACTAGAATGGTTTGGAGGGGAGAAATCCCACAGGTCTGGTTAGGCTGAGTGAGGTGCAGGCTGTCACCGTGCCAGCCTGGCTGCTTCCCAGCTGCCAGGCTCAGGAGCTGCCCAGCTCCATGGCAACCCCCAGAGTGGGTGGCCATCAAGTCTCTCCCTCTTCCTGCTTCCTGCTCCTTAGGTCTAGGGCTCCAGGAGCACAGGGCTGCCCTACTCCCCCAGCCTGCTGGCTGCCTGGAGCCCTGCTCCTGAGGAGCCGCCAGGTGCCTGCCTTGGCAGCTCTCCTGCCCCGCGGGCAGGCAGGTGCGCTGGCTCCAGGGCTCCCCGCTCTCCTGCTCCTCTGCCCTGCAGGCTTCCCTGCCAGATGGACAGACAGAAGGCACGCTCCATCCATGGCACCTCCCTAGGCAATCTGGGAACCTGGGATCATGGGGAGAATATTTTGGTTTTTTAAAAAAAGTGTACATGGGAAAATTAACATGTGTAGAGTGGGAAGATGAATTTTCAGGCTGTTGCTGGAGGTGCTGGATCTCTGGTACACTTAGAATTCACTAAGTGCCTCTCTTAGTGAATTCTCTGATTCCACTCTGGGGCTTGCCCACAAAAGCAAAGCAGTGCCCAGAGGGCACCACCATAGCCTTGCTCACCGTAGTTTTTTTCTCACTTACAGTGCAGAGAAGCCCTATAGAATTTCTTCTTCTTCACACTGTGAAAAAAATTACCCATACTTAAAATTGTGCATAACATTTGGGGAGTTTTTGTCTGCTATCACAAAAACCCAAGCTCTATTTTGGCTCAAAATTCTGTTTCCATAAAGCAAACAAATGTATGGAAGACTCTTCCTTGGGTTCAAGATAATGAAAAATGCCTTCTGGGCACCTTTCCTGTATGATTTGGTTGTTTTGAATGGAGGAAATAAAGGAACATAGATGGAGTTCAATCCAGCTCTTTTCTGCCCAGAGATAAGAGTTTTTGACACTAGGTGGTACTACAGACAAAGGCCAATATTTGCAAACTTTGACAGTAAGGAATCGGCAGCTCTAAACCTGGCATCTAATTTGATGGCCTGATTATTGGCTTCCACACCTCATATTTTTCTGTAGATAAATATATTATATTGGATCTAGTTTTGAAGTGTTGTGCTTTTAGCTCCCTGAAAAATTTGTTATCAATCAGGTAATCTTTCTGAAACTTGTGAAATTATTTGATACAGTTTTAAGGTAAATCTAATTCTGGATATCACTTGCCAATACAAAAGGGTACATATAATATTTTGAGCCTTATGTGTTCAATTCTGAAAATATATTTCTCAAGAGCAACCCTGGGAATGTATTGCTATTTCAGCTGCCCCCTCAATACATTTCCCAGCATAATATGTATTATGGCTTTATTTAGAGCATGGGGACCCATCTATCAAGGGCATTTCTGAAGATATTTTCCTTCCATCTAACATCAACTTCCGCTCTCAGCTGAATGAACCTGGTATTTCCTTGAATTTTCCCTCCTGTTTCTGAATTTCTGCTTTTTTCACCTTTCTGTTTCTCTGCAGCTACATCTGCCTCAGTCACTGCTATATCAAAACTCTCTACTGCTTCTTGTAAGTGCTGTGCTTGTTTAGAAATTCATAGTCTTTCATTTGTTTCCCAGGACTGTAGACTCCATTAGATGTGATTTTTGCTAACAGGTAAAGGAGGATTGAAACTTCTTTGGATGGTGAAATACAGTTGATGCCAGAAGCAAGGAACTCTAGCCTAAAAAAAATCTATAACTAGTTTTTAAACTTTATTTTATTCTTTTTTCTGTAGTATCTTGGCTTTTAACAAGCCAGTTTCTCACTGTGTTTATTACTGCAGAAGTTAAAATCAATGTGTGTTAACTGTCTTTTCACAGGCATTTCAATGAACTGCCTGCTGGTCCTATGTGATTCAAATCACCCTTAAAATACTTTATGTACATGACAACACACAAGTGGTTGCAACAATACAGCATGGCTGGGTTTTTTCTAAAATATAGATAAGCTGCCCTAAAATTACACTATTACATGTACAGAATTTGTCATCTGCAGTGGATGTGATGGTGAGAAGATTGATTTTAAAATAAATAAAAGTATTGAAAAGCAACTGAAGCACACTTTTGTGCACTGTTGGTAAATGCATACAAACAAGAGAACTGTTTTCTTCAAATAATAACAAAAAAAAAAGCAATAAGAATTATGCTGCTTTTTTTTCCTGAACCAGTAGGCCTTTGAGATTTAGCTTTGCTTAACTGTATATACAGAAGCATATACACTTATTTAACAGTTATGTGATACTGTGTTTAACTGGAAATGAATGTAGTTGGATTTTTAAAACTGTCTTTGAATTATATAAATATTTTCAGCCATACATACAAGAAAAGGATAAATAGAAGTGGACATGACATACTAAAAATATTACTACAGTACAGAATTTTGTGCTCCACCATGAATTGTTTATACTAAAGAATGGAAATCCTCAATAGTATTTCTAAATTAGAAAATATTTAGTCCTGCTTTTAAAAGTGAAAGGGAAGTGGACCTTGCTGAGCTTACATTTCAGACAATTAGACTCAAGGTTTGAATTCTTTCCTGACCAGTTTCTAACCACAGGAGCCTGCAAGATGAGGTGTAGCTTTAGCAGGTGAGGTTTGTGTGGTGAATCCCAAGCATGTACAACAGACCTAAATATCACTGGTCATAGGCTGGAATTACTAAGGATAATCCTGACCCATTCTTTGACTCATCATCTTCAGAATAAGCCTAAGCTCACAAATACAAATAGCTCACTTAGTAATAAATTGTAACTTCACAACTTTTCCAGATTGCTATGCATTGTGTGAAGGGAAGCTCTTGTGGCAGCTGGTGGAAGAATTATCCAAAATCAAATGCAATGTCCCTGAAGGAAAGAGCAGAGCAGTGACAGCTGCCACAACCCCTCACAGGCAGCAGCATGCTCCACGAGCTGATGAGGTAGGGCAGGTGGAACCAGAGCTGCACTCCTTGCTTGGGGTGTCCAAGCATGGTTTTTCTGCTGGTTTTGAGTGCTCTGGGCTTTATTTGCTGACAGCATAGACTATGTTCATTTTTGCCCAGGTGCTAGGATCTGGGAGACAGAAACAAACCACACGTAACCATGTAGAAAACCCTTGATTGCTGAGGTCATCCCAACTGTAACTTGATTAGGTTTACTGCATAAATGGTTAACATCTGCTTTTATATGTATTGCACTCAGTTTCTCTTTTCCTTTTATTTAAAATGAGATTAAATGTCTCCTAAAATGCATGTATTAATAAAAAGTAGTATCTGGAGAAAGACTCAAGAGAGATATTAAAACAATTTACTTAAGCAGCAGATTATAAATCAAGTCAATATTGCAGGACAGTAGTCTAATTGCATTTTAATTGCATGACAAAATGCCTATCTCAAATTAATCAAAATCTATAATGCTAAACTCTGTTTTTATATAGAGAAAACACAGTGCAAACTCATAACATCAGCTGTCTTTTCTTTGTGCTCCGTGTTCTTGCACAGTGTCTGCACAGGGAGGTGGCTGAGGAGGGCTCTGCCAAGGCAAGGCCATTGCTCCTGGTGCTGCAGTGTGGGGCACATCAGTCAATTAGAGATAATCAGACCAACACCCTCTAAGCTGTTGGTTCCTCTAAGGCTTGGCACTGGTGTGTCATGGATTATTATAATATCCTAACAAAAAATTCGGTAACATATTCTGAGTAATAATGACCTTGCTGTAGGGCAGTTCTGCTGGAGTATTTGTTCATCTACCAATACTTGGATGGTGATCTTTCCTTTTCCTTCCTTGAGAAATGTGGGGAAGAGCCTACACTGCTGGGAGTGTAGAGGAGGCAGGTGGAGGAGGAAACTTCTGAACAAAGCTTGGTCCACCTGCCAAACAGACACTTAGAGACTGGATTTTGGAGAGACTTTGAACATCTCTGTATCTTGGCTACTGTGGTGATGTGGCCTCTTCCTTTTCTCCACTGATGACTTTGCAAAGTGCTGAAGAGGGAAGTCATGGAAGATGAGGCCTTAGATCTGAGACCATCAAGGAAGGCCTTGTCAGGCTCTTCAAATAGCAGAAGGATATTTTTGGTTAGTTTTGTCTTCTGCCAAATGGCATGCAAGTTTCACATGCTTATTCCCTTTGGGGCAATGCTCTGAGTCTGCTGAATACCCAGTTCCGGTATTACCTATGAAGAAATGCATTTTTTTAAAAGTAATGCTGAAATTTTAAAAGTAGCATACTATTTACATGTGAAATAACTGGAATGCATCTGTATTGCTTTTATAAGGAGCACAAACACACCTAGATTAATAAATAAAGTTTCCATTGTTATCTTCTAGTGTTAACTTTATTTCCTTTTCTCCATTCTCTTTTCCTTTAGCACTGCAAAATTGAGATATCTCTGCTACTAATGGCACACATTAAAAAATTAATTGTCTGGGCTTATTACTAAAGGCCTTTTCCCCTCCTTGTTGTTTCCTTGGCAGTTATAAATATGTTGCAGAAGATGGCAGACATGCAAATCCATCAGTATATCCTTCAGTTATTCTGAACATTTACACTGGAGTCAGGCATCATGGCACTGCACTTTGCAAAGAGAAAACTCTGAGTTTCAAATGCATTTAGGGAGCTGACTACATTGATTTCAAGCACTGAAATATTTTAGAGACACTGAGTTTTAGGAAACTAACTTTCATTGACTTTCAATAAGGATCTTCAGAGTTAAATCCTGCAAAATGCTGAGTATTCCTAAAATTCAGTGAGTAGCCACAGCTTTCCCTAAAACAATTGGGTTTGTCCAACTTTAGAAAACTGCTCAGCACTTTTCCAGGTCAAGCTTTTAAAAATGTTTCTGCCAGGTTGCTATAATCAGTTTGAAAATTCATGGCCACTTTTGGAAATGCTTGCAGGTCCTGACTGTGCAATTTCAGTATGAGATATTAAAAGTAGTTTACTAACAGGAAGATATTATAATAGACAACCAGACATAATTGCTTTATTAGGAAGCTCTCCTAGCAGCTCAGAAAAAGCTTTGTTGTTCTCTAACCATTTATTCACATTTAAAAAGTGATCATTCTTTTAAAGTCTCTTTTAAAGAACGAAAGCCTTCTACAACATAAATAGTGCTTTGAGTGTTACAGGGTATTGACTCCACATACCCTAATACAGCACTATGTCAACCTGGTGCCAACTGCAGTGTTTGTCACATTTTGCTGTGATACAGATCCTTATGAAGTCTTTTGTATCTGCACATAAAAAACACCAGTGACTCAAATTAAAAATTTTTTTCATCCTGCGAGGAATATTTTCTCTTTTGTCAGGCAAATGATCTAATTTGAAATCGAAAAGAACGCGGTCAGTGAGCTCTGAGGAGCCTTTTAGCCTGCTCCCTGAAGCGGGCGCCAGAGCTGCGCGTCAGGCTCCCTGAGCTGAGCAGGGCAGGGCTGGGCATGGCAGAGCAGGATTCCAGAGAGTGGTGTGCCAAGAGGATTAGTGCTCCTAGCTCTGAAGGAGCACAAGAAATATGAAAAACTAAAAGGATTTAACTGTCTGAGTCCCATCCTCTTCTGGGGACCATTTATTTCTTCAGATTCTGAGAAAGAAAAAAACCAACCTGCACATCATATAGATAGGTACTCTGAGCCTAAACTACATTTAAAGACACACCGAGAAGACTTGGTTAATGAATATGAGCAAATAAGTGCTTCCTTGTCAGTCTTGAGTGTTGCACCAGGCTGCTCCTAAGACTGAATGCAATCCAAAGATGATGTCCAGAAAAGTAATTTGGGAAACTGTTAATTAAAATGCAAGGTGCATTGACAATTTTTTTAGAAGTTTGCAATTTCATGATTGTGCATTGTCCTCATTGTGCACCTTTCATTTCTCTCTATTTTAGACACTTCAGCTTTTTTCAAAAGATGGCAGCAGGTATCAGACTGTATTAAACAATCATGGCAGAGAAGGTTAAAGTTTGATTAGACAATGAATAATTTAAAAAGTAAAATTAAGATGATTTTTTACCAAATATTTTAAAATGTATTTTTAACTAATGGTCTAAAGACAATTTTAATAAAATTGAAAATGTAGCCATTATAGATTTCCAAATTGCTCTATCATTCTTGTCGGTTCACCTTTATTGATTAAGAAAATATTTCAAGGTGGCCTTATCCCAAAATATTGCCTTCACGGGGATTTGGGGATTTAAACAGAGGAAACCAGTGCATCTAGAACGGAAACTGCTTTTTTAATGCAAATACAGAAGTAAACCCAACTTGTAAGTGTTTAATTGGGTTTTTAAAGTTCTTAAGGAATACATAATGTATTTCCAGCTTCTGTTTCCAGTTTCAGTCTAGAGCTTTTGTTTATTGTTGACTTCCATAGACAGAAAAATTTTCATCAATATAATTAATTCCTGTTCTACTTTCTGGTTTCCTATGACAGCCATGTTTAAATTGGAAGTGTTAGTAGTTTTTAATGTTTTTGATTATATCTTGAAAAACTGCAATGCTCTTTAATTCCTTCTGGATTATTCATGACAGATTTTTATATGGAAATCAGTCTGAATTCCTAAAAGAAACACCAAAGAAATTTTAACAGGCAGACTTAGCTTTTGGTCATGAATAGCTGGAGTAAGTTCAGATAATTTTTGGAGCTCTAGAAGTTATTCTAAATATTATAGTTAAGGCAAGTTTGTTTTGGCAATGAACAATAGTAATATTTATATATAGTAATACAAGAGTAATATTTATAGAGAGGTCAAATATATTTCAGACAATCTTACTGTCTGAATTTAAAATTGTATTACTTTGTGAGGTATTACCTTAATATCAGGCGCCTTTTAATAACAGTCTAGTCCAGTTTTCCATCCCTACTGGGAATGAAACAAGCCCCTTTCTTGTGAATTAGTGTTAATAAGTCTTCAATAGATTCAGCTGTGGGATAATGAATGACTCACTTGTTCTTGCCAGTAGAGTTCAAGTGGGCTTCTTGCAACATGGTGAGCTATTATTTCCTGGTGGGGTCATGCATCTTGTCAGCCACTTAGCAGTGGCTGCAGAACACATTTAGGCATTATATATTCAGAATAATGCAAACTTTAGACCTTGCTTGTAAGGATTTCAGTCTTCTGCAGAGGAGCAATTGAAAGACATGTCACAATGTACTTGCAGTGATAAGCATACATGTAAATTGGCTCCTAAGTTATCCAAGTTCAGCTCCCTTTTCTGCAAAGTACAGTGATTTATGACATGATCATGCTAGTTATATTTATAGTCACCTTATGAGTGTTTACACATGTAAACTTGATGTATGTATGCAGTACATACATCACTGTGCTAATTCCTACCTAACAGGTGGAACAGGTGGGAAAACCCTTCTGCTATTGCAATAACATTCATTGTTATCTAGGTGTGGTTTTCCTGGATCAGGAAGGAGCTGGAAGGGGAGACAGTAAAACAGCTCACATTTAGTCCTTTTAAGTTAGGGTGTGCTTGGGCGGAGAGTATGCATGGTCATCTAGTTCCTCCTTCTCTCCTTCCATTCTGTTGTTTACTGCATTTGATACCTGGAGGAAGCACTTGTATCATGTTAATATCAAGGGGCTCTCAATGCCCTGAAGGCCTCTGTGTGAGATGTTATATATGCATAAAATAATACATGGTCACTGTGCTGTAGACTGTGTTAATAAATTACCTACAAATTCAAGGGGAGTTCCTGGAAGGGTGGTAGTGGTATGCCCTGGAGATTGATTTGCTT
Source organism: Agelaius phoeniceus (assembly GCF_051311805.1). Taxonomy (NCBI): domain Eukaryota; kingdom Metazoa; phylum Chordata; class Aves; order Passeriformes; family Icteridae; genus Agelaius; species Agelaius phoeniceus. The sequence goes on from NC_135267.1 coordinate 28,266,909, forward strand.
GACACCACCTGTATTTGTCTCCACCAATGTATTCCTTCTCTATTCATTAAGCTCTTCCTGCAAGAAAATCTCATTGACACCAGATATATACCCCATTAGAGAGTTTGTACAAGTGTTATCCCTCCACTCTAAGACCTACTTCTGTCTTTTGGGCTTTTCTGTCTCTGAAGTTACTCCTAATTGCTACTTTTCTTCTGACTCTTCCCATCCTCTCCATCTCTCTTTGGACAACACCTTTTGTACCTAGCCCTGGTATTTCTCTTCTCTCAGCTATCCCTTAGATATTAGCTGTTTGTGCTCTCATTCTTCAGACCTCAGCTGGGATTTCTTTTAGAGAATGAGATAATTCATACAAGCCCATGCTTTAATTCCTTTACAGATATTATATTAACAACATGTGATACAGGAGTGTTTTTGTAAAGATCAGGTACAAACCTGCAGAGATGTAGCTTTAAGTTTTAGATCTACCTCTTTCATTATCACTTTCTGGCAATATTGTACTTTTCTGCATTTTTAGGAAAAGCTTTTCTGTCCCTGTCTACTCCCTTTTCTTAGCCTGAATTTCTTTGAGACACGAGAAAAAGAAAGGAGGAAGACTGCACCTTTGACAGTGTAAATCTATTGATGAACCACCTAAGCCAAAGGTTCACGTATCAACAATATGTTATTCCCAAAGACTTTCTTCCCAAGCACTGTAGGCCCAAACCTATGATGGACTCACTGATTTTCTCTATTTGTTCTCTTACACATATTTTGAACTGAACAGCAGACTACATTGCTATGGTGAATTCTCCCTGAGCAGCTGGCAAGCAGCAGGTTCCATACACATGGGCTGCATTTATGCTTGTTTATGGAAATGGGCTGCATTTACACCCCTTTAGGGCTATGACTGAAAATATTTAAATAGTTGTTCAGATTACTCACTCTCTTAGGTACAGTGAGAAATAAAAAACCAGTGTCAATTTACTGAACTGCTCTGTAACAAAGCTCAGAGATAGTCTGCCAGTTGACAAGCAATTTAACTGGGAGGCTGCTGCAAGCTACCTCAAATACATGCTTTTCTTTTAAACTGCTGAGATCAATAATTGTACATCTGATGGCAGAATGAAATCAGTGTCCTGAGCTGAGCCTGTACTGTTCGTTTTATCTCACTGAACTTCATCCCTGACTCATCAGCAGAGCTTGACTTCCCTTGTTGGATTGCTAGTTGTGGCAATTTTTTAGCATATGTATTGTAATCAGTAGCCACAGAAGGTTAGGGTGACCTATCAAACACAATTTATTTAAACAAAGGTTTGAATGAAAGTCTTTGGTGGAAAAAATGCCTTGTCTTAGAATGGTTATCTACACAAATATTTCAATGTAAACCATTTACAAACCAGCATGTGATCACTAACTGCTCACCTCTGAGCAGAATATCTGAAATAACCCCTTTTGAGAGGTACACTTGAGACTATCAGTTGCCTCATGTATCACACTCTTACATTTACTTTACACCTGGAGATACTGTGCAACTGTTGATGCATTTTTTTTTGGTAATATCATTGTGATTATGCTTCTGTATAACATAACACATGGCAAAGCAGAATAAATGCATCCTTCATCCTTGTTATGAATCTTCCCTCTCTTCGAGTGTGCTATCATTCTAAACCAGACATCTCTTAGCTCTCTCTCTGCTCTTTTCCTCTGTGTTCATCATGCAGTGCTGTAGTTACTAATGGAAAGGCCATTTAGATTAGATAGTAGAAAGGAAGTTACTTGAATCATATGATATCATAATGCCCACTTATATGCTCAGTAGATATAAAAGTGATTGAAAGCACAGAGGGACAGGCAATTACTGAGTTTCCTTTATATTCAGTGCAAAGAAATGACTGCTTTTGGTATGTCATTTGACCTAGATATAGAGATGCAAAATAATTAATAAGCAATATATTCTGAAGTGTTTACTTGTTTACTTCTTCCTGTTGCCTATAAAAAGACATTAATAAAACAGTTCAGACTTAAATAATACTTAGCTAATGCTAATATTTGTACTAATAAATATGTTCCAAGATAGATTTCTGTTGCCTGACTTAGGTGTCCTCTTGAGTTCAAGAAATCCCCATCTCCATCTTTTCTCGTAAAGAAAAATAGATGTTTCTAAATAGGCTCTGTGCCTTTCCTTCTAACTCCATGTAGGTGGCTTAGACGTCCTGGAAAATCTCAAATAGGTACAGATATCCATGTTTAGATACCTGGATTACTTTTCAGATGAAAATGAATGTGGGATGAATTATACCCACAATATCAAAATTATCTTTAGAGGTTAAACTGGTTGCCTCAGAAAGACTTTTAGCTTTGAAATAAAAGATCAGTGAATTCTGTTTCTCAGATTTAATTAATGGGCCACCATTACATAAGGAATGCAACTGTTTAGGGGCTGAATTTATTATCACTCTAAAAAATATCAAGTGCAATACCACTGAAGTTCAACTACAGTGAAAGAGGCTAGAATTAAGGCAAAATCAGATCCCACAGAGAATATTCTCAACTTCAATGATGTTGAAATTCTTGCAATGATAAAATGCAAATTCCTTTCTTTGAGGTTACAGAAGTTTATGACTTCCTATTTGTGAGTACAGAGCAATGGCCCATGAAACTGTGTAGATTTAAAAAACCCCCAAACTCAGTACTATTACTACTGCTCTCTTAAAACCCCTTAATTCATCAAGTGAATTTAAAGAAGTACTTTGATTTCACTGCTGTCAGTCCATATTATTATTTACACTACAGCATCAAGTTTTCAAACTAAGAACAGCATTTTTTGTTTTATTAACCATAGACTGTTAAATTAAATATAGACAAGTGTTACAGATTGTCTATGTATAAAATCTATAGCCACTATGAAAGATGTTGCTCTACCAGAATGAAGTTACTGCAGATATTTAGTGTAATTATTAATCAATTAATTAATTAAGTTTAAGATTTGTGGTTTATATCTCTTTTTTAAAGACTTCACACGACTAACTAGACTGAGCTCAAGATTTTACTTTTAAAGTAAGTAGCATTTATATACAAGAATATAAACCGGATATAGATTTTTCTTTGCATATTTCTGAACTGTCCCCTCAAAAAAATGAAAATAAATATAACCTAAAAGAAGTAATTAGAAAAGAAAAGAAAAGAAAAGAAAAGAAAACAAATAAACTAATCAGGAAAATTTTTACAAAATTTTGGTAGTTCTGATAGGAGTAGCTGTAAATGAAATGGTTTCATGAGGACCATCTCGCTATCTGCAAAAAGAACAGAAATTGATTACTCACAGCTTGTAAGTAGTTGAAACAAGTCTTATATTTTGACTTTGTTTGGATGTGCAATAAAAGCATGTTTATTCGTTTTCTTCTAGTTTTGTTTAGGCAATAACACCTTCAGTGCTAGGCAGAAGGAAAAATAAAGATGTCAGAGTTCTAATATTCAATTATCCATAGGTGTTACATATTTGCCCCTATTTAATTTAGAGGATTTGTACTATGCGTTGTTCCTTGAAAAACAGATTTTATGCTAATTAATATGGATGAATATTTAATAGCAATCAATAATTAATGATAATTGATTTTTAATATATGTGCATATTTGAAAGGCTCACATGCACACAGAATCATGTAGGTTGGAAGCGACTGGGGAAATTCATTTAGTCCCATCAGGTCTTGAAAACCTCCAAAAGCAGGGATAGCACATCTCCTTTGGTTGATTTCCCTGACAGCTTGGCTGTCCTCAAAGCTCCTCCTGCCTTCCCAGCTGATGGAGAGTCCCACCCCCAGCAGAGGGATAGGTCCTGGCCAGCAGGAGTTCAGGCACTGCCTGCCTTTTGCCAGGCATGTGTGCACCATTTGAACCAAGGCAAACATTTATTTACATTGTCCTGGAGTACTTCAGTGAAATTCAGACAGTATTGAATGTTTGGGGGTTTGGTTATGCTGGCCCAGCAGAGTGAGGGGAATTCAGAGTGAATTTGATAGCTTTAACAACTTAAAAACTTTCTCTTCAGTTTTCAAATAGAAATCAAGAGGAAAGTGTCCCTTCCCTCGCTGGTATAGATCTTTATTTCTCATATGTGGTTGGGCAATGCTTATTCCAGCTGCTCCTCATGGATTGTATCTTTCCATTCCATGTTGTCTCCATACATTTTACGAGGCTGTGTAAGCTAATAAACTCCATTTTAAAGTTGATTTTTGGTAATATAATGAGTCTTAGTTCAGAAGTTACAGGAGATTTGATTATGGGAATTTCTTAGCAACTGATCCTGGAAATTTAAATTATTTTTCTGACCTACTTCTTCAATATGCTCTTTTTATCCTACGTAATTCTCTTTGCCTTAAGATACATCACATTTCTCTTCAAGAACACGTTTAGGGTGGGTTTCATCTGAACAAATCTAGATACCTATAGTACCTTTGTGAATTAGTCACCTGAAGCTCCCTTTATAGTCCTTGCAAAGAAATAGACATCCCCAGGGTGTGATGTGTATTATCCTATCCAACACAATGGAAACAGATCGATTGAATGACTCCCTGGACGTGCCTGTTGCTCTACATCAATTATGTGGGAAGGACAGAGGGAGAAGCTCAGAGGTAAATGTCCATACTGTAGCTATTTGAACTTAGGAAAAATAAATTCTACACAAAGATCAGCTGCAAAGTTTATGGTTAGCATTTTTATACAAAAGACATTTTAAAATACAATTAAAATTTTATTTCATTTTTACTTATGCCCCTACATATAATAAACTGAAATTTTCACATTTGAAAAAGTCCTTCTCTAACTCTGAAGCATCCTTTTTTTAAGGTTACTGTTTTGAGTCAGACTGAGCACTCTACTTGCAGAATGTGCATTACTCATGCTTCATATGGTATCAACATATGCATGTATTAGTCCTGTTTCTCCAAGCAATTCTTTAGGACAGAATTATATAAATATTCTGAGAAAAGATTTTCCAGTGCCTTTTCTTAAAATGATAACAATAATAAAAATATAACAATATTGATTTATTATTATTAATACTAATGGGATATGAACATTTGTGTTTTAAAATAAACATTGACTAGGCTAAAACTTCAATGTTTTATTTCATTCTATAGAAAAAGATCTAATTCTGGAATCTGTTCTCACTTTCATGTGCTGAAAAGAACAGAATAAAGTTTGGTTAGATGACCTTCAAGATGACAAGATGTATGTATATACTTTTGGCAGCTTATAAAATCCTACACTTCCATTTGCTAATAATAACGGTATCTGTAGGAACATGGAAGTAATTTATTTCAAGAGACAACTGACACCATATAAGTTCTGATGCTTGTTGCTCTGGATGTTAAAGTGCAGACATTTTTTGACCCAGGGAAAATCGCTTTCATTATGTTTCTTCACCTGAACTGGAGAACACATTCCCTCTAAATTCTGTCTTAGTTTGTGAGCCCTGCAATGTATGACTTATGAAAGCAGGTGTCTCACTCTTTGGTATCAGTCCTTTGTGCAGCAATCAGCTTTGTTTATAGATATTTATATAATTTATATTTATTTCTAGGGTTTTTTTAACAGAAGACACTAATTTGCTTGATTATTTTATTTAATTTCACTCCACACTCAAAATTTTCTGTATATGCCTAGTTTTTGTGAAGGGCTAATATTAAAGTTTTTGTGGTGATTTATAGGAAAACAAAGAATGGCTGATGACTTGTTTCTTACTGGATTAAGTCGAGGAGTGTTATTGAGCATTTTCAATTTTTTTGTTCTTGTTGTAAGATATAGTCCCCACTAAGTTTTCCATGTGTTCTGTCCTAATGGTTCGTTTCTTGTACCTGTAATTTTAGTCTTTAGGCACTGACTGCTCATCTGAGCAGGTGTAGCACAGCATGCACTGTGCTGAGCAGATCAGCACCTACCTCAGGACTAAAGTGATTAGGATCCAGAGTCAGGTTGAGCAGATTGCAGAACCAGGCTCAACGGACTGGTTTGATAGGCATTTGCAAAGCCTTTGCACCATGCACTCTCAGTGCATGGGTAGCAGTGACTTTATGGTTAGTGTGCCATCCTACTAACCTCAAAATTAATTTTCTCTTGCTTTAAAGATTACATTAAATCCATGTCCTACATCCTGGCAGAACCTTTTGTTATTGCATTTTCATCATCAGATGCTTATGACAGGATTTTTTCTAATTGTTATTGGGAAAAAAAATTGTTATTGGGAAATCAAACAAACTCAACCACCACCGACAGAATACTCCAACCCCAATAAGCCCAAACTAAAACCCAGAAAAAAACCTGCTAAGTTAAAGGAAAAAGCCTGCATCTTCTAGTTCATTCCCTAGGAAACAGAATCTCTCTCTCCCTCCTACCATTCCCTACAGTGATACTGTGCACACTTGTTTTGCTTTGGCTTCCCTTTGATGGGACTCCTCTCACAGATTGGAGAAGCACGTACATTCAACAAATCATTTTGAAAGAGAGTAGGACAGCCAGATAAGGAAAACACTGAATTTAGGGCTCCCCTTCCCCAGAGGAGCACTCCAGCCTTAGGGCAGTTATATTATGTGAAATGTTGAGCCACCAAGTACTCTTCTGATAAGTGCATCCTGCTCCGTGTGGGCTGCATGGCTGAGTCAGTGTGTCATTCCCTAGCTCTGGGTTCTGTTCTCAGCACAGATGTGTGTGATATTTAACTGGCCTTCCTACAAGTCCTTTGTTACATCTGAATATATCTTTCAAGGACTTCATAGCTCTCCATCTCCTAGTCAAGAGGAGGCAGTTATCCTTCGGCTGCTTGCTGATGAGATGATTTCTTATCTTGGTAGCAGGTATTTGCTAGTATTTTACTATCAAGTGTTTTGCAAGAATTTTAAAATTTATTTGCAAAATAAAGCAAAATTCAGTATTTGGAAGGATGCTTGTCCAACCATCCATCCTGCATTATGAACAAGTGAAAATTCTGCAGTCAACAGGAATACAAATTCCTCCTACTGCTTTTGTCCAAGTGCTGCATTCTCCATTGACATATAGTGCCTGAAAGAATGAAAAGGTGCTCAGTTTTCCATGTTACAGGTTCACAGAATCATTTAGTGTTTGGGGTTGGAAGGGACCTTATAGATCACCTTGTTCCAACTCCCCTACCATTGGCAAGCGCACATTCCACTAGATCAAGCTGTCCAACCTGGCCTTCAACTCTTCCAGGGATGGGGCATTCACAGCTTCTCTGGGAAACCTGTGCCAGTGCCTTATCACCCTCACAGCAAAGAATTTTTCCTATTATCTAACTATTCCTATTATATAATCAGTTTAAAACCTCTCAGTTTCATTTCTCTTTGTTCTAGCAGTACATGTCCTTGTAAAGAGTCCCTTTCCAGCTCTTCATTTTACCTGTCTGTTTAGTCTTTATTCTTTTCTGACCCTGTCTATTCACACTGTTGACTTCAGGCTATTTTCTTGTGACCATTAGGATTTTTTTTGTGTCAACATAGCTGGTATACCAATGGGCACTGAGCAGTAACAAGCCTTACCTACTGCCACCTTAGGCCAGCTTCTGTAATGTTATATGCTGTCTGTGTTCGTTGTTTCATGTTTCATTCTGTATCTGTTAATTGAAGAGATCATTTCCATGCCAATAAAAGAAGAAAACCACCGTTCTCATGTCTGGGTAATTGCTGAGACATTGTTTATACTTTCCTGCAGGTCTTCTGTTCTTTCTCATTGCATTTACTTATTTGTCATGGCATATGCATCTCTACTTTAAACCAGACCTTCTATTCAGTTCCATAATTACTATTCTGTGCTGCTGAACCATATTTTGCTGCCACTTTGGCAACTATTTGTACCTTATCAAGGCTATGTTAAAGTCTTTGAGATCATCATTAAATTGTTGACCAAATTCTTCCCTCCTCTTCCTTTGCACTTGGCTTGTTGTGGAATGGCTCCATCCCAGGGCTCTGCAGAACAACGATTATATTTTCTTCTCTTTATATGCTGTCTCCTACTTCAATTTTTCACAATCACAATATAATGTTCTTTTGCTTTGCTGATGGCTCCCAGCTCCCTCTCTCTGTTTCCTGATATTTCAGCTGCAGCCTATGTTTTGTCGCAGTGTTTGGCAGAAATTCAGAACTGAACACCTCAATTTTAAAGTGAATTTGAACTGGATGAAAGATGGAAGTAAAACTAATTATCTCATGGCAAAAGATTGCAACAGCCCCTCTGCAACCATGTAATTTAATAGTTCAGTGTTCTTTCTGCACTTAAGATTTCAATTTTGTTTTTAGATCAATGTTTTTAAAATAAAGACCAAGTAATGTATATATTCTGACAAGAGATGGGTTTATCACTTAAAGAATCCTGCTGGAGAAAAACCATTTATATTCTATTGCCTGAGTGATGATGTTTTAGTCATTGACAATGTTAATCCTGTATTACTCAAAGAATGTGCTTGTGCTGATGTTAGGGGCATACTTAGTCCAAATACTTCTTTACAATTTATTAAGTTATTCCAAATTGCTAAAAAAAATGCTTTTCTCTAGATTATGCAGTGTTTTCTTTTTAAATTTAATTTGAAATTTAAAAGTTATTGTTGACTTATTTTTAAGCTAATCAGAGACCCTTTTAGTGACCTTGCCAGTGCAGTTTTTCTCTAAAGGAGACAAGGATATCAAACTTTTCCTCATGGAATTTGTCATTCCTCAATGTTTGTCTTAATGATTTTGGCTGCAAGTTTATTATTACTTGTGTGAACTAATATTTGACCTTCTGATATTAAAATTACAGTTGAAGCCTTGTCTCATTTATTGTGTTATAAGGAAATACTTGTGGCAAAACAGACTCAAAATTGCAAAGGGAAGAGTCAATTAGGAAAATATTGATTCTCCTCTAGTTATTGCAGTACATTTTTCCTTTAAAAAATTCAAACTGCTGCTGAAGCCCTGCTTTTCTTGACTCTGTAATTTCTGTCATCTTGTTGGAGTAACAGTTTTTATGCTCCAAACACTTCTGTGTGGTTTTGATTTAATTCTGATGAACAATTACTTTGATCACAGCTGGGTTATTCAAATTGATGAAGCCTAAATGCATGCAGTGCTTTATACTGTGTTTGATTTAGAAAGAACCTGGGACTTTTGCAAGGGTTGTGTTTCTCTCACCCCCCTCCTCTTTGATTCCATCTTCTCTCTTCCTTTCATGTACCTTTAGCTTAGATTCTTAACTTTTCCCCCTATTCCCTCGTGGTCAAATAAACCTTTTGTTTGAAAGAGATGAATTCCTTTATCTTTTTATTAGTCAGATTTTGAAATTTAGTGGGGGACCTAGTTTCTGCCCTACCAGATTAAGCAGTTTATGTTGCTTAAACAAGAAAACCTGCGCTGAAGTTATTAGTCCTTGAAAACTTAGTAAGTAACAATCTTTTATTATTTTGCTGAAGAGGGAATTGAAAGCACTGATGAGCTAAGTGAGCTTGTTGACAAAATAAGAGAAGCTGACTAAATAATAATTCAGTAGTGCTTGGAGGAAGAAAAGTGCAGAAACGGAGAGGAAGCAACCTGACAGATCCCCACATGCAGTGTCTGCTGTTTGCCTGCTGTTGTAATTGTTTCTATTCATGTTCTTTGCCTGCCTTTCTTTCCCACATTTAAATTAATTTAAATTGTGAAGAGTATCATGATTGTATTGGCAATTATTCTTATCAGCAAAGAAACCCCTGAAGGTATTTAAATGTGCTGTGTCCAGTGTCCGTGACTTATAGAGTGTCTGGGTAAAATCTACTGTTTCAGATTTACAATTAAGAAGGATAAAAATTCTCTTTTTCACATTAATGTGCAAAAAATAAAGGTTATTTGCTTTTCTATTTTGGATATTTTTCATGATAATGTCTATGGGTTAGAGAATTGATCAAGTAAAAGACCTAAGTGCATCAGCAACCAGAGACTATTGTGGCTTGCTGAAAGCAACCTGCACACCAGAGGCTGGCTGTCTGCAAGTAAGTGCACAGGGAGTACTGAGCCATTGGTGGCAGCCCCCTGAAGTCCTACCCCAACACGTTGGTGTCTCCCTAAAGCACAGCTCCCACTGGTGTCCTTTCTCAGCATTCAAGAAAATAACAAGTTGTTTTCTCCGTTTCAGGTCTCAACTAAAGTACCTTGTCAATAGATCTCTGACATTAGTCTTTCAAAAAGATTTGCAGGGGGTGGGATGTTATTTGTTTGGTTTTTTGTTTTTAATTGATAGTGGTGTCACTTCATGTATTATTTGTAGTAATTACTGAAGCCAGAGTCCTAAACAGAAGAGCCTCTTTACCTAGTCCCAGGAAAGATCCTTGAAACTGCATTCTGCGTGGATGATGTTGTCTTCTGAATTGACTCTCCAGCCTGACATTGTGAAAGATACTTGCTCATCTGCATTTCCTGTGCCTCAGAACTAGACAGGTGTCTTGGGGCTCTGGGAGAAGAATTCTAGATATCATATAGACAGTGAGAAAACCCAGGTAAACTTCTGGGAGTAGGGAATAGGGAAGAGGAAGATGGGAACACAGCATATTGCTGCAGACAACTCAGGAGAGTAATTATTAGTGCATGAATCAGAAATTGTCAGTGAATAGATGAGTAAATTGTACTTGTATGATGTGAACTGAAGCAAAGATCTAGTCTCCTTCTCTTGCTTATCAATGCTTATGAAAAATCTTCACAGACATGCCTGGCAGAAACAGAATATCCTGAGGCATCCTTGTCTATACCTATTGAAAACCAGTAGGATTCCTCTGGGCATTAGGATGAAAGAGGATGGGACATGAGGAAGTTGAACTGTGCAACACTTCTTGTGCCTACTTCAAGAAATTTGTAGCATGACCAACCCATACCAGAGGTAGGCTAAAGCCAAATATGAAGCAAGTCCTCTGGCAGAAGCAGTTTATGTACCTCTATATATGCTGCCTTTGGCCTTCAGGAAATAGCAAGAGAACATCAACTGCTGGGGAAAGAAAGGGCCAATCTGTGTCCCAAACAGTAAAATCATTAAGTACACTGGTAAGTCTATTGGTTTCAAAAGTATTAGTGTCTTGTTTAAAGTTAATATAATGTATATTTTTATATATACTATATATATTTTTATATGCACCATAAAATTGGGATCAGGTACACAATCTACCCTGAACACATATTCTATTTGGATTCTATTCAGTACTATTAAAATGAGTTATCCCTGGAAGAACGGGCTGTGTGCTCTAGTCAATGTCCTCACACTTGCCTTCACTATGTGCAAGAGCCTGAAATCAGTTAAGGAAACAGGAGCTATGTTTAAATTATAACCTGCAAGTCAACAGGGGCATCACATTAGTCTGACCTAATGGAAGTTATTCCCTTTGTGAGAAAGTTGCAGACAATTCATTTTCTACGTGTATTTGACTGTGGGCAACTTGATTTTAAGAAACCTCTTTCATGTATTTTGTCAACCACAAAAGGATATTGTTGCTTAGGTAAAACATGATATATGTTTTTCCATTTCATACTTCAGTCTTTTGAAAAGAAAATTAAACAAGTGTGCTTATCCAGTTTTTATGGTTTTAGGCTACCTTTAGTAAGCTACCATTTACCAAAGCATACCTCAAGGTATTTAGTACTGTCAAAAACAGTACTAAAGTTTTGCTTGAAGTGAAATACATTGCATATTGATAAATTTTGCTGTAGTGCTCTGATTGCTGAGAATTTACTGTGATGGCATACATAAATGGATTTTTTTCTTGGAAGATACTGAGATGCCATTAATACCTCTTTCTACACAGTATGGGGTGACCTTGCTCATTCTTTCCTACAGAAACAACTGCTTGTTCTGTATGTGTGTCTTGTTTCCCTGGGAGAACTCACTCAGGACAAAAGTGAAAAGCAAAGCTAATGCAGGTCAGTGCAATATGCAGTATAGAAAGCTGCTGAAATACTGCATGACAGACTCAGCTAAACCTTTTAGGTATGCTTTGCTCAATCACATATATCCCTTTGAGTTTTAAATTACCTTACTCATATGCTTTCAGATAGTTCTGCTTTTGCAAAGTCCTTCTCTTTCTCAGTGCTGAGACTCTACTCTCATGAAGGTACCATTAGGGTGAGTTTCCTACCATTTGTTTGCTTGTGGAATCAGCATCTCTAATTTTGACAGAGATCAAAATACTTCAGTCTCCTCTGCAATCCCAAAGGATTTTTGATATATATTTTCTGTACCCAGTTTTCTCTCAAGCTTATGAAGTGTTTATTTAATGTACATATTTTGACACCTCATGACCTATCTGCTACTTTGTTGTTGGTTGCCTTCACAGAGCTTTGATTTCTGTTCTCTGGCCAGTACAGCTTCCTTACTGAGCAATACTTTGGGTTTAGAACTTTTTGTCTTTCTGTTCTTCTTTTATAAAGTGCTGTGCCTACCTCCTGAGACTGCCATGCAGCACTTCAGAAAGTCACTGTAGAGTATTAGGCCTTTTAATTTCCTTTGTTTTGACTGTACTGTGTTCTGATCCTGGTTTTCTGTCCCCATGCACTTAGTAGAGTCTCTTTCTGATTTGAATTGTATCTATGCTAACTGTGCATGGCTTTATTCCTAGAATTTGCATGCTTGTTTGATCTTGTTGCCACTGGAACATCAGTGCAGCAACTGGAATTGTTTGCAAGGTTTTTTAACTTTCTGCACTTTCTACTCAACTTGCTCCTACTCACACATGTAAATTGAAGGAGATGCAGAAGTGTGTGGATTGTTTTTTTTTAGTCTGAAGGACTAAAGCTTTAAAAATTAATTCTCTTTGTTTCCTGAATATTCCCTATTGTGATGCTGATTACTTGCTGCTGAAGCCACTTGTTTTTACTATTTCATGCTAGCTTGCCTCTGATTCCTTTGACATTACCTGTTTACAAAGATCTTGTGGCTGCTAATTACATGATTTTGAGAGGCTCCTATCCCTGTAGTTTAACTGTGGTACAGACTTTTTAGAACTTCTGTCTTTTGAGAGAAAATTTATGAAAGCTAACTCAATAAAATGTATTCCAATTGTATTCAAAGTTTAAGGGCAGTATTTTTGTTTGGCAATCTGCTTCATGAAGGGAGAAGTTTAAATATAGAAAAACATTTAAAAAACAGTTTTCCATTATAAGCTTTGGAGAGTACAAAAGAACAGCAGGAAGGGAGAAAAACCAACAATGCAAACCCAGTAAAAATATGTGTCCTTTCATATTGCAGTGCAATTTGGTTTTACTGGTCATCAATCTTAGTAATCACTTAAGTTAGGGAAAAAAATGTTTTGCAAAAGCCATTGTCTACATATCTACATTGTCTACATGACGGTTTGACCTTCATTTAAAAACTTCGATTTGTAAAGGGGGAGTTTAGAATTGATATTTTTTCTTCAGAGTCTTTACCAAATAAGGTCAGGATTCTGCACCTTTCACATTGTTAATTTAACCATGAAGAGATAATTATGGTCAGTTGCATCCTCACTGGAGTTAAAATGCTTAGTAGAAATTTTTGTGTATAGATTTAGCTTCTTTTTATCACTGTCAGAAGCTCAAAGTTTAATCTTGTGTAATAAAGCATCATTTTTCTAAAATGACTGCTTTACTATGTTACTGCTCCTCTGATCTTACTGCTCTTAGTGTTACCAAAAGAAATGACCTGACTGCTCCCTAGAATAGCTTAATAATTCAGATATTGTTTCATAGTGCCTTTGAAATGTTTACCAGCAGGATCCTTATTGAGAATCTTTATTTTCCCTTCTTGGCAGTTTTCTAACTACTCTCTTATAAAAGAAAATCAACATATGCATACAGTAAGCATTCTGGCAAGCATATACAGCCACAACTAGGCAATATAGAGTATTAATAAATCATTGCAGATCAGCCACACATTCTTCAAACTGTATCTCAGCTGCTTCTGGAAGCTGACAGGTAATATTCCCTCCTCTTCCCCACAGCAACTATTTACGTAAAGCAATTACTAATTTGAACTTCAATATTTTTAAGATATGTGTCTCCATTAGGATGTGTATTACATTGCCAGACATGGTATATTGAGGGGAATTAACTCATTTTTATGAAATAAGAATCAATCCATACTTTGAATCAAATCCAGAGAAAACATTCTTAAGGTTCAGAAAAGTTTATTCTTGGCTATTTAATCTGCCTCAGTACTTTGAGGATGGAAAGCAACAGAAAAAAGTTCATGCAGGTAAAGAATTTCTCCAAAGGTATGTTTTTAATAATACTTCCTTAATAATTCAATTTGGAAAGCTTAAGAAATGATGAAAAAACAGTATAAATGCTAATTCTAAAATGGAGAATCAATCCAATGGCTTCTGGATATCTATTCTTCATCAATACCACTGACAAAGATTCAAGTACTGAATTAATCTATGCCAGGTTTAAAGAGAAATCAGATACTTGTTTGTTTTGTTCAAATAATACTTGGATGTGTCTGGTGATTCTAAATATGTGAAAGTCACATAAATACTCTTAAAAAGTATTTAGAATTTTTTTTGGAAATTCTCAAACTTCATGAAATGACTAGCTTAACTCTTTCTATACCAATCTTTATTATTTATTTCTATACCGATCTTTTGCTGGGGTAATGTATATTCCTGTGCTATTATGTATAACTAACATTTTATTCTGGTCCCAAAGATGTGTCAGTCACAATTTAAAAATACATATAATTACGCAGTGGAAAGTGGTTAATACTACTCTGATTATTTTTTAACTAGTCTTTATCAGAGTCAATTTTATGTGGAATGGATAGAAGTTCATTTTCCTGTCATTTGGCATTGTTAAGAATTTAGAATTAGCAAGGATGTCTTCAGGTTGAATGACAAATTTTATTCATGGTTTTAGGTACCATGATGATGGATGTAAGACAATAATGTGTATTATCTAGCTCTTCTATTGAATGAAGGATGTCAACAATGGATTATTGAAATCTGGATTGAATTTTGAAAGATACATTAAAACCTCTCAGTTGATGGGCTTTAATTACTTGCAACAGATATACAGTTCAAAAGACAAGATAAGAGTTGGCAACACTGGCAACACAGTACATGAATCTCTCAACTTATGGGATCTTTTTTTCTCTCATATCATGTAGAGAGTTATTTCAAGCTGAGTAATTGTTATAATGTTCTTCCTGAAAAACAAAGAAGCTAAATAAAGCCATATTTTTTAAATTATAATTTGGGGAAGATATTTTCATATTTTCCTTAACTTATCAATTAAATTATACATTTTTTGTGGAGTTAGATGCTATTTTAAAGTAGTTGTGTTTCTATTACTTATAAAAATGACACTGTAGCTGTTGAACTACGTGCATATTGTTCACTGTTGCAATGACCTATCAAAAGCTGAAATTAGAATGATCTGTGAGCCGAGAGAAAATGGAGATCAGAGGAGCAGATATGATGTAGTATTGTAATGATAGTGTAGGAAAAAAAAGAGGAGTAAGCAGGCTTAAAAATGTCACTATTCTGTAGTGACAGCCATTTCCCTCTTTGGTCTGGAAATAGAGGGTTTTGGTCAAATCCTGTTGACAGCGACTCCTCCTGAGGTTGATCAAAATGTCTAAAGCTTCATCTTGCTCCTTTATGTTAATATTTATAATGTGCAACAGGGAGAAAAAAATCTCCAGAAGACATAAAGAAACCAATGCAAATCTCAGCTGTTGACTCTCTGCAGCTGCTTCAGGCTGACATTTCCTAATAAAAGTTGTCTAGGTCGAGGGAAATACAAAATGCAAATAGCATGACTGTCAGAAGAAAATAATAATTGTAAAATCAGCTTGGTTTCACTAATCTGTTTGTAATTGTTCTTCATAGCAGGAGTAATGAATTTTTAACCTGGAAATAACTTAAGTATAGTAATTCACAGCATCATTACAGGATATTTATAGACAGAATGCAGTTTTATGTCTACACCAACTTCCATACTTATGAATTTTAATTCCGTGCTGGATATCATTCATTCTTTCATTATCCAGCTGTGAGAACAGTGCAGAGCATATAGGGTAACTGTAATGCTTCTACAGTGTTACTTACACAAGATGAGAAATTTGTGGTAAATAAGAAATTAGTGACATTCTGAAGGCTTGCAGAAGAAACAAAATGATCAATTTCTTCATACAACTGAAGAGCATCTGTGGAGTGAGGTGGGGGGGGGAAGTGTAAGTGTTCCACTTAAAATAGCAGCTGGTTTCACATCACTAACTGACAAATCTGAAATGGTGATTCACTGGCTACAAAACTTTGGCACTCTAAGCCTATTATTAACCTTCTGCAGAGGGCAATTGAGGGAAAAAAAAAAAAAAAGAAACACAGGCAGAGACAATTCAAGTGCTAGCAGCAGCACCATCTTCAGAAGAAATCAGAAAGCTATACATCAGCTCAAGTCACTGCTCACCAGACCATAAAGGCGTTGCCTCTTGCTCCTCTTAATTATGGTGCTGCAGCATGTATTCATGGACATAAACAGTGGTTTGTATCTGTTTGGGAATATGATTCCTCACTAGTTGATTATAGTGGTACAATTGCTATTTTTCTACAGAAGGAAAAGGTGACATGTCAGACTGAAAATGATCAATGCTGTCTCTTACCTATTCTTGATAAAATTCTAGCAAAGCTCTTGTGATTCAGATTTTAAAATATATGTTAGGTCTGTTTCTGCCCAAGAGTCAATGCATTTAAGAGCAGACTGTGGTTTCCAGATAAGATTTTTATTTTAGAAAATAATTCCAAGCAATGAAATACAGACAGTAGCAATATACAATTGAACCCTGAAATACAGGGCTCTTAAAGTCTTAAAGAACAACTTTTCAGAAAACATGGGTCATCTTACAAAAATCATAATTATCCATTTATTACTTCAGCTCCACCTCTGAGATCCTTCTGCTCCAGTATTCTTGCTGGTCACTTCAGAGAAATAAAGCCCCTGATAGAATTAGAGAGCAACTATTGCCTTTCAGAAGTTTAATAAACTTTTATGGATTTTTAGGAGATACTGAGCTGATTGACAGGGTCATGTTACTCATCTTGCTGAATGATTCAGAAGTCCAGGTATTTTACCCAGAGGAAAACTGCAGGGTTTTATGAAGTAGTACTGAGCTATATCAAATTCCTTATCACCAATAAAAACTTCACATTAGTCAAAGTCAAACTGATTTTTTGTCCAGGAAACCTTATACCAGACATTTTCTTGAAATGATCTCCAGGAATGAGAGTTAGCTTCAGATTAAAACATCTGCATTTATTTGTCTGCAATGCAGGTGTCTGCATACAGGTGTGGAAATGGCATGAGTTCCCTTGGGAGTCACTGAAGATCTCATCAGCAGAGGCAGGGATGGGCAGCCAGGCCAGTTTCACCATCCCAGCTGGGAGCAGAGCAGCCAGGGACACCAGACAGCATCAGCCCCAGATATTGGACACTTCCCAGGGGATGAGGCTGGGCCCATCTTAGCAAGGCCCACAGCCCATGGCTGGGCAGGGCTGGGCTGTGGGAAGCTGGAGACCAACTCTGCTGTGGCATCCTGGGGCAGGGGCTGATGGCACTGAGGGACTGGTGTGGGGTTCTGTGCTGTGGGCAGGATGAGGGGGACATCTCTGGAAAGCTGGGCAGAGATATTTAGAATCCTGGACTGTTTCAAGCTTATGAGCATTTAAACTACATTTTGATTTTTGCAGCTCAGCCCAAAACAGTCACAAAGACAGATGACGAATTACTAACTCAATAATCACTCACACTGCCTTTACTAAAGGCAGAATGGACATGTGAGCTACCTGCACAGATTCAAGATGTGCCTCTTCTCATAGAAAATAGTTATTAGGTGCTTCCACCACTTTCTTTTCTGTTTTTCCAGCTCTCTTCACTTTCCCTGCTGAGAGAAAGCACCAGCAAAAAATGGCAGAGTAGAGCTTTCCTGATGATGAGGAATACTGTCATGGGAACGGTGGAGTTGGTGTTCACAGCAGGGACTGGGGCTATCCTCTGGGGTGTGCAAGCTTCCACTGCCTTCAGTGACAAGCACTCCCAGTGGGACCAGCCATGCAGAAAGAGGTTTTGAAATGGAGAAGAGAGAGAAAACCTCCTCCCTATCCAGGTCACCAAAACCCCAGCAACCCTTCAGAGTATTTAATATTATTATAATGCTTGGTGGTATTATAGCAATCACCAGCTTAATAAATATTTCTGCTAAATAAAATTTTGGTTTTTCCTTTCATTTTTTTCACTGTTTTCTTCACTTCAGAGGCAAGAATGACTCTTCATTCTGCTTCCATCTAAGCAAAATATTAGGACAATAAAATTACTGATCCAGCCCTAACAATTGCCAACAGAATAGCTTGTTACAGAGTTGTGAACAATAGCCAAGAAAAGCTGAACTTTTGGGGAATGAGCACACATTTTATATTTGGCCTGTCAAAAGTTATTTTTTCTGTACTTTGCGGTTCAAATTAAAGAAATGGAAACTGCAGACTGAACCTTTAATATATACTTATTGACTTAACTTTGTAGTAAAACAGGAGATGGGATTAACTATTTTTCCTCTTTTCCTTAGGGAAGCTCATAAGCCTTTATTTTCTTCTCTCTTTTTTTTTCTCCTTTTCTTTTTACCATCTCACGAAAGAGAGCACAGCTTTCCCAGAATTTCAGCCATCAGAGTCAGTAAATTAACATAACTATGTTACACTGAAGTGGGATGCTGAAATTATGAATGGAGAAAAAAATTGCAATTCAATATGATGTGATTTAATCTAGTTTTCACATTCTGCATGAGGAGATAACTGGTTGACTATTCCCAAGACTGAAAACTGCTCCTCCCAGCCTTCCCTCCCACACCGCAGCCCTTGGGGACCCTTAGCAGTCTCATCAAATCACAGAATGATAGCATGATTTGGGTTTGAAGGGACATTTACAGGTCAGCTAGACCAACATCCCCTGCAATGAGCAGGGACATCAAATAGATCACATTGTTTGAAGCTCTTTCCAACCTGGACTTGAATATTTCCAGGGATGGGACATCCATCACCTCCCAGTGGACAGCCTGTTCTGGTGTTTCACCATCCTTATAACTGTTTGTTCTTTTACAACGGGTTCTGCTAAAATATCTGTCTCCACCTTTCTTATAATCCCCTTCTAAGGCTGCAATATGGTCTTCCCAGAGCCTTCTTGTATCCAGACTGAACATCTCCATCTCTCTCAGACTCCCTGCACAGAGGAGGCGTTCCAGCCCTCTGTTTGTCATCACGATTCTCCTCTGGAACCATTCCAGCATGTTCCATGTCTTTGTTGTGCTGAGAACTCTGGAGATGGACACACAATACTCCAGTTGAGGTCTCCCAAGGGAACAGCAGAGTAGAATGATTTTCCTTGATCTGCTGGTCACACTGCAGCCGAGGATGTTGCCAACTTCTGGGCTGTGAATGCACACTCTTGCCTCACCTACCAGTACCCCAGGCCCTTCTTCACAGGGCTGTTCTCAATGTGTTCATCCTCCAGATTGTACTGATACTGGGCATTTCCCTGACACAAATGCTGAACCTTGGACCTCATGGTGCTCTCATAGGCCCACCTCTTCAGCTTGTCCAGAAGCTTCTGCATGGCATCAAATCCCTCACACATGTCAAGTGCACCACTCAGCTTAGTAAACGTGCTGAGGCTGCATTGGGTCCCACTATCCATGGCATTGATAAAGATATTAAACAGCTCTTACCCTGATATGGACTCGTGATGGACACCATTTGTCACTGATGCCCTTCTGGACTTCAAATTATTGACCACCACATTCTGCATGTGACTGTGAAACCAATTAATTCCTCCTTCAGCAAATGGTTAGTCTCTTAAATCTCTGCCTTTTCAATTTAGAGAAAAGTGTGTTGAGGAGGGACCATGTCAAAGGAACATCTTTTTTTCTTTCCCAAGAGTCCCACAAATGGACTAAGACTACTAAGCTAAAATTTGATTACACAGGTTTCACAGAAATATCTTTCCAGACATCTGCTCATGACTTTTTACCCAAGAAATTTATTGGTGGCAGCAGACTACCTTTCAGTGAATTTCTTCAACCATCATTTCAACAGTCTTTTGAATATACTCTTAGAAGCTGTAAAAGGCAAAATGACATGAATCTGCCTATAGCACTATTTCATATCACCATCTTCCCTGAAGATTTCTGGTAATTCTGCAGTAATTTTGAAGTCATAGTTATGGAAATTTTGCCAGAACCTCTGTTGTCAAAAACAACTGAAAACAGCCTTATTTGAAAATGCATTAATTTCTATTTTAAAGTGAAAAGATTTTCTAAACTTGAAACCTTCAGAAAAACATGCAGAAAATGAAGAAACATATATAAGATTCAGTTCAGATTACTGGAATGTAACTCATAGCAACACAGACAGCTGTGTTACCTAGAATGTGTTACATCCAATAGAGATAACAGGACATGATGAAGCAGATATACAGCTATAAAGTTCAATTTTTGTAAATTGAAAAAATGAAGTGTTTTTCAAAAAATGCAAAACATTTTAAAATTATAAAGTTTGAATTATAAAATGTTTAAAATAAATTTAAAAATATATTAAAACATGCCTATAAGGAACCTGAGGTACTTGAAATAGGCTCCAGCATATCAAGACTGTAAAATGTTGATTCCAACCCATCCCCATCAATGGTAGGAGTTCCTCAGTTCTTTCAAAGACTTATCTTCACTGCATTCCTCTGGATTCCTTCCACAACATCTACCCCTTTCTTAGATGTGCTCTCCTGAGCTGCAGTGGAGGGCTGGAGAGCAGGTGCCTCGTGACTTGCTGACTCTGATGTTTACACCTGGTCTTCCTCTTGGAACTTTTTAGAACAAGTGTTACATGTTAATCCAATTTAAATGTGAATAAACTTGTAATAAGTCAGTCCTCTGCAGCCTTCCTCTCTTCATCCTCATCACTTGCCTTTGAACTGAAAACTATTCTGCCAAAAGAGGTTGTTTTTCACCTACATTGTGTCTTTGATATTGTTTGCTGTTGTTGTTTTATTTCTAGAGTCCCATACTGTTGGTATCGGATTTCTAAAGTCCATACCTCCTCAGTGTGTTCTTGTGGCTGCAGATCTTCACAGCACAGACTCCTTCTTCTGCATCTTGTTCTCTCTCAGTTCAGGGCTCCTCCAAGGCTCTCCCTGACTGGCTAACCCACTCTCTTTAATCCCAGTTATCTTCATTAGTCACAGCTGCAGCCCAATTAAGGACATCACAGCTGCAGCCCATCAAGGACAACTGGGACCTCCCAGGGTAAAGCCTCTATACACATATTCAAATACAATACATTTCCTCTACTATATTTCCCCCTTTTCTTTTACTTACAGAAGCAGGTTTTACATACAATACTTCAACTACAATACACACATATTTCCCCATTACTCAAAGGCCATGTACAACACACATAGCTGCTTGCTCAAAGGCCATATTCTTTCAGAGCTCCTTGACCCAAAGGCTATGTTCTCTCACAGCTCTTGGCTGTCTCATCTTCTACCAACTATCACATCAGGGTCACCAATTGTTGTTCTATTTCTGGAGTCCCATGCTGCTGTTATCAGATTTCTAAAGTCCATACCTCCTCAGTGTGTTCTTATGGCTGCAGATCTTCACAGCACAGACTCCTTCTTCTGCATGTTGCTCTTTCTTAGTTCAGGGCTCCTCCAAGGATCTCCCTGACTGGCTAACCCACCCCCTTTTATCCCAGTTATCTTCATTGGTCACAGCTGCAGCCTAATTAAGGACATCACAGCTGCAGCCCATCAAGGACAACCGGGACCTCCCGGGGCAAAGCCTCTATACAGATATTCAGATACAATATATTTCCTCTACTATAGTTTGCAGATATGATATACTCATGGTCTTCCCTTCAAAAAGGGAAGAGATGTGGCAGCAGATAAACAAGACTCTTACAAGGACATGACTTGTTCATGTTAGATTATAAAATATATTAAATTACTTTCAGCCTCCTATCATACTTTCAACCCATCATTAGCATTTTTCTGCCTTTTTTTGTTCCTCTTTATTTTGTCTTACTAATTTTATATTGTTTTGTAAATTGAGAAAAAAAAATTCTGAAGGTAGTTGTTTTTCCTGAAGTGCTTCCTCTCACCCAGCTTGCTCTTAGTGCAATTATTTGTGTGTGCTCTCTACTCCAGCATTCAAGCTATTAGTGAAAGCCCAGAACAAACCTATAAAAGAATTTGATAGGTACAGCTAGAAACTGCTGAACACTAGACTTTAATCGGCTTTACTGTCCAGTCTTTTCGCTGTTGTAAGATAATCCTAGCTGCAGTGCATTTCCATAATAAAGATGTGGAATACCTTTGCTTTCTGTATTGACTCTACACTGTGTAAGATGAGATTATTTTGACAGGGTACGCTTTTGTGCTTCCTTTTGGGATGTTTCCTAGCACGTTTCCTTCAGGGGCTAGTTGAAAGATTGTTCAATACTTTTCCACAATATCTTTTTGGGTTGATTATGTCCAGTCCTACATTTTCTTCATTCTGAAGGGAAAAAAAGACTAAATTTTTCTTTAGTGTTCTCCAGCCATCCAGTTTTTACTGACACCTCTGTTTCTCTCCCTTCAAATTCTCTTAGGTAACTAATTCCAAATGATTCACAAATCACTTTTGATGCTTTCTTGAAAACTGTTGATTGAAATCCATCCCATTTACAGCCTTTATTATGTCCCATATTTCTAAGTTTTCTGTAACCTGTATGCTTGCCTGAACTGCTCTATTATTAAATTTGTGTTACGTGCATGGTTGCTATTAATCTTTTTGTCCAAAGGCTCATTCCAAAAAGGCAGCAAATCTTTTGACATTATTAGTATTATTCATTATTTATTCACTCTTCTTCTTAAAATAATTAATCTATATTTCCCTCAGCTTACACCTAATGGTGTATAATGTGCTTTCATTTAATGTTGCTTTCTTTGTGTAAATCTCAAGCCATATCTTCTCTGCATTTTCTGCCTACAGATTTTTACTGTTTATTAAGAATTCCTTTCATCCATGTGTTCAGCCTTCTGCATTTTGTGCAGTTCTGTGTTATAAACTGGTAGCTCTTTCACAATATTGTCTGTTTTGAAAACAAAACAATACAGAAGATAATATTCAAGACCTCAGAATGCTGCTATGGGGTCTTCTGCTTTACTTATTATCTCCTCCCCATGTCACATTGCCACTGCCTGTGAAACTGCCTATTTAACAGCCACAAGTCCTGTTACCTTTCTTCTTTTTGTATTCCCTTGATTCACCTCATTATTTCTCTGCTTTGTAGTGATGAGTCACTGTGGACTCCCACCTCTCTCTCTTGGACTTTTGCTCTTTTTGCTGGAGTCTCAAGAAATTCTATTACAGAAAGATCTTGTTTTTCATAAAGGAGAAAGAAAAGGTAGAGATAATAATACATTCATTAATGCAAATATATAGAAACAGCTAACCCACCAGACGGGTGTAAGTTACTCAGTAAACCTATTTTTCTGTGTCAATGGGTTTTGATTTGGCTCATTAATTGATGTTTTTTGTGATATTTTTTAATAATGCTTTTGGACTATTTATGAGTTGTTTACTCAGAGTCTATCTTCTTATACTCTGCTTGTCTTGTAATCCTTCAGTTACAAGGTTACTTGATTCTCAAGTGCTTTTCAGGGCAGCCCTTGGAAGTTTCTCATGCATAAACATACATTAGTTGCGGACCCATCACTTTCAGTCATGGCATTTTTTAACATGAAAAAAGTAGTATTGAAAAGTAGTATTTTTTCTCTGAGTAATGAAAAGGTTAATAGTAAACTTAATTGCTAAATAAAACCTTAGTGTTTATGATTCAAAACAAATAAAATTATGCTTTTATATCTGCCTGAATGCAATACAATACTCAAGGTTCCCTAACATGTATGAAGATTGTATAAGTGAACTCTGCCAAAGATTTTGAATTAAGTGTTACACTTGATTACTTATTGGACTCCCCCTACAATCTTCATTACCCTCACTACATGGACTTATTGTGGTCCCACATTGCAGCAATTGCCTTTTAGAATCCAGTCCCTGAAATGCTGCTAAAAAAAATGTCTTACATGTCCCTCATTACCTTCATTTTTTAATCCCTTTAGTAGATTCTTCTGCAATTCCAGTAGGGTCCAATTTTCTCATACTCTGATCTTTGACTTTTTCCTGGTTTCAAACATTCTCAGTTGCCTTAATCCAGCACTACTTAAATGTTCTCTTTGTTTTTTTGCTCTTTATATTTTCTTGGAGCTCACTTCCATCTTTAGTAAACCTGCTTCCACAATTCCCTTTGAAATAATTCTTCCACCAGTTATAACATATTTGTCAAAAAAAGGGAAATGAAAAAAATTCATAATCCTCTTTCTTGTCAAATATGCCTTTCAAGTAAATATGACATCAAGAGGATTTTTTTTTAACATGCTTTATTTATCACATGAGTTTTTAAAATCTCAAATTAATGCTAATAAATAGGAGGTTTCTTAAATTCTCAACAGAACACAAATGCTACTTTGCAGTTCAAAGTTTCAAGAGGATTTTAATTTAAATTCAGTTCCCTCTTTTTTTCCTATCAAATGAACCAAATGTTTTCCATTGCAGCACTAGTGTATCTCCACCTTGCTGGTGCCAGAAGTCCACTGAGAAAAAGATTTGACTGGAGGAGGCAGTGGTAGGCTCCTACTCTGTATGGGATGAGTAAATGGTTGTCTTAAAACTGTAACAAAATGCTGTGATATTGGGCCAACCCCCCAACAGCATAGCCATGGAGAGGTACTTGGAAACAAGTCACGTTATTAGTTCTTTTCTTGCCAGAATTTAGGATTTATTAATTTTAGAGACAAAAAGCAATATAGTTCCCTGTAAAGTGGGAACTCATGTTTCATGGCATTTCCTAGAGGAAAATAGTTAACAATTCTGGGGAATAATTTTTTACACTTTTTTTTAATAAGACAGCAGTAAATGGCCATTAGAGGTAACCTTGTGATGAGGAGAAAAAGTTATAATAAGAACTAAATATTTGTTGCTATTTGCTACTATCTAGCTTTGTTTTGAGCTGTGTGAGGAAGTTTCATTTGTTAACAATAAAATATTCTCCCGTTTTCAGAAACTTTCAGTTATATAACTTGTATAACTCTGATCCAGCAGGAAGGTAAATGACAATTCTCCCATAGACGGTAATAACAGCAGGATACACCCAGTAATTCATACAATAGTCTGGAAACAGACCCAGAGGGGAAAAGAAATGGAGAAAAGTATTTGTTTAAAAACATTTGTTTGTTTACATCTGACTCCAATGCTCTTTTAAAACCAATACAGGGGCTGGGAAAGGTAATGAAACCCATGGAAAAGTTTCTGGATAGGCCATACACATTCTCAAGGGCAGACACGATGCAAGGTTATCATTAATAGCTTTTATATGTGAGTTGTTTAGTAATTTACAGTCTTGTGAGACTTGGGAGACAAGAATTCACTAAAGAGGAAAGCAGAAATGCAACTGAAATGCTCTCGTGATACTTTGAGCTGATGTACATGGATACAGTACAAGGCTATACAGATTCGATATGGCTGATCATCACAAAGATAAAATAACTAGACTGGAACCTCCTACTTGATTTTTGATTACTTTTTCAGATCTCACATCAGAATTTGTATTTGGGGGATTTGGAGTGCATGCTAATAGGAAGAAGTCAAAGAATACTTATTCTGCCCATTAACAGCAAAGTTCCACAATTGCTAAAATCTAGAAACTGACTTTCCAGTAGTTCTCTCTATCCTTCATCACATTTGAAAAGATTTGTGTCACAAGACAGTAATTTTGCCAGCTAAAACCTGGCAAACTTGAGAATAATTCTTCTTGGCATTTCCTTCTTTGTCTAGTACTGGATTGAAAGCACTACAAAATGTTAAGCTGTGAGCATTTAAATTTAGGTGCTATTGTAGAAACATTCCTATCAGTTGAATTATAGCAGAGATGAATGTTGCTGAAAACAATTCATTAGAGGTTTAGACAATGCTGAAGATGCTTATTCTGCTCTAATCTGTCCAAATATGTAATGAATTTAGATATCAGTTTTTAGGGTAATAAAAATAGCAGTGGTTTGATATTGTTAAAGATCTCAAGGTTGTTACATTTTAGCAAATAGTCAGATATTCTCCATTTAAATTCATGGGGAAGTCTGCATAAGCATGCCCAAGAAAGTAATAGATGTTTCCTTTGCCTAAGATCCTGTATAACAATGATCACAGAATTGCAAAAATTCCTTATCTACTTCCCTCAAGTTTTAGGTTAATTCTGATAGGTGTTTGTTCCTGGAAATATTTAGAAATGAGCTAGCAACCAATGTCACTATGGTTACACAGGAAGTCTGAATGCTTCTCTAGTATGTTTTGCTCAAGAGTCAAAAGAAATGGCTTTTTGTTTATTCATTAGAACTTCTCCAGTTCAGCTCTTTGGTAATTGAATTGGATATTCAGCCTCGGAGAGAATATCCAAAAGGATTGCCTGTTCCCATTACAAAAGTAAAAAGCACCCAAGATCTCTTTTTGAAAACTCAATTGGAAGTTTTTTTTAAATTTAATTTGCTACTGAAATGTTTCCCTGTTGCAATCTCTATGTAACTGTGTTAAGAGCATTTAGTATAACAGGATATGTTTCAATTTCTAGAAATATAAATTTACCATTTATTTAGCATAGTGCTTAGACAACATTTAGCAGCATTTCAGATCTCAAAACTGTCCACTATGGAAATATTTGCAGTTTTATTGAGTGCAAAACATGTAATCTGGTCTTTCTCCTCAAATTTGCTTAGCCTTGTACCAGAAGATTCTTAGACAGATTGTGGTTCAACTACCTGCAGAGACCAGTCTAAGGAAAATATCCAAATCAGGAAGAAGTATTGTTTTCAAATCAGATGTCCTTTACCTTCAGCGTTTGAATTAGCAATTGCTTATGTTATTTTAAAAAGCAGTACTATTAGTGTCAGGAAGGCTGATGTTTTGGAGTTCTCCCTTATGTATTGTGTGAGCCCTCATCTATTGAGTGTTTCTTTCTTAGAAACTTCCCCCTAAACACAGATAGAACCTTGCTGAGTTATTAGGTGAGCAAAGCAGTGTTACTTGCTTTCAGCATCTGCTTTCTGACTTTTACCTTGAAACTCAGGTGTATTTACAATCATTAATAAGATGTCTGGAGAAAGGACAGGTGTTTTAGTTACATGGGCAATGCTGAAGCAGAAGCTCTGAGTTTCCTGTATTGTTTCATACATATAAGTAGTTTTTGAAAAACATCTCACCTTTGCTGCCGATACTGCAACAGGGATCATAATGCATCATAATACATATTTTATCATAATGCATCAGTAAATTTCTGGTAGATTTGGTCTCCTGTGAGACATATCAATGAAGCTAAAAGCAGAGCCTTTGCTCTATCAGAGAACAGAGTGGATCTTCCTACTCAAACACCCAAGTACTGGGATATCACCAAACTGCTGAAAGCAGCCTTGTTTTTCTCTCCAAAATGGCCATAGCTTTAAAGCAATGGAATTGTAGAAAACACTTGCAGTTATTTCAAAGGATGTACAAGATTTGAATCTTTTTGGGATATAATTTCAATCATTTATACAGAAATAGGAAGTTGGTAGCACTAATTTTTATTAAAAGGAAAATAAGAAAACTAGGATTTTCATGTAATCAAGGGATTATGGTTAAAGCTCAGTTGTCAGTTGAGTTTCACTGTAAAATCAGAAACATTACCAACTACTGTTTGATTTTCTTTCCTTCTTCATATTGCTTATTTTCCCATCTACTACAGAAGTCTTTGATGGGCTTATAAATTTGCAGGGTAAAAAAATTTCTCTAACTATGGAGACAGTTAAAGCAAATACATAGTTGAAGTTTTCAAGTTGTATGAAGCATAATCATGACATCTGAGAGCAGGGGTAAAATAATCTAAACACAGATTTTTTTGTGATTTGGATAACTTTAGCTACAATTTCACAATGAATACTTGCTGTAAACACGATTTTAAATAATTTTTGAAGCTTGACTTTTAGTTAGATTTTTAGTTAGATTTTTAGTAGCTAAGATGGTAGTAAGTTCTAAGGATCATATTTGAAACATTTTATAGGAGTCTGTTCGGGCAAAACCTGCAAACTTCAATTCAATTAAAAGTTACGCTGGTATGCTTGGATTGAAGATATGGGCTTACTCTATTGATTTAATGTGCTAACTTCAGAAATTATGTTCTGGATTGAAATTTTATTTTCAAACACACTTAATACTTGAGAGAATTTAAATATGGGGATTTAGCCGGCAGTCTTAAATGATCTTAAAGCATAGCTGAAAATATGGTCAAAGAACATAGCTAGTTCTAATAAATAAAATTTCTCAGAAATAATTATTTTTCCTTATGCTGTCATGATGCCAAATGCAGAGCTCCACTCTTTTCATGCTCCTAATCATTATTGCTGCCAATTTTGTTACAGAAGCATGCTGTTGATGCACTTGAAATATATCTTTTTTGCATTGCCCTATATTCAGGGCAAATGCCTCACTTTCAAGATCACATCCAACAAAATAATGACTGGCTCTTCCAAGAAGCATTGTTTGGTTCAAGGTTAAAAGCCTTTTTATTCAACAAATACTTTCTTATTAAAATCAAACACTGGAATAGAAACCAGTTTCATAAAGGGTGTTTGGTATCTATGTCTCACAATAATCTAATGTTACTTACCTTTTAAAAATGTTATGTGCATAATGACAATAAATCAAGCAAAATGACAGTACCACATAGAAAAATTAATTTAGGTGACTGTGATTTATTCATTCTGTCCATGACCCAAATGCATATCAAAATCTGAAATGAGTTTAGAAAAAACCATCCATAGAAGAATGACAGGTGTGCAAAAAGGTGAAGAAATTCTTAGAAACTTTATGCACTTTGCTCAAACAAGAACACTTAAAATCTTCTTTTGTGCAGATGTGTCTCCTTCCTGCCTAATATAGAATGTTGTTTTGGAATATGCTTTAAGATGATTATAATTTTATACACAGAAACAGTGTGACTTCAGCAGACGTCCCTGCTCAATTTGTTCATTTGTAATGTCATCCTTCCCAATCATGCTTGTCTCTTTTGATATACTGCCTCTCATGAAAACTGTGAGCCCTGTAAATGCCTCTATAATGACTAGCTCACTCAAGCCCTGGTCATTGAAGGCAGCTACCATAATGCAAATAATAAATAATAATAGTGTCTGGACATAGCTATAGCAAAGCCAGTGAAGCAGTTCATGTTCCTTGATACACAGAGATTTTAATGATATGTTTGGTCAGGGTCAGACCTTTTCCCTGTATCACATGGCACTATGTCAAAGCAGGAGCTAGAGCTCAACTTCTGCAATCAGATCCATATTTGAATTTTTACAGAGTTTAGTGACTCTTTGTGAACCTACCGATCCACTCTTCCATATTTATTGAGTTAAATACTTTTTTCCTTTGTGGTCTCTATATCTCTATACCTCAGTGGTGTTACATACATGTTATCTACTCTCTTTCCTAAAAAATTAATTATTAAGCAACAGTGGCAGGCATCTTCTAAGTAATGTATTCTGAAATTTTAACAGTATATGCTTAGCTCCTATTCTTATTTCCATTTTATTTAAATACCATAACCTGCAATTCATATGCCAGAAAAAATAGTGAAGATGACTGAACAAAATTTCAAGCAATGCCTGTCAAGATTACTTAGAGGTTTGACCCTGCAAGTTCTGAACTCTTAACACAGTCATTAGAAAAACTGTAATGACATTTCCAAGATGCAGTGATTGAAGGATTGTGGTAACAATTGTTTTGAATATGTGCTTCATTAGGCTAATAGTCTCAGCTGTTAGCATTGAGATGCCTCAACTGTTGTCATCTTCCATGTATGTGCATGCAGCAGTGCAGGGCCTTGGTAAGACTTCATTTTGTAGCCACATCTTGCCAGATGCCTTTAGTATGTATGTTTCTGTGGAATGTTATGCTACTTAATAGAAATTGCCCTTGTTTTCAAGCTACCCTAGAAACAGAAAGAAGTAATTAAATTTAATAGAAACTGCAGAAACTAAACAAAAATACATGATATGTGTGCGCCCACAGACTGCATAGTTAAAGGAAACACTAATGTAACACTAGAATTAGAAAAGCAGTTCTTTAATTTCAAGGGTTGGATTGCCAGCAGTGAACTAGAAAAGGAAATGTTTTTGATACAAGACTTTTTGTATGCACTGGTTCCCTACATCAGACACACTAATTTACATTTTGGAATCATTTTCTGTTCTGATTACTTGCTCTTGCTGAGCAGTGGAGAAAAAACAAGTCAGATTAAAAAGTACAATAATAGAGCTATCTTGCCAAACTCATTGCACTCAGACAACTGCAAGGCTTCCTCCCTTTGCAGTAATTTGACTGAGAATATAACTACTGTGTTGAGATTTATGCACTGGGAATGGAGCACAGAATTATTCCAACAACTTGCCAAAATTTTGAAAGCACAAGCTTTTCAAGTCTAAAGCAGTATTACTGTTGCTTAAATGCTATTTGTAGGCAATAAGAAAACTACTGCTTAATGTATTTGGTTTCAGTACTTTCACTCTGCAGCAAGCGTGTTAACATATAAAACAACAGTAACTGGTCCTCTGGGAAATTCCAATACAGCAGAGCTCCTATTTCTGGAAAACTATTTTTATATATGGAACACTACTGGGCTCTGTAATATTTTGCTATTAGGTGAACACATTGAAAAAATTTAATTGGCATGTGATTTCAGCTGTCTTCTCAGGGGAATAGTGGTAACTTTATGTACTGATTCAGTTCACTGTACCTGTAGAACTGCTGTTAAAGGAAAACCAGTGGCTTGGATCCATTGGAGGAAGACTAATGATTAATTTTCCAACACACAAAACCTGAGAGAAACTCCTGAGTACCCTTTAAATGGTGTATCTGCCATTACCCTATATATTTCACTTAAAGAATTTTTTAAAAGAATCTATTTTCCACCATGTTGTGTGCTGTGAAGGGCTAGAATTGCCTTGATACAAAAACTGGGCCATCATGAAACTTAGTTGTTCTTGCACACCACTGATGTGGTAGACGTATGTGGTAGCTGTGCTGAGGGATTCCTTTTGCTTTGCTGAAATGTTTCTGCCCTTTGGACACCAGAAGAGGATTTACTCTTTCCCTCCTAGTGCAGGGACTGAGCTAGATACGTGTGAAAGGGATGCAGTTAATTTATTACTTCTGTCCTAAAAGTGCTTGTGAAAGATGTTTGGGGTTAAGCCTACATCTGATCCAAAATTTACTGAAAGCCCTTAAATTAAGTCAAGCTTGGGCTGACTTGCAAGACTGGCACTTGTTTTTTGGTCAAGACACTTTTTCATGTTGAATACAAAGGATAGGCAAGATGTGGTTCTTTGTTCTTCAACTTAAATGAATAGGCTCCAGGATTCAGGTGGATGGTGATTCTGACAGCTTTCAGGACAAAAATGTCCTGCATAGATAAAACACTCCTTTAAATCAGATACCTTTTCTCTGCAGTCATTACATTAGGTGAACTGTTATGATTCAGTGAATGGCTGAAGCTATTTTTTCATGTACCATGCCAGGCAGCCTTGCTATTTGTCTCTATTAGGACTTTCCATACCCTAAGTAGGGTGGCCATTTACTCATTGTAGTGCTAATTATACTCTGTTGTGATACTTAGTCCCTCCTTGCCACTGTATTCTTCTTTTTCTTCATTCAAAATGCAAATTTCTCTCAGGTGAAAAATTTCTATAAATTTAGATGTGTGTTTTGTTGTTTTTTTTTTTTTTTTTCCTTTTCCTGAGACCTAGGCAAATAAAAATATGCTCTTCCCAAATGCAGACATCTCTTCTTAGGTGATCCCTGCTGCTTAGACATTTGCAGGTCTTTAAACTCCCTCCCTTTAAACCGTGTCTGCTTGTGCTGTGCCTCTTGTTATGGCATTGCCTTGCTAACCCCTTATATTTCATTGTTTCCCTGTGCTTATCCTGCCTGCATCATCTTTCCTCAGCCCTGCTAGAGTTTTCTTACAAAATTTTCAGAGCTTTCTGTAAGTGTTCACACTGGGCTATGCACAGTAAGCTCCCACATACTTGCAGAACAGGTAGAATAGACACTTGATATTCTAATGCAAGAATTTTAATCCAGTGATGGAGGTTAATCTAAGCATGTTAATTCTTATATGGCTCAGAGGAAGTCAGGCTGGACGCAACTGGCAGAAATTTTGGGCAGGAGCTCTCAGCTGGACAAAGAGAGTAGATTCCAAAGCATTGTTTTAATTGATACTAGTAACAGCAGTGTTCAGTGGTGGAAACATGGATTTCTTTCTGTAACTTGTTCCCACCATCTACTGATTATCATGACAGCTGATCAAGCTGGGAATCTTAGAGGCAGTAGTTGAACCAAACTACGAGCCTTTGTCCTTGGCCAGAGAGCTAGAGGTGGCAGGAAAACAGAGATGGTACAGGAGCAGAAGAGCTGCTGGTAACAATCTAAACTCAGTTCCTTCATGTCCATGCCAAGCCTCTTATGTGCTGCTGCATAGCTTGAAATAGAAAAAGAAAGGAAACCCTGTCTTGCTGCCTTATAAGTGTAAAGCATCCACGAGTCAGATAAGTTCCTGTAGTGCCCTGAATTGTGATCTACTCCCTTTGGATATAACGGGTAGACAGGGCCACCACACTGCCCCTCAGCACTGCCTGCCTGTCCTTTTGTGTGTGTGGGGCAGGCACAAGGGGGGGATTATTTGGAAAGTTGGAGAATAGGAGTGACTGTCTGAGAGGCCTCCTGAATTTGAGAATAATTTTTGTGTTGCTTGGGGGAATCACTGCATGAAAGATGTAGCTGTTCATGGAGTATCAGATAAAGAGCAGGCTCCATTTCCTCTGTTAGCTGGCTAAAGGGATGAGTGTTAAATACATCTTTTCTAGATTCCCTTGGAAGATGATGGCCCATCATGGTGGAGTCCCTTCTGGAGTTGCCCCAGGTTATTCATCCTGCATGTGTTCAGCACCTCTCTGTTTATTTTCCTGCAATGGAAATGATCATCATGGGAAGTGGACATCACATGTCCTTCCAGTGACTAAAGAGCAGCATAACTGACTAGCTGACCTAGGTTTTAATATGCTTTTAAGAGTATCTAGTTTTGATATTTCCTCTTCTCTCTTTTTTTAAATTTTTATTCTTTTTTTTTCTTCTCTCTCCCCATCTTGCACCACCCCCCAGCCTCCTTCCCCTTCCAAACTGGCCTTTTCAGCAGAGAGAAATAAGCTTAGGAGAACTACAGTTCCAGCTCTTGAAACTTATCCCTTATCTACCTCTCCTCTAGGAACACTTGAGAAAGGTCACACCTCACAGCTTCTGTAACACTGGACAGAAAATTCAGGGATTAATTAAAATGAAAGAGTGAAAATCTGCCTGTCTTCAAGTCTTTTTATCCTTATCACCTTTCTGTGAGAAAAGTAGAGACCTTTGAGAAAAAATCCTGCCTATTCATGGACTGTGTGTTTTGAGAGGGAAGGGAAAGAAATGCAAGATTGCTATGGGGAGCAGACTTGACAAATTATGCTTTCTAAAAATTTTGAGTTTCCACAGTCTTTCTTCCATCTCATTTGTCCTAAAATTTAGTAGGAATATTAAACATTAGACTGTGAAATTTTGCAGATGAAACAGGGATGGACTCTGAACAAAGTGTTTCTTAAAATATCTACTAGTTTTATGCATATAGAATTCAAGTGAGAATGCTTTGGGGATGTATTAATGGTAACAGTGGAGAAACAGTACATTTGATCAGTGTCTCAGTGTTTGCAAGGTATCATATTAAAGTGAAAGTTTTTGTATTTAGGAAAATACTTTTTTCCATGGCACACTAATTTTTTTCCCCTAGGGTTTTTTTGGCTTTTTCTGTTTGGATTTTTTGTTTTGCAATAGAAGTATGTCAAATAGTTTTCATGTACTGAAGAATATTTTAACATATGTTAACCAAACATAGGCTTTGGGGGTTTTTTCAGTTTGTTTATTGAATTTGAAACTATAACCATATAATTTCAAAGTAGTATATTGAGAAAAGCACTTTAAAGGTTAACTAATAAACCATAATTTTGAAATAATAAAAGAGAATAGTTTGAAGTAGATCCTCTGTAAGGGCATACATTTTGCTTTGACACTCCACAGAATTCAAACTCTTCCTTTCCTGACAAGGTATTACAACTTGACTTTTCATGAATTCCAGAAATAATTTGAATTTCAGCTCATGCTCGTTTTATTTCTGCATGTATTAATATTCCTGGATTTAGATTCTGGTCAATAGAGTTAATGCCACAAATAATAAGGCTGCATCCAGCTTTTGTCAATCAGAGCTAAGAGCTTTCTTCTCTGCTTGAATTGAAGTCTCTTTGCTATCTCTTATTAACTTCTATTAGTCTCATTATTAAGTCTTTAATTTTGCCTAAATATTTGAAGTTATAAGAAAAAAATGCCTTAAGACCTGAATAAAGTTTTGGATCTGAGTTCTACAGATGAGAACTATGCTAAACTCTGGCTCAGACTTACTGTGAAGGGTCTCTCTAGAGAAGGAGGTAAAAGAAAAAGCCATGAGCAGTAGAACAAAACCAGTAGGGTGCCTTTCCTTCTGGCTTCTCTATTGTAGAGAGATCATGCAGCAAATTCTTCTGGCATATGAAGCACACAAACATTAATTCTTAGGAGCATGTGGGTCAAAGTACTGACTAAAATTGTATGTATCTTAAACATCTTAGATACCACAAAGCCATATCCTTTTATGTCTGAAATGAGTGAGTGCTTTGAGTGGCTTGGTACAAATGCTCTGTGGTGTACACATTCAAATTAGGCAAAATTTTGTTGATTTGGTTGAATTTGTAAATTTACAAGTAAAACTGCGTCCAAGCAACTGCAAGATAACTCATCAAGAAGTTTCCATCAGGTGATATAAGTTAGTTGTCTAACTAACTTTAATTAAAGAGATATAACTATTGTTTATAAAAATGAACTTCATTTTTTTGCTAAAAAATTGCACAGGATGTCAGCAGTTGTGTTGATTTCTTGGGGAGAAAATTACTGTGTCAGCTACTTGATGTATTTTTAAATGTTATTTCTGGTGGTTTTTTCTCAGTTTTGATGGAAAGTTTCACAGAACTAGACTGAAATGATACATTTTTTCCCCAGAATTTCTCAGATTCACACAAAACGATTTATTAGACTGTTCCCAGCAAACACTAAATTTAGGTTTAAGAACACAGAAAAAAACTCAAGATTTATTTAGTTCTAAAGACCATATAATATGGGAGGGGTGGAACTACGTAAATATAAACTGAAGTTGCAATACATTTTATACAACTTTTCTAAAAGGTAAATGTCTGGGCCCAGTTCCACTGCAGTGGGCACAAGGAGATACAAACTATTGCCTAATATTTATGTCACTGTAGCACTCAGCTGTGTTGAGCCTGCTCACTCTTATGACAAAGCTTAGTCCTTGACAATAAAAATCAGAGAATTTTAATTCTCTCATTTTTTAAATTCTCTACACCCAGAGTGGCCTCAGTTCAAAGGAGCCCTAAAATCATCTAGTCCCAATCCCTCTTTCACTAGACCAGGTTACTCAGAGCCCCATCCAGACTGCCCTTGGACACCTCCAGGGATGGGGCATCCACAGCTTCTCCAGACAACACATTCATTCCAGTGCCTCACCACCCTCCAAGTAAAGAACCTCTTCCTAATATTTAATTTAAATTTACTCTTTTTCAGTTTGTAGCCATCCCCGCTGTTGATGTTCTATCAGATTTCTAAAGTCCATACCTCTTTGGTGTATTCTCATGGCTGCAGAACTTCACTGACTCCTTCTGCTGCATGCTGTTCTCTCTCAGGCCATGGCTCCTCCAAGGCTCTCCCAGACTGGCTAACCCACTCTCTTTAATCCCAGTCATCTTCATTGGTCACAGCTGCAGCCCAATTAAGGACATCACAGCTGCAGCCCATCAAGGGCAACCGGGATCTCCCGGGGCAAAGCCTCTATACAGATATTCAAATACATTTCCTCTACTATATCACTCTTATTAGTGTAAAAAGTCTCTCCTCATTTTTCTTGTAGGCTCCCTTCCGGGTACTGGAAGGCCACAGTTAGGTCATCTCGAAGTCTTCTCTTTTCCAAGCTGAACAATCTGAAGAAGGCAAGATCAAAAACCAAAACCTAAAAAACCAGAAATACAAAAAGAAGCTGAAAACTCTCTAAATCTAAAAGTCTGTAAGTCTGTTTGTTACTTTTTTTGGTTTTGTTTGGTAGGGTTTTTTTTTTGTTTTTCCTTTTGTTTGTGTGTGGGGTGTTGATTTTTTTTTTTTTTTGCCTGCATGTAGCAGTAGAGAGCCCTAGCACAAGATTAAGAAGAGAGCATGGTCACCTTGGAGGATGGTTCAGGGAGACAGCACTGGCCCTAACAGGTGCTCTGGGAGAAGAGAAGCCTTGTTGAGCACCTGCTGGTCTTACATAGACAGATAACACCACAGGGATGAACAGGCTGATCCCAAAGGTTTGTGTCTGGGTAAGAAGCTTAAAACTGGGAAATATTCTAAGTGACATCTGGTATGTTGTTTATTATTTCACAAGTAGATAGTGGTTTTCCTCCAAGAAAAAGGAATCTTATCAATTGTCCCGATTTTCTTCTAAGGACAGAAACAATCTACTAGTTATCATGACAACCTGATTTATTAACCTCACACCCCAAGAATCCAGCCCATCTCTAACAGATTAGAGATGGGATTTTCTCATACTGAAACTATTTTAGTCTGATGTTGTGAGGTTGTATTTTTGAAGGAGTAGCCAAGTTCTGTGTGTAATGTGTCTTTCAAACGCCTCTGAGACTGAGTCTCTACAATATCCTTTTTTAGAAAAAGTGAGTAGAATCTGCCTCTAAGCACTCAGGCTCTCTCTGTGGACTTCACCTGGATCTCTCAAGAGATTTGAATTTGCATTTCTAGGCTAGAGTGAAAGTAAGGCAAATCTCTGGTTTTACAGAAATTTATATTTATACTGCTTGTCTCTACCAGCACCTTTGCTATGCCACACTTTAAATTCTGTTAGAAACAAGTTATATGATTGCATTCTTGCATTTACTGCTCCTGAATTTCCTCATAATGTTTATTTAGAGATCTCAGTCTATGTGAAAGCCGTGTTGTTTCCTTACAGAAATACATATCTGAAATAAGAACTTCAGAATTTTCTAGTCCAAAGCAATGCTAGTAGTAAACAGATGAGAAAACAC
This sequence comes from Agelaius phoeniceus, assembly GCF_051311805.1. Classification (NCBI taxonomy): domain Eukaryota; kingdom Metazoa; phylum Chordata; class Aves; order Passeriformes; family Icteridae; genus Agelaius; species Agelaius phoeniceus. Next base: position 28,304,291 of record NC_135267.1, read on the forward strand.
TTTTTCAGTGTCTTATTTTCAGTTTTCATTTTTTATGTCTATAAAAAGTTTTCTTTGGTTGTAGATGAATGACAAAAAGAGGGGATAACTGTGGTGTAAAGTTGGAGATTATATGACAAGCTTTTAAAGAAGCAGAAGCTGCAAAATGAAAAGCAGATATTTGGAGGAATGGTGCATGCACCTCTGATTCACAAAGGGTTTAGTTTTTCATAGTTCAGGTGGGGCTAAAGTGCTTTCAGGGAATTGTTTGAGGTCTTTGCATTCTAGAAATATTGGCAATACAACACAGTTTTTTTTTATTCCTATGTCCATGACCTAAAGAAGTTCAAATACACCACATATGTAGATTGCTGATGCTATATAATAAATAGACAAATAAAAAAGACCTTTAACATCTGTGGAATTTCTGTGTTTGTTAGGTTATTTTCTCAAGTGACAAATCATTCTGTCAATATTTTTAAAACTCCTAATAAAATAGTGTATTGATCCAAATCAACATATGAAAAATTTTTGGAATTTTGAAGATCTTTTTTATTATTACCCCATGCAAATAAACTTAAAAAAAAAGTCTGTAAAAATGGAATTGAGAATATACTCTATATCCAGCTAATTTTCAAAATCAGCTTTACTTTTTTGTAGAATTTTGATGGTTTATCAAAAACTGAGAAATATTAGAATGAGTAGAAATAACTTCTAAGAAGTCTAAATATTTCCCAAAATCTGCACCATACTTGTCGATTTAAACTTGAAGTTGCTTATCTATATTTAGGAAAAATGTAGTGAAAGATCAAATAATGGGGTAATTTAAAATTAATTTATTTGATATAAAATTATATTTTTTTAAACTCCTCACATTTCATTATTATTATGTTGCTATCTATTTTTGCAAATTTTCTGGCACGAAAATTGGTTATGAGAAAGTATTACCAGTTGAGTGATTAGTAGATGAGAGACAAAGCATGACATGGCAATGGAAGAAGAACAGTTTGATTGATCTTTACTCCAGGGTCTATGAATATTTGGGATTCTGAATAACATTGAAATGCTGTGGAACAGCATATAGAAAATGTGCTCCTGTGGTCAGAAAGGCTAACTTTGTTGTAGAAAGACTTGCTCCTCTCTCAGACAGGCCTGGGGATCTGCAAACTGAAAAAGATTGAGAAATACCCGTAGCTCTACAAAGGAAATCATCCCTTATTGTGCTGTCTGAAGTTGTTTTGACCTTACTCTGCAAACAGACTAGAAACTTTTATAAAATAACTAATATCACAGTAGATTTTAGCTTTGAAGGAGATTCTAGTTTGTTAAGGAAAATAAGAGCTCACAGTGGTGGGGAAGGGAATAATTTTTCCTGTTTATCTCAGGTAGAAGAGGCCTAAAGGTGCACAGTTGAGTAGGTGGGGATTTGGCATATGCTCATTTGTCATTTCATGTGGGCTAGCTTTAGTCTCTAAAATATTTATTACTTAATCCAAAAAAAGTAATAATAGTAATGCTGTAACATTTCTCCAGCTGTGTTCCCTCTGCAGGGTAATTACTTGTGATGAGTGCCTGGGGGTATGTTGGTCCCAGCTTGAATCTTTGGCTGGAGAGAAATTGATGAAGATGGCTTTTACCTGAGCTCCAGACCAAGAGCTACTGTGGAAATATTTAAATGACAGAAAAGCTCTAATAAGATTTCAAATCTCAGAACCTTTAATTGCAAGATTAATGGTTTTCACGCTAGGAAAAGTAACTGAAATGTCACTTCTAGTTGTTTGTACACTCATTCATTTATTCACTTGGCTAACTAACTTGAGCCAGGTACAGCACTTCCAATAAAGCTAAAGTTGTAATTTCCTTTCTCTGTGGTTATAGTCCCTTTGAAAATGTACAGTGTAGGCTGGGAGTGATTCAGCTACCTCAAACATTTAGACACAAAATGTTCTGTAGAAATACAAAGCCCATATATCAAAAAGGAGGGCACTACTTCTTAACAAGTCTATTTTCCAAAAGGCCTAAATGGGACACAGAGGAAGGAAATTAAGGAATTCTGAGAATCTCTGACATGTGACAGGTGAGTTCCATTTTGGTCTCTGGTTTGACAAGGTCTGAAGGAAACCCTTCATGTTTATTGATGCTTCTTTTTAAACCTTCTGGCAAAACTATGATTAATGGGTGAAAAGAAGTCATTAAAGTCATTGTATGAAGTAGTACTGTCCAGAGTTAAAGATGGCATGTACTACTAATAATCTCTCACATTTCTGTTCACAATGACCTGAATGATGAATATGCTGAATTGGTCATGTGTTGCCTGGAAAGCACAGCCACAATTTTACACACTTCATATCTCTAGGCTATCCTCTTACATGGGGATAAATTAATATTTTGCTCCCACTGACGGGTGCTCCAATGCCACTAATGAGCAGACTGATGCTTGTTTTAGAAAACCAGGCCACCATTTCTCAGGTGTAAACCCAGAATGACTTACACAAATGCATCTGTTAAGCAAAGTCCTTATTCTTTCCAGTTCTTTATTTGTTCCTTGTGGCAGTGTGTATGTGACATAATTGGGATCCTGCATAGTAGGAGCAAAATCCCATCTGTCTGAGGCATCTATAATTGGTTGCTGTCTCACTGTTTCAGAGAAGTAGCTCATCTGAATGATAACCTTTCCTTTCACCACTTAAAACTGTATCTGTATCATACATTGAATAATAGGTTAAAAATTTCATCACTGAAAATAACATCTTCAGGATAATTTTTACCCAGGTGAAAATGTTAACAGGGTTGGCAATACTCATTGTTGTGCGCTTTTTCAGTGTATACCTCACCAAGGCATAGGAATGCCAGAGTGAATTTTCAATAGGCATAGTTAATAGTATCCAACATGCTTCAGTGGCACTACTCTGAAGAGCAGCCTGTAGCTGTAATAGCACAATAGGTAGGACCAGGGGGATCAATAGAACATTTTAAGCATGACCTCACATTCAGTCTTGAATTCTTATTGCATGATCATATGCAGGTATAGGCATTATGAAGTCTTGCATATCCTGTGGAAAATGACTACCTTATCAGAGATGGTTGGGGCAATCAAGTGTAGCACCATCTGCTTAGTCAGTCCTTAAGTTAATCAAACCATGCAGTCACTGTTGATGAAATCAAGCCTTCTAAGGGGTCCCCAGCATTCCATGTAACAAGAGTCACAGAGGTACATGGGATGCCCAAGTCCAGGCTCTTCTCTGGACAGTGGGAACCTGATTGAGTTATGGGTTTTTATATCTGATAGGGAAACTTCTGCACAGAGTTTTCTTTTGGATCTGCACTTACCAAGGTGCTGAAGCTTTATATCTTCCATGGACACTAACTACATGCAGGTCTTCTTTACACTACAGGGCCAAGCGTCTGTCAGGGACTTGTACTGTAACAGGTGTTAGAGTATAACACTGCACAACTGGTCTTGGCAAACATCTCAGGGCTGAGGACTTGTCATTTTGCTGAGGCTGCAGGTAAAGGTTTTGTACTGTTCTGTGAGGGAGAATGATGTGTTGTGTGTAGGGTGTTTCATTATCAGATGGAGGCAGAAAATTCCTTCTGGGGACTTAGAAGCTGTTGCTGTGTGGAAACATGCTGTGTGAACAACAGGCTGTGACCAACGCATTAACTTGACATTTTCCTGCTATTGGGGTAAGACATTTATGAGAAAGCACATATTTTTTGTTAAAAGCATACCTACTTTATTCCTAAGCAATTTCAGAACTAATAAGTATTATACTACCTACTTGGTTGGGCTTTTTTATTTCTGGAAATGGTGATGTTTTTATTATGATCCATTATTACAACTTCTGTTTTACTATTTTTGCTGCAGATATTTCTAGAAACTTGATTAGCAGACAGCATTCATGTCTCAAATAACATAAAACCCTGGAACACAAACTGAAGTAAGGAAGTATAGCACACACTGGAGGGTGATGGCAGAAGGGAACTGGAGGGTAATTACAATAAAAGCAAGCAGTTGTTTAAGCTTTGCACAATGTGGTGATCTTGAAGCATCTGGAAATTTGTTTTCATAAACAAATAACATCTGTCTCTCTTCATTGTTGTATAACCTAACCTTTTGTTAAGGAAACTTCAGATATATTCCTCAACAAGTAGTTGCCTGATTTCTTTAAGGCAATAACCAGAAGTGAACGTAGAAGGAGAATATGAAGAAGCAATAGCCATGCTAACTTATTCCTGGAGAACACCCTTGATGACATTCAGATACAAGGGCAAATATGCTCAAATTGAAGCAGTTTATGCAAGAACATAGCCATGTACAGATCAACATAATTTGATAAAGTGATTTGAAATGCAGCATGGGCATGAATGAAGAAACATCCCATTGCTCTTAGCATAAGGAGCTGGTCTGTGATGAAGAGGCATCTAGTTTGTTATTAGTTTTGCTACTAAGGTCTACAAACTCATAGCATTGAAAATTGTATTTCAGGCACTGTGTCTTTGGTAGCATGAACACAGGTTGACTGGAATGGTAAGTGAAAATGCAGTTATGGTTAACTGGAGAAAAGCTGTTTTAATGACCTTCCTCTTCTGCTTCATGGATCTCCTTGAGCTGCATTGTGGCTTGGTCACTGTCCCATCAAATGACATAGTCCAAAGCTGTGTTTCCAACACAACTGTCTCACGACTGGCCTGAAGCAGCAAGGCTCCCTTTCTTGATGGTTTCAGGAAAATGATGCTCGCCAAAAGAGTTTGATGGAAAGTTATTGAAAGGTAATATATCATCAGATCTAACACAGATTGCTCCAGGATGAAATTGAACGTGTTAATTATTGTCATTTGAGAAGACCATTTGACAATGGAAAAAAAAAGGAATTTTAAAATGTTAGCGTATCTAACCCATCCTGTAAGATTTGCACGAAAAGTTCAGGTTTTTCTAAGGATGCTAGTTATAATACATTTGGATTGTTGATGATAGATTAATACAGCTTGCTATTTTGAAATGGAAAATAAGTTGATCTTTATGTTCTGGGTCAAATTTTGTATGCAAAATCCTAACTGATATCAATCTGGAGAATGATATTCATATTCACCTCTGTGCCTTCATGTACTAATGTAACAATTATATCACGCTCTTTTGTATAACTAGCATGTTTAATGCATCTCAAAAATGCCTTCTCATGCCAAAAGGTCCTTCAGCAAAGGCATTCTGTACATTTCAAAAGTCAAAAGCAATTTGTTTAAATAACCTGTAACCTAACATGTTTCATGCTGCTAGAAATCAGTAAGTCTGCTCTCCAGCTCATAAAGCCAACACTGAAGTTTAATTTAGGAAAACATGGTTTGAGGACAGTACTTTAGTATGACTCATATTAGAGGAATGTGAAGATGTTTGACACTGTGGATGTGTATCCACTCTGTGTGATTTCCTCTATGTGTGTTTGCATTAATAGAGACATTTTTCAAGTATTTTGTTTTTGCTTAAGCAACTGACCAAATATTCTATAATACTGGCAGACAAAATAGTCTATAAAATTCTTTCAGTAGCTGGGAGAAGTCTCACAGTCACTGGCACTTGTTGTTATGGAGGACTTGAACTTACCAGATATATTCTGGAAATACAACACAGCAGAGAGAAAACAACCCAGGAGGTTTCTGGAATATATGGATGAGAACTTCCTGACACAGCTGGTGAGTGAGCCAAGGGAAGGTGCCCCTCTGAACCTGCTGTTTGTGAACAGAGAAGGACTGATGAGTGATGTGGTGATCAGAAGCTGTTGTGTGCAGAGTGCACATTGCCCTTCTCTGGACTTGCTCCAGCCCCTCAATGTCTTTCTTGTCATAAGGGGCCCAGAACTGGACACAGCACTCCAGGTTTGGCCTCAGCAGTGCTGAGTACAGGGGGACAATCCCTTTGTTGTCCTGCTGGCCACTCTATTGCTGATATGGGCAAGGATGCCATTGGCCTTCTTGGCCATCTGGGCACTGTTATGAATGGATGTGGGGCTTTAGATAAGTCCTTGCCTTTTGCCCAGGCCTCTGGCAGCAGGCTTTATTGAGGCAGCCAGCATCCCAAAACCCACTCTCATTCACAGGTTCTTTAGTAATTGCTGATTTGGTCTATTATAGAATGATTTATTTATTTAATAGACAGAAAACAGACATAAGACCAAAAACAAACTAAATACTACACAGGAATAAGGACAAAAAGGAAACTACTAGTGAATATATACAGCACAAGGTTAAGGTGCCTATTAATGCTACAGCTAGTGAAGAAGTAATGTAACTTAGGATTCAATGTATCTTACCATTCACTTGTTGGTGGGGCACACATTGAGATCCCTTCCCTCAATTGCCAGGGAAGTAACCACGGAACCTGTGCACAGATGCTGGGGAGAAGTCTCAAACACTTTCAGGGTGTGTGTGTGTAGAAAGCTTCTGCCTCTGTCATAATTGGTGTGTTTTTTATAGTTTGTAAACCAGTGTCTTTAATCAAGAATTTTTCTTTTATCTCTTCCAACGTCAGCTCTCCAGACTAAGATGTTGATTCTTAGCTGAGGTCAGAGCCCTTTTGGCACCAGAGATGATCCCTTTCTGGCCCTTTCAGCCTGGGCTATCTCTTTATTCACCATCTGTGCATAAAGCACCTGTGGTAGAGAAGGGAGAGGGGTGGATGTCCTGCCACAGGCACACAATGGATCATGTTCAGCTGCTATCAACCACCACCCCCAGGTCCTTTTCCTCCAGGCAGCTTTCCAGCCACTCTGCCCCGGCCTGTAGCTCTGCATGGGGTTGCTGTGACCCAAGGCTCACACCACAGAGCCTTACTGAGCCTCAGACAATTGGCCTTGGCCCGTCGATCCAGCCTGTCCATATCCCTTCCTACCCCTCAGCATATCAACACTCTTTCCCGACTCGGTCTTATCTGCAAAGTGACTGAGGGTGTCTTTGATCCTCTCACCCAGATAATGAATAAATATATTACCCAGCACTGGGAATAGATGGCCTAGCAAAATAAGTACTGTTATACATAAGGAAAGTACTACAAAAATACAAATATATACTGCAATGACCTTGCCAGGAAATCAAGGCAAGGTTAATGCTTCCCAGGTCACATATGTCACTTTTCTGCATAATGCTATTTCCTTGGAAAGAGAAACTTCAAATGGCTGGCAAGTGGCTGAACTGAAAACTGTTGCAGACTGCTGAGCCCTGGTAAATCTGTATACAGCTCTTGAGTGAAAAGGCGCAGAGGAAGTCAGTTAGAAATGATGAGGCAATAATTCCTGCTTGGAGACACCAGGGAGAGAGGGAGGAAAGCTTTGTGGCCTGTCTGCTCAAGTAATGAAACTTCTCAGCTACTGCAGTTTTTAGTCTGAGGGGAAGGTGGGATACTGGTTAAGGGAAAGAATTGTGTGAAATTGAGAGCCAGAGTAGGGAAGAGGTTGAGATCATGGTTTTGTTATGGCTTCCTGCCCATTTCTCCTCTTGGATATGAAGGTAGGGAAAAGCCATGAGACGCGTGGGCAGTGTAAGAGTGCATGTGGGCACCGAGAGTACAGCCACATGGTAGAAAAAGTTGACATTAAAACTCAGTGTTACATTCAGTGGCTTTTGTCTTCCCCCAGTAGCTCAAGTCAAACCCAGTCAAAATTACTATGTTGGAAATCCCTTAAAAGAGCTCCAAAACTAAAAGAGTATGTCAGTTTATTGGAGAGTTTACTGGTGATTTCATTGGGGATCAGTTTTGGCAAGCTTTGGTCCATGTCCCTCCACTTCATGGCATCCCATGCCTTTTGATGGCTTTCACTTTGGTGAAGATTTTTTTTTTTCAGTATCCATGCCATGTCTCTCCCTCAAAGTTGTGTCTTCCTCCTTGATTTTTTCCCCTGCTTTTGCAATATCTGTGAGGTTAGTTTTGGCATGTTTTGGTTCTTTGCACTGCACCTAATTTCCTCCCAGACCATTTTCTTGTAGTCACTAAATGTCCCAATTTTCAGGTTTTTTTTTTTTTTCAATTGCATTTAATTTGATCATATCTCCATTCCAGAGTGTTTGTAAGCCCTTCTTTTCTGTTTCCAAGATTTCAATGGGGATCAATTTTGGCAAGCTTTGGTCGATGTCCCTGCACTTCATGGCATCTGATGCCTTTTGGTGGCTTTCACTGTGGCGAAGATTTTTTTTTTTTCAGTATCACTGCCATATCACTCATGTCTTCCCCTCAAGGTTCTGTCTTCCTCCTTGATTTTTTCCCTTGATTTTGCAGTATCTGTGAGGTGAGTTTTGGCATGTTTTGGTCCTTTGCACTGCAACTCATGTAATCAAGGTCCATTTCCTTGTAGTCACTAAATTTCCCATTTTTTTCTTTCTTTTTTTTTTCAATTGCATGTCTTTTGATCATATCTCCTTTCCATAGTGTTTATAAGCCTTTCTTTTCTGTGTGCAAGATTTTGTTTCCTTTCCCTTTCCCTTTCCTTTTTCCTTTTGCCCATCACTTTTGCCCCCCCATATTAGTTTCCATTAGAGTGTTACAAGTTACAGAATTTATATTTTTCACCCCAAGTCATTTAGATACTTCTTATTTAATATTAATGCTTTTTAATTCATAAGATTTGTCTTAATATTGGGCTTCTTTTTTTAATACAAGGAAAACCTAAGCATCAGATTACTTAGCTGAAGGTAACACCTGAAATAAACTGTTTTACCAGGAATAAAGGCCCATTATCATTCTCCCTGGACATTTTTCTTATGGATTTTCAAATGTCTCTGTTAGCAGAATTTAGTTCACTTTACCCTCATGGGAAATATATTGAAAATACTATAAAGTGAGCACAGAGTGAAGAATTTTTTATCTCGTAATTCAACATGATTGTCAAATACGACATAGTGCAGAAAAAGGAGAAAATAAATATATTTGAAGTGATCATTTTGCTTCTTTAAGAACAGATTTTCAGGTCAGATACCAAATGAATGAAAAAATTTCTGTATTTTAGATTTAGTTTTAAGCTGAGATATGAAGCTGGTCTAAAGTTTGTTTCCCTCAACTCTGCAAATTACATCAAGAGGGTCAAGACTTCCTATAAGGGTTTTGATACTCTTTTCCTCATTGTCTTAAAAAAAATTATTTTTATCATATATTTCTGTAAAATCTCACTAATAATATTTACTCACTTCACAGCATTAGAGTGATTGTCAATTAATGAATATTTGCAAATCACAACAATATACTCATACTCTGCTTCCCTCTCTGTAGCTTCATTTCTAGGCAAATTACAGCTGCTAAATATCATATGTATTATCATAAATATGGTAATTTATGCCATAAATTTACAGCCACCTTATTGTTTTCAAGAACTATATATAAAAGAATAGAAATCATTATTAATAAACAGTTATTGCAATGGTTTTATTCAGTATACATTCAACTCTTCAGTTCTCAGAAGAAGTGATGAAGTGATGTTATGTCCAGAAATCTTTCAGAGATTGGTTGGTGTTGAAAGATACCAGAAGGTATCAAACTGTTGAGCTGAATTTGGGGAGTATTTTTTTACACAAAACCTATATCCCTGGTGCCTGATACAGAGTCATAGAAGCTTCATGGTGTTTTAGGTTGAGAGAGACTATCTAATCTTCTGAATATCATGGGCCATTAAGTATCAGACAGTAACATTGCAGTGAAGCCCTTAGTTTCAGTGAAACTTTTCTTTCAGCCTAGTCCTGACTTGAAAATCTGAATATTGTGAGAATCTAGCATCTTCCTCCGTAGTATGTTCCTACTCACTCTCCCTGTTAAAAATGTATGCTTATTTTCTAATTTAAATTTTCTGGCTTCTGCTTCCAGACAATTGGTTCTAGCTGTGTATTCCTCTGCTTGTTTAAAGTCCCCTTTGGTACATGAGTATTTTTTCCTCATGAAAGCATTTATACACCTTAATCTAGTCACATCCTAGTCTTCTTTCCTGACAAGATAAACAGACCAAGCTGGAAGAATGACATTTTCTCCAGTTCTTAAATGATTTTTGTGTTTCAACTCTGCTCACAGACTACTTTAAGAAGATCCCTTTTTAAAATGTGGACACTGGAGCTCTGTGATGGTGAGTGAAGTTCCCCTGGGGTTGCAGTTTCAGACAGCCTAAAATTAGGTTTCTGCTTTGACTTGTCTGTTCCATAATTATCCTCCATTCTCTATAAAGAAGCTTAGAGAAGCAGGTCAGGTATCCCCAGGGCTGAAGTTAATTTTTGTGATTACTTCCCTCCACTCCTCCACTGCTGGCCTTTCTTTACTTCTTTTCACCACAGTATCTCCCTAAGTGCTCAACTCTTTGGCCTCTGAAGTCCTTTGTGGGAACCAAGTTTAAATCAGACTAAAACTTTAGAGACAATAGATAGTCCTGCTGATTCAGAGCTGTCAGCTTGGAAACAAAGAGGAAGAGAAAGAACTAGTACCTAAGTTTTGGCTGGGATAGTTATTTTTGTTCCTAGTGGTTAATGCAGTGGTGTGTTTTGGATTTAGGATGACAATAATGTTGATAACACACTGATGCTTTAGCTGTTACTGAGCAGGGCTTACTCTGACTCAAAGATTTTTCAGCTTCTCATGCTGCCCTGCCAGTGAGGGGGTGGGGGGTGCACAAGGAGCTGGGAGGGTAAATGTCCAGGACAGCTGATCCAAACAGACACAAAGTGTATTCCATACCATAATCAGCACTCTACTGAGCAATAAAACTAAGGGCAATTGGCCAACAAGATGGGGCAGCCCTTTGCTCAGGGATGTGCTGGGCATCAGTCAGTGCATGGTGGGCAACTGCATTGTACACCACTTTGTTTTATATCTTCTCTTTATAATTAATAATATTTTTCTTTCCCTTTAGAGTGTCTGTCCTTATCTCAACCCACAAGATTTACCTCTTTCCCTCTTCTCTCCCTCTCTCCCCCTTCCCACTGGAGGGGAGTGAGAGAATGGCTGTGTAGTGTTTCATTGCTGGCTGAGGTTTAAACCCCAACAGTTCTTTTTGGTACCCTGAATCAGGTTCAAAGGGTTGAGATGACAGAGCTGACCAGAGATTTGTTAAAAAATTTTTGTTTTACAAGTTCATTATTAGTTTAATAGCTGCTGATCACCCTGTTGATTTATCTGCTCTCAGAGAATTTATGCTTGTTCTCAGGGTTATGTTATGTAAGACCTTACTTGCTGTATATGTTCCCTGTTGTGCTGTTTATCATCCCTGGGGGCTGGATTAAGGTTATCATTTTGCTCTACTGTGTAACACTGGCTTATGATATCATAAAATTAGTGGTTGTGAAACTAATCTGGTATTTGTACTGAGCATTACTCATCTCTGTACTTTGGGAACCATCTCTCAGAAACCATTAACGATTACACTCCACCTTTTCTCCTCAGAGAGCTGATCTGTGGGGGAGACAAGAGGGAACACTCCCCTGCTACTTCACCTTCCCCTTCTCCTCCAGGCTACTTACGATAGCTCTTGAGAATTTTGAATCCTTGGGATGTTCAAACAAGCGTGTTCCTACTGCTGTCTCTCGACTGAATTTCAGGTCTTGTTTAAGATTAAAAAAATATTTAAAGATTCCACCCTGAGATCTATCCAAGGCTGGATAGTTATGAGTGACAGGATGTGTGGGATAGTATGGGCAGGAATCTAGGTGAGTGGACACCTGCAATATTTTGGGACTTCACCCCTAAAAAAGCACAGAATCCAGAAAATCCACTGCAGCAACCACAACAGGCACAGGGGCTGCTCAACCCCCTGCAACAGGCACTGCAGCTTCTCCAACCCTGGCAAGTATAAAGCTGAGCCAGGGTACCAACCCATACTGATAACAGTTGCCCCAGCATACATGAGAAGAACTACTGGATGCAAAAGTGAGCTTCTTTAATAAGGGAAGAAACCCCTACAAAAAAGAAGGAGATAAGGCAGGATTCTCCAAGTGCCATCATAAGAACAAGAGGAGGAAGTGAAAAAACTCATAAACAAGGCAGTCACCACCTGATCCCTATCCCTGAGAGAGCTGTGGGATATGTGAAAAGATTTCAGCATCATCCAGACCAGTATATTGTCACCTGATTGCTCCAATGCTAGGATAGCAGGACCAGTGACCTGCAATTAGAGGGGAGAAAAACCAAGCAGCTAGGATCCCTTCCTAGACAAGGAATTGACAAAGTAATTGGAAAAAGGGCACAAGACCTCAGACTCTGGATGTGACTTCTATTAGGCGGTAAGGGAAGGTCTCCCTACCAGGAAGGTGTTATGTCATTCAGGCAAATGGATCCCCATTGAGAAAGGTATCCAGTACCTGAGGGAATTAGCCATGCTGGAAGTGATTTATGATGAGCAATGAGAAATTAGCTAAAGATCCAGATGAAATCTAGTGTATGTCACCCAGGAGGTTCAAGTTTGTATGGAGTTCACTGCTGTTATATTCCAACTCATAGACTGTAATGACCTGGAAAGATGGAGAAAGACAAACAGTGGATGAACTGGCTGTTCAATTCCAGCAACATGAAGAAATTCTTTCTTCCCCCAATGGGGCTGTGTCTCAGATGTGGAGAAAGTGTTCCAAGAGTTCCACCAATTCAGACAGGATATGTCCTAGTCCACACCTCTATGGACCAATATCTCAGCTATCAGGAGTTAGAGCTGCGCTGCTCAAGAGAGAGGATATAGTAATTACATACCCCAGACCGTCCTGTGGCTTCACCTGAGTGACCACAGGGAAGACATGAGAAAGTAGGGTGGAAAATCTACCCTGACACCCTTACAGGTGTCTGATTTGCAGGAAAAACAACCACAAAATGGGATTCTTCAGAAAAACTGCTGCTCCAGTTTCCAGCAGGCAGTTTCCCAGAGTAGAAGAGCTGATCCTATTCTGATCTTAATAAAGAGAATTTGGTTTTGTACATACAGAAAGTGAGTAACCAATATGATGATCAGGACTAGAGCAGCCCTCCCTCCAGCCAGGTGGAGGAAGGGGACAACAGAGTTTACTGGACATTGTGATTTCAATGGCCTGGTACATAAGGCCAACAGGAGTATAAGGGTCCAGTGGATACTGGTGCACAGTGTATCTTAATACCACCAAGCTACAGAGAAGCAGAACACATTTGTATTTCTGGAATGACCGGAGTGTGTGTGCCAACAGCTAATTGTATTTGGAGACTGAAGCAACCCTCACTGGAAATGAATCCTTGAAACACCACTCAGAAGAGGGTGCTTCAAGGACCCAAAAGGTTGGGCTTTCTGTATAGCTGTCCTGCAGATGGAGGAAATCAGGCAGGTGTCTTCCTTGCCCAGTCTCTCAGAGGACCCTTGTGTTGTGGAGTTGCTGAAGGTTGAAGAACAACAGGTGCTAGTCACTACCAGAACAGTGCACTGGTGGCAATATTTCACCAAATATGGCTCCCATTCATAAGCTGATTTGTTGACTGGAGAGCCAAGGAGTCACCAGCAGGACCTACTCACCTTTTAACAATCCTACATGGCCAGTGAAAAGGTCTAATGGAAAAATGGAGACTAACAGTGGGCTATCATGGCCTTAACATAAGTCACACCATCACTGAATGCTGCTGCGCCTGACATGATAAAGCTCCAATAAGGGCTGTAGTTGGAGGCTGCCACATGGTATTCCCCAAATGTGAACTGGTATTGTTTTCCAAATGTTCCCAAATGTGAACTGGTATTGTTTTCTCAGTCTCTTTGGCAGCAGACTGCAGGCCACGGAAAAGGTAAGACACCTATCTTTATGTATTAATGATTTGCAGTAGTTTTTTCTTGCTCATTTCATGGAATTCTTTCACTGATGGGGGAAAAACACTTGAAAGGAAATAAATAAATTAACTTGACATTGCTGAGTGTCTGATAACAAGGATAGACGTAAGCCTGCAGGATAACTTGAATGAACATCCCTACTGGACAAATGCCTTCCTTACTTACCTAAGGCAACTCCTTGATTTAAGTGGCATTCTGGTGATATATATAAGATGTATGAGATTTGGTCCATTGATTTTTAGTGAGGTTAACAAGTACCTGAACAGATTTTAAATTGAGTTTTGAAGCTACACATTTTTACTAAGCTGGTAAGTCTCTGTAATGGATCCTACCAAGGTGTCTCCTGATTTACAGAGAAAGGAGGACTTCTAAACACAAAGCAGTGCAAGAAGTCATGTGGAATGCCTCTAAACATGTTATTTCAAGCTTCTGTTGTGTAAATTTTTTTGCCCTTTGTATTCATCTAAAATTCTTGGGATAAGGACTAAATACACACAGGGTAACAGCTAAATATAACTAACTATAGACTGTATCTTTCTGCGTTTTTTTTATACTTAATAGAAAGGTCAGAAAATGTAGGATCAAATTGCCTGCTAGATGCCAGACTAACCCCAGTTATGTGAACACATAATAATTTTCCCAAAACAAAGAACAGAAGAATAAACATTTCTTATATATATTGTCATGACTCATTGATGCAAAAAAATTCTAAACTATCTGTAAAATATATGAAATAAATCCAACAAAGGACTGATTTACTCTGATAAGGCCTAAACCAAAAGCAGTGAATAAGGAGTATCTCAGAGTTAACCAGAAGGGAACACTGCAGAGAGATGTGTATTTGTGTTATACCCTCCTCTAAAGATAAGGCATTTACCTGCTGTGATGAGCCAGTTATCTCTCACCACATGGGCCCTACATCCAGAAATGCAGCAGGTGGCTGTATGTACCATATCAATTATTGAATGAATGGCCCAGGTCCCACTGTTCTTTAAAATACTCTTGGTACTGTCTGGCTTGTTAAAACACTCACTCCAGGCTTGGTTATTGGCTCCCCAACATGCTTATGTATTTTTATTAGCAAATTGTTCACTGAAATGAGTAAAAAGGTCAAAGAAACAGGAAGAGAAACATACTTCCTAAACACCTAAGTACTTTTTCTTCCTACCCTGAATGACTGGAGCTATATTGTTTAGCTGCATTGACTTCACCAATGGAAAAGTCCTACCTCTAGCATGATTCAGCAGTACAATTACTGAACTGTTTTGTCAAATGAAAGTGTAGAGGGGAATCATAGCTTGTCTTCGTGGGGAAGCAACAAGATAGGGGTTGTGTTGATGGTTTTTCTAGCGGTTGTATGGCAGCCCCTAATTAATTGAGCAGATTTTAGGAGTTCTCTGTCTTATAAAAACATGATTTAGTCAGGAGTGTGGGCTAGAATTCAGGTCTCTGGTGTGGGAGGACAGCCTGCAGATGGCAGGTGCTGGCACACGATATGGTTGGTCCATTGTGATGACCCAAAGATAGAGCTGGGCACAGGCAATTAAATCCTCCACACACTGAAGCTAAATGGCTGTGTAATTACAGAGCTGGTGCTGTAGACAATTGACTGGTCTTTTTTTTTTTTTCTGGGTGATGGATGTAAGGTCTATATTAATTTAAAAACTTAGATTCTGTTTATTTTTGTAGTAACTGCAATATTTTCATATGTTCTTAGCTCTGATGTGTCTGTTTTGTTCTATGAAAGGTCTAATAGTATAGAATAACTTGCTAGAGCACAATGAGTTTGTTTTTTCACCCACTTTGCAAGTTTTTGCTATACATAGTTGAAAATCAACAGAAGGACACTGCAATTTGCTAAAATCAATATAATTAGAGAAAAAAATTGATGTACTGGAAAGAACACAATTCAGAGAACTGCAAGGCATGATTGAAATGCTTAATGAACTGCTAAACTGCAGTGCTCTAGGGTTGGCATGTCATGGGACCTGGGTGCTTCTGATGGAAACACTGCTGCCATCCTGGCTCCCCAAAACATTTCAAAGCACCATTTCATGTCAGCAGCTGCATTAGGATGAACATGTGTCATGCCTGCTGCCATTTCAGGAAGTTACTCATGCTGAGGAACTTAACACCAAAATATCAGACTTGTACCTAATTTCTTCATGTTGTTAACATTTAGTGTTGCTGCTAAGGTGAATGTGCAGCACCGTAAAACTCCTTGTGTAAAGAGAACTTGCCCTTTGCACAGTTTAAGTCTACTAAGAGTTGTTCTGTTGAACATATTTTGACTTTATAGTTTTATTGACTACTTGCAGTCCTATAAGTAAGCTGTGGGCTTTTTTTCTTTCATAATTACACTATGCAGCCAGGGCTGGAGCCTCATGCTTTAAGTTCATTACCCTTGGTGTTTTTTCATTTTACCTCTCTTGACCCAGATCTGCCATGAACCAGAGAATTAGGAGATAAGCCAGTCAAGGATGGTTTGATTCAGACCTCTGCATTTCCTCTAACCTAGCCCTTGAGACTCAGCAAGGTGGATCCTGGGGGATGTATCCCTGCTCCTCTGCACCAGCTCATCTCAATTGCCCTTGCTGAGTTTGTGACAGGAACTATGGCATGAGGCTGCAGGGGGCTAAACAATTCTTCTGTTGTGACTTCTGTGTGGGATGCCTCATGAGGAGGCTCAACCTTTTCTATACCACAGGACCTGGTCTCCTTTGCCCTCTGTATCTTCTTCACCCATGTGTCACAGCTGCAGGAGCTACAGGGACTCCTCAGGACAACAGGCTGGGGTAAAGCCTTGAGTGTGTCTCACACATGCAGGACAGCTGACACGGCTACAGTGTGGGAAACATGCCACTACCCACTTACTTTACTAAAATTAAGCAAAAGCAGAGAAATTATTTGCTTGGACTATGGTGCTTTGGATGCAATTTTCTCTCCTCCATTTGGCTTCTGAGATTATAAACTATTAGTAAACAGAATATTTATGCATAGCAAAACAAACAAGGAGAGAGGCTCAATTTTTACTACTCCTGCTAAATATATTATTAAATAAAATGATCCTGTAAGGGACATTTGTTTATCTTAGTTTTGGAAAAGCAACAGCATATCTCTTTTAGTTATGCTGTAGCTGCAGTAGCAGTGTCTGTGCAGTATTTAAGGGTTCATCCTCTCAGGAAGCAACAAGAGCAGGCAAGGCAAGCTCAGGGAAGGCAAGCAGGAACTGGGGTAATGGCAAGGGGGTAGGACAGTGTTCTCATAAGAAAAGGTCAGTCTCACTGTGCCTAAGCAAGGAGAACAGGGCAGGTCTGGTGATGGTAACCTGGGTCTGTAACCCTGAGGTCAAATCAGGAGGTCAGGATGGTGGCCAGGCACAGGCCTACCTCCAACACGGCTCTAGCCAGAACCAAGGAAAACAGCTACAGCTTAAGTGCATGAGTAAAGCTGGGGAGGGCCTTGACAGAGTTTTTTATGTCTCCTGCATAGCTTTTTTCCCAGAAGCCTGATCCCAGCTTAGCTTTTGTCCCAGCTGCCCCATATCAGGGCTGGCCAGCAGCGCAGGCAGCAAGCCCCGCTCTGGGGCAGAGGTTGAGACTGACTGAGCTGCAGGACAGGAAGGCCACCTCTTCTGCAGGGTGTTGGCAAATGGACAATGTGTACTCTCCTTCAAGAGGATCACAGTGTGCTTGAGACCCAGTGACAATCAGGATTTCAGGAAATACAAACAACCATGTCATGATGTTTTTTGCAGGGTAAACCAGAGATGGTAACAAGATTATCATCTGTATTTCAAAAATAAAACAAAATACTCCCCCACAACTGAAAAAGAGGTAGATTACATAAAACAACTGCTCTGCAGAAAGAAATAAAAAATTTTTATTCTACTCTGGAGAGGTTTCTGAGCATTATTATCATATTGTGATGCCATCCTACAATTAATCAGCCCTTTTAGTGATGTTGTAATAAACTCAGAGGTTCAGATTTTCAGATTGTGTAAGTCAATATGGGTCCATTGATTTCAGTGGAATTGTGCCAGGTGAATATCTGGCTGCAGACATCAAGGGGAGTTGTACAGAGATGTTTAATAAAGCAAGACATCTGTGTTTTCACAGTAGATAAATGAGTTCCTGAGTGATGCTGCAGTCTCTTGTGGCACCTCTTCTCCAAGAAGTTTTATTTTAATCATTCTCATAAAGTTCCCTTAACTGCAACAATAATGCTAAGTGCCTGACACAAAGCAAAGGAAATCAGATTTCTGGATAACTACTGGAATGAAATATTGCTCCCGGGTTGCTGGCTAAGTTTTGAGTTTTTTTTCCTGTTAGGATTTTTATTCTGTTATTTTCTTCCTTTTAGTAGTACCTAGAGTACTTAAAACCCTAACTACTTTGGTCTTTACACAGACAGACCTCCAAGTGCTCACTGTAAGTAAAGCCTGTAACACAAAAGTATCATTGCTGTAGTTTTATCTATGTTTTTTGTGGTATAAAACAATGGTCTTAAACCAACTGCCCAGTTTATCACATCAGTAATCCTGCTAAAAAAGTTTACCTGATAAAAACAGATCCAACTCTACAATAAGTATGAAGGGATCAATGAAGTACTCAAATCCAAAGTTGTTTAAATGGACTTCATTTGGAATAGCAAGCACACTAGTACTTATGATATTTTGTGTGAGAAAGTCTCATTTAAACCTTGTCTCATGATAATAAAGCAATGAATTCAGCAGCACAAATATAATATTACTAAAACACATAAATGTTGTATAAAATGTCTTCTGTTTACCCCTCAATGAATCAATAGGTGCTGTATATGCTCAATAGTTCAAGCATTTTTGTTTTTCTCTTTATTTGCCCAGATGTGTATATTTGAGTCAAATCTGAGCCATTCAAATTTGACAAATCTGATCTAGATCTTCAGTCAAAACTGATTCTTGCATGCCTCTGTATGTGATTAATCTCAGATTCCTTTATATGTGAATTGGTTCATTTAAGATTTATAATAATTTTCTTCCATTTTTAGTCCAAATAAGTTCTACTCAGATTAATTTCAGACAAGTTGGTAGAAACTGCAAGTGGAAGCAGCTTTATTGATTTCCTAAGAGTTTTTGGCATGAATTTGAATATAGTTTGAAGACAGCTGTGGCAGTAGACACCATAGACAGCATCAACATATCCTACAGCAGCACCATCATTTCTATATGCAATAAAAGATACTTAATGCAAGCAGCAGTTCATAGAAAAATTCTAGAATTTTGCAGTCCATTCAGAAACAAGAAACTCTGACTTCCACAGAGTAGGAATACTATTGGTAATACTGAAATCGGTTGCATTTTTGCTGAAAACCTAGTTAAACACAAAACATTTAAAAAAGAAGAAAGGGCCAATTGAGTTACCAGTTGTGAACAATTTGTAGCATTTGACTTGACTCGACTCATAAAAGCAAAGATCCTTCCAGGATCCAAGGAACAATTGGGGTTCAATGCAATGTCATCCTCTCCCTCATCCTTCAAGGATCTGTTGTGTTACCTCAAGGTCTCCATGTGGATGGAGCATAAGCAGTCAGATTGATGAATCTTATTACAACCAAACAAGCTTTAGTAAATTTCAAGTAGAAATAGACAGGTTGGATATCAGTAAAAAGACTAGCATGTTTCTTTCACTGAGAGTTTTTAGAAGGACAGGGGAAAGTATAGCTGCCCCTTATGTTAGAGAGATAAATGTTCAGGGTGACAATTTAGTGTGTTTTCAGACTTTTACCTTACTCTTGTATGATCCATAAGAACGAGGTGAACCTCTTCTGGGTCTGAGCATATCAGCTGGAGAGACTGGAGGGCTGCTGGCATGTCCTGCAGCATTCTGCTGGGATGCTCCAGCTTCTCCCAAATACAAACTGACCACAGCAGCTATGGGCCTTCCTATTCCTCATCAGTAAAGCCTTGCCCATACAGATACCTGGCAGTTCTCTTCTTCACAGTGTAATTATTTACTCACCTGTAGATATTTACTGTAATATAAGTAATTAATATCTCCAGGAATTAAGAAGTGCTATGGGTTTACCTGACCCCAAAATAGATTATCTTCAAATAGTCACCCTGCAGGCCAAAAAGGCAGCGTATTTTGCTCTGAATTGCTGTAAGACAGAATGTTGTCCTGCTTAGGGTTCATCACCCCATCTTGTGATGTTCTGTTCCATTCAACTTAGAAACAGCACAGGTGGAATGGTAATATAAACTGGTTTCTATGGATGCATCTATTGTAATTCCAGAAGTAGTATCTGCACTCCCATAAACAAACTCATTAAAATCTGCTTGAGCTTGCCTTGGATGCCCTCAGAGAGAGACTGTTGCTGGCTTCTCACTTTTCCTATTTTTATAATCTCTTCTAGTTTAGTAAACTGCTTGAGAATTCACAGTCAATTCTCAGTGACTTAATCTGAATGATACAGCTCTTCAGCATTCCCAGAAGAGCATGCTACCAGCAGACCTTCCAGAAAGATGTCACAAATCTCCACAATTTGCTGCAACCTACAGAAAAGCCTGAATGTACCACTTTATTGCAACAGAAAATTTCTGTGTCCCCACATGATAATTCCAGAAAATTACAGAAATGTGTTTTCTCTCTATAATTCATAGTACTATATATTCATAATATAACCCAAATTAGGCCTAACAAGTGTGCCTTCCAGAAAACTATGTAATGAATGAATTCCTATAACACAGGAGAAGATAGTAAGACATTGTCAGGATCTGCTATTTACCACTTGCCTGTCATCCACTGTAAGGAATTATTTTTCACATGGGTAAAGGATTTTAATTCCATAAATTTTCAGAAGCTTCAAGTACTGCAGCTATGGTTTACTTGCATTTCCAGTTATATTCAGATGTTGCATAGGGCTGTCATAGCCATAATCCTGTCTTGCATAGCATAGTAGCATCCTTCCTCCTGCCTAAGATAGTTTCATAAGCTACTTCCATAATAAATAAAATCACTGTGCCACAGCACAATTTGAGCACTGATGTATCTGTAAGCTCCCTGGCACAATTCTGGCTAGTGCCAGCTTTTTCTGTCCTGGACAGTGCTTGACCATGGTTTAGAAGATTGCATGGGACATATAAACACAGGTTGCATTGTTCCTCTGGCTTTCAGTCACTGAGAGCAGGTTGTATCCCAAAATGTAAACCTGGGTGCAAGCTCCTGGTCTGTGTTTGACTCACAAACTGAGTTGAGTGCAGATTCCTTTGTGCCAGGAGAGCTTTCTCTCTTTTGTTTCACCTTGCTTTAAAACTACAACTAAAAATTCAGTGCCTTTCCTTTACCTCATCACTGTCAAAATTCCTTTTCTGTACTGCTATTCTCCTCAGGTCTTGTAACTAGTAAAAGCATAAATCTCAGGAATGTCAGTAGGCATCTTCTCTTTCCTAAGCATGTTCCAACAAGCCTCCCATTGTGGTCCCACTGTTTCCATTCCCTTCCCTCCCTGGCAATGCACTGATTCAGCTGTTGAAACATTATAGGACTTGGTGATCATCGTTTTGGTGAGCAAATGTGGCACTGAGTTTCTGAAGTTAAGATGAAAGCTGTTGAAGAACAGCACAGGAACAGCTCCTGACCTAGACCCATACTCAGTTTCCCTTTTGTTCTTCTGATGACAAAAAAAGATCTTAATATAACTTTTACCTTCTGCTTATTTCTATCGCTGTCCTCTTTTGGCTGACTCCTCTGTTCTGTGTGACACAACCTATTCCTAGAAATGAAGAGGATGCCACATTTCAGCACTCATGCCTATACCAATTGACCTTTCCCAGGAGCTCATGGAGATGTCTATATACCAAAGGGCTTTTTGGTTGATTTGTCAGATTCAAAACCAGCCAGTGAAAGTTTTGTAGCTATAATATGGCTGCGGATGATACCCTGTGAAAGATTCCATAATTGTAACACAGTTACAGATGCTGAGAGCAATCCTCACATGTTACTTTATCTCCCATTTTAATGTGCTGTTTAGCACAAGAGTAATTTCCTGCTCCCAAAGAGAGACTCCATACGGAACTTGAATCCAAGATTTCTCCCCTACATTGTGACCTTGACTTGGCTCATTTCCTGCAGCCAGATTTACTTAGACAAAAGGCTGGACTTCTGTTTTGGTTGACAGCATGTTACAGGTTTCATGAAGTCAAAATGGTACAAAGTGACTCAGATCTCTTTTTCAGCTGTAGCTAAAAGAATCCAGCCTGCTGTAGTGTCCAAATCTTTTGTCACACTTACTGAAAATCCATAAGGTAGCTTCTGAATCTACTTTAGAAACAAACCTGGCTTCTGGCTCCATCCCTGGGCTTTCTACTGTGTATTCTCTCCAAATATTATGACAGGTTAGTTTTATTCTAGCTGGCTAGAATGTCCAGCAGAGTGAAAACTAAAGAATATGCTAATTTAACAACTGATTTAGCTAAAAGCTCTAAATATTTGCTGAATGATACACTTTTCTTAGTACCAGAATAATTTTCTGCTGTGGAAAGAAAAGAATGCTTTATTAACTTTAGAAAATATTCATAGTACACTATGCACTAAAGATCTAAATGGTGCCTGCAAGCACTGGCCTAGACATGAGCTTTGTTATGTGAAATGAGTAAACCAGATACTGTGGTACTAGTAAACCTCAAATAAATTATTCAAAGCATTGAAATAACTCCATTTTTGCTATGTATCATTCTTTGCCATGTATGCTCTTAACTTTTAAAGGAAATCTGTCCTTAGTAACATTAGCACTCAATGGGGAAGAGGGAAGACTGGTATTGAACTAACAGCTACCCCTTTCAAGTGAAATACCTAATTGTGTTTCTCTCATACAATTAGGTTACAAACCTGGCAAAAAATGTTATATGTGAAACCAAGCCCAAGTGAAAATGTGCTTAGTCAGGTAAACTGCATGTTACTGGAAGAAACTACTTTATTCATTTAAAGTTACTTATTTTTCTTGTGAAAATAAGCTGTGTCTTTAGAAGTTCTAAACACCTCTAATTTTTTTTTAATTAGCTCTAAACTCAAGGCCAGATTTATAGTAAATTTGATGTGATAGGTATGATTAATTAGATCAGTAGGAGTTTATCAATGTGAATATGAGCTCATAAACTGCACCACCAGAACTTGCCAGTTTCCTAAAAAAAAAAGCTTCCATGCTTTCCCCAGTATATGGCCATCTTATACTTCTTAGATATTCAGAACAATTTTGGAGTGAAGATGTATTACTTTATTACTTTGTGGAGTGATCATGTTGTGAGGTATCACCATCCACATTATTAGTGAACCAGTGCTAAGATTCACCAGTCTCACAAAAGAATATATAATTTTTCAGGCAGCTAAAAGCCACTGTGGTTCCTGGCTTAAATAACTCTGGCTGCTCTTTACAGATTTTGTATTGATGGAAATTGCCTCTTGCCTTTCAGGTATTTATGGGTTAGCCTTATCAGAGACTGACTCCAGCAAACTGTATGAATAGACATGAATTTAAAAGAGGACAAAGAGCCCATCACAAAATAGTCTATTGATTTCACCAAAAAAAAAAAAAAAAAAAAAAAAAAAAAAAAAAAAATCTGCTGTAAATAAGAAACTTAAACAGCTTTCATGGCCTAAGTAGCTGGGTCTACTTATCTGCTGATAATGGTGTTGCTTTCACAGAGTAAGCTGTACAATATTTTATAAACTGTACATAGAGACAACAAGCTGAATTCGAGGACCAAAAGGATGCAGAAAAAACAGAGGTCTTTGCTGAGGATCAAAACTAGATACAAGTGTGGTGATGCACTTGTGTTCCTTTGGAGATCATTGTTGAAAGGGAGAGAAGTAGGCGACAGCATGGTTCACTCATAGCTAAAACAGTAGAAGAATAGTTTAGTGTCTAAGGTGAGAATTAAGTAATGAGTATCCTTCAAAAAAGGCTCAAAACTTTAGGCAGATGGATGTGACATTGCCACTGGTCATGTTTTAAAAAAGGAAGTAGAGCAGTAGAGCAATTAATTTGAGGAAACCTAGGAAACACAGGAAATTGGGTGGATAGAGTGTGAGCACATATTCTCTCGTATATTAGAGCCTTTCTGTGGTGTGATGGCTCTAGCATGGTCTTTTGCAGTCACTTTTAACAAGCACCAGCAACTAGAAGGTGCATCAAAGAAAAAAAGACTTGAAAGCTCAACCCAGTGGAACTAAGAAGAGCTTAAAGAATGGGTATAGAACTACTGCACCTCTAAGCCAAATGAGGCATACAGGGGCATACATATTTCTACAGAGAAGTATGCACAGTGTGAACTAAATGCATATTTTGCAATTTCCACCAAGAAAAAGCAAACAAATATCAGGAAATGTATTAGAAAAAAGGCCGTTTTTTTTTTTGTAACAACCAGAACATCTTAGGTAGGTTCACAACATTTTGCAGTTCAGCTGACAGCATGCTTTTTCTGAGTAAAGGTGAAGTCCCTGAAGACTGAAAAAGCAAATTCAGCAGGAAAAATACTTTGATACTGTACTTATGTCTATTCTAAAATGACAGGTTTTGTTGGCATGAACTTATTGAAGATACTGCCTTAAATGGCAGAGGAGATTTTTCATTCTTCTGAAATATAATGTGAAGGAGAATTATGTTTTTAAGGTCTAAATATAAGAGATGCCTCTGCCTAAATTAAGGTGCAAACAAGACCATATGGCAATGTGAAATGTACAGATTTTATTTAACAGTAAATATGAGGTAGAAAGATTAAAAAAAAAGGAACAAAGGAGAGAGGGACGGAGTGAGACACAGAGAGAGAGATTAAGAAAAAGATATCACCACAATATAGATTCTTGTGGCATCCTGCTGGTCCTTCTTCACCCTGGTCTTTGGTGTGGGCAGTTGGCAGTTGTTCTTGTGGAGGTACCACTTTTATACAATCCAACCCAGGTACCCATGGGCATAGACACCATTCCCACAACTTGGGCTGGCATGTGTATTCTTTCCCAGTTTTCCACTGTGAAATTTTTTTGTCTGGATAAGTCTTAAGTTCCCACAGTTTGCACAGTGGCATTTTGTCCAGGAGTGCTGATTCCAAACCCTCACCTTTGTTAGGCCTGGAGTTAATGTCTTCCTGTTTTGCCATCTGTGCTTATCTCAAGTTCCTGTAGTGGTGATTTACCTTACGGGGACCATGTTTTCAGACACAAAACTGCATTCTTTAAGTCCTTACACATGTGACACAAGGGCATTCAAAACCTCAAAACTCTTTTCAGGGAAGGCTGAAAAAACTGTGCAGTTATAGTACAACAAGTAGTAATTCTGAGATGAGAACAACTGATAAACAGATAAAGCAAAGCTTATGTATTGGGACAAGAAATAACATTTGCAAGGAGTTTTTCTGGTGCAGGTAATATACTTCCTAAAATTGCACAATTCCAGAAGATACTATGGAACTCGGCATGTCTTAGAAGAATTAAAAAGAGATGATGAGTACATGTTATGAAACTGAAACTTTCCAGGTTGACTTCTGGAGAAATGACACTACATGACATATGTTCACATATTTTGTTGCAAAAATGCCAGTTACTTCCTAGCCTATTGGTCCAGTTCCATTTACCTTGGTATAATCCAAATAAATGTAAAATGCTTTAAAATCCTGGTGAAATTAGTTGGTGAAAGAATGGTAAAGGGCTCATAACAGTGCTGGTCTTGAGGTTTAAAGATACTGAGAGACATTCAGGTAGTTGTACATAGCTGTGGGGCTCCTGGGAGATCTGGTGTCTCTTGGCCTCTGAGCACTAATGTGGATTATTCTCTGGCACTACTTGTTCTGCTACAATGATGGGTGGTCCCATTAAACATCTCAAAGATGAAAGCCTCTCAAATCACTTAAAGATGTGACGTTTTCCACTTCTAGCCATGTGTTCTGGGCTAAAATCAGTACTGTACCTTTTGCTAAAATGTTACTGTAATAATTTTAATAACTCAATTCTGAATTTTGTGCTCCAGTGATTTTTCAATGTCTATAGAACATCAGGGATTTAAGTTACCAGGCTCCTTCCCCCCTCTGCCCCACCTATTTTTTTTTTCCTCATTTCTAAATCCTTCTTTCTTTGGCACTTAATTTCTTATTTCCTAGCTGGTTATTGATTAGTTTTCCTTTGTAATGTAGTACTTACAAAAATAGTGCCCTAATGGTTTTAAAACTCAAGGAAAAACCCCAAAACAACACGATCCAATGTACGGAAGAAAATAATTGAAGGCAGAATTTTTAAGTGAATAAGACTTCCATTATTTTGAAAGTAAGTGTATATCAAGCATGATTAGAAAAAACTTCCTCTGACTATACAATTATTTACTTCAAAGTAGTAATTTAGTTAAATACAGATGCAAACCATGTAACTCCTTTGCCACCTGGCATGTGGTCCTAGAGTTGAGCTTAGAGTACTTTGTCAAAATGCTATCAATATAATGCTTTTTCATATCTTATCCATATCTGACAAATCCATATTCTGACAAAAATTATCTTAGGAATTGTAAATTTTAAGAGATTTAGATTTTCAATTATTCAATTTTAAGGGCAGCACATGCTATGCAATTAATACTCCCTTTTGCCACTCTCTAAAGTCCAGCATTTTCTCAAATTAAGAAAGGCCTTTTCTCAAATAATTTGACCTAAACTGACAACTGCAAATATATGAATTTCCTGAGCATATTATCAGCTGGAAGCAGCTAGTAGTTATAATTACTTGTTAGCTAATATTGTACACAGAACAATTATGTTTGGAGAGTTACATAACCTTGGACTGGTCCGCAATAAGCTTGCAAATTTAGAAAGCAATGAATGACCTCTGAGCATGTCTAAGACAAGAAATAATTAACAAAGAAATCTCCTGATGTGCTGTAGTATACCCCAGTTTGCAGATAAAAAATGTTACTTTCTGTTTTAAATGTTAGCAGTTACAGTATATCTACTTTGTCTTCTATGTATGTCAGAATAAAATCAATAAAACCGGCAAAGAGCAATTAAAATGCAATAACAATCCCACTCAAGTTTTTTTTTTAAGCAATATGAACAACTAAGATGATGATGATCATTACCACCTCTATTAATTTTTCCCCGTAGAAAGGCATATTTGCATATTTATGCCACAAATACTGCACTTGCTAATACAAGCCTCCCCTTTGCCATCTACATCACCACAGGGGTGCACACCTGGTGCAGAGCTCCAGGACCTCCCCAGCCCAGCAGAGGTGCTTTAAGGCAGCACGCTGCGCTCTGTGCTCGCAGGGAGTGAGCACTGTGTGCTCTGTCAGGCACAGGTGCCACACACAGTCCCTGCACTGCCTCATGGCAACACTGAGGTGACCACTGCACTGGGGTCATCCAAATATAAAGATGGGTCTGGGCCAGAGCTCTCAAGCTGTGGTGAGCATCCCATGTGGAATATGCGAGCTGCTCCTCCTGTGCATGCACCCAGCCTAGCAGGGAGCCAGAGCTTTGCTGCTGATACTGCCATTAATGCTCTTACCTAAGCAAACTGCTTTTAGAAAGTGCAGCCTAGGATATTCTTCCCTGTTGATGATTACAGTTTGGTAAGTATCACACTGCAATCAAGTGTTCCAGAAAGCCTGTTTCAATAAAAGGGAGTTCTGACCCTACTCACATTATAATGTGAGCTTATGTGTTCTTCAGTGTTTCAGTCTAGGAAAGGAGAATCTACAGTGCAACAAATGAGAGAAGAATCTGTCTTTTAATCCAAGCATGAAACTACTGATGAAAAAGGAAGATTTTTTTTTGTCTGTATTTGAAATTATTTGGGAATATTTGACTGCATTACCAGCTAATGTCATTTTCTGTACTTTGCATTAAAACAATCAAAATAAATAAGATGATATTCAGCCAAATAAATACAGAAGTCTTGATGTGACATCTAATATGTTTGCAGAAGTGACTGACAGCTAATGTAGTACTTCAAGACAGGATCTAAATTAATGATTTGCTATGAATAATGTATTTGTCAAAACTGGTCTTGTCCTATTCACAAATACTCCTACTAGGAATTTTTTTGTTGCACTTCTTAGAAAAAGGTTTTGTATTGAAAGCTTTGACATAAACAACTTTGGGTTATCTAGGCCCTGTATATTCTACTGTTGACATGAATATTTGGAATTCCCTATTTGATTGTCCTTCAAAGAGGAAAATAAATTATTTGGTATCCTTAAATAAATTATTTGGTATCCCTCAAATAAGGTTATAAAAAAACATAAATTTTTTTTTGCTTGTTTTTTAAAATAATCCTATTTTACCCACTTGGAAGGAGGATAAAAGGGCAGAAACATATTTTTGGAACAAGGAGTTATAGCTTGAAATAATATGAAGACATTTAAATTTTTTTTTCCATCTTCTTTTCAATTTAAAATCGCTTCCTGCATGAAGAAACAATAAAGTCAAAACCCAGATTTATTAAGTTCTTGAATACTTGAAGTTAAATTTCCTCTTTACTCAAAAACAGTGAAGGAATTACAATTTTTTGAACCTTTATGATTTGAACCTTTTCTGGCTTAAGTGTCTAAGCTGCAGGACTTGGGACAGGGTTTTTTTGAGGGGAGGCAAGTTAAACTCATAGAATTTCCTGTTCTTCAGCCCTTAAGACTTAGTGGTGGTGGAGGAATGATGTAGCCCAGGGAACTCTGTACAAGTGAGCATTAGTTTTATGCAAAACACTTGGAAAACCAGTTCCTATCTTCTCACTCAGGAGTCTCTCTCAGTATACCACAGTGGTATATAAATCAAAGCATTTTTCCAAAAAAGCAGATACATCAAATTTAATGGTCTTTGGTTTGTATCACAGTGTATTTCCTCTATAAATTTAATCTCACAGGACAAGGATGCCTGTGTTTAATACTGTCAATCAGATCAGATGACTACAGCTATCACTGAGGTTAAAGCCAAGTGTTGCAAACAGACTGTGGGACTGGAGCTGGTAATGAGGCACACAGTAGGAGTTTTACATTAATGATTGATAAGTTTATGCAACCAGTTCATTTTTTATGCCAGTGGCCATATTTAGCAATCACTAAAATACTTTCAAGGTCTATGACATTTGCTGTTACTTGATCCTGTCTCATGTTTTAGTCATACATCATTTGGAGGTTTGCTTGTGAATTGCCTTGCTCTCCAGTTTTCTCCCTTCCCTGTTATTAAGTTAATTTAGAAAAGTAACTATGTACTGCTGAAAATGTTTACAAACCACAACAAAAAAAAAAAAGCTTGTTATTAGCTTCAACATTGCTTTTTTTTTTCAAAGCTGAACATAATGAATAGTAAAATATGCAGAGATGACTGATTAACTTTTGGCTAAAGTTACTTCATTTTTTCCCCCTGAGAATAGCATCTTCCAAGAGATGATTTCTGAAGTAATACATTCTGAAGTATGCAATATTTTTCCTCAACATGCAAGACTAGGCTTCTTGCATCTTATTATATGGGTCATGGGGACATAACCAAAAAAGCAAGAACTGAAAGTTAAGGATTTTATAAAAACTTTAATAAAATGCCCCACTTTCTGAACATTTCTGTTTTAATACTCTGTGTTCCAGAAATCTGTGAAGACAGAAAAACCCAGGGATATAGATGAGTCTGTAATAATAGTGGACATGTGTGACTGGCAGAATCTGTGGATTGACAACTCTCATGCCCAAATTCAATTTTAAAATATAGTAAGTGACACTGACATTCACTGACATTTATGATGAATTTTAATCACCTTATTTTTAGTGTAGGTTACATATTCCCAGTATATGAGTCTTTATTTTGTATTTAATACTTCATAGTGACTTGGCAAATAGAGATATCTGAAAAAAGTACTTGGGCAAATAGAGTGCAACTTAGATAAAACTCAGGAATGAGTCCAAAAATTGTTTCCACAAAGCAACTATGTCTACCCAGATAAATGCCTGAACATTAAGATGGTGAAGTACCCCAAGGCTTCAAGTGCTGTGGTGACAAAACCATCTCAGCTCAACAGTGTCTTGCCATCTGTTTAACATTTAGGCTTCTTCGTCATTCACAAAAGCAGAAATTTCAGTGCCCAGCGACTAAAAGTGCTCAGAAGAAGCCTTATGAACACCCATCATATTGAATCAGCAGTAAGCACGCAATGTGGCTGTATTTATTTAAAAGCACAGTTAGGGAAGTTAGCACTGCCCACCAATATAAGGAAGGCTATGAGCGGGGGAGACAATCAGTCTTTTAGTATATAATTTATTTTATATTTGTGCAAGAAGTGAAAGAGTTCCTCCTTATCCCATCAAAAACATCTCTTTTTCTTCTGCCATATTAAAGACTATTGTGAGAAAAACTTTTCATCCAGTCTTCCTGCTGAGGGTGTAATATGGTACAACAAAGAGCACCAGGTTCATAAGTACTAAAAAGGGTTCAAGTGACCAGGATGTTATCTCCCAATCAGTGCTTACTTAAAATTGACATATTTACTGGAAAGGGGAAATACTGTGGCTTGTGTTTAAGCACTGCTGAAAGACAGGGTCAAGATTCCTTTCAAGGACTGTCCTCTGTTACCATCATGGAATTACAATCTTGGCTGTGGATTCTGTTGTGAGAAATGAAGCATACCTGGTGAATACATAGAGTTACTGCTGGACTCATGGTTAGGGCTATAACACAAGCAGGGAGAAAAAGATGTAGTTTGGAATGGTTTTAGATGTAGAAGGACTTACATAAAATGTAATTACATAATGTGTGTCAACTCCTGGCAAATAATCAAGCACTATTCAAGTATTCTTAGGTACATCCTGCATAGCTGGGCAAATAATCTTTTACAAACATATGAATCTTCCAGCAGACTGTGTACAGCCTTAAATCCAACATGTGTTTCTAGTCAGAGAATCCCATAGCTGGAAATAGCCTTGGTAAGCATTTCAGATGCACTCATTCCAGAACTTGAGGCTCTTCCACTTACTGGGTAGATGCTGTGAAAACATGCCTAGATTGCCTTTATGGAGATTTTAGGTGTTTAATTCAGACTTATGTAATATAAATCTACAGGTAATACAAAAAATAGTGCTATTTTGAAGTGGTTCTTCACATGTTTAAGAAGCCCAGAGGTTCTTCATGTGACTAACTATTTCCTAATGCCAGCAAAAGGGCATTTAAATGGCATACATCTTGGTATGGCTCCAGCTGATATGGATATTGAAAGATGAAGATATCAAAATATGAATTTTTGACAGGAAGATTATAGAAGTTCTATTAAAAAGCCTCTGAAAGGATGTCCAGAATGTATAAGAATGTACTGAGTTTCCTAAATTATATTCCAGTGAAGATAAGAAAGTATTCTTCTTCTTCAGAAAGAATAACTCAAAACCAGTCCTGCAATTGTAAAACAAAATGTCACATTTGTCTTCATGTTAGTCATTCAGGACAAAACCTGAGGTTTTGACTTGGATTTTAGTGACATGAATGGCATAGAGCTATGGCCTTCTGTCACATGTCATGGAATCAGAAACACTGGGGCTGGAAGTGAACTTAAGAACTTTTCTTGTCCGTCAGTCTGTCCCAAGGCCAGATAAAGTCTCTTTCCTTCTTTCCAAAAGATTTGTGTACCATATTATAAGATCTTTGATGATGAACATTCTGCAACTTCCTAATTCAGTACCTCCAAAATTCAACATGACCTAAACATTCTGAAAGTTTCTGTGGCTTATTTGTTTCACTAAGAATACAAACCTCAACTCAGCAGCTGACATCACTGGATCCTCAGCAAAATTTAAGTATCTGTGGTGCAGATGAGAGGTTTAGGTAAAGTGAGATTAAAATACCATCACAATTAATAACATATTAAACCCCAAAGATTTCTACTGATATTATTGAGGATATTAATGGAATATATTGTTGTACAATATGAAAAAGGGGATCAGAATCTGCCCCTTTGATAAAATTGTTAAGGTAAGAAGATTCTTTTTTGGACTTTTTAAAAATATGTCTTTGATAAGTCAGGTTTTATTCTGCAGGACATTGTTCACAGCAACTGAGGTATTGACCAACGTAAAAAGATGTTCTTTTATATTATGGTAAGTACATTCTCATACAGACTCAGTTTTCTATAGTAGTGGTAATATAGTACCTTTACTACAAAATAAACATGTATTTCATGTTGACATTTCTTGATGAAAGATCCTAATTCAGTTTTTGATTCAGTTTTGCAGTCAACCAGTTGCTTTGCATAATTGGGGTGACAGAAGCACTTTATTGTAGTACCAAATTCACTTTGTAGCACATTTTGTAAGATGGTACAATGGGCCTGGATCTTGGCCAACATCAATAATGGAATAATAAACTTACACAAGGAGCAGGGAAATTGCAGTTGTTCTAATGAAAATGCCACTTCTCATGTCTTTTCTGAGGTTATTCTGCTCAACAGCTGCTGTTAGGATAGAGGACTTTTAGGAAAAATTCTCAAATATTTTTGTTTGCGAGAGGTAAGAAGTGACACTGGAAAATAAGATTCTGAAAGAGCCTCGAAGAACAACTCCCCCTATATTATGCACAGAGAAAAGCACAGAGAAAGTACAGGATGACTACTGACCCACTACTTATAGGAGCAAGTCTTTTTGTACAGCCCTACAGACCAAGCGACTCTGTCAAAAACTGTTCTCCATCCTGACTGGAGGTCAGACAGAAAAACACAGCCTGGTCTACAGCGGTTTCCTGCATTAATTCTTTCCTCATCTGCATTGCTCACTCACCTGATCATCAGAGATTTGTCTACACAGCTTTCTTGATTCATTGTTGCCAGCCTGAATGGGACAAATCTCTGAGAAAAACAGCATCGCTCAGTGGAGTTCTGTGAAAAGTGTCAGTGCATGTCAGAGCATTAATTCAGGCTGGTATTGATGTGAGTTCTCTTTTTGACAGTTGATCAAATGCTCACCTATCAAAAATCACTGCCTCTCATAGCTGCTGCTTAGAACATAACGTGCAGTGTAATGCTCTTGAAATGTGATTTTGTTTGAGGTACATTAGGGTGTTTTGTTTTGTTTTTACTCAGTGAGTAAGAAGATAGGAGACGCTGAAAATTAAATTGGCTTCATGATGTAATATCTCTATTCCATGTGATTTTGCAAACCTGTCCTTAAATAAGCAAGATGCAATCTCCTCTGAAGTTTCATAGGTTCATAGAATCATTAAATTTGGAAAAGACCTCCAAGATCATCAAGTCCAACCTTCAACCAAACACTGCCATATCAACTAAATCATAACACTGACATGTTCAGTTGCTTCTTGAATATTTCCAGGCAAAGTGACTTCACAACCCCACTGGGCAGACTGTTCCAATTCCACATTTCAGTGAAAAAATTCTTCCTGATGTCCAGCCTGAACCTTCCCAGGCACAGCTTGAGACCATTTCCTCTTGTCCTGTTGCTGGTTGCTTGGGAGAAGAAGTCAACCCCCACCTTGCTACAATCTCCTTTCAGGCAGTTGTAGAGAGTGGTAAGGTCCTCCCTGAGCCTCCTTTTCTCCAGGATAAACAGCCCCAGCTCTCTCAGCTGCTCCTTATTTGATTTACTCTCTAGATCCTTCACCACTGCCCTTCTCTTAACTTGCTCCAACAC
Source organism: Agelaius phoeniceus (assembly GCF_051311805.1). Lineage (NCBI taxonomy): Eukaryota > Metazoa > Chordata > Aves > Passeriformes > Icteridae > Agelaius > Agelaius phoeniceus. The sequence continues at coordinate 28,337,680 of NC_135267.1, forward strand.
CTCCATGTCTGTCTTGAAGTGAGGGGTGGAGAGCAGAGGATTAGAGGTACAGCCTCAGTTTTTCTTAATATTACAGAAATACTCAAACCGGCAGTTCCCAGTAGACCCAAATAGCAGGAAAACCATATCAGTTGGGATATTCTTTTAGTGCTACAATGCTAGGCTGAATATTCTTTATGCTAAAGTGCCTCTGATTTATCTTCCCTGTACAGTGAAAAGAAAACTTAATCAGTATTTTTGGTGATCAGAGAAGCACAATTAAAAGCTGCTTCATTAAAAAGACTTCTTAATAAATTCTACAGTCCATTCTCATCTCAGAATACTTCCTGAGTATTCTTGTTTTCTAAATATGCAGAGTTCAATTGTATGTGTTTTCATTGTATACACATAGATTTTAATTTTCACAGAAGACCACAAAAAGATCAAGTAGGTTACGTCATTGTTTTTGCTCTTTCCAGGCAAAGCTTTCTGAAATGCAGGTAACTTGTCTGTCATTTCAGACTGTTTGAATCTCACATCTTCAGAGAGAAGTTGAACATATTTAACTTGAAGATATTACCCACATCTGGCTGAGCACACCGTCATTGCTGGTTAGACCACAGTACCTGTATTGCTTTGCTTTCCTGAAATAAAAAGCCCTAATTTCTGAATTTTTACAGTTTCCTCAAAATATTTCTGTGTGATAGCCATCTTACCTCAGCAAGAAGGAGCAGTGCTGGTGCTCAGAACACTCTGTCATAATGTTTTGTGCCTTTGACTTGATGAATAAACTATTTTCTTGACCTGAAAAGAGCAATAACTTCCATTCATTTCAGAGGACCATTTTTGCACATATAACACCACTTTCTGGTGTATAGTGTATAGTACTGCACAGTGTATAGTTCATGTAAGGCCAGAAGCCTCAGGCCCATCTGTGAAGACTGTTTTGCTGAACACAGTTCCATCATCAGCACCAGAACATTTGAATAATTATCCCCTGTGAATAATGCTTTTTCTTTAAATAATCCTCAAGGAACTTGCTTTTCTTTGTTTGCTTGTGGGTTGCTGTTGGTTTTCTTTTAATGTATTCATTATTTTTTATTCACTATTTGCTATTTAGTATTTAGTCATTGGTGTCTTTAGTGTTTCCAGGTCATCACTGCACAAAACTTCAGAAAAAGCACTACCTTTTAAATAAAAGAAGTTCTGCCTTTTGAGCAACATCAGAAGAAAACTCATGTTTGATCTAGTTCTAGTATTTGATTTTTTTTATTTGAGGCTTTTTTATCTAATTCATTTTGATCCTTGATATCGAATAATAGAATTGTTTAGGTTGGAAAAGACCTTCAAGATCATTGAGTTCAAGTATTAACCCAGCACTGCCAAGTCCACCACTAAACCACATCTCCAAGTGCCACAACTCCATGTCTTTTAAATACCTCCATGGATGGTGACTTAGCTACTTCCCTGTGCAGCCTGTTCCAGTGCTTCACAACCCTTTCTGTGAAGGACGTTTTTAGAATATCCAATCGAAATGTCCCTTGGTGCAATTTGCTATTTCCTCTCTGTATTCATAACAACATTTTTATTGTCTTTTTATCAGTGGCCAGATTAAGTTCTAGCTGGGCTTTGGCCCTTCCAATTTTCTCCCTGCATAGCCTTATGACAATTTTGAATCTTCCCGAGTTGCCTTCCTCTTCTTCCCAAAGATCATAAAATCTCTTTTTTTATTCCTGAGCTCCAGTCAGCTTGTTCCCCAGAAGCTTATCTTTCAGCACACAGGGATGGTCTGCTCCTGGTCCTTAAGATTTCTCTCTTGAAGGATGTTCATCCTTCCTGGGCTACTTTGCCCTTCAGTCTGCCTCCTAAGGTACTCTGCTACCCAGACTGCTGAACAGGCCAAAGTCTGACCCCCACAAGTCCAAGGTGGCAATTCTGTTGACCCTCCTCCTTATTTCCCCAAGAACCAAAAACTCCATCATTTTTTGATCTCTGTGACAACTATCTGATCTCTGCCTCCAATTATCACATCACACACCAGTGCTTCTCTGTTCACTAACAGCACTTCCAGTGTGGCACTTGTGGTTGACACACTCACTGTGTCTGGAAGATCTCTTCCACATCCCAGGTCTTCTGCACTGTTTTCTCTCTGGGGGGTTGTATTTCTAGCAGTAATCTGATAAATTGAAGTCCTCCATGAGAACAAGGATTAGCAAATGTGAAACTTGTTTGGGGCTGCTCTGTACTACTTTCTGAGTGTTCAGGTCAGGATCTTGGAAGGTTTTGAGCCTTTGCATTAAAAGATAGAACTGAGAGGTATTGTGATTTGCTTTCTTTAACTTCTGGGCTTAGGAGGGTTCAGCATCCTTAAAGAAGGCAGCCTGACATAGAAAGAACACCTGTACATCTGAGCTCAGCTACATAGGAAACATTTCCCATGTGAAAGACTTAATACCAAAGAGCCAGCTTGGTGTCTTCTCTTCTGGGAGTATGATACAGTGGGAATTCAGATAAAAGTAATTACTAATATTTAATATCAGTTTATAACTCTGAAAGAGATTTGAGAAACTTCTTAAAACATATGTGCTTGGAAGACTGAAGTTGTCTATTTAAAATGGTACTGATAAGGAGCAATTTAGTCAGTATATTGAACTGATTGTTGATACATTTTCACAAGATTGCAGTTTTTAGTAAATCAGAAGATTTGTTCTTTTTTAAAGACACAAAAGAAAGGTTCAAGTTAAGTCAGAGCACAGGAAGCAAGGCAAAATTTGATACCATTGCCAGTGACAACACTGAGCTGAGAATCTATTCTGAAGAAGGACAGAAACGTTCCTGGCATGCAGAAGATCAAAGGAACTCTCCTGCAGGTCTAAAAATGAGCAGTTGCTCCGTGGAGAGTAATTATTTTGGAACAGCCAGCTGAGACATAGGACCTTGTGGGACCAGAAGAAGTTACAACTAGCTTCATTATCATCAGGAGATCAAAAGATTTTAAGATAGATGAGAATGCCAGCTGCTCTCTCAGGAAATACTGTCCCTTTGTTACAATAGCCTAACACTTTCATTTTAAGAAGGCTGTTATGTATCTATGTATGATTTGTATCTGAGTCATAAAAACTGCAGGTACCTGAACATAGTCAGACTTACTGAGAAAGTGCCTTCTCCCCTGAAGTAATGTTACCCAGGTGTTAGTTGAGAACAAGAAAAACACGAATAAACTGGATCAAGATTAGCTAGGAGCTGGAACGATTTCCCTGCAAAAAGAGACTGAGGGAGCTGGGCTTGTTGAACCTGGAGAGAGGTGGTTCAGGTGGGGATCTTAGTACTGTCCTCAACTATCCAATGGAAGGAAATAGGAGATAAAAGAGATGGCCTCTTAGAGGAAGAATGTGAGGTAATGGACAAGAGCTGGAAGATGGCAGATTCTGGGTTAATATTAGGGAAAAAACCTCACCAAGAGTATGATCAAACACTGTAATGAGTTTCCAAAGTGGCTGAGGGATCTCCACCCTTCGAAATATTCAAAGCTCATTTGGAGAAATCCATGAGCAGCCAGCACTAAGCAAAGGAATTTAAATTCCTACAGGTCCTTCCAACCTACATAATTCTGTGGTTGTAAGCTGTGGGTTACAATACAAACAGGATCAAGTGTGTTTACCTTAACTGGCTGTGTGACCCCCAGCCTTTTGCTTTCTTCTCCCTTCTCAAAAGAAAAGGGGCAGAAAATAAAAATAGAAAAGCTCATGGAATGAGACAAGGCATTTTAATATTCATTATTTCCCACTGGCAGGCAGATGTCCAGCCATTCTTTGGGCCTCCACACCTATAGCAGTTACTTGGAACCAAAGAGCATAATCACAACTGTACCCACATTTGTTTCCTTGCCCTCAGCAGCTGATTGCAATGTCATATGCTATGGAATGTCCCTTAAGTCAGTTTGGGACTGACACATCAGCTGCCCTAGATATGTCCCCTCAGCCTCTTGCTCACACCCAGCCTACTGGCCTTTGGAGGGGAGGGAAAGCCTTGATGCAGTGCAAGCACTGCTCAGAAAAAGCCAGCACGTTGGTGTGTTCTCAATACTATTTTAGCTACAAATGCACAACACAATATAGGATACTATGAGGAAATTTAATTCCATCTTAGCCAGAGAGAGTACACTGGAACATGACTGTGCAGGATACAGACTTGTTGCTTGAAAGGGACATCTACAAAGATGCAGGGATGAATCAAAGAATACAGTTTACCCTGAACTGTGACAATCTACTTATTTCTATACAATTGATCTGACATTAATGCTGACAGCTGAAGCTGAGCTTAGGACGTACACACATGAGAAGACAACTGAAGGCTGCGTTCCCAAAGTGCTACGCAGTGACTAAAATTTAACTGAAAGAACTTGGACATGTCAAGGATAAATTGCCTAGGAAAACCCCCTAGAATTAACTGATTTTCTTCACATGTTAGTATTGATTGGACTGCTTGAGTGGTGAGAATTGCAGCAAATCCAATTAGCAATTTTTAAAATAAGCAAATATACTATGGCCAAAGCTTGTTGCAGCCTGAGTATCTGCTAGTAAAGTCCAGGGTAAAAAAGCAAAAAGGGCCTTTGCATAATATCCACAGATGTTTAATTCAGAGTCCCAGAGCACCCACATGTTGAAGGGTCAGGTTTCTCTCCAGAGGTCAGGGCTGAACCGTGCTCTCGGGCAGTACAAAGGTGATGGCCAATGGGGGAATAGAGAGGGAGGGGCTCAGGGACAGGAACAGGCATAGGAACAGGGGAAGGAGACAATGGGGTCTTAACAGCTTTTTGAGGGAAGCTTCTTGTGTCTTCCTAACTTAGGGGATGCCCCCCAGGGTCCCCACAAAAGCTTTTTTTTATTTTTTTCCTCCAAGGTCTGTTCCCCAGCTTTAATGCCTAATCCTCAAATGTACTGCTGAGTACAGTTAGTTATGATTCAGAAGATCTACCTATCAACTGCTTCTGAATTTTCTACAGCACAATGGGTGTTGCTTATCAATCAAAGTTAGTATTTTCAGCTTTAAGGTGCACCTCCTTAACTCTGTCTGCTCTTCTACCTTCCTGACAGTTTAGTATTCACAGAGGTGCACCTATGCAGCTAAAACCAGTAGATTTGTTCAAACAGAAAAGACCCAACCTGGCACCTGATTGAGAGAACAGGTTTAGATGGGCTGTCTAGCAAGCAGATCACACACCAGGGGTCTCTGATTATACACTGGACTTCTCCAAAATCTTTCCTGAGGAATGGAGGCAGAAAGTAAAAAAACCACCAACCACCACAAACTGATATTTTGAGGGGCATTTTCACTATCTTTCCTAAGGACAGGTGAGCCAATATCTGGTGAAGAAGGAACTCTGACTTGCTGAACACAGATTAGTTCTTAAGGAACAGGATATGGAGTATGAGTGATATGATCTATAGAGAGTCTGTAGAAAAAACAATTGTTAAAGAAACAATAAAAAACATTAATAGAACTGAATTCTCTGTGTTAGGGGGTAGATAGATGGAATCAGCTGTTTCTTGTTCTATTATCCAGGTGCAAGACAATTTCTACTTTTCATCATTCAGACAGGTAAAATCCAGACAAAGTTTATTTATGACTTGTTCAAACTAATTTGTTCTGTGGCAAATTTTTTTTAGCTTAAACTGGCTCTTCTCTCTTCCTCTCATCTGTCACCCTGACAATTTTACAGACTGATTTCTATATTTTATTTCCTGAATTAAAAGAATGTATTTTTTCTCAAATGTCCTTTCCAAACATAAGGTCTCCATTCAGTTGCCCATTTCTAGCAAGATTTCTCTGCACACATTCCAGTCTAAATTAATCTCTCTTGAAATGGATGAATAAAACTATGATCTATATGACTGATCATTAATGGTTTAAATAATGGTAATGATTGCAAGATGAAATCAGACTAGCACTGAGAAGCTTTTCAAGGTGTTTAATTCAGGTGGCTGTAAAAAAAAAAAACCATTATCTAATGATAGCAGAAGTAATTTTTGGCTTTTTTTTGAGTCAAATGCCTTGGATGAACTTGCAGTATAAATTGAAAGAAAAAAATCTATTTTGACATTAGGACTTTCTCTACTGAAATATTTCAGGTGACACAATGAAAGTAAGAGTCCCAAACCTATCTTTGTATCTAGAGTTTCAGTAGGAACACTATTTGGACCAAGGAAAGAAGAAGAAATTGAGGATTAGTAGATAAAATGCTTTTATTGTGTTAGAAAATGTTTCTGTATGAAATAATATTTTGCCACGCTTTGCATTATGTAAACTAAAAAAAAAACAAAAAAACCCCTCACATAATTCTCTTTAGGTGTCAGGTCACAAACAAAAAATAATGAGTAAATGAAGGACCCAGAAGTGTTGCTTGGCAGATGGCTGAACATGAGCCAGTAGTGAGCCCAGGTGGCCAAAAAAAGCCAGTGGCATCCTGGCCTGTATCAGCAAGAGTGTGGCCAGCAGGAGCAGGGCAGGGATTGTCCCCCTGTACTCAGCACTGCTGGGGCCACACCTCCAGGGCTGGGTCCAGTTCTGGGCCCCTCACTGTGAGCAAGACATTGAGGGGCTGGAGTGAGTCCAGGGAAGGGCAGTGGAGCTGGTGGAGGGTCTGGAGCATGTGTCTTGTGAGGAGCAGCTGAGGGAGCTGGAATTGTTCAGCTGGTTTAGCCATGGCAGAGGGCTGGAACTAGATGATCTTTAGGGCCCCTCCCAATCCAAATAATTTTATGATTTTATATTATCATGAATAATTGAAGTCAAATCTTTTTCTTCCAGATAGGACTACTATGCATCTTAATTCCATGGCACTCACTTTATTACGGGTTTCTTTCCAGAGTTTGCAGAAACAGATGATCAAAAAATAAACAATAATTTGCTTAATAAAGACTCATCCACAGTCTCCTACTGTTACTTTGAGATGTCAGGAAAACTCCTGAAGAAAATGAAGAAGTTAAAACAAAATAAAAGTAAACAGAGAAATTAATTTAATATGGTGATTTAATGATGAATGCCCCCATTTTCTATATTAAATAGTTGCAATCACCAGTGCTTACATTCAAATATCACATGAATGGCATTAAGAACGGATATCCAATGGATATCTTTCAATCCAAGACAGCAGTCACTGCAAATAAAACTTTTCCTAGGCCTCCTACTTAGAAAAATCACACAGATCTAGTAGAAATACTGAACAAAATAAAAAAAAAACCCAACAGAGATAATTTAAACTCTGAAACTGTAAATTTCTGAAAACTTCCTTGTGAGGGAAGTTGATTAATCAACATGCCTAAAAAGAGCTGTTGCCACCTCCCTCACAGTCATGCTGTACAGTTTTAGGGCCTAAATGATGCTGTGTTGGCATTTTGGTTTTGGTCAGGAGATGAGTTATTCGAAACTGATGTTTACTTGCAGAAGTTCTGACAAGTCAAATATGAACACTTTGATATAGATACTGGGTTATTTGTACCTTGACTTTTCCTCCAGCATTCCTCTTGATATTAATGGAAACTTGGGTCAAAGCTCTAAACACTGATGAAGTGTAATTGCATGCAATTCTCCTGATTTGACATATCTATTGCTACACCATTAGAAAATACCATTATCCCAAATATCTTCCAGCAATTTTCCCTGTGCTCTTGCAGTGTTACTAATTTGTGATTTTCAGTATGGCTTGTTTTAGTAATATTGACAAGTGGCATATAACCACTCAATCAAGCATATCAAGTCCTTTAATTTGGCCTAATTCAGGCATCAATGAAAGGTGTGAAGCTTTTACATTTGCTCTACTGAAACTAATGTCCATCAGAAAGCAAATTGATTTTCGGTTTCAATACAAATCAAAATTTCATCACATGAAAAAATGTTGTCAACCCTGCTAAATTGATAATGAATGAACAAAGTAAAGCAAGTGCAGAATATCTGCCTCACATTTTCCTTTTCACTGGTGTATAATTTCTAGCCATTCAAAGTAATTTTCTAAACGATGAAAAGCCTCATTTTTTTTTTTTTTGTATGGCATGGCTACTTTGTTGAATATTTCAGGCTACCTTTAGCTCATATTCTATATTATGATGCTTCATATATTCAAAATGGATTCCTTGTTATAAACATTTCTGTTCTGGTTAATAGCCATATGCAAGAGAAAAAAAAGTCAAGTGTGGAGAACATAGATCTACCAAACTGTGTATCCCAAATGTGACTCTAGCTTCCATTTTGTGAAAGATACATGGGTGGCTTGCACAGAAACAACTTTTAACAGTCTTGAAAATCAAATAAAAAAGCATGATGATTATGTCTATGTGTCTAATTCCTCTGTTTAAGGAAGCTGTAATTCCCCTAAGAACACTGATTAAGAGACATGTTTGCTTTTGTTCTCTTCATATGATTAGTAATCTAAGTAATCTTAAACTGTCCTAAAATAATTATAATATAAAAACTGAAAAACATCTGGTATTGCTTTTAGTTAATTTTTTTACTTATCTGAAATTCTGCAAGTAATACAAATAGAATAGGGTCAAACAGTTAATCCTTGATACTATCTCTCCAACATTTTCAACACATTAATCTTTTGGGTGTATTTTCTGTGTGTTGATCTGTGCCTGGAGATCTACATTGCTTCTAATAGGCTTATGAGCAAGTTGTTAATGCCACAGAAACATTTGCTTTATAAACTGTGTCATGGTTTAGGGATCGTATTAGTGCTCCCACTAAAATGAAAAACCACTAGCTGCTCCCCCCCAACCCCTTCCAGTGACAGACAAATGGCAGAGATTCTAAGTAGAGATAAGAAGAATTTACTGGAAATAACAATGAAGTAAGAAAACCAGCAGTAACAGCAACAACATTAAGAACAAAAGAATACAAAAAGAGGGTGATTCATATCCAGATAATGCTCACTGACCAACCTGACTTGGCACTGCCCAGCCCTTTGACACACAGAACAAATGGCCTCTGGACCCTCTGTGTGAGTGCTTCCCCCCCAGCCCAAGACCATGAAAACCAATGGCAGACAAACCCTCTGGTCAGGACTACAGTGGAGTTATCACACAACTCCCTTTGCCATTCATTCCCCTGAAAAGGACAAAATGAGGCCCCTTCTTCCTGCCCCTGAAGCCACACCCACCTTCTCAGAAGTGAGAATCCCCTACTCCCAGCCCCAACAAGGATGGCAGTGCCATAGAACAACAACCTGGACATGCCCACATGGCTCTAGGCTCCACTCCCTCATGACCTTGGCTGAAATTAGGAAAAACTCTAAAACAATTGATTGCAACAATGTGTAATGTCTCTAGCGCACTGTTCATTTGTGCAGAAACTAAAATATTTAGCTAATTTTATTTAATTAAGTCTGCCCTTTCCAAAATTTTCCCAGGAAATCCCTACACTGAATCAGTATCTTCATGGCCTTCTTGTTTATTGGCCATACTGTGATATTTTAAAGTGCAACTTCCCACTGATTTCTAGGAAAGGCAACTTAGGAACAGTGTGCATTGCTTTTCAAGTGTTAGAACCCTTAACAGATTCACCAGTTGTAGAATATCCATTTTACTTTATGTGATATTCATAAAGTTCAAAATCTAGTAGAGTTACATCAGGATAAAACTTGTATAAACAAGGTCTGATCCTCATCCCTGTTTAAATTTTATTTATCATGGCCTTCTCCTTGACTTCTACAAATCTAGTTGATTTTCAGGTGAAAAAAATTATATCAAATTAATAAAATTTAACTGCCATCAAATATAGATCTATAGTCACACACTGATTAATTTATAACTCAGCTTGCATCTTCAGCTCAGCTAGTTCTGTCTCAGCCTCAGGTAGGCTGTTCTTGAAATGCTTACTTTTAATTTTAGAGATCTTACAATAAATCATGCTAAAACTGGAACAGGCTTTAGCCATCCTCCAGCCACATCTCTTTCCTCCATTCTTAATTGCAACATAATTGAGAAGCACCTGAAATTACACACATACTTACTGAAAATGTTTTGAAGGATGCCTTTATGCATGCTGCACAACAAGTTGTTTGCTGTTGTATTCTCCTAAGACATGTGGAAAATCAGGCTTTCAAAAAATCCCAAGGCAAGGACCTAGACCTTATTTGTCTCAGTTCTTGCAGAAATGACTTAAAATCTAACTTTTCAATGTAGGATGGACAGAGCCATCCTTACATAAGGCTGAAAATAAAGGCAAAAGAAGACTTCACATTGTCTTTGGAGGCATAGCTGCAGTTTGCTTTGGAGAAAGGATGCTTAATCTGAATCATAAGTGGATGAAAATACTTGGTTCATAGACTTGGGCATATTTAGTAGGGCATCCCATAGTAGTTGGGATGCACTTAAAATTTCCTGGAATTGGTCTATCACTCAGTGTGCAAACAACTTTTAGATTCTCCTTTAGAAACTGGATATATTAAAGTCTGTATGTGTGAAGTCACTCACAGGCATTCAGGAATTTTCCACCTACAGCTTTCTGAGACACACAGCTATTGGCCAAATCTTGGCCAGAATCTCTGTGGCCCCACAAGGAAGGTACATGGTAGAGCCTGTTCAACCCTGTCTGACTTGAATATGCCTGACACTTTGGTGGGATCTAGTCCTTAGCCTGTGTGAAATTGAAATATTCTTGTCCTCATAGATGTTTTCTGCAATTCAGTGGTAGTAGATACTGTGTTTCCTTTTGGAGGTCATGCACACACAGGGTAAGATCAAGATGACTCCAAGTACATTTAAGGAAAGGAGAGTCTCTCCCACAGCACTCATTGTTCCTTTTCTCATGCCGCTGTAAACAGAAATGCTATGTCCCATCTCCAACACATTTACTTCTCAATTTTCCTTTGATAGGAATTGTCCAGCTTTAGGTTAATTTCTTCCTGTGGCAACATATTCAGTTTTTCAAGAATTTCTTTCTTTGGTAGAAAGTTATCTCTGAATTAAAATAAAATCAGTAAATGTAGTTTAGTTAAAATCCAGTCATGATCTCCCCATTTTAGAAACTCATTACTGTGGATTAGTTGTCTATTGTGACAGTATTTCATTAACTTCAACTGGAAAGGGCAAGAATGATGTGTGCCTGTCAAATCTGAACAGGAGGAAGATATTTATGCTGGTTTTGGTATGCTTTCTAACTGTAAAGGTAGTGGGAAGAGACCTTCTATTTTTTTATGAACTTTGAAAATGAGCTTCTGTCCATCTGTGTTCAAATTGTTTAAGCCTGATATTTTTGTCAAATCCATGGGTAAGGTTTCTGTGTACATTTTTGCATGTAGATTTGCTATGTGGATTTTTAACTTCCTTGATCCCCAATGTAAAAGTAGTGTGGAAGTGTGTGAAACATTTTTTATTCCAAGTGGATACTGTAAAGTTTATTTAATTCATCAATACCTTTGAAGCCCTCAGGGGAATAGAAAATGAAAAGGGATGCATAAAGTAATTCAGATTTTTTAGCTGAGCAAAAGAACCAAAAAACCAGTATTATTATTAGAATGGTGGAAGTGGAAAAAAAAAAGAAAAAGCTGTAAAGAAGGCTCTTTTAAAAGCTGAAAGATTGCCAAACAAGATCATCATTTAGGGCTTTACAAGGGTGGGTTCCTATGGGACTCTAAATACAGAAATATCAGTCTACATCAGGAGAAAAGTAAATCCAGTAGAAAACCCAACAGCATTAGTGGTGCTTGGGAATTTTGAAGTGAATGCTGCATCAAGCCACTCTTACAAGATCGAATGGAAAGTGATTTGGAAAGAAAGAGCAACAAAATGCCAATGGTATGGTGTCCTGATTTAGGGCAAATTTGGGAGGAAACTTCCAAAGGGGTCCCTCTAAAAAGCAGACTCAGCCCCTCCCGCTCTGGTTTGGGAAAAGATTTCCTTGGAGAAAAGTGGAAAAGAACTGTTTATTTAATGAGCAAAGTATTAACAAGCATAAAAAATGAATAATATGAATCATAAAACCTCTCCCTATTCTGAAGGGATGGCAAATTCAGGAACTCCTTTTCATGGGGTGTAGCTCAGCTCACTCGGTCTCTTATCAAGTCCCTCTGGTGCTGGAAAATGCCACGTTCCTCACCCTGGTGGGCCACAGGCATGAGCTCCTGGTGCTCTTCTGGGTTTTCAGTCCAGAGCAGGAGGGATCAGTTCCAAGAAAAAGAAAAGCCACAGTCCAGGGAACGTCGCTGCCTCAGCTGGCTAAAAAAAAACCTAACCAAGAAGTAAATGAGATCGCTCTCCTGTTGTCTGTGCTGCAGACAGCACAGTCTTTGAGAGACAAAGCCGAAACTCTTATCTTAATGTTTTTGAATACAGCCACCTCAGACATTCCACCACTTCTCCTTCCCCCCCTCTTCACTCTCAGATCTAGTTTTAAGGGTGCAAACCTTATTTTTAGACTAAACAGACAAATGGGTATACAATTCAGCATCATAAAGTTGCCCCAGGACATATGGTCTCTTAAGCAAAGGCTGACAGGGTATTTTATATACTCTAGACAAAAGCACAGGCTCCTGAAAGCAAAATCCTCTCTTGAGTCCAGAAATATCAGTATTGTAAATTTACCTCAACATCTATGGCAGTTAACTAAATGACTATTGTGACATTATTCACAGGGTCAAAAATATCTCATCCATTCCTATAGGTGAGAAATACTTGCTATCTACAATGACCTTCTCCTTGTTCCTCTGCTTTTTAATTAATATTTCTTGAGCCATTTCCCTGTTTCTGCTAATACTCTGCAGAAGTGTTGTGTGATTCTAGAATAGGTTTCATCAACAATGATCAGTCTGAGATTTTAAAGATACTAAACAATGTAGGCAAAACTGTGCTCCCAATTTATATGCTGGGGTTTTAGCATAGCATAATTGAGAGGAATCATTTAAATACTGTTGAGCTGATGGAACAGGGAGAAGGTACTCTATAGTAGACAGATGCTAACATTTAATCCTGAAACTGCAATAAACTGTCCCATACCATCTTCTGACACTGTGTCTGTTTGCATTCTTTGATAATGATTACCATTGAAGGATGCAATGTTGGCATGATGATTTAAGAATTGTGAGTTATATTGCAAACTGTTTCATAGAGGGTTAGTGACTCAAATATTATCAAGATGAAGTGTTGTGAGCTAATCTTCTCTTGTAGTTGAGTCTTCCCTCAAAATCCAGGTCTGTGACCTTGGTGACATGGGCTGTGGTGACAAATCTGTTTCTAAATAACTTTAATTTAATTGTACCAAAAATATGGTTTGTCTGGGAGATGAGGAAATGGGAATTTATTCCTCCCCTGTCCTGTTTATAAAGTCAGGGAAGGGCTGGAGTTGTATCTTAGTCCAATAGTTTAGATGTGCCTGACAGCCCCGTCAGCTGTCATAGAGAGGGAAGGAGGTGTTGAGGGGAAGTTGAGAATGAGAGACATCAGTTCCTAGAACTGAATGACTACATCATGATAAGTGCTGAGAAACTTTACATCTCTACCCAAACTGAATTATTTCTGAGCTGAAAGTAGAACACTCTGTTTAGTGGTATAGTGATCCTCCTGTTTTTTGGACAGAGATATCCAAAAGAATTGTGAGTACTCCTAATGTGAGAACTCTGTCACGCTGGACCAGAGTTTTGAGGACAGGCCCTTTCTCTAGGCTAGGTATTGACATAGGAGAAGATGGGACTACAGTGTCAAGCACGATGCTGATAGCTTGGTCACACTGACTGCAGCTGACCTTTAAGAACATCAGCTTATTTGGGACCAAAAAGCAATAGACTTCCTCTGAAGTTCTCTGTGCCTGATTATTATTTTTACTCCAGACTGCACATTTCTCACCCTCTGCAGCTGGAATTTTAATTGTCTCTTCAGTTCCTCTAACAGCTGCTAAGAAGCTCTGCTCTTCCCCTAGCTGCCCTATTACAGCTACAGAGCATGAAATGTAGTTAATTTTTTTTTATCCCTGAATACTTATTTTTTATCTCATTTCGGTTAACTTGACTTCTTAGGAAATGAATGAAGCCTTAATGCAGTTTAAATGTGCTGGTGGCTTTCTCAGATGACAGGCAATAGGCATACTGGCATGTTGAAACTCAGTTTGTAGATGATGCTGAAGTGCAGTGAGGACATGCCAGCATTCATCCTTGGCATGCTAGATTTGTGCAAGGAAAGCAAGTTGCCTTGTACATGTGTTTTGCAATACTGTAGGGAAAGCTGGCTCTAACAGATGAGGAAGGAGATCTATTGATGTTTCAATACTGTAAGCTGTAAAGGCCTTTCAGAGCCACCACCTGCACATTTTCTCAGGTTGAGCATTATCTCCCCTTGCCCAAAACAGAATAGTTTCTCCTCATGGAAGGCCAGAAACATGTCCTTTCCAGGCATCCCCTGATCAAATTCAAATTCTGGGATCTATTCCAGGGATTCATGGTGGGATTTGGAGGTTGGCCAGCACACACATTGTGCTCTGTGTTTCCTTATCTGAAGAGGCAGCTAGCAAATGTTGTTTTAAGAACAAGCCCCTTTTTTCTCTGTTCATTTGATTTTTTTGAGTTGAACTGCTCCTGTGTCTCTAAAGCAGATTGGAAGACCTGAGAAAGAATTGTGAATAAGTCAATCAGCAATCTGTGTCCTAAATATTGACTTTGACTACTATTATGAGTATTTAGATTCAGGAGCAAGTGCTCTCATTGGCTGCCAAAGGGCAGGATTACTTACTAGAAAAATGGGTCTGACAATCTGCCTCACAGAGAAAATACATACAGGCCACCTTATGTGTGTGGTCATCTTGGAAAACAAATAATTAAGGCCAGTGAAATGGAAAGGATTATCAATACAGATATTTACTTTCTATTTACATGTAACTAATACTCCAAATATGCCCAAAAATAAGGATCTGCATGTATTCTGTGATTCCTGATTGGAAATGATAGATTGGCACTTAGTTTGCTGGTAGTTTAAGAATGGTACATGGTAATAGCTGCTCTGTAGATGCTAAGGATAAATTATGTTAAAACAAAACCATAATTTCACCATTATCAAATAGGCATTACTGATATTCTTTTACAACTTTGTTTTGTATCCAGGTAAATAGACAATTTTAAAAAACCTCTTGCACTATTTTTGTTCTATCTCCTTCTATATTTTAATACTTAATGATTTTCTATTTCCTCATTATTTGTTTTGGGGAGCCTACCCATCTTTTAGAGAAGATTTTAGGGTTCAGTTGCTCAAAAGTTACATGAGATTTTGCCTGCCTTATGTTGTTTAATTAACCAGAGGTTACATAAAAACATCTTTCAAGAATTAGTTAACACTTTACCAAGAAATCAAGGTCTTTTGGCCACCTAAAGTTTGTAAGCCAAAACTGAGAAATCTCAGAGTCTCTAGTAATTTTTGAGCAAGCCATATTCTTTTCTTGACTATCTCATGTCTTTCCTCTTTAATTTCCTATTTCATCTCTGTTCTCCTTTCCTCTGTGTACTTCTTTCCATATCTACAGAATTCCTCTCCAATTCTCATCATACCTTTCTTTTCACACTAATTGTTTATGTACTATTAGGAAGCCCACATGATTTTTCAGACATCTGATTCAATGATCTCAAAAATTTGTTGGCAACACATGCTATTTTGAAAAGGTTAATGATAGAGTTATCACCACCATCTATGTTAAGTCTGCTGGTGAAGTGTGAATTTACCCCAGGTTAACAGGAGGTAATCCCAGGTATCCCAGTCCCTGGGAGAAACAAGGCCGGACCAGGACCCTAGAGCAAGGAAACCAATATCAGCCCTTATTCTACACTGTTCAGGAAATAAGGGATTCAGGAAAAGAGGTGGATATGTAGAGTGAATAAGAAATACTCCTGTGCTTGGAAGTAATCCTGCCTTTTGGTCAGCCCTGAAGTAGTCAGGCAGGTAGACTAGATGATAATTTTAGGTCTCCTCTAACTGAAAATATATTCTTTTCTATTCTGAGCTATGCTGTGCAGCGTTTTGAGGTTAGCTGGTTGCTAGGGTCGAAAGACTTTTCAGTAGTTTTGTAGCAGTCACTCTTGTAGAAGGTGCACCTGTTATCCCAGTTGTTAGAGGATCAGATCTTGCTATCTGTGCAGCAAAGCCATTCAATGGTCAAATGGAGCTGTGCTCCTTCTTTCTCAGATAGCTTCACATAATTCTTAGAAGCATATCTCAGAATGAAACATGTCATCAAAAGAAAATTAAGTAATCAGCAATACACATTGACTATTCTGATCATCAAATGTGAATGTCAAAATATCATACTGTGTTTTCTTTCAGCTTCCTAAACACTAATCTATTTATGGTACTCACACTTTAAAATCTCAACATACACGTGAGCCCCCTGGAAGGAATCCACTTTGTATTGGAGAGGACTGCAGACTGGTAAGAGCAGACCATGGCTCTTTGTGATGCAGGTGCTTTTGTAGATCTTCACCTGCTTCACTGAGGCAAATGTAAGAGAAATATTGAATTGCTCCTCCAAACCTGCCTTTTCAAGATTTTTACAAGAAGCATGTCTAAAGATTGCAAAAACATTTTTAGCAAATGTTAAAATTATTATTAAAGCTTAATTTTATCCAGGGTTTATGGACTAATGTGGAGTTACCTTAATTTTCCTCCAGGAAATATACTCTTTTCACAGCTACAAGCAGAATCCTACCTGTTGGCTTCTACCAAGTGCATTGAGCAGGAGTTGCTGTGATTGACTCTGCTTGGCTCCTTCAGACACCATTTGGAAGTTAATGCGCATATGTTTAAGGATGGTCAATAATTCTGCAAACCTGCCTCCGTGTAAGGTTGCCCTTGACCTTTTTGTCCATTATTTCTATGTGTTAGTATTATTTCTGCAGTCCTCACTCACATAATCATCTTTGATTTGGCCCTTTTTTTATACTTCAATGACCTTTTATATAGATCAGAATAGTGTGGGTAAAGTAGCAAAGAAACAGCAATTTCTGAAACACCAAAGCATATTCCATGCTTCTCCAATGTAAAGTCAGCAAAATATTTGTCAGAATGCAATCCCCTATTTTATAAATAGGTTCCTTTGAGTCCTTTGTTATCATTTAACATGCTTGCAGAATGAGTTCTTATCCAAGTAACTGTTTTCATCAAGATAAAATTTGCTTTCCATTTTGTAGTTGCTTTTATTAGAATACTGTAGCTGAATTTTGCTCCTCAGGCAACATTCTCAAGTCTGCAGCATCACTTTTATGGCTTTTTTTTTTAAAAAAAACAGGTTTCTATATTTGATTTTATATTGTTATTTGGAGTGTTTGTGAAATGCCTTTGAGATTCAGAAGTTTGTTCTTACTGTTATGAAGGATAAACCTTGGATGTGGAGGAAAATGTAACCAAAAACAAATGAGTGGCATTCTTGGCCCAATTAGGAACTTTGGTTTTGGGAAGCTCATAAAACTACTCAGATGCTTGAATTTAAATGTGCACTTAGCTTTTCTCAAAGTCAAGGCTGAAATGCATAATTAACCACAATAGCAAACAACAAAATAAGAACACTATATATGTATCATATAGTAATGGTATACAAAATAATAATAATAAAAAAGTGTTGGATATCAATAATAATAAGAATTCTTGTGTCTGAAATCAAATATCCAAGTGTCCAAAGGCTTCCATATTAATTTGTGGAGATGCTCTTACATCATGATCTTAAAATTATCTTATTGATATTTGCATATCAATATTTTGTGTTTACATAAAGAAACACATTAATCAGTCATCGTTTTCTTATCAAATGGATGACTGCTGATTTAGAGAACTGAAAGATAAATTATATGTTTCATTCCTCAGGCCCTTGCACAGAATGTATTGTATCTCCCAAAAGACACCGTTTGTAAAACATAGCAATAGGCATTCCAAAGATCACCATGAAATGGTCAACACTATTGCAATGATATATGAAAAGAACATTATTGTTTGTGAAGGAAAAAAAGATCTGACAAAAGAACTGATTCAGCTTTGAACAGTATTGGTATCAAATGCAAATCAACTCCTAATATGGTAGAGTTGTTTTAATTAGTAAATAATAGGAAGCAAGAGGAGTCTTGTGAAGCCCTCTAAAATTAGGCTTTCTAGGTCATTTTTTCTATTGTTTTGTATATCTAGTAATTCCAGAAAATAGTGTGCAGCACAACATCTCAGTGAAGCAGCTTCCTATAGTCCTGAAGACAGCTGGAATGCTGCTGTTAATCTCAAAGAGAATCAGAATTTAGAAAAAGGTGCTTGTACGAAAACAGTGACAAAACCTCCCAAACTGTTCTCTATGATTTTGTTTATTCTGCCTTTTTTGCTGATTGTAGTTGTTTGGTTATGAAAAGAATTGCAAAGCTGTCAACACACGTCTCTGGAGATTTTGTCAGTATAATTTTTTTTCTCTGTTAAATCACAATTAAATTCAAATGAACTAGGCATTTTAAAGAGAACACACTAAGCTTTAACCCTGAAATGCCCCTGGCATTCTTTCTACAGCTGATGGAAAAGGATGCCTTTGGAGGCCATTGTTCTATCCCAACAACATGCTTGCAATGAGTGTGGTGATTGGTACTTTTGGCAAGACTGGTGACAGAAGACAGCAAGCTGTGAGCTTAGTTTAGTTGTAAAATGGCTTCTTAGAAAACTGAAAATTATTTTAAAAATCCATCTACTTTGGTGAGTAGTGCTGCAGGGTACACATCACGTATATCATAGAATCATAAAGGTTGGAAAAGACCTGTAAGATCATCTAGTGAAACCTTTGACTGAGTACGACTGTGCCCACTAAACCACATTGTGGAAAGCCACATCTACTCTTTTTTGAATACTTCCAGGGGTAGTGACTCCATCACTTCTCTGGAGAGTCTGTTCTAATGCCTGGACATTTTTTCAGTGAAGAAATTTTTCCCAGTATCCAAACTGACCCTCCCTTGGTGTGACATGAGGCCATTTTCCCATGTCCCCTTGCTAGTTGTCTGGGAGAAGAGGCTAATCATCACCTCACAAGAACCTCCTTCTAGATAGCTGTGGAGCATCTGAGCCTTCCATTCTACAGGTTAAACAATCTCAATTCTCTCAGCCACTCGTTATAAAATTTGTGCTTTCCAGCCACTCTGCCTGCAGCCTGTAGCTCCGCATGGGTTTGATGTGACTGAAGGGCAGGACCTGGTTCTTGTCTTGTTGAACCTCATACAATTGAACTCAGCACACTGATCCCTATGCACACAATGCACTTTATCACTGGATTGTATATGATGTGGAAAGTCCTATGCAAAGTGGATCTACTAAGAAGAAATGACTTGGCAAGATGGCTTAAGTAGTCCCTGAACCACTTATTCGTGGATTTGGCCTCATCAACCTTTCTAAGTAGGAGAAATATTTTAATTCTTATTAATAAATGAAGAATTAAGAGACAGAAAAAGCAAATGTTTTGATCAAAGCTAGGCAGTAATCTTTGTCAGAGGACTGGAACTGAAACCCTAACTTTCAAAGGCTTAGTTATGTGACAGTTTTAAGTGTAGTAGTTGTTACTAGGATGTGGCAAATCTCATGAATTACAACCTTTTGTGAGAATGAGCTACACATCCTAGAAAGTCTTTGGTATAACTCAGTTGTTGGACATCACTATTCTTTTTTTTCCCTGTTTACAGTCTTAAAGGTGACAACTCTACTGCTGGGTTTTTTTTTTCATTCTGTCTTCTCTCTGCTTCTATACAGAACTCTGAGCTTATTTTTCATTCTGCGTAGTCTCTGCACTAATTTCACTTTATTTTTCATTATTAATTTTACTTTAAGTCATCCTATCTGTTCCCACAGGTGAAATAAATGCATATGTAAAATAAAAGCTCCATAGCACTCAATTCTGAACAAATAACATCTCAGTGATTTTCAAATTACTACAGACAAAATGAAGATGACTGTCCTTAGCTGTAATTCATTATTCTCCCAGACATTTGGTGCAAGATATTAAATGAGATCATTTAAATGAATCAACCTGCTTCCCTTTTGAGTACAGTAAATCACTCCAGAATAAGAAGCAAGGACTAATACCAGTCACTAATCAGCTATCAGCTCATTGATGTTTTCATTGATGTGAATTAGTGAAATAAATACAAAAAACAGCAGTCCCTAAGTTTGAGGTGAAAGTCAATATCATTGCTAAGGGTGACACAAGTTGAAGAAAGCAGTACATGACAGCATTTAGAGTACAAAAATGCGTGTTGAACATTTTGGCTATAACACATCATGTGCAATTTTTCTCCTTTTGCTGATACTAAATTGTACATCAGAACCTTCCTCTTTATTACAGGTGTTGTGGATGGAGCCATGCTCTTCACTTGTAAGGGAAAGGTGACAATACACTTTATTGATATAACAAACTTTGATAGTAAATGCAACAGTGGTTTGACAAGATTTGATGGCAAGGTACACTAGATTATTTACTGCATAGAAAAAAGAGAGAAAAGAACAAAACTACTAGGAGCCTCAAGTCTAGCTGAGTCATGAGGTTCAGAAAAGACTCCCTTGTGTCCTAAACCACCTCTCAGAGGAAAGTACAGGTGTGTCTGGATCCACTCAGTCAATGGTTTATGTCTAAAGGATAATACGCACATGATCAATCCTTTATGGTACTTAGTTAAGATTTCAAAGTTAATGATGTACCACCTTATTTGCATGCCAGCAAGACATCTGGGTCACTGTTTCAGACAGCCTTTGGCTACCCTGTTGTCATCTGTCCCCCAAAGTTCAGCGTAAGCTGGATGCAGCCATCACAACAACCACTGGTGGTTATGGCTTAAGTGGGGGCAGCAGTGAACTCTGCCACAGCAGGCATGCAGTCATTCACTTATATATATCCTGAAGAGTCCCAAAAGTAGTAGTAAACTTATTTCAGATATTAAGTAGTTAATAGTAGATAACAGGGCTCAGAGTAGACCTTTCACTCATTCTGGATTTATATACTAGTATTTTCCAAAGGTTGTACCATGGATCATATACTCCAAAAACTGAAATGTCTGTGTTTCTTTTTGAAGTACTGTGGAGGCACAGAGATGCTTAATTTTCACAGTACTTGAGATCTGGCTGCTTAGATGATTTGAACAGCTTTTAGTCATAAAAGTCTCCTGTGAAAGTATTAAAATGATATTTGCAAATGAAGACAAAATTAGGACAAGAGCTTGTGAATTCTCCTTCTTAGAAATATAAATGCATTAAAAAGAAACCCCGAGTATATTTCTGAATTACTGTACATATTTTAACACTACTTTTTATAGTTATATTAATAAGTTATACTTTATACATGATTTAAGCATATTCAAATTTAGTAAATGTAGTAGCCATTGGCAGTTGGACTAGATGAATTTTATAGGGCCCTTTCAACTACAATATTCTATTCTAAGATTTCTGAGGTGCAAACACCATGATCCATATGGAGAATAGCACATCCCATCTGTAAGGGCAGAATCACACCCTGAAGTGCAGCAAACCACAGGAGATGGGAATATGGGACAGCTTGTACTAATTGGTCATAGCCGTGTGATTGAGAAACTCTGCTGAGAACAGTGAGCCTGATGGTAAAGGGTTTGTGCTTATGTCTAATTTTTAAACTTGTGAAGCGGTGGCTGCTTCTCTGCAATTGGTAGAAGTCTGTCAGCATTTCTATAACAAACAGGAATTAGTCTAGAACAGCCTTGGGGTTTTAAATGCTTCCTGAGTGAGGAATGCAAAAAGCAACCAAACCCACAAATGAAAATAAGTGTAATTCCAATAATATGCACATTAGCTCACATGGTGCTGCTGTAATTTTCTCCATGAAAACTGTTGAACAGATCTCAAAGCCTTTGTACTTCCTGAGTTTTCTCCCATTTCTGAATGAAGTTAAATTACTTTAAACAATATTTTTGTAACTCGTTAATGGCAGTTCTAGATATTCAACTGTTCACATTAATCCTTTTTATATATTCCTTCTCCAATGATGCCTTTCTTTACTTAGTAGCATTGAGAACTGCTATTCGAAACACTGAGAAAAAGATATGAAATATCTGTCCTAAACCATGAAGTCCTGCAATCTTGAATTACATGGGTCTTCAGGAAAGTTGATGACCAGCATTTTGCAATAAAACCAGCAAAGACATGGTATTCACAGAGTTCCATGTAATTAGATTCTGAAAATACCTCACAACAGCCTTTCTGCTTAATTTTATTGGCCAAAAATTACATTTCTTTATGCCTCTGTCAGAAAGGTCCAAAGTCAGGAGCCCTAGTTTAAAACCAACATTATCAATGTTGCTGACATGTGGCTGACCAGCTTAAAAGATTGTACATTCTAGGTTGTGTGGGCAGCTGAAGACTTGGGCAGGTGACACACAAGGACTGGCACAGCTGCACAGCATGGCACCGCTGGCAGAGCAAGGGCTGCTCTGCAATAAAGGTTTTGCAGTGCTGAATTACAGTTTTAAGAAGCAATTGTCTGAAGTCTTTCTGATGACTGAGTGAAGACAGTATGAAGGAGATTAACAAAATTTACAGAGCTTTTTTTCTACTCTCAAGGTCCTGAAGGTGCAGAAGGAATCCATGAGTTTTGCTATTTGTGTGAAATAAAACCTGAATATTTAAAATTTCATTATTTTTTTAATTTCACATGTGTTCTTCATCTTGCAGTTTGTAGTGTGTTGTGTCTTCCCTGAGGCAGCAAAAGAAGTGCTACTTTTTTCCCCCCATGCTGTTCTATATTTGAAGCTTCTAGAAATTACCTTTTTAATGGTATGGAAACATGCTAAGAATTTAAATATTGCACAATATCTACCATGTAAACTCACAGAAGTTATTGGTCTAAGAAAATTATATTATGGATGAATTTTATTCCTTCATCATGCTGTCTTTCACATCCTTTACTGTTAATTCCTTTCAAAGCTCCTATTTATTATTTAAAGTTACAATAGATGAGCTGTCAATATTTTCTTCAATTAAATTTCTTCAAAAAAATTTTATTCAACTAAAATTTCTATGCTCCCAATATTTATTTTTGTCAGCACATGATGGTTGTTTTTTTATTAAGGACAAATTATTATCACTTAAAACTAATTTTTTTGTGAAGCAACTCATTTTTATATAATTTATAATTGTGGGGGAACACCCATATTAGCATTATAGAATATTAAGAATTGGTAACTGTTACTAGATATCCCATAAAAAGGTATTTAATGACCTTTCCAAAGAGGAGAGAGGTATTTTATCTCATTACATTTTAGAAGAAGCTGGGTAGATTCGCTGCAGTTATTATGGTTTATAATACTTCCTGTTGCAGTCTAGCTTTAACTTCCTGTTAAAGTCTATCAGAATTCCCTGTGCACAATGGAGCTTTTACCATATGTCAGGAAAAAAACGGTATTTTGAAAAGTCCCTAAACCCCTACTTTTTAACACTGGTTATAAAGGTGATTTATGGACATATCTATTTTCAGTGTATGGAATTCATAGCCACAGGAAGTCATAGAATAAAATATCAGAGCTAGATTTGAAAAGTATCTGTCTCATTTTATGACTAGAGTAATGCTTGTGAGTGGTACATCCCTTAACATGGCAAGCCTGTACAGGTGCAAGTGTGAGATTCATTGCCTTGAAGGAGAGAGGAATTTAAAATCTGCCTTGTTCTTTGCTGAAGGTCACCCCATTTTTCCACAGTCTTTCTAAGATGTGCCTGTCAGAACTGAATAGAGTAATCCACAGATTCATTTTTAGAACTTGTTAGTGCTCTTCTCTGGACTTATTCCAGATCCAAGCTCCCCAATTTAGTCATGCTTTGACTGTGTTAGCCTTCATTGCCAGCATGCCATGCTGAGAGGGCATGCTCTGTCTTCCCTCTCTTAGGCAAAGCCATTTTTTTGGGAAATGGCTAAATATAACACAATTGCCATAATAATTTTACTTCCTAATATGCAAATATACATTTATCACCTTAGACCCTTATAAGTGAATTATTATTATGATCTAATGAATGATTTTTTGCATCAGCAGATTTTATTAGCAATTTTATTATTTTTTTATTTTTATTAGCAGTTTTATTTTCCATCATTGCCAAAGATATCAAATACTATTAAGCCTATACTGAAGTCTACAAAAAACACGACTTCCCACTTCTAACTACTTTGAGAAGTCTATTTGTCACCCAGATTCTTCTCCACTAGTATGGCTTTAATTGTTTTTAGACAGACATATATATAGTGGTAAATTAAATTTTTAAAAATCACAGAAAATCAAACGGTTCTGAATATTCAACTATTTAACACATTTGACTTCAAAAACTGGATTTGCAGTCCCATAAAACTTATGACAAGTCTTGATAAGTGCAGATTATTAAAAACAGTTGGACAGATGTAATGTTTACACAGTAAGTTTTCACTAACACAAGCACTCACCCCCCCTCCAAACATATGCATATGTATACATATATGGAGTTCTAAAAATTTTAAGAGACAGATGTAAAATATTAGACTTGACAGACTGTTCATCTGTTCTACTACAGTGATGTGATATTACTAAAAAAACCCCAAGAATATCTTATTTTTTTAAGTTCACAATGTGATAGAAGATCAAACATACCGACTGCAAGCATCCTGCAAATTATTTAAAGTTACAACCCAATAAATAAGATCAGCCTGTCATTTCTCTAAGCTGCAACATGTACAGAAATGTTAAGACCTCATGCACCAGCCTATACCTCAAACCACTCCTCAAAGGTCAGGGAAGCAGATGGACCTTCTTACATATAGCCAGAAATGCACATTTTTATTGGTGTCTCTCCAAGCCTCAAGTATGAGACAGAATCCTGATATATAAAATATAATCATTATTTGCTGCAAATGTGTAGTTTAAAATCTCAGAGGCAACAGCAGGCAAGAAAGAAGAAATTAAAGGGAGAGCAAGGATCACAAAAGCCAACATATCAGTTGTTCCTTTAGGCATATTTTCCTTGTTGTAATGACAGCTATATGAGAAAATATAGGCATTTAGTGTGAGAGGGTGTCTTTGGGAGCCTCCTGTGTGGGCAGTCGGCCACAGAAGAATGGTGCAGGAGGCACTATCCAGGTGTGCTGCCTGCTGCAGCAACTCCAGGTTGCACCAGCCAGATCTTTGTGACAGAGCTGGAAAATATTAATCTCATCAGGGAACATGAAGGACTCAGAAAAGTAGGAGTGTTATCCCCACCTTACAGCTGGCTTGTTCCCTGGAAAAAACCCCTCCACTTTCTGCACTAATGTTTTGCTCTAGTGCCCATGGTTGTTTGTGGTGACCAGGATCCATGTAATGTGAAACATGAGGTGGAATACAGAGAGACTCTTCCCTGAAACATTCCTGTCATAACCAGAACACTAGCCAGTAAGGCAGTGCTTTCTGCTAGACTTATTGCTTTCCATGTATTTTAGGAAGGCTTGAAAATGTCCACTGAGAAGGATTATTTTGGGAAGCAGATAGAGTTTAGATATATTAATGTATCACATCTACACTGTTAGTGCTTTGCATACTTCTGCAATGTGCATAGGGGGTGTCTGTGATTCAAAACGTAGGTGATAGATGCTGAAAGACAGGCTGGCTACAGATGGAGATGTCTGGCTCTCTGAATAGACTTTCTGAGAATACATGACTCACTCTTTTAAGCACTTAAATGGGCTCTCTGGATCTCATTCATAGCCGTAATTTGCAAACCTGAATGATTAAATACAACTTCCCCTGGTAAATTAGCATTTAGGCAGATTAATTAGAACTGGAAGAGTTCCATCCACTGTCTCTGCAGCTTTTCTTTGTAGTGGAACAGCAGCTTTGTCTCCTCAGAAAGCTATAAAACTAATCATAGGAGTTATAGGATAGTGCTCTAGCATGGCACTCACTCTGACTTTTAAGGCCAGATCTTAATGGTTTATTGTAGCCTATAAGATTCAGTCCTAAAACACTCTAAGATGTGCAAACTTGTGAGTCGTCTTCCCAGCTGCACCTAGGTCTCTTGTAGTCATCCATGTTTGCAGCACAGAACTGGAGTTGTGTTTTGTGACAGGCAGAAATTCTGTAATGGGATTCCTCACTTAGTTTATTATTTAGCTGCTATTTATTATTTATCTGTATTTTCACTTCTCCATTAACATGTTTAGAAAGAGGCAAAATAAATCATCAGCCTCTGCCCCATTTCAAAAGCTGGGAAAAGATTGTTCTGCTAAATTTTTATTACAAATTAAAGTAGATGAAGAATTGGACATTATTTATTTGTTGTATTTTTTTTTTAATTTTTTAGGGTAAGAAAAAGATCCATTTTAAAATGGATAGTCCAATTCCTAAGTATCCTAAAGTATGAAGTCATAAATTTTCCATATAGAATTGTAGCATTTTATTAAAAAGACTATCCATAGTCTGTACTTGCAGTCAAAGGAGAAAGTATGGAAGATAAAACATTATGTTAATTTATCTTTATGCTGTGAGAAATAAAACTGAAAAAAAGTTACATTGCCAAAAGAAAAATCAAATTACCCTGTGTATATTTAAAAGAATGCCAGTGTTTTTTCCCATGTATTTCTCATGAATGCAAATGATACCTGTTTCTTGTTCAGCAGATCTGCTTTAGTATTATTGTTTATAATACTAAACAAAAGAAAAATAGAACCTTTTCATGAGGCTGAAGGATTCAAGCAAAATCAGAGGTCTGTGTTTCATATGCCAGAAATGAAACATTAGACACCATTGCAAGCTACTGAGCTGCCATAGAATAATGTTCCCTGTGGTTATATAGATGGCGGTAAAAGAACTGAATGCACTAATTAATTTTAACTGATGTAGATTATTCTGCCTAATGTGAAGAGTGTGTTTTGGCTATTCTGACAAATAGATGAAGCTCTCTGCATGGCATGTAGTGCATGTGGTACTTGGATAGTGAGTGATTGTTTCAGAGTGTGATGTCTCTAACATAATGGATCCAGATTTCTTTGATTTTAAGATTCTGAACAGCCAAAGAATACATTGACAGACAGACAAACTGACAAATACATAGATGAATGCATGTTATATGCTTAAATGCTTAAAACTCTTTTAAATGAAATCCAGACCTCAGACAGCTACCCCAGCTGAAGGTGTGTATTTAGATTTTAAAGGTCATATGTGAACCAGGAGGCTTACAAAAAAAAAGCCTCCCCACACATATAGAAACAATGATTTTATCTTCTAGTTCTTGCTTAAAAATAGTATACCCTTGTGCCTTATGCAAGGGTAAAGTAATTATGTGCTTTTGATTTTGTCAGTACCTTGGAACAGGTCATGAAAAAATACCCACCTCTTATACAGTGAGGCTCTTTGCTATTTTCGAATTGTCTAAAATCTAGCACAATGAATTGATCATTACTCTCTGAAAGCCTTCTTAGCTGTATGGAATATTTTACCACTGTGGCTTTTGCAATTTAAAAGTTGGTTTGATGGGGCACAACTGGATGGATTAGGCAGGCCAGCACTACAGTGTTTTTCAAATGGCCATTTTTCATAATAAATGGCTTGATTTCTCCATCCAAAACAACACTTCACCAGCAATACAGCTTGTTCTAAGTGGACTAGTTAATCTACATTGGGGTAAATTCACTCATGGATACAATATACCTGCATCAGAGTTGTGTTGACTGCCCAATAAATACGATTGTGAATAACCCCTGGATAGGAGGATGATTAGTCTGTGCACTGTAGCTACATTGCTCCCAGTTCTGAATCTAACTCATTGAGAGCCAGTCTGGGGATGCCCATGCAGGTCTATCCAAGGTGTATCACTACAGCACGTGGATTTATGCATTTGTCTGAAATGCAGCTAAAAACAGCTGTGACTGACAAGGAGAGCAAAACCTTCTTACTGCACATAAATCTACATCTCTGTGAGTTTGAGATAAAACTGCTACAGTGTACTCTGTGTGGGTCGATAGGCTGAAATGGAAAGGGGAGTGTGAACAAAATACAGTTGCCTACATAGGTAGTGTTTTGTGTTTGTGCAACATTGATCTCCAGTGGCTGCCAGTTTGTTTCTGGATGGAGGTCAGTTGTAAAGCTCAGGCTGTGTGACATCCAAGTCTTACTCCTCTCTGTCACTATGACATTATAAACAGTAACTATTAGCTAATATTCTAATTACTGAGAAGAGAGTGGTGCCAGAAGCTCCTGTCCTCATGTCCTTCATAACAGATCCTGGGACTTAAAATCAGCACTTTCTGCCAGGACTTCGCTGCCTTGGCTTTTCATATTGCCAAGGTAATCTTTTCACCTCTGCATTTAGGTCACAGAAACATTGAAATTTATTCAAATCCCGTTGTTTGATATGTGAAATAATGTTTCTTTGAGATATAGTTTGTATTGGACAGGAATTTCATTTGAAATGAATGATTATTACATCCAGGTGGCTTAAGTTAGTTGTGAGTTCTTATTTACATTTTCAAATTGAAAACACTGAAATAATATACAAATGCACATCAGGTAGAAGGAGACCTCACCAGCTTAAATATGTTCATTTAACCCATCAGTGGGTTAAAAGTACCCACTGATCAATTTTTCATTGTGTTCTATGGTCATGATTAATACAGAATATGGTGCCTACCCCAATCTGGTGCTATATTTGTGGAAGTGATTATCTGCATGTAGACAGGCACATGTTCACTCAATGTTGTGGATTTCTACCTCAGATGTGTGTATTTAAGCAGTGTTTCTAAAGCTTAAGCCAATCAGTCATCCTTGCTCCTTTGTCAAGATATTATTTTCCTTTGCAAAATTCTGAGGTCATAATACATTTGGTAGTAAGAAGCTACCATCACTAGGTATATGGAAATATTTCATTATTCAACAATAATCTAAATTTTAAAATCATAATATATGTCAGAGTACCGTATCTGACATTCTGCTCAGTTTACTCACTTCTATCAGCTTTTGAAGAAGCATCTATGCACATATGAGCAATAGAAGAATTAATTCAAAAGTAAGAAGTGAAATAGTAATTTCCATATGTTGCTCACCATGCCATAGAATGGAGGCTTTACAGTCTCAGATAATATCCTAATCTATGTGTATCAGTTTGTTAATAATTTAAAATAAGCAGCTAGGAATATAAGCTACATATCATTGGATCTAAAATTACTGATGCAGGGTCAGCCTTAGAGAGAGAAGGAGAATGTGTTACAGGAGTGTGACTTTGTGTTGTTCTAAAAAGGTTTATAATTCTCTTATTTGACCATGTGTCATATCAGGGTGAAAAAAAAATAAAACAGATTAAATACTATAATTTATCATGTTTATCACTTTCTTCTACAAGCAGGTGTAATAGATGAATATTTTATTTCCTTTATTTACTACACAAAGATTGAAAGTAGCATCTACTTTGTTCAATAACTTAATCTTCTGTGCTCTTTGCACATTATTGTAGAAAAAAAAGGAATGTTTTGAAATTGAAGGACAGTTTATGCTAACTTTCTCATTCCAAAATATATATAAAAAGCCAATTTCAGAAGATAGATAAATGTGCTGTGTCTATCAGGAAATTAATATCAAACATCTGAGTTAGAAGAATGCCTAACTTCAAAATGGTAATAGAAGACAAAGAATTACTCCAAATCTCTGCATCTTTACTCACATCTTTACTTTTCCCATTAGAACTATGGCAAATCCAACTTAGAATGGAAAGGTGGTCTCATCTGAATATTGCTGAAAATTTCTGAGTACTTTTGAGCATTCCTGCCTATTTAACAGTGTCCATAGGAAATTGCAAAAACTCATGATGGCCAGGGCATCCCAGACACACTAAAGTTAATCCTAACTGTGAGTCTAAGTGTGTCTGCTACTATTTTTAACATCTTTCCCAGATGAGTCAGATCTAAGCTTTGGGTTTCCAGGCAACAGTGCAGCGAACTCACAGTATATTATGGATAATTTATAGAAGTCTTTCAGCACTTGGGGATTCCTATATAGGCAGATCTTTGCTGACTGATGACAGTTGTGTTTCCTTACGGATAACAGAGTTGAAAACTACACGTGCTGAAATATTTTCTCGTAGTAGAATCCAAGCAAGAAATTAATTCCAAGTATATCAGAAGTTATTTAATAAACTTATAATTCAATTGCATTTCAGTGTATAATTTGACATGTTAGGATCTTTGATAGTTGATTTCAAGAAACGGTTTCTTCCTTTGTTAATAGCAAAAGTAAGTAAGTATTTCAGTTGACTTGCACGTAATCATTGAGTGAATGTTGAGTAAACTCATAGTTGAGCTGCCTAATTGCACATGATAAGTATGCAAAACTAACTTGAATGATAAAAAAAACATTCCTGGAGAACTTCTAATGCTTAGGCTAAGTATGTGAAGTATTACAGCTTGCTAATTGGAAACTCTATTTACTTAATTAAAATACAGTACTTGTGTGCTAATACAGATGAGAAGAGTCAATATGTAGCCAGCAGGCATGAACAAAAGGGGATTACCTACCTTAAAAACACATTTACCTTAATTACAGCAGCCAAGTATTGAAAGTCTGTTTCTAATGAAAATGAGAGGGCATTATAAAATTAATTGTGTTTAGCATATTATTCATGAGATTAATTATAAAGTTGTATTTCTAGTACAGTGGCTATGTATTTTCTTTGCCATATTCTCAACAAAATAAACATTGTCCAAGAAGTGTTTTTAGTATTTTATTGTATTTAAATTTTAACTTTGATCTCATTTGCCTGTGTAATTCCCTTAGTGACTCAGTGGATATGAAGGATTGTTCTCTAATTTGAATTAACAATGCTGATAACAGAAAGAACAGTGCTCTAAAAAAGACACAGTTATCCAAATATAGCCATCTGCAGCTTGGCAACCAGCAGGAAACACCATGATGTGCACACCAGAACAAAGTGATAGTGGGATCTCTCAATCTAAATGTCACTTTCAGGAGTACCACTTTGGGATGAAAGTGTCTTGGGAGCAGCACATAAGTTTTTTTGACAATGAAATGTTTTCTACAAAGTTGTTTTTCATGAGAATCTGTTTATTTTGAGACTGACCATGAACTCTGTCACAGTCATGATATCTCTCTCACTGTGAACAAATATTGGCACTGGGAGCAAGCTGTTCAGAAGTATTTGTGATTTGGTCCGTCTCCTTAAGTTGAAAGAGCATGTCAAAGCTTAAGAGTACATATGTTGTCATTCTCTACTCCTTCAAACTAAACACATTTAACAACGGTCTAGGTAACAATGCATACCATGATATGAAAGAACAAATAAAGCAATACACCTGATGTTTGAATTTTGAGTACCATTCCAGCACCAGGCAAAGCAACTTCTCATGAAGTTGAGACCCACAGAAGTAGATTCAAGTGGGGCTGCAGTACAACTTCACCTCTCACTGAGGACACCTGATTTTCAGAAATGCTGCAAACAGCCAAGGAATATTATAAAAGCAAGAAGTGGAAGCTGCAGCTTGCCTCTGGCAACTCCTCAACATGTGGTTCTGCCATAGGAATGTAAGAGTTCCATACAGAGTGCCTTTGATTGAAAATCGGAGGCTAATTTAATTTCTAAACTAAGTATTACTCAATCTTTTAGGAGCTATTTCTAATGGTGCCTTTCTGATGTTTTTCTAAAAAATGGCTGAGGAAAACTTGAAACATGATCTTTACAAATGTTGTATCCGTGTTTAGCTGATGTCTTTCAAATCCATGCAGTCAATACAAAGAAACTGAGATTGCCTTATGTCTGAATAGCAGTAAATACCATCCTTCTGATCCCTGTTGCTTTTTCACAGGTAGCAAAGTTCTTCCATCCACTTTCTACTTTGAACCACTTGCTTCCCTTTTGGAAGCAACTCATAGGTCCTAATCATAGTGCTGACACAATGGCTTGCTGGCCCCTTTGCAAATATTCTCACTGCAATCCCTTAGGTAAATAAATAAACAACAAACTCAGTGTGTGGAGGAAGACAAAATGGTGTGTGGGACCACAACACTATTATAACACCAGATAATTTTAGCCGCTTAAAACCACCCATTAAGAATTACATCACTAAAATCAGGTAGGTTTGTAGCTAATTTGGCACTAGATAGAAAAGGATGTGACTTAAATCAGAATTACAGTGTAGTATTATAGGTAAACAACAAAGTGATGGGTGAATCCTTGCTGACAATATCTCTTTCCATTTTCCTTTTTCCTTTCCATTCCTCTTTTAGAGGGTAAAACATAACCTTTTGCCCCTTACTTTGTTGAAGAGGTAGATTCTCTCATTTGGGGCCATCTACCTCCTCTGTGTCAATGCACCTGTGGCATTCATTGTAGCTCATTGCCAGATGAGCACCACTGGCATCAGTATGTGATATTATCCATGACTGCAACAAGGATTGTAAGACCAGGAGGAGAAGAGCTTAATGCTACCTGCTGCTGTCAGCCACAACTCACGTGTATTCTTGAGGCTTATTTCCAGTGGCAAGGACTTCTTCCCTAAGAGAGCCTCTTATTAAAATGATAGCAACAGGACTGCACAGCTGTGTTTTTTGCAAAGCTTGCAGCTGCATGAGGCTCAGAAGATTTGTAATGGCATCAACTTCTGTTTAAAACAAATCATTGATGGACTTGTGTCACCAGATTCTTAAATGCACATTAGTCCATAATTGGTCCAGCCATCAGAGTGAACTTTTCACTCACTTGATAAGATAATTACCTCTGACTGGTATAGTAGTTTATTGCTGCTTTCTCAGAAAATGGCCTGATTATTACATGCAGATGTTCATTAGACAAGATTTAATTTATTTGCATTATGGTACCTGATCCTCAAAACCCAGCTCCCAAGACCATGTGACAGTTTTTCCACCCCTCATGTTTACTCTCTTTCAGTGGCCTTTTGCTGGTTTCTGACTGCACGCTCTGACCACCCAAGCCCTGAAGAGATCACAGAATCACAGAAAAAATTAGGTTGGAAAAGACCTCAGAGGTCATTGAGTCAAACCTTTGTCTGAGCCCTGTCATGTCAAGTAGACCACAGCAGTAAGTGCCATGTAGCACCTCTAGGGATGGTGACTCCACCACCTTCCTGGGCAGCTCATTCCAATGTCTAATCACCCTTACTGAGAAGAATTTCTTCCTAATATCAAATCTAAGCTTCCTCTGGGGCAGCTTAAGACTGTGTCCTCTTGTCCAGTCCTTGGTTGCCTGGGAGAAGAGGTCAATCCTCACCCAGCTACAACCTCCTTTCAGGCAGTTTTAGAGAGTCACTCCTGAGCCTCCACTTCTCCAAACGAAACAACCCGGTCCCCTCAGCCATTCCTCAGAGGACATGGGCTCCAGACCCTTCACCAACTTTGTTGCTCTTCTCTGGACACACTCCAGCACCTCAACATCCTTCCTGAATTGAGGGCCCTCAACCTGGACACACCACTTGAGGTGCAGCCCCACCAGTGCTGAATACAGGGGGTCAATCTCTGCCAGGGTCCTTCTGGCCAGAAGACTGCAGACTCAGGCCAGGATGCCATTGGCCTTTTTGACCACCTGGGGACACTGCTGGCTCATATTCAGCCAACACACCCAGGTCCCTTTCTGCCTGGCCACTGTCTGCCCTCAGTCTGTAGCTCTGCATGGGGTTGTTGCAACCAGAGTGTAGGCCAAGAACTTCGTCTTAATGAGCCTCATGCCATTGATCTCAACCCATCAATCCAGATTGTCCATATCCCTCAGCAGAGCCTTTCTCCCTCCAGTAGACTAACACTGACCCAACTAGATATTGTCTGCAAATTTCCTAGTGTTAGACCCAATCCTCTCCTCCAGATCATCAATAAAGATATTAAACACAACTGGGCCCAAAATCGATCCCGAGGGACACAAAAAGTGAGTGGCTACCACCTGGATGCAGCTCCATTCACTCCCTGGGCCTGGCCATCCAGCCAGCTCTCAACCCAGTGAAGAGTGCACCTACTTAGCTGTGGGTTGCTAATTTTTCCAGGATAATGCAACGGGAGACATTTCAAAGGGTTGGCTGAAGTCCAGGTAGACAACACCCACAGCCTTTCTGACAAGGGCAGTCGCTTGGTGATGTGTTCCAGCTAGCCCTCACCGCCTCTCGGCCCGTGCCTGGCATGGCCACCCCCTGACTGCCCCTTGAACCACTCTGGGTGTGGGTGTGAGCAGGGCTACTCAGCCCTTGGCAGCAGCGGGCTGCGCTGTGCCACAATAGCATAAAGTCCCAGGTCAAAGAAGCCAGAACAAAGGAAACGAGAGGAACCACTTGTACAGGTTCTCAAGAGGGTTTAATCTCCAAGAGGATCCAGAGACAAACCACCACTCCAACAGGGCAACAGCAACTTTAGAACAGGGGAGGGTACTAGGGAGGATACAAATCTTAGCCAATAGTAGAACAGCAGGGGAGGAACATGGGGCGGGGATCAGATTTTAGGTAACCAATAGGGGATAACATGAGAGGGGATCAGGCTTGGCACACCAATGGACCTTCGAGGGAAGGGTGATAGACAAGGAAGGTTCTAGAGAAAGGGGTGGGGTCGCATTTGATGAACAAAGGAAGAGGGCAGTACTTCCAGGATTGGCAAGAAAGGTTCTGGAAATAAGGGAGGTTCACATGGGGACTGACACAGGATTAGGCAGGAAAATAGTAGTGAACAACTGCAGGGCAAAACTATTGGGGAAGCCGAACAGGGTACATGGAACAAACTACTATAGACTCAAAATAAGAAACATCTTGAGATTACAACAGAGAAACAAACCACCACACCTTTTCCTCATCCACCAGGCAGGTCACCTGGTCATAAAAGGACATTAGGTTGGTCAGGCAGGACCTGCCTTTCCTAAGCCTGTGCTGGCTGGGTCCCTTGGTTGTCCTGTTTGTGTTGGGTGATTGCACTCAAGATGATCTGCTCCATAACCCTGTCAGGTACTGAGGTCAAGCTGACAGGCCTGTGGTTTCCTGGATCCTCCTTCTGGTCCTTCTTGTGGATGGGTATCACATTGGCCACTTTTCAGTGACCTGGGACCTCCCTGGTTAGCCAAGACTGGTGATAAATGATGGAAAACAACTTAGTGAGTTCTTCCACCAGCCCCCTCATGACCCATAGCATGGACGTTGTCTGGTCCCATAGACTTGTGAGCATCTAAGTGGCTCAGCAGATCACTAACTGCTTCCTTCTGGATTATAGGGAGTCCACTCTGCTTCCCATCCCTGTCTACCAGCTCAGGAGGACAGCTGTCCTGAGCATGACCTGACTTACTGCAGAAAACTGAGGAAAAGAAGGTTTTAAGTACCTCAGCCTTTTCCTTACCTTATGTGACTATATTCCCTATCCTGTCCAATAAGGATGGAGGTTTACCTTGCCCCTCCTTTTTCTATTACTGTATTTATAAAAACATTATTTTTATCCCTTAGAGAAGAGGCCAGGTTAAGTTGTAAGTGAGCTTTTGCCTCTCTAATTATCTCTCTGCATGAATTAATGACATCCTTAAACAATTCCTGGGTTTCCTGCCCCTTTTTCAAAAGTGTATACACCCTCTTTTTTTTTTTTTTTTTTTTTTTTTTTTTTTTTTTTTTTTTTTTTTTTTTCCCCTGAGTTCCCATGAAAGCTACCTGTTTATCCAGGCTGGTAGTCATCCTTGATGGCTCATCTTTCAGCCCATAGGGATAGCTTGATCCTGCACCTTCAAGGTTTCTTTCTTCAAGTATTTCCAGACTTCCTTGGTCCCTTTTTTTTAAGGACTGCTTTTCAAGGGACTTTCACATCACCCATCAGTCCTTCTATATTCACAAACAATAGGTCTGGCAGGGCAGTTCCTCTGGTAGGCTCATTTACCAGGTGTGTTAGGAAGGTGTCTTTCACACACACCGGGAGTCTCTGGTTTTTCTCTGCTGTGTTATATTTCCAGCAGACATCTAGCAAGTTGAAGTTGCCCCTGAGTACAAGGACTGTTGACTGTGAGACTACTGCCACCAGCTTGTAGGGTGTCTCATCTGACTGTTTGTCCTGGTTATGTAGTCTGTAACTGATCTTTACCGATAGGCGCTTAATCTTGTCACGTTGTCATCTTCATCATCATCAATTTCCACACAATCAACACACTTCTTAACGTACAGTGGTACTGCCACCTCTCCTTCTCTTTTCTCTTCTAAAGAGCTTACAGCCATCCATTGCAGTGCTCCAGCTGTGTCATCCCATGGCATCTCTACGATGGTGACTACATCACAACTTTCCTGGTGTATGGTGGCCCCCAGCTCCTCCTGCTGCCTATACTGTTTGAGTTTGTGTACATTTGTGTACACTTCAGCTGGGCTAATGGTTTTGCCCCATCCTAGGCCTGCCACCCATAGGCTCATTTCTAGTGAGCCTGGCTTTATCCCCTTCCTGCTTTGAGGATCATGTGAATTCTCCTTAATCTGCCTTTAGAAAGTTAGTTTCGCTTCAGCTACTTTCATTGACATGTTACTGATTTTGCCAGAAGAGAATGATGGAGGGTTTGTGGGATCCTTCCTGTGGAAGAGCTCTGGAAAGAGTGACCTTTGAAGATCTGTTATTCTGCCAAAGTCTGCATGGGCTATAGTAGTTTCCAAAATGAGTAGATTCATGACTTAATTACAGGCACCAGTGACATACAAAAAAAGATCATGTCTAGAAGCATGATATGAGGAACAGCTTCCATGACCATGACTATATTAAAGGAAATTAAACAGTTTGAGATGTGGTTTGAGGACTGGCACCTCATCCATGATCATCCATGCTCTTTTCTTTCTAACACACTTCTGACAGCTTCTTGGCTTTACTGGTATTGCCCTACTCTGCCTCCACTCTGTGTTATTCTGTTTGGTTACCCCAGACCAGTATTGGGAGAGGATGGAGAGAAGTGTTTAGCTTTGTAAGCATGAAGTGTGTCATGCCACTTGCCCAGAGGACAATAGAGAGAATTTGGATGGCCTAGAAGAGGAACTGAACTCAGTGCATAAGTGGCCAAGTTCCCTTGAATGCTTTGCATCCTCCCTGGAAATTGGAGTTATTCTGAGCACCTGGGTTACGTACCATGCCTTTCAATTGGCCAAACTGGAAGTCCAAAGAAATGAATTACTTTTAAGGCACTACATATGTGTATAAAATTAGGCTTTGTGAGAGTTATTTCCTGTTTACATCCCATTCCCATTTTCCTATGAGCCAGATACAAGTTATTTGAATATCTACAGATTACTTGGATATTTCTATCCTTGGAGATATTTAAAAGCCATCTGGACATGG
Source organism: Agelaius phoeniceus (assembly GCF_051311805.1). NCBI lineage: Eukaryota > Metazoa > Chordata > Aves > Passeriformes > Icteridae > Agelaius > Agelaius phoeniceus. The sequence continues at coordinate 28,374,923 of NC_135267.1, forward strand.
TACTGAGGAACTGGCTTTTTCTGGCTCTGCTTGAGCATGAAGATTGGACTAGATGACTTCCAGAGGTCCCTTCCAATGTCAACCATTCTGTGATTCTATAGTACTTGGCCTAAAACTGTAGCTCCCTTTAAGGTCATGTGTTCAAGGATGCTCTCAGGCACATGGTGGATGCCCTGCTTAGGGCTGGGATTTGGACTTGATGATTCTCATGGGTCCCTCCCAAGTCCATATGTTCTATGGTTCAGTGATTCTATGATTCTATGATATGATGCTTGGCAAGTATCTGTGTTAGTTTGCACCAAGCACTGAGTTGAACCAGGGAGTTGGTGGCTCATGGGGCAAGAGAATGTCATATGTGTTCCTGCATGAGTGACCTCCTGTCTCTGCCAGCCCAAGAAAATGAGCAGATAGGGCTCTCTGGGCTTACCTCTTATGTCAATCCTATATGGTTGAAGGCAGCACCCTCTCTGTGTAGCTAGTTGTATCTGTGTCCTCTGTGTGTGTTTTTCTGGGACATATGCTCTGCTTTCCTACTGGATGGACCTGCACATGGGAAATCAGAAGCTGTGTCTGTCGGCCCAAGCAGAGACCCAGATCCTCAGATAGCTGGACAGGAGGGAGTCTTGGGCCAGGGCTGCTGGAAGTGGTGGCTGCTCCTAACATCCCTTACTGCATAATTTATAATACAATATGTTGCTTAAACCTGGAATTTGGAGCCTGTGTATGTGATTTGCGTTGGAAGATGTATGAATCAGCAAGGTTTAAATATTTTTTCTGTTCTTCAGAAATATGTAAGAATTATTCTTTTCTAAGAGAAAAGAACTCAATCCTGCTTTTCAACCCATGGTAAACATGGAGCAGATTAAAAAACCTGGAGGTTTTCTGTGTGATTCTAAATAAGAATGATTAGCTGCAAAAATTTCCCTGCAGAGTTTGAGAATTGATAGTCCCTGTTATTTTTGAGAGATATCTTGAAAATCATTGCAAATTCTTTAAAATCCCTCTGTAGTTTTCTCAAGTTGATAAAATATATTTCACCATAGGGCTGCTCTTTGTCTCTGCTTCCAGTGCTATCAAAACCCATACACCTTCACAAATGTTCATGACAGTGCTATACCTTCCTGGGGTTTATGCATATCACGGTACATTATATTCTTATAATCCTCTACCCTCAGTCCTATAATAAATCAGTTTACCCGAGCTCTTTTGTTTCCAAATATTTTGTCCCCTGGAAACTGAGGCTGGGGCTTATCAGATAATCTTGGTAATTAGAAATGGAGCCCGTAATAGAAGGACCATTACTGTCTTGTTTGGGTTTGCTATGTCAGTTGATGAGCTAAAGCTAGAGTAAGATGGCTAATTTTCAGTGCATAAAAATTATAGCCAGAACCTAAAATTGATGCATTTTGAGTTTCTTTTGTTTACAGAAATAAAGCCTCTGCCAGAGGGGTTGAACTGGCTCATGGCATAAACTCTCAATTTTCTTGTTAGTTGTGAATCCCCTTAATCCCTTGCAGTCTTTGTAAATGATTTTTCACTACACATTCACTTTCTTTCCATTAGATGAGCTATTTACACAAGTTGTGGATATAGATATACTTCTTATTTACTTTTAAGTTATTTTTATTTTGATCATTCAGAGCTAGGCCAGAACTTCATGACTTCAACAAATAAAATAGGACTTAATAAAGATTACTGTACTTCATTTAAATTGTTGGCAATACTCAGTATTTTTTAATGTTTTGAAACCACTCTAAGTGCATAATTCACTACTTTCTCTCATACAGGTGGACTGGAATACAAATATTTTCAGTGCAAAAACCTTGTCCAGGTGGAAGTCCAAATAAGATGTAATCTTGCAGTACTGCTACTGTGCCTGCAGATCATATACCTGGGTCTGTTTGACAACTGAATTACAAATACAAAATACAAATACAAAAATCTTCATAGCTTGAAATAGATTTAAGAGACAGCTTGTAAATAAGGGAACAAAAGCTCCAACCCTGTTCACATTCCCTTTTCCAGCACCTACCTGGTATTGAACCCTATTTTGGACCCATGGAGGATGTGGGTAGTCCATTGGCTACAGTATCTGAAGCAAGGCTTGGAAGGATTACTGCAGAGTTGGTGACCCAACAGGTAGATTTGGGAGCAGATAGACAGTGTCTGAGTTGCAGAGATGAAACATAATAGACTTGCTTACTCCTCTAGATAGGTTCTGGGCACAGGGAATGGTAGCAGAGGGGTGAGGGGGAGGATGGAACACTCCATCCACAATCTCACAGTAGGCAAAACCTCCTCATGGTAGGGCAGACAAGTAAAATTCCACATAGCTAAGTACCAGAAGGAAAACCATTGGCAACTAGAGTGTTGTCAGTACCTCACTGAAGAGTTTGGGAATAGAAAAGTGATCAGCTTCTCAGCAAATGGGGGATTGCAGTCCTGTTTTGATCTTCCCAGATCACTTTGATCTGTTTTGAAATTCCCAGATCACTTTTGACAGGCACCCAAGCATGGAAATCTTGGTTCACTTGCTGCAAAGAACATACTGCAAAGATACAGCAAGGAAGTGCCATAAGTTAAATCAAAGACTTTGGCAGTTTAGGAAAGAGGAAAAATATAGAAGGAAGATAAATCAGCAAAAATGAAAATTCTGTGAAAGAAAAATTCACATGAAGGAGAGAGGTTGTCACAGCAAAGATGTAGTCGGCACCCAGATTAAAACTTTAACAGAAGAAGAGTGTAAAAATATATTGTAAAAGTGAACTGTGTAAATAAATTTGCGGCTTGCTCTTTACCCAATACATCAGTTTTATTGTATTGATATTAAAATACACCCATAGAATACTCATCTTGGTAAAAAAACAAGAGATCTGAGGGGAAATCTGAAGTTAAATTGTTTGTAGTTGCCAAATACTATTTTTGGACAGTACATTTCTGGTTTTTTATTGACCATATATGGAAGGTAGAGGAGAAATCTTGAATCTTAAACAGACTGGTAGAAGTGGTGTGAGATTGTTTGGATAGTTGTGCAGAATTTTGTGCAGAAGTTTGTGTCAGTGCAGTGTTGGTCATTTTATATGAAGCATCAAATGGAACACTTGACTCTTGACTCTCAGGACTTACTATGCAGTTAAGGAATTGTCTCCTATGAGTGTTCTATATTGCTTTTGATATGATGAAACATTAGAAGACAAAAAAAGAGAAAAAAAAATTCATTTCAGGATTACTGTTGCATAATATGAGCATAGGTCAGGAGAACACAGAGAATGTAACTCTGAAACAGAGGTCATTATGGAAATTAATATCATTCAAATGTGTTAAGGGCTTGGAGGTCATGTTTAGATGATGTCGGTTTCTTTGGGACATCTCTCTTGTGTTATCTTCTTATATAGCTTTACTTAATCTTTTCTGTGAAAAGAAAATGAAATAAGACTCCAGCAGGATGAATGCTGTTGTTTGGTCTCCTTTTTAACCAGGTCACAGCATCATTGTTTCTCAGACATTTTAAATTTTGATTTTTCAAAAATGATATTTTATGTTTACTTTGATATGCTTATTCTCTCCTGTCCAATTCAATGTTGTTTATAACATATGATTCAATATGGCTAATAGGACTAAATATAAGAAGACAAAGAGCAACATTATTATCCTCACTAAGCACATTTAGCAATGTTCATTTTACTTACTGATTTGTGAATCAAGCCATTTTCTGATTTGTAAGGCTGGCAGAGTCTGCAGTTTTAGGTGTTTATCATTCACAGCATTCCCTCTTATGCCAACAGGCTGTTTCTTTGATCATTTGCTAGAAGTTTCAAAATATCAGGGAAAACAGCCCAGAGGTATTTTGGTTGGATCACAATGCAGACTTAAAAGTGTCTTAGCTCCTTGCTTATTGGTGGTCCTTCAAGCAACGCATTCAAAACACTCTTATGCTGGCAAAGACAGCCACCTAAATTATAGCTCTGATTTACTTACAGTGAAATTAGGAGAACTTTTATATAATTTTGCATAATTTAATGTTATCAGGCAGACTTTCAGCACAGTCTGTATAAGTATGGGGTGCCACCAAAGGGTCTATTTAAAATAAGTCTGAGACATATTTCAGTAAGCAGCACCATCTCAATTAACTGATTTCTGCTGATAGTACAAACACTGTCTTTTCTACTGCCTTATTTCTCTAGAATCACAGAGTAGTTGGAGTTGAAAAAGACCTCGATGATCATGAATCTAACATTTGATTGAACACCACCATGTCAATAAAACCACTTCCAGGATAGCAACATCACCACTTCCCTGGGCAGCTTTTTCCAATGCTTGACAACCCTTTCAGTTAAGAAATTCTTCCTGATGTCCAGCCTGAACCTCCCCTAGTACAGCTTGAGGCCATTTCCTCTTGTGCTGTTTCTGGTTGCCTGGGAGGAGAGGCTGAACCCCAAACTGGCTACAGCCTCCTGTCAGGCACTTGTAAACACTCCACAAGTCTCCTTTGCCTCAGCACTTACCAGGAGAGCTACAGTGCACGCCAGCTGTAAAGGAACACATCCAAGTGTTAAAAAGTCTACTGAAAGGAGAAAAGGATTTTCAGTGGAAATCTGAGCAGTTAGTGGGCCCTGCAGGCAAGAAGACAAACCTTATTCTTGGGTGTGTCAAATACAGCTGGTCAAAAGAGGTGATTATCCCACTGCACTCAGAGTTGGTGCAGCCTCACCTTGAGAACTGTGTGCAGTTCTAGACCCCAGCACTTAAGAAGGACATGAGGATTCTTAAATGTATTCAGAAGAGGGCATCAAATCTAGTGACAGTCTTCCTTGCTGGAAGGCAAGGCTGTGGGAAGTGGCTGATGATTTTATGTTTGTCAAGTTTGGAGAAAGGGAGGCTGAGGGGTGACGACATTTCTCTCTACAGCTTCCTGAGGAGGGGAAGGGGAGAGGGAGGTGCTGATCTCTTCTTCCTGGTGTCCAGCGATAGGACTTGTGGGAATGGGACAAAGCCACACTAAGGGAGGCTTAGACTGGACATTAAGAAGCATTTCTTTACTGATACAATGGTCAGACCCTGGAACAGGCTTTCTAGAGAAGTGGTCAATGCCTCAAGCCTCTCCATGTTTGAAGGACACTTGGACAATGCCCTTAATAATGTTCTTTAATTTGGTCAATCCTGAAGTGGTCAGGCAGCTGGACAAGATATTTTGCTGTAGGTAACTTCCAACTGAAATAATCTATTATATTGTATTGCATTGCATTGTATTCTGGCATATAATGTTAAATAAGCATCCATCAAATCTGTATGTACAGAAACTTAATCTCTCACAATTGTTCCTCATTGCTAAAATGGAATGCATAATTATTCTTATCACTTATGTTAATAATTCCTATATGTAATGATTTTATTCATATCCAAGCAAAGTCATAAGGATCTCCAACACTACGATCTTGATTGGAAAAAATAATTTAACAGATAAAATGAGATTACACATTATAGTCTCAAAAGACAGGATATAATGAAGTTGTGACGTAATTATTATTGACTGCTTAAAGTGATATAAACAGTTCTTTAAAGAATTTGCCTCTGACCTCCTTTCTGAAAGTGTAGATTATCTTCCTGCCAATCATACTGCAGGAAGGTAACTTGTGTCCTGTATAACTGAAGACTGTTCTTGCCACACTGATTTTGTAACAAATTTCTAAATAAAAGTTTTCTTGTTCTGTATGGATAACATTTAAAAAAGCAACCATGGACTTTACAATGCTAGTTACTTAATAGAGATTGTTTTCTGTCATGTATATTTGAAATCCTCCCATCAAATACATATGTTCTGTAAAGTGTGGATTATAATTTACTTTCTGTGATTTGCACTTCTTTTTAAACAAAGTAATTGCTGATAAAACCTGGAAGCATTGGTAAAGTAAATTTAATTTGATATATTACACTGCCACAAATATTATTCTTCCTCTCCATGAAAAAAAAATCTTTTGACTCCAGAGCTGGGCTTTTAATTTATCTTCAGAAACATTTTACAAACTTCACTTTGTAAACACTTTGGAATTGCAGATTACCTGCCTTATTTTTCCTGAATATTTTTAATATATTTTGATGAAAAAACTTGTGCTTTCACAAGAGAAAATATGACAAGATTTTCTGGAAATCATTTTCCCTGTTTCATTTAGTTTAATGAGATTTTCCCCCATTATAACAATTCTTCTAGTATGTAATTTTAGACCTGTTTTACAGTATTTAAAATATTTAGTTCTCTGAGATAGTATCTCCTTCTTCTAAATACTTTGTTTTTACTAGCAGCTGAAGGAGGTATCTGTTTGGGGAAAGGATATGTTAATAAGCATGGAGCTGCCAGTTTCCATGGTCATTTTTAGTCCCAAAAGATTGGGCCTGAATGCAGTGAGTAGTCCCAAATATGATTATAAATGATGGCTTCCACTCTAAACATTTGCTTTATGAATTCTATTTAATTCAACTTAAGGGCAAGAATTCTAAATCTGCTGCAGATGAAAGCTGGGTGTTTGGATTGAGAATGAATATTATTTTTCTCTTGGTAGAGAATAATCTAATTTTGCTCTTCCTAAAGGTCAAAAAGATCCCTGACTGGTGAAGATAAAGATAGTTCCTGTCATGCTCTAAGGGTCATTTTATCATCTATATAGCCTTTTCCCCAGAGCAAAACAGAAAAGTCTGGGTGCCCTTGCACGGTTTGACTATTCACTGAGTACGAAAATGATTATGTTAAATAATTTTATATATAGATTTTAGTGCAATCTTGAGGTAGAAAATCAGGCATGCTGCAATATAATGCTATATTTTAACAGAGGAGGAAGTTTTTGATTTGTGCAATTCCAGTCCAGTCCATTGCCTATAGGTAGCAGAATTAGCCCTAGAATTTAAAAATTCTTCGATAAATCTGTTTGAATTATTTTTATTTTATGTGTTATGAAGTCATTTGCACGGGTAAGACAAGTCCATGGAATTAGCAATGCAGAGACAGAGTCTCAGGGAGCAGAGAAAGGAAAGAGTTGGCAGGAGCTATATTTCAAGAAGTGTGATACCCCCAGCTGCACATGGAAGCATGCTTGCAGTATCCTATGGTTTATAATAACTCTATACATCTCACCTGCCACATCTGTGTCAGGTGCAAATAAAATTCACGTAAAATATAGTCAAAGTGTTAGCTCAACAAATAGAGGCCTTTGTGAACAAGACACATAAAGACAGGGAGACAGAGTAAGATGTCCAGATGTCTAGATAAATACCAGAAGTCTAAAAATAAGGTGGGGTTGAAATGGTGTGGGAATAGAAAGAATCTGAAAACTGATGGGAGAAGCACCCTCTAGAGAAGGCCCTAACAGCAAGGCAAAATTGATTGATAAATGGCAGAAGAAGAAAGACTGATGCAAGGGCAAAAGTAAACAAGTCCTGTTAAACAACGTGGCTTTGTGAGATCCTTTCTAAGAGCTACTGTAATGTTGACAACCACAACTGTAAATCTAACTTTTTTCTAGGAGCAAAAACCTCTTGTAACTCCTGTTAGAATTCAGGCTTCACAAAGAGATGCTATAATTTTGGGAGACACTGTTAAAAGGAAATTAAAGGAGCAGTTGGGATTGGGAATTACAAGTGAAATACAAAGGTGTACTAAGTTAGGACCTTGTCATTCAGTGTACTTGTTTGTCTGGAAAAGAAGATACACAATGAGGTGACAGGTTTCCTGATAACATTTTTCTGGGTATTAAAATTCAGAGCCAGATGAAGAGAGTTAGGAAAGAGTCTCATGATATTGCTGAGTGGCTTGGTGATAAAGTGGTGGGTGAAATCCAGTGCTGATGAATGCAAAGTAATGCACCTGGAGAAAAACAAGCCTAAGTATGTATACACAGTGATAGCTTCTAAATTAGCTATTATCACTCAGAGGAGAAATTTTAATGATGGATAATTGTATGAAAACATCTCACAACAAAGTGTTCTATGCCAAACAAATAAGAAAGCTAGAAATTATTAATAAAGGATAGAGAAGAAATCAGGAAACATTATTATGTTGTTGTGTACATTTATGGTGCACCCAAATCCTGGATGCTATGGGTAAATCTGGTTGTCCTCATTAGCACCTTTTCAAAAAAGGTAAAGCTAAGCAAAGGTTCAGACAATCATCAGAGTTATGTTCAAAGCTATTGAATGAATCAAGATTCTTCAACTTTGTGGTGACTGGGAGCAGAAAAGAGAAAAAAATTCCACCGAAGAAATCATAAATGAGATTGGGACTAGGAATAAGGAACAAATAATTACAGTTTCTAATACTACAAAAGGGGCCTTGAATAAGGTGATGGACAGTGTGTTGCAAACAAGTTACTACAAGCACCATTGATGCTATTGCCACAGAATAGTCTTGAGGCAGAAGTTATAGCTTAATTAGACTAATGGAAGAAGGACATAAAATAGAAATTCAGTTGCTAGTTTAGGACACTCTTTCAGGTTTCTAGAAAGAGGGAGTGTGTAGTATCATGCTTTATTTTCTCATTATGTAATGTATCTCTACTGAAAAGGATCACAGATTCATTGAGTATGAAAAGGACCTCAGAAGGTCTTTCCCCAGCCTTCTCCTCACAGCAGGGCAAGGTATGGGATCAAACCTGCTTGTTCAGCACTTTGAAAAACCTTCAAGGATAGATCTAGATCAACCTGTGTGTTCAACTTACTCTACTGTTGGGCTGGCCTTATGGTGAAAATGTTTTCCCTCATATTTGGTCTCAGCCACTCTTGTTTTGATTTATGACCTTGGTCTCATCCTCCCACCATCCACTAATGCAAAGAACTCGTTTCCATCTCCTCAGCACCTTCCCCATAGGCACAGGGGCTGCAGCTGTCTTCTTTCAATGCCATCTCTTCACCAGACTGAAAAAGCCCAGCTCTCTCAGCATCTCTATACAGAGCAAGTCCATCTTTGTGAAACTCTTGGCTGAACTCATTCCAGTGTAACAATTTTTTTCCTTGAACTTCTTAAAGCCTTTTGCTAAGCACAGAGGCCTGGGAGACATCAATGAAAGCTAAGGTAAATATGACATTGAGGACCTTTCTCAGAGTCCCATATTCTCTGAATGGGTTCATTAAGATATTTGACATGAGGAGATAATATTTGATAACACATTTACTTATTTGAATAAATTACAAGGGATATGATTTGGCAGAGTGATACAGCAATGTACTAAAATGGCATTGCAATACTCTACACTGTGCAGAATATAACACTTGCAGTCTATACTTGGAATATGATGCAAATGTGATTCCCATTGCCTGTCTGTATATGCACACCATCACAATGCTTTTTTCTCTATTACCAGGAAGGAATAGGCAGCTTGAAGTCAGCAGTAGTCTGTTGCTCTCTTCAGAGTTCATTTGGTTGTTGTTCAGCTTTTATACTCCCTCTTGGACTGAGCCACATCTACACTTCCCACTTGCTGATCTGTCTAACTTGAGAAAACTTTCAAACTCTTAATTAGCTCTGGGAAACTGCTAACGCTAAAAAAGCCATGTACACAAACAGTTGATACCTCAACTGATTTATCTAAACCATTTACCTAAAAAAAAGTCCTCTTTGGTCCTCTTTGTGTTAAGTTAAACTATCTTTTCAGCAGCTGTGGAAACTCCTTACATTCTCCCTTGAGCTTCACAAACCCATCACCTGTATCCATTTCCACTGAGACTGATTCAGGGTTAGGAGTTCATCAGTTGGTCACAACTTTATCTGTGCCTGCTGCCACTGTATGACCTGTTCCTTTCAGAAACACCCCCATATCTTCTTTGTTCTGAAGTTTTTAGTTCTGAAGTTTTCATTCCAAATGATCCCACTTATCAGCTCTTTGATAATCCAAAATCAGCTCTTCTGAAAACCAGTCTGTGCTCTGGTAGTTGCCTTCCTTACTCCCGCATAATCTTCAGCTTCCTTTCATGGTCCCTACAGACAAGGCTGCCATTTAGACTCACATCCTTAACACATTTCCTCCTTTCTGAATAACAAATACAGGTGCTCACAACTCTGTCTGGCTCACCAGTGCCTGTAACAAAGAACAATTCTTAACTTCCAGAAATTACCTGGATTGTTTGCGTACTGCTGTGTTGTCTTTCAGTGGGTATCAGTGAGGTTAAAGCCCCTATTACGGAATAGTTTATGATCTGTAAACTTCCTTGAGTTGCTTAAAGATTTTTTTTTAATGAGAAGCACTGTCCACTTTCTCATCTGTACTGTGTCTGCAGCACAGTCCCACCATGATGACACCTTCACTGACTTCTCTGATTCTGACCCTTGAACTCTTGCCCAGCCCGTTGCCCATCTCCACATCTGAGCTGCTGCTTCATAGAGGAATACTTCCTTTCCCCCCTGAGAGCTATCCCATCACAACTTGGTTATTCCTGCAATGTCACAGTTTTCTGACTGTATGTGGCGCTTCGGTTCCTCCTTCCCATTTGTGTACTTATGCTTGAGGTGGGTGTCTCTTCATCTTGTTTTATTATTCTTGTTTTTCCATCACTCTGAATCTTTTGCTTTCCAAGCAAATAGTTTCACTGATTTATCCCCTCTCTAAGACAGAATATGAACTAGAAAGACCTTTCATCTATTCTAGGAAGTAAATTCATATATTCTTACATTATTCACCATGACTAACTACTTTTTTCTTTCTTCTCTATGAGACCACATCTCCTGCTTCAGGCCCTTCTCCCTGATTGTTAGCCCTAGAAATGTGCTCAAATCAGAATGTATGCTAAGGCTGAAAATGATGCTTATTTATTTCCTAAATTCAGATTTGGGCCAAATGCAATCTAACCCTCTCTTTACTCCATAAAGAGCATATGGTACATTTTAAAAATTGTTCATATTTAATCATAGACCCCTTATATTTTACAACCACAGTGATTAAAACATCTATCTACAGAAAGTATTATAAACCAAATTAAATATGTAATTTCAATACTAAATAAATCTCCCAGTTCTTCCAAAATAATAATCTGTCTCTGAGTGAGGTTTGGGAGGAGATTGTGTTGTCTATAATGCACTGAAGCATAGATTAACTGGTAGCTGGAATTAAAACTACCTCCTACAGTAGGTAGTACAGCTGTACAGAAGAACTGTAAAATATTGTAATCAAGGGAAATAGAAACATATGATCTTTTATGGTAGTCACTGAATATTTATTGAAAATATGCTTCTTTCCCCCTACTAATGTCATGCAAAAGAGAAGTTTCAGTAAAATATATTTTTCTCTATTTTCCTATTCTGTGAAAACGGCCAACAATGCAAACCATATCTCATGGCAGGCCTGTTGGTTTAAACAATTTGTCACAGCTTGACTCTTCACAAGGGGAAGAAGAAAATCAGATTATAGGGACTAATGAAAGAAACTCAGTATTGGTGCATAAGGTTCTATTCTGCAGCTCAGAGAGCCAATGTTATGCAACATTTAAAGACAGCTTAGTGGTGGTTAAAGTTGCTATCTTAGAAAAGGAATGGAGCACAGGTGTTGCATGGCAAACAGCTGGGCCCATATCTCAGCCCTAGCTGTATCCAGGGATGAAAGCTCCATTAGTGAACAGGTTAGTTACTCATCTACATGTGCAATCTTTGTTTTCCATTGGGCAAAGTTGGGTTTTTGTCTTATGAAAAGAACTGAGAAGAGACTTTACACAGTGCAAAGTCCTCTCCATACTCCAATTTCACAGCAAGGTGACCTGAGCCTTCTAAGCCTTAAACTGTTGGGTGGGGAGCAGGGAGAAGGGTAAAGGCTGGGGGCCCATGATTTAGTTAGATGCTGTGCCACCTTGTAGGATCTTACAGCCTGTAATAATATCCCTTCTTATCACACTACTCCAGATGCTCTGGGCTCACTTCTTACTACCCTACCCATGATGAACTGAAGCAGGAAAACTTGAGAGGTTCTGCTAATAGGCCTGGTAAAGTTAGTAACAAGGTTAACGTTAAATGTGCTGACAGGGGTAATTGTGTCCCAGAGGAAAACAAAGAACTCTTGTAGCTCTGCATACAATCTTAAATTCCTTGAACACAAATGTTCCTTCAACTACAGATACAGGATCCACAGTCTCTAAAAAAACCCAAATAGATCAGATTTGAATGGGCAAAGTGACTAACACATGCAGATATTTATTCTCTGCTGCACTGGGTCTGTCTGGGGTGGAGTCACTTTGCCCCACAGCAGTAGCTATAGTGCTGTGCTTTTACTTGTAGCCAGAAAGGTGTTGGTAAGAGAGCAGTGTTTTGGTTCCTGCTGAGCAGCAGTGCCCCAGCATCAAGGCTGTCTCTCCAAATTCACCTCCCTTCAAAAGGCCAGTAGGCTGTGCATGGGCAAGAGATTCAGAGGAGAAATACCTAAGCTGACCAAAAGGATATTCCATACCATATGATGTGTGCTTAACAATAAAATCTAAGAGAAAGGTGAAGGGGAGGGGCCGTTTGTTTTTAAGGCCTTCTGAAGTAACTGCTATGCTTACTGAGGCCCTACTTCCTGGGAAATGGCTGAACATTGTCTCCTAATGGGAAGTAGAGAACAAATATTTTTGTTTTCCTTTGCTTTACTTCATTAAACTGCTTTTCTCTTGATTCACCCAAAAGAGCTTTTTTCCCCCCCATCTTATTCTCTCCTCTCCTATCCTGCTGAGAAGAGTGATAGAGAGGTTTGGTGGGCCAGACAAGGTGAATCCACCACATCTGAGCTTCTGCTCAGTATGGAAAGGAAGCAGCTTAGATTGAATTTTCACCTTGCCCCACAGTTGCTTGATGGTTTTTTCATCCTTTGCCTGGTTGGGGCAGAGGTGATGGTGAATTAAATAATTTTTTCTGTAATTGGAAAAGAACTTTTCAAGATGGACAGGAATGTGCCTCTGTTAAGTTTGAGAACCAAAGCTAATGGAAGCTTGCTGAGCCAACTGATGCTGTTGGACCTTCTGTCAAGCTACTGCTGAAGGTTGCACCACTGCTCTCAGGGAAGTGCCAATCGTTGGTCATCTGGTACTGGACTGTAATGCATTCTATTTCACCTCTGCCCAGTATATTCAGATTACTGGCAGGAGAACTTGGCCCTGAATGTAGGAACATCAGGTGCTGGAGGTCTGGCTAGGGCCCCTCAGCACTGCCAGCATCAGAAGCATTCCTCAAAAATACTTGGCCAATAGGAAAAACATATCCCAGGCAGCTCCCAAGATATTCCTTTGCTAATATGGGAGTAACAGAAGGAAAGAGTTATTTTTAAATTAAAAGACAAAAGTCACCTTAAGAGTTTTGGAACTGTAGAGAGCAGATTGGAGGGAAATAAATTGTAGACTCAAAGCTCAGTGAATCTAGGTGAGGATTTATTGTACTGTTTTGATAAATAAATTAGCCTAGATAGCTATGCAAATTTAGACTCGGACCATGAAAATCCTTTAATTTATTTCTAAGGCATTCTGAATATAGAACAAATATGACATATGCAAATATAATGAAAACTTCTCTTCTTAACTCTCTTTCCTTTCTGTTAAAAGATTTTCTATTAGGCAGAATCCAGAAATCATGACATGAAAAGCAAAACGTATGATAGATATTATGGTAAAAAAAACAAAGGGAAAATGCTGTAACTTTGAAATCACAATCTTTAGCCTTCAGTGTAGACCTCCTTGATGTTGTTCCATGTTGTGACCATCATAATCTGCATGTTTCTTTATGCTCTGAATATGCTACCTGTATGCATAATTCAAGTTTCATGATTGCTTATTTAGAAATGTATGCTGAGCCTAATTAAGACCATAATAATGCCATAGAAAAATTAAAATTTGGACATGTCCAGAAAGCAGAATTGTCAACTTGGTGGGATACTCTGGGATTTTCTAATTCAAGACTGTTTGCAAACAGGTCAAAAAGTCCACCTTTTTGGGAATGGAAATTCTGACACCTTTGATTTTGGAATCAGTTCTCCTACTGCTGAGACAATTTCTTTCAATGTTGAAAATCTATTTCATGTTATTTTACAAAAGAATATTGTTAAATATAATGTACAATACAATACAGGATGAATATCATATGAGAGACAAAACATGAAACTTAAAACTGGGCAATTAATTTTAACTTTGCTTTGATTTAATTAGTGCTATTAAATTTGAGTGAAGCTGATTAAACCCCAGGAGATTTCCAGTCACTTACATGGTACTCTCTTGTGAAAATATCTCTGTTTAAAGTTTTTTGCTAGCTCTAATCACTGAAAGTTACCTCTCTTTCTGCATTACAGTGTAGGGAAATGACCTTATTTTTCTTTTCCCTTGACAGTCCCAAAACAGTTGACAGCAGAAATGACAAAGGTACTGACAGAAAAATTTTTGTCTTCTTCATTTTGATGTTACGGATCGATGTCCATTCCACCAGCAGCCTCCAAACCATAGATCACATTGAGCGTGACTTCCAAATCAACAAGAGACATTTACAGGTTAGCAAATGTGTTCATTTCCCTTTGGCAATTCAGTGGGGATTCTTGCCATCTGATTCAGAGAAGCACATATGGTAAATACTTAATGGAATATAAATCTTGAGAGCACACCTTGAAATTAAATGAGATTTTCAATGGGACTCACATTCCTGTTTTACAAAGGTCCTTTTGAGAATTATATTTCTTGTAAGCCTCTGACAGTTATTTATGATCTTGGGCATACATATACTCAAACGTTTAACCTATCCCATCTGTGTTAAATCTAGTTTTATATCAGGATACCAATGTTAACTGCTCACTGACCTACAGAAATAATTAAATTGCCTTTATTCTTCCTGGATTTTATTACCTGACCTTATTACAGACAACAAGATATGTATGAAGATGTATTTTTATTATTTTTGTAGCATTATTTTATGCTTTAAAAATATTTTAAAAGATGCTAGACTGTATTTACACTCTCCTTGATACCACTGAGCCACAAGGAATGAATTCTGGAAGATAATTTTTATGGATTTACTTTAACCATGCAGCATATCTCAGGCTTTTATATTTCCTTAATATATTCTAAAAGTACATTTGTCACCAGGGTGTCTGAAACTTAGAGGCTGGAAAGTGCCAAAAGGCCCTTTCTTCATATAGGTTTGAATTAGCTTAGCCAGTGAAGCTGCCCAGACTGAAATGGTTAAACAATAGTGCAGACCAGTAGAGGCCAATAGCAGAGTGAAGATGGCTTTCCTCTTCTGCAATGGAGTTGTGGAAACAGGAGCAAAATTTCGGTTGTAAGAACTCATTAGGGAAAAAGACCAACCTTTCAGGCAGCTGTTTGCTCCTCAGATGTCAGCGTAGGACAAAGCAATTGTGCTCCCTGCGCTGTTGCTTTCTCGGGAGTTACTGCCCTCACAGTGTTGCAGCATAGTGGTTAATGGATAGGCTTCCTGATATGACTCTGGCAAAACCAGGTGGGTTAGCTAAAAGTCCTTGTTGTAGGTTTGGTTGTGGTGGGATTTTTTTGTGTGTTTGTTCATTGGTTTTGCTTGGTTTGCCCTTTGTTTTGCTTTTTACCAGAGATAATGTGTTTCCTTAATGGACATCTGTAGTGAAAAATGTCTGAGTCCCAATTTGTTTCAAGCATTGAGAAAGATAAAGCATCAAGGAATTTTCAGAAAATACAAAATCACTCTATTGCATTTAATTGTTGCAACCATAGATAGATAGTAGAAGCCATCTCCTTGTTTGATGACCTTACATGTCATCAAATGAGCACTACATTCATTTGTGGCATATTTGTCTGAGGATAACCTAGCATGTACTTAAAGAAAAATGTTGTCATTTTAAACAATTTTTGAAGGTTATTTTCACAACAGACTGAGACAAAAATAAAAAAGATATGTTGCCAGTCAGGACTGACATTGCTACTGGTATGTGTGAAGCTAACAGGATGAAGATCTGAACCCAGATCTCTTCTTTCTGATCAGAATCAAATATTTTTCTTCTTAATCACTCTGCATTTAGATGAGCAGGATCTCAGAAGATATGCTGCCAGCGTCACCAGTTCAGTATCTGGTATTACAGAATACTGTGGGCTCTATCAAGTGTTTAAACCTTGATTTATTTTAACCAGCTGCATTGGAGGAATCATGCCTGATAAAACACCTGAGAATAACATTTTAACAGAATTTTTTTGCAGTCTTCCCAGTAAAAATATATGGAAGTCATTATAAAGAATTAAGTAAGACACAATTTTTGACCGATTTGTTTATTCTTGCTCTGTACCTTCAGCAGGCTCCTAGCTACTGGGAAACAATCTTTCTTTCCCATACTCTACTCATTCTTTAGATAAACTATTAAGTTCTCTTTCTGAAATGAATGTTAGCATTGATTGTTAGTTCAAATTAAACAAAGGAAGTAAGCTCATCCAGAATTTAAGGTTCCTCTAGGTTTTTTATGCTTAAACTCCTTGTAAATGAATACATGTTCCCTGGCCCGGAGAGAGAGGACTCTTAGCATGGTTGTTGGACATCCCTGTTGGATGATGAAATATGGGTTCAAATCAGAGAAAACAAAACAATAAGGACAGCTTGATATCTAACTGACACTACTAGTTGACTGTTATTTTGGGGATATGTGCCTTTGCAACACTGTCTTTTTACTCTGTTACATTTTGAGACATGTTCCCTAATTAAATATTTCTTGATACTTTCCTCCAGAAAGAATCAAATTGGATAAACTAGCATTTGTATTGAAAACAATGGCACTGAACAATTCGCAGCAAAATACATCTCTAATTAATTCAGTTACAAATCAGGACAAAATAAGCATTCCATGTGGGTAGTAGCAGCATTTCTTCACCACCTGAATGACACATTTCTATGAGAAATTACTTTTTCCACCATCCTAAATTAAATGTTTTTTTTTAATTCCACACATTTACTTCTTCCTTTTCTATCTTTGTCAATTGTGCAAATGCCTTCCTTTGCAATTAAAATGCTTTCAGCTCCTCCTTTGGACCCATGGGAGGGTCAATTTTTAAAACAGTAGCAGGATTATATGAGAACAGCAGAAGAAACACATATGGTCTACAAATCTATAACTTTTGATGCTCCACTTGTTTTACTAAAAGTGGTAATATAATCATTCAGCTTGTCATTCTGATCACAGTTAAGATGGTGTTTGCTGCTAGCATAATGAGGCTCTCTTGGTGTTTCTTTCAGTGACTGACTTAAAAAAGTTAGCAAAATTACTTTAAATAAACTCTATTGTTTTATTTAATATTTCACCTTGAATACTTTTCAAGACCTCTTCTAACCTTGCCTCTCAGAGATTCTCCTTTGTTACTTTTTCTTGAAGAGCAATTTAAAAATTAAATTAAATACTTTTTTTACTTTAAAAAACATTTCAGACCTTTCTTCAATTTCTTTCCAGTTTGGGACTGGTTTAATGATGGATTGATTTTTAAGAAAATGAAACATATTTTTCAAATAGAGGTCTAAGAATGATAACTACAGTACTTCTTTAGATTCATGTCATCTAATTTCATGTGAGAATAAATTCTTAGCTTCACTGTCACATTTTCACACTGAATTTCAGGAAGACAGCATCCTTAAAAATTAAATGTCTAATACAAAAATCTTACCATACTACCCCTACTGCTTTTAATTTAATAACTGTTTGTAACATATAATATTTTTTCAAGATTCATAGTTTCTGAAGAGTTACTTACTGTGCCAGATTTTTCTTGATCAATTCTAGATGTTTTTAGAGGACAGTTTGGAAATACATATAGGTTCATTCTCAGTTTTGGATGACTTTTATGTACTTCTTGACAGTAAAAAGTGACAGTAAAAATATTGTAGGAATATTTTCTTAAGGGTTTCTCTTATGTTGTTTTCAAAATGTTAAGGACAAAATATTGCACCTTTTCTTTTAACAAGGTGATTTATGTTTGAACAATTACACCCACAATTTTTGACTTCTCATTTTGAATTTTACCAATTTATAGTACTTTACTTTTTCATAAAATGCACAGGTGAAAATTACAAGGAAAATTAAAAGAGAATGAGAAAATAATAAACATGTCTCCAACACAAATTCAACATTATTAGCTACAGGGAAGTTGATATAGATAGCTGATCTATGCAATTTCAGAAGTGAACACAAACATATCTGTCTAAATTGAAGTGATAACAGCAGCAGTCATAAAGGTGTAGAGAGAGAAAACATAACATTTAATATTGCAAGATTGCAGCCATATGACATACACAGGGACAGGCAGCTTAGTTCCATAAAATCATCTACTGTAACACAATCTCTAGAACAGAAATTGATTTGAAAGTCAGACAGGGAAAGCCTCTGACTAATCAGTCAGTTAAACAAAGAAAACAACTGCTTTGCTCATGTTTGTGCCCCTTCATATTTGCATTTTGAAGTAAGAAATGGAAAGATTTTTATTAAGCTCTTGTGCAATCTTTTGATGGTTTATTTTTTTCAATGTAATTTAGTTTTAAAGAAGTATCTGTGCCAGAGGTTTTAAAGACGTATCTGTGCTATTAGAAGGATACATCATGAGATTTCTGACTAATCATAAATAATTAACATAGCTGAAAGAGTGAAGATCAAGTAATCAATATGTGAAGAAAACAGCATCCACTTTATTCAAAATCAAGAAAATCTGCAAAAGTGAATTTGAAGAAATGATGATCTATTCATGGGTGTTCAGGGACAAAGAAAAGAGATAAACTTCCTCATATAAATTATTCATGATCAATTATTTGCTCAGCTTCAGTCTGAGTACATCTTGTGACAAAATTAGATTTTAATCACATATTTCTTTAGACCCCAAATGAGGCATTCAGCATTCAGGGATAGTAAAATCTTTGGCTTCTCAGAGATTAGGGGCTGATTCTGAAGCACTGAAGTCACTGGGACTATTTTTAACTGATTTCAATTAGACTAGGGTCAAACTATTGGGACTTCATGGTTCACTCACTGTGTTCCACTATATTTGCACCAGTATAATTTTTATTTTTCCTCCAATTGAGTTTCTCATGTTTTAAAGGAGAGGGTGCACAAGAAACTAGAGCACTGAAACCATAAAGGGGAAAACTTTTCCTTTTGCTGGGATAGTGTTAAAAGGCTTCAAAGTAGCTGCTATGGGACAATGTTTTAGATTTGCAGTGAAAATGTTGTTGATAATACACAGATGTTATTGCTAAGCAGTGCTTACAGAGAGCCAAGGCTGTCTGCTTCTTGTACAGCCCCTGCCAATGAGGGGGCTGTAGGTAGACTAAATCTGGGAGGGGACACAGCCAGGAGAGCTGACCCAAAATGCTAAGTAAGGTTTATATATAACTAATAAAGAGAAATTCCATAATGTATAACATCATGCTCAGTCTATAAAGGTGGGGGGAATTTAAGAAGAGGAGAACAATTTTAGTGGGAGAATTTGTCTTCCTGAATCACCATTGCATGTGACAGGGCCCTATAGATGGCTGAACACCTGCCTGCCCTTGGGAAGCAGTAAATTCTTATTTTGCTTTGCTTCTGTGTGTAACTTTTGCTTTGCCTATTAAAAGTATCTTTATCTCAGTCCATGAGTTTTCTCACTTTTATCTTTCCAGCTCTCTTCCCCATGCTGTTGATGGGGGAGTAAGTGAGCAGCTGTGTGTGCCTGAGTTGCTGCCTGGGCTTAAACAATTACAATTAGCTGCACTGCTTATTCATCAGCTGGTTTACAACATGAACTACATGGGCAGGTTATTCAGCATACAGAAATTAATGACACACCCTTGACTGCTGTAGGGTGATAGTAGTTTCCATGAGTCCATGTTCTGAAATCAACTGTTATTTTCTTGATTTCTTACTTTTTTGTCATTTAACTATAATTGACTGGAGAGGAAATCAAATTGGTCAGTGGAATCTCATATCACTTTTCTTCCAAATTTAGAGAAGAGTAGCCAATTGCAATAGATTTGATGGTCTTTAATTCAAACCTTGTCTTTTTCAAGACCTTCATGATGAATAGTGAAGCTGGGAGGGCTAATCCAAGCATTGGTTTATACCTGTCCAGTATATACACAGGGCACTTACCTGCTGCTCTTTTCCAATGCAGGCAGTTATTTTGCCTATTTCAGACGTTCATACAGATGTAGAGGAAAAAGCATGTTTCCTTCATCAGAGGAACACAGGTTGACTTTCACTAGACATTTGACAACAAGTTGTTGGGAAGCTAAAAATAGCTCTATAAGAGGAATAGGTCCATCTCCTCTGCAATTGCTTTTTGAAAGGACTATCTTTTGAAGGTAATGCTGTCATTTAAATGAATATTGCACATTAAAGCTTCTTCTCTGATAGTGATTCTTTTTTTCCAGGACTCTCTACTGAATGGATCTTACTGTGTTGTTTATTTAGGACATAGGCACCACAACCGAGAGAGAAATGTTGCTATAGACCTTGTGTTAGAGATAGAAATGAGACACTTGTTTCTTCATGTGGAATAGCCTGACCCTGTCTGTCCCTCACACAGCCACTGTCTCCTTCCTCCTCATAGCACAGACAGCAAACTCCACCCCGCAGCAGACTTTAACCCCTTTGACCAGCTAACCCACTCTTTTTTAACAGCCATCCCTACTGGACATAGTGTTAGCATTTGGAAACATATAATCACGAAAATGATCATATGTTGGTGCTTTTATTAAGAGCTCTGGGTGTCAGGGGTATTCAACTCAAATCTGACTCCGACCATACATCCAAGATGAACATGTTTTTATATTCTATCGTTATATAACTTTCATGTTAATTATTAAACTTATATTGTTCTATTGTATACATAGATTTCAGTCAAGCATGGCTTCTCATGGTTCCCCCTTAAATTTCTAACATAGTTTCTCATGATTCTTCTTATGATTATACAATAATTATATTTAGTTACTAAACAATTATCACATCTAAAAATTACATCATTTATCATACTGCTTACACAGGTGCAACACAAAGCTTAACATTTCAGAGTTTATTTTAACATTTTTCCAGGTCCTCACTATCAATAGCTGTGACCTGTTAAGGGCAAGGCTGTTCACCCTCTTCAGTAATTAGTACAGCTGCAACTCGTCAGGGGTGAGGTTGCTTGAAATCCATTCTCTGACAGAACAATTTAAATATCTATATGGATAGAAACTGCATGAACAATTAACAGCAGAAATATCAAATTCTACATTTACTACAGGTCTAAAATGGTCCTGAATTGTAGTTTCTCTTTGGAAACACTCTTATCAACTACTAAAAAGTCAGTCAGTTCTATGCTTAGAAACATGAAGGTTTCTATGCTTAGAATCATGGATGTTTGCAAATTTTTCTATAGTTTGAATAATGATATTTTAAAGTCTATTTTAATTTAGATATTCTAGTTGCTAGGAAGTTATAGCTCGTGCCAGGCATTATTTATCACTCACTTTTACCTTGTCACCTTCCAGCTCTACACTAAATAATTTTTCACTGACTTAAGCTAACCTTCCAAACCTTAGCACAGTTTCAAATGCAAATGCATATGTATACACATTTGTATACATATATAAATGTAGGGGGATACAGTATGCATAAATGAAGGTAATATAGAATGTATTCTTATCCCCTAAAGAGTTGCAGCTGAACCAATTACTAAAGATTAGGAGCAGGCCTGATGTTAACAGGCCACACCTGCAGCCAATCAGAAGAGTGTTATAAAAGAGTGGATTGGTGGGAATTGGAGTCAGTTGGCTCCTGTGAGGACAAGGAAGAGTCAGTGCCTAGAGGAGCTGCCTACAAGAAACATCAAGGAGGTATGAAACTCTAGAAATATGGAACCATTGCAATGTACTGACAATAGAACTCTTGCACTATAATGATAACATATAAAAATATTAATATATAAATTTATGTATAAATATTTTCAGGCATACAAATAAGCATGCTTCTCCACAGAATGACAGAATGGTCAAGGTTGTAAGATATCACTAGATGTTATCTATTTCAGCCACCTTGCTCAAGCAGGGTTCCCTAGACCATGTAACTCAGCATTGTGTCCAAACACTTTTTGAATATCTCTAGTGTGAGAGTCTCCACAATACCTCTGGGCAACCTATTCCAGTGCTCAGTCACCCTCACAGTAAAGTTCTTCCTCATGTTCAAGTGAAACTTTGTCTTCAGGTTTCTACCCACTGCCTTTTGCCCTATTGCTTGGCTCCACTGAGAAGAGCCTGACTCCATCCCCTTAGCATCCTCCCTTCAGATACTTGCAGACATTAATGGGTTCCCCTCTCAGTCATCTCTTCTTGAGGCTGACAGGCCCAGCTCCCTCAGCTTTTCCTCATCAGAGAGGTGCTCCAGTCCCTGAATCATCTTGTTGCCTTTCATTGGACCTGCTTCAGGCATTCCATGACTCTCTTGCACTGGGGACACAGCACTCCAGATTTGGCCTCACCAGGGCTGAGAAAAAAGGGCAGTATCACCTCCCTCATCCTTTTTCCATATCTATGTGCAAAAATGTAATATGATATACACCAAAGTATTATTTAAGCTTTATTCAGATTACTAAATAAAGAAAGAAGCGGTAAGGAAATTCAAATTAGGTAGATCTGCAACTCCTTAAAGTGAACTCTTTAAAAGAGTTGCATTGCTTAGTTTTGAGCCCAAAGGAGAACTATAATATCTGGTGTGCTTTATGCTCTCAGTGAATGACTGTTTCATATTTTGCATTTCTCTAAAGGCTTGTTTACTACATAATATTAAATTCTTGCTGTAATAATGGTTGCTATTTTGTTCAGAAGCTATTTTGTGACACGCATTAATAGACTGTTTAGACATCAGTTTCTTAATTTTCACAAAATTTCTCAATATTGAAAGCCTGGCATTATCCCAATTTATAAGTGCTGAACTGAAGCACGTTGGAATTGTTCCTAATGATTAGCCACTAATTTTAGGAGATCCACTCTGTGTTATCTCTTTGCTCATTTTACAGAGTTATGAGTGTGGTGTGGTCTTTTTCCTGTTCATACCATGCTGTGCCTCCTGCTGATAGTTTTGCACTCAAAACTTCAGCAAATCAGAATCCAAATCCAAAGCTGAAAAAGAAAACATGGGTTGAAATTAATTTCAACTTTGCTTTTCAAGCCATCTAACCTGAACTAACTGTTAAAGCTGCTTCTTTCTCCAGCTAATGGAGTGAGAGGCACCTCAAGAGAGCCATTGCCTACTCCTGTTGCAAAAGACCTTTAGAACAGGATAAACTGACTTCTGTAGATGCCTCTCCACACTGGCAGAGATAATCTGCCCTATTTGTAGTCTAGGTAAGATGAATTTCAGTCTTTGGAAGGGCCAAGGAAAAAAGTCTAAAAGTTGGTGTTTGGTTCTAAATTAGTTTGCTGCGGTTAGGAATGACAAGAACTTCCAGAGGTGATTTCTGCCATTTAAAGTCCTTAGAGTGATTTCAAGACTTACCCTTTAAAAATCCTGTCTCCTTCTGTTGACTACACACATTTAAAACAACTAATTTAAGGAAGATGAAATCAAATATTTACTGATGTTCCTTGATATCCTTGGCTCTAGCAATTTACTTATCACTCAGTAATTCTGGCAAAGAAATAAAATGCATCCCTTCCTTCCCAGTACAATACAGTTTGGAGAATTTTTTTTCTTATTCAACCTTCATTGCAGCAGTTACTAAATTCAGAGTGCTTATGCTGCTCACCACAGTTTAAGGGATTGCATGTGTGTAGAATCTCCTTTTTAAAAACACACAAAAAAACCCCATAAAGGTTGGTTTGGAAGGAAGGTGTGGTTTGTTCTGATGTTTCTTGTTTTTTCTGTTGTTGGGGTGTTTTTCTTTTTTTTTTTAATTCCTATTTTTGTCTCTGTTGTGCTCTGTGATGAACATTGCCTGAAGAGTAACACTTCACAGACAGGTGTTAGGGATGGTGCCAGTGACTGAAATGAAAGCCCAGGAGTATTTTCTGTTTAATCCAAGCACAAATCAGGTAGATTTATTCTTTAATTTCCACACTGGTATTTAATAATTATTTGTAACTCTCTTGCCTACTTGTATGTTGTAACTACCAAGTTTTACTGGCATTTAACCTGGCTTACCTTGGGGATGATTTCAAAGTATTTTGACAAAGAAAGAGACAGACTCTCACAAAGGGTGGTAATCTATGAACCTAGGAATTTATTTCTTCAAGGCAATCTAGGCATATTCTGCAGGGTATAAAATACACAACAGGAAGTGCTGCAGGGGAATTGTCAGAGATCATGCAGAGAGCTTTCATCAGAAAAGTCAGAAGGAAAAATGGCTAACAGCTCTCTTCGATTATGCAGGAAGCTATTCAGGAGAATTTCTGAACTGAAATGGTTTCCCCAGGGAATTTGTTGCTTTGGAGTGGTGGTGAGTACAGCTATGGTTCCACAATGTGACACATTCACCTTGCCCACCTAGAGGCAAACATAAGCATTTGTATCACAGAAGTATATTGCTACCTCTCTTCTATAGTGCCTATATAGGACAACCTTATTGTGTTCTAGTTCAACGATTCCTTCATTGAGTTCAGCCACAATTTTATTAAACATCACACTTCTATTAAACTGTCTACAAAGGAGTCCTATGTTAACAGCATCCTAAACAACTATCAATCTGAAATGTGTTTTACTGAAACTTATCAGAGTGTGATACTTTAGACTGTCCTATTACTGTGTGTCAACACTCAGAAAGACTTTTACCATATTTACATGTTAACTTGGCTCTTCAGTTACTGTTGACTCCCTTTCTCTGTTCCTAGTTCCTTGATCCCAGCCTTCCCAGTTCCACACTCTGTTGGAGCATGTCACATCAATCCAGCTTTAATGCTCTCCACTCCTGGTATCCTCCCCATGTCCCAGTGTCTCCTCCTGTCACCCAGCTTCCTTTCCCACCAGCATCAGCTTCTTGTCTGATCATTTCCTCATTGCTACCTGCTTCATTCCCCCTGGACTGGTTCAAAATGACATCACACATCAAAAATATGAGATTTTAAGTATAGAAGACAATTTGGGTTATTTCAGAGGTTTTCTCCCACTATCCTACGTCCTGTATACATTTAGATATACATTTAGATCCAATGGTAAACAAAGATTTCAAAGTAGAGGGATAATAAAACTAAATTAGTTAAAACTAATTTAAAATTAGAACTAATCAAAACTATTTGAAATTAGTAAGGGAAGCTTTTAATCTTCATTTTATTTTTGAGACACAGGCCAACTACTAGCATAATCCCCTTCTGATCCTTGTAATTAGAGATTTCTTTTCCTAGGAATAGTTGGATGTGGTCAGAAACCAAGTGAGTCCTTGCAAGATTATGAAGCAGAGTCCTGTAGACTCTTGAGAGACTCCTTTTTGAGCTGACCAACATACTGAGAGAAGAGGATTAACCCTTTCTTGGGACTCGTTTGCTCTCAGCCATAGAAATTCCTGAAGTGTTCCTGAAGTCCCTTTCCTCAAGGAAGACATAAATTTATCTTACATTATTGAAATGCAAGGATCAGAAAGAAGGCGCATGGTAAGGGATAATAAGGTGCTTTAAATACTTGCTACCTCCAACATGAAATAGCCAATGGCACTTTGATATGGCTTTGCAGTGCTATCTTTATGGGCTCCATTTAGCAATTTTCTTTCAGAGGTTTATAAGACCCTGCCCCAAACTATTGAAATTGCACAACCAAAGATGTATTGCACCAAACTGTGATACAGGCAGTGGAAGAAGAGTAGACTTGCTTCAACCAAGGCTTCTGCCACAGAAATTGTCTTGGTTTAAGAAAATTTACAGGGCAGACACTCCAAAATGGGTTACTTCTCCTTTTAGTTTTAACTGCTCCCCTTTCACCAATACGGACAGATGTGTGTGAGAAGATATAAGTGGAAAAATAAAAAAATGAAACAGCAACAATCAATATAACAGTAATAAGCTCTAGATACAACAGTGCTGAAACCCATGGACTACCTGGGAACAAAGAGCGCACGAGGGCAGATAAGCCCCTCAAGGGACAAACACAAGATGGCAGACAAGCCTCCTCCTCCTCCAGACCATGTGGTTGGCAGAGAAGAACAGTGAGAGAGAAAAACTGAACCTCTGCAGTGACAAAATCTCCTGCTTCCCCCAAACAACAACCAAAAGGCAGAAAGGACAAAACAAAGAGCAACCTTGATTCCAGAAGCAGTCAAATGCCACTCGAGCTGTTTGCTCCACACCACTCGACAGGGTTGCTCCCCTGGCAGTGACAGTTCCATTGGCAATGGTGTTTGGAACTCAGGCAGTGGCAGGAACTTGCAGTGTTAATTTCTCTACTTTTTTGGCAGGCTGGAACCAGTTGGTGTCAGCACTGCAGTACTGAGTTGGCACCACATTGCAAGGGAAAAGAAGCAGTCCTGCTAGGCACTGAAAATGGGAGACCCTACTCCCAGTCTTGGCGTGGTGGCTGCGGACAGGTATTTGTGGAATTTGCTCATGGACAGTTTAGGATTGGGAAATGCAGTTTCTTGGAGATCTGCACCAAGCAAGGAGTTCAGAGAGGAACAAAAGAAAGATTCTGCACTGGCTTGGAGAAGCAATTCTCTTAGGATCCCTGTAAAAAGGGAAAGAGAAAAAGGAGACCTTACATGAGTGCTGCCCTCTCTCTTAAAGGCACCCTGGGCCAAACAGGTTCCTGACCCCTGGCTCATAAAGGAATAGTAACAATACTGGGCAGATCTGTAGCACAGATACAATACACAATACAATACATATTTTTTGGATTACCCAGAACAGAAATGTTTCTATTTTTTCAGAGCCTCTCAATTGTAAGTAAGCCTGTTTACAGAATTTGAATGCACATTTTCTTCACATCAAGGTAAGCAAAGAAAATTTACTTCTGCTGATGAATCCTTGTATATAGGCATTTTATGATATGAAACTTCCTAACTATTCCTTATAATTATTTAGAAACAACGACTTGTTTGTTTTTTTTTTTTTTTGTTTTTTTTTTTTTTTTTTTACTACCTCTTGATAAGGAGCAGAAAATATAGCAAATAAGTATAACTGAAGTTGGTAACAGTGTGGAACACTGCTGCAGTCTGGGGATGCTAAGAACAAGCAAACAATAAGCCAAATAAATTAAAAAAGAAGTCAAAAAGTTTTGTGCAAAACCAGGAAGAATTTAGAGTGGAGAAAAAAACAAGCAAAACCAAAGAGATCAGGAAAGGCTTTCTCTATATCATGTAAGATTTTCCCACCGATTCTCAAGTTTTACTGATATGCTTTTCTCATACAACTTTAATGCTTATTTCTTGTCCAAAGTGAGTCCCCAGGTCACGACTGCTTTGTTGAGAAAATCCTTGCATCAACCTTCAGATGTACAAATCTGGAATCTGTTAGTTCAAATGCGCCAATAAAATTTCTGATTGTAAATGCAGAGCCTACAAGCAAAAGCTTGTAGGTATCCTAGGTATCTGGGCCACAAGCAGGAAGATTATTTTCTCACTTTATTAATTTTGTGCTGGCAAGCCTTGTGATTACTTTTCTGTGTTTCATAACTATTGTGAATTTTCAAAACCCCTAATCTCAGGAGTCTTACTGTCTGCAAACCCTCAGATTTTTTTTAAAGTGCATTTTTCAAACGAGTTCCAGTCATCAGAACTGCAGGGGAAGAAAGTAACAACAAAGCCTAAAAAACTATAGAGAGAATTTTCAGCATTCAAGACATTACATGGCAAATGGCGTGTTCACTATGTCCTTGGGGTTTTATTTCATTAATTTCTTTCTAAGACTTTCAAAAGACCGTGTTGGAGATACCAAAGGTTTGCTTTACTAAGTGTAAAAATGGAAAGATTGTGTTTGCGTGATTTAGAGAAATCTTAGAATAAGGCCATCTTGTACAAATTGAATATGGGATTACTGGGTGAAGAATTTTTTTCATTTTCTTCAATTGTTTTTCTCTGTAGGGAATGATTCAGAGCATTAATAGTTTATAGTACCATTCTTTCCTAGAACTGGAAGATCAGAATAAGGGAGTCTCACTTCCACCATTCTGAGATAGAAGTGAAGGGTCTACTTTGAGAATATCCCTGCCTTTTATTCTGTCTGCTTATAGATTTTGCTTCTGTGCTCACTGTCTTTCTCAACTTTGCCTGTATAGCTATTTGCTCCGCATGCTTTTCTCTGCAGAACTGTGCTTTAATTTGATGATTGCAATTACTGTGTGTAGACTTTATTTTTTTTTGTCATTTTCTAAACTTCGCCACTTTTTTTTAAATAGAAATGCAAAGTCTCTGCTTCCCAGGCAATTGGAGTCAAACTGAACATTGCTTGAGGCAGAAACTGGATATAAAACAGTTCCTGCTCTTTTGTCCTTGAAACGCTTAGGGGACAAAGTGACACAAAAACAATGAATGCCCTACCTGTTCATCTGTATGACAGGGTTTGGCTTAGATAAGAGATAAATGCTCTGATCTCAGTCTCAAGTGAACATTGTCAAATTAACACTAGCCACTATATCAGTTGTCAGCTTAGTCTCTGTTCCAACAAATGACAGATATTAGCAGCTACTCATATTTTTTTCACACCCCGGGAGCATATGATGGCATGGTGTTCATACACAATGAGAAGCAATGTACCACTGGGAATAGTTTCCTCTGTGTAAAACCTGTCACAGCCATGAGAAGTCATTACTGATGTGGCTACACAGTTGCATGAATGGGATATGGGTGCCTTGGGAGCTCAGCACAGCTTGAAAGAAGCCCAGTGTGAAAAAGATTCTGCTCTGTTTTCTCATTGTGACACTTAATGTACTTCACTTGCAAGAATATACTTTGAGTGGTGCAAAAAGCAGAAGCTCTGCCCCCTTTGGTCATTAAAGAAGCTGTGATACTTTATAAAGTGACTTCACAAAGAATAGGAATTTGTAGCCTTGTGTTCTGAGAAAATCCATTTGGAAAAATTATATCCCTCCCTTCAAGATTACCACTGTAGATTTAATTGCCCATAACATCCTGCTTTATTTCTGCCCTTAATTATTCTTTATTGGTCTTGAACACTGCTGACTTCCATACTCTTATTCAGAAGCATCTCTGTTTCACTGGTGGGTGAAGTGATTGCCATATATATTAGGGGGATTTATTATGTCGTTCTGTAATAGATTAAAGAATCCATTAAAATCCAATATTTCTGTGCCAGGAAGATATTAAAATTAAGTCACCTTTCAATCTTTTTTTATAAACTACAGTGATTCCTTTAAGTCCCTTGTTAAGGTCTTTTCTTAATCTATTGAGTTATTGCAACAGCTTTTTTGTAGGTGCTTTCCCAATATCTTTTTGACAGAAGGAATATAACAAAACCATGTCTGTATTTTAAGAAGTCAATCACAACAGTTGCAATGGAACCCTATTTCAAGTTAGTCCCAGTAATTCATTACACAGTGATAAAATCATTCCTCAAATCTCCCTTCAAATTTGAGCTTTTTCTGCCATTGTGTTGCATGTAGGGTTATGTTCAGGTACAAATTTGCAGCAATTACAGTCTAATAAACACTATTAAGTGTTTTAGAAGTCTTATCTTCCAGAGAATGTCTTATTCTGTAGGTATGGCCAGTGTTTCTCATTCCTCGGTACATATGTTGCATTCATCCTTACCATGGAAGTGGTAGCTTGCTGAGAAACTGATTCCTCTGTATAATTGATTTGTCCTTATTAGTTTGCCACTCTGCAGTCTGTGTGTCAGCCACATATGGTGTCAATTGTAGTTTTACCAATGCATACAGGTGAGAAAGTTAGTTTCACATATCAATGTGTACCTCTACTAGTAGTATATCTATCTAATCATGGTTGCTCAGCTGCAGATACTTCATTAAAGATGTCTGCAAGTTATTTCTGAATTAATTTAGAATGTACATCAATGCTAGTGTATAGTGTTTATTTTTTAATCAAAATGTCATGGAGCTGTAAAACAAGTATCTTATGTAAGTCTATATCTTTCAGTTCCTGGACTTTTAATTTAACTAAATCATGAAGTAATATTTGTCTGATCAATAAAACGTTATTAATAAAGACTAATGATAATACAATAGTTACTAAAACAAAAGTATCTTTCAAACTATATCACCCAAAGAAGCTTAGTCAACATGAACAGCACAATTCTCAGCAACATCTGTATATCCTCAAACACCAAATAACTACTACCAGCAAATAAAGACCATGCACAAAGGTAAATCTATTCTTGAGGAAACTTCAGCTCTGACAGAATGAAATGAGATTAGAGAAGGAGATAGAAGGACAGAAGGAGATAGATTGACAAGACTGAATTAAACTTTTTGCTTCAAACACCCAATGGTTTCTAAGATTCAGGTGCCAGTAGCATTTATAAGACCTTACTAACCAATGACTAAACCTGTAAAGGGTCTAGAGCTGCAAAAAAAGCTGATCCACAAGGAGATTCATCCTGCCAGCTTTTAATTAAATGAAACTAATAGAAGTGGTGACTGCTTCAGATTCAGAACCTTAAAAACCTCTCTGAGTCTTGGTCTCAATACTTACATTTCAATGACTTTATCTGTACATCACTAAACAAACTGGAACACTGCTGAGTATCTCAAGGTCTATCCCACTCCTGTGTATAAGACAAACTTGTGTAATGAACATATCTTGTAGTACCTCATTGGAAATTCCAGGCAAAGGCCCAACCCTCCCAAAACAGTGGCAAGAAATAATGATGCAGTGCAGCAATGCAGAAAAGACAGATTTAGTTAATTCTGACTTTGGAGTGTTCAGTTTTCCACAAAATTTTAAGTGGACATTCCAATGCTGGTTTGAACTGGAGGCTGCCAAAGGATTTCAATAAAACAGGCTATAAGGTTGTTCTCAGCCATGCTGTTTCCACCAAAAAAAATTATTTTGTGTATTAGAAGGACTTCAATAGCGATTAATTAAAAATGTCTCTCATGAAAAGCAAAGGGCCTTCCCATAGAGGCCAGGGCTTAGTACATTTGTATAGGCATAAGTTTAACTTGGTTTTGTAGCTTAGACGGTTTAGTCTGATTTACTCCCACCCCACAGTACCGCAACAACTGAATATGTACTGAAAAGAGCATCAATATAATTTCAGAAGAAAAAAGAGTGATCAACTCTAGGACAGAGTTTCTAGCTGTAAATCTCAAGCAGAAGTAAGCATATCCATCTTTTCTGGAATTAAGCATATGCAACCTCTCTTCATTACAAAATTTTCTGCAGATGAGCCTAAATAGCTCCCTTTTGCATTCTTCCCCTTTTATGGAGCAGTTCTATTTCCCAATTTGTGGGTGAGTTTCTAGTCACTTCTAAGGCATCTAATAGTTAGCCTTAGCTATATTCTTTACTGTCTCCCTTATGAAGCTAATCTTAGCCACAACAACTTGTTATCAATCATGGACAAAACGTCTCAGATAGGGACCTAAAAAAGTATTTGGTTAGACTTTCATTGACTTTATTGACCTGGAACTAAAATTTGACAGTTTCCAACAGTAATAGATCTTTTATATTGTCTGTCCAAGTCTCAGTTTTTACTGGAAGAAGAGTGCACTCAAGCAGAGCACTGCTCTGAGCCTCTGAGTCCCTGCTTGTTTCCAGGAATCTGAGAAAAACTGTCCAAAGTACAGACAGGTAGCAGTGGTAATAATAGCAATAACATGACCATTGATATTGTTCAGTGTTATTGTAAAATAATAACTGGTTGTTGTTCCTTTTGTTGGGATTGTTGTAGTCATTGTTAGTGATGCCTTTATTAAGTGCTTTGTAGTAGTGTCTTGTCTCCTAGCCAGGAGACATTCTGCTGGATACAGTGTTTGTGTGTCATAAAAAGTCATCCTTTATACAGCTAGAGTGAAACAGAAATGGGATAACAGGCATACACAACACAAACATCAGAAAGCCCAAAGCGACAATGAGACATTTCTGATTAGTGTAATAAGTAGAACTCACTGCATACAGCATGTTCTACTTTTGTCAAGAATTCCACTAGTATTGCAGTCATGGTAGGTTTTAACTTGCTAATAAATGTAGGATGGTGTTGTTATTTTGCAGGAGACTATTTCTTTCTCCTTACCCCACAGACAGCTAGTCAAGCACAAGGAGTTATCACTTTGACATGGATCAACTCTTGGTTGATCCATGGTCACAGTAACACATTCAGATTGAAGACCCTCCAAACTCTCAGGACTGTCTGCATATCAAGGGCTGATAATGGTCAATTATATCAACTAGACAAATTAGCAAAGGTAATGCTAAGGAAAATAAAAAATAACTCAGATACAGTTCAAGTAGAATTGCAAAGCAGTTGACAAGAAACTTGCCCTTTACATAGGCAGGATGTAGGCATACTTGCCTATAAGCAGCTTAATGCACAGCAGTTGTATGACATAACACACCCAATTTCATGGCTTCTTCTTCTGAAAGATTGTAAATTTATTCTGTGTTCCTTTTCTTCCTGCCATGCCTAGCTGATCCTGCTCAGTACCCTCTCCTGGGAGAAGAGCTTTGCCTGCATCTCAAGGGAGGAGGCATGGGCAAACAGGTTCCAATCTGAACAAAAATAAATATTCTATTTCAGAAACACAGTTGAAGCCAAAAATTCTCAGTGTGGTTTTGGTTTCTTTTTTTTTCTAGAAAATGAGTTTTTTAAAATATTTTTTGTGAGCTCTGAGTAAAGGCAAACAAACACAATTAATAGTGATTATGGTCAGGGATTGTTTCTGTGCCTAGGTTGTTACCACACAGATATTTATACATACGTACATACAATACAATACATACATTGAAAATTCTGACTTTCTTAAAACGATCTTGGAAAATACCCTTTGAAATACTAGAGTTTATGGATTAGAAATTTCATGAGATGGAACAAAGTAAGTGAGGTGTTGCCAAGGCAAATTTAAACACTTCAGAAGAGCAGGGTAAAGGGCGTGTGTAGAAAGCTTAGGTTAACAACAAGACTAATATTAGAGCATTAGAGAAAGAGATTCTGTGAAATAGAACATACTCTTAGTATTGTGCAAGGATGACAAATGCTTCAGGGGGTCTCAAAGATCCTAAATAGCCATAAATCCATATTGTGTTTTGAAAACATAGAAAATGAGTCATTTATTTTGTGTTTCACTCTATTTCTCACATTGTTAAATAAAGGCTTTCTTTTGTTTTGTGTATAGTTTTTCTGCTTATTGGATATTTTTGTTTGGTTTTGCTACATTATATTTTATATAGTATTAAATGCTTTTAAAGATCTATGTGGAATATTTTACAGTCCATAAATAATTAACTATCCATTCCAAACATATATAGGACTTAATTCCAAAGAGATTATGATAGATGATTGTTGTGTGAATGCTCCTTGGGTCTTTTAGAGGCCTATATCTTTGACTTGTAAGAATCAAATCATGAAACCCTGACAAAGGAAATAGACTGGATTAGGAAAAAAAAAAAAAGAGAGGAAAAAAACCCAAATAACCAATGCTACAATGCTATTGCTTAGGACAAATTAAAATATAGATCTTGAAATTTGGACCCACCTCTGTCAACTGGTGCCCTCAGGAAGAGTTTTACCAGGGCTATAAGCACTGTGGTCTTTCTCCCTTATGTCACTTCTGCCACATATCTAGATGAAAGCAGAAATTCCACCCTATTTGATAAAAGTGCTTCCTCTGTCATGAGTACGTACAAGAAAGCCATTGACATGCTGAAGTGAGTCCAGTGGAGTCCCCAAGCCAAGGAAAATAAAGCACACATCAGAGAAGGACAGGCTGAGACCTGTTTTTGTTCAGACTGTAAATGGGAAATAGAAAGAACACCTTGTTACTGCCTGCACCTGAAGGACTGGAGGATAAAAGGGAGAGGGAGCCTTACAGTTGGAGGTGCACAGCAACAGGATGAGAGGCAACGGACACAAGCTGGAACATGTGATATTCTGATTCAGTATTCAAATGGGGTTCTTTATTTGTGTTTGTCTTGAATATCTACCTGAATTCCAAGCATGATCACTCCTAACTTGAAAATAATGAAACCCCACGGTTACTGTACAGTACTACGTGTAGATGAATTTTGTGAGAATTTGGGAAAAATAAATTGAGAAATAGCCTCCAACAGGTCAATTATAATGCACTCAAAATATGAAAGAAGTGATGTAAACTTCTATGGTAGATGCTGAATTTATTATTCTTGGAAAAGAGTATGAACTGCAGATTTCTCAATAGTTTGCTGTATGCTTAAGATAGACTTTATTATGAGATAGGAGTAATCCAATCAGCAACAAAGGCATGAATCATTTTCAATATCATGCTCAACAGTACGTAAATCTAGCAAGCTGTGAGAAAGGACTATAGACCAGTAAAGACAGAATAAAATAGTACAAGGAGTCCTACAAAGAGAAAATGTCTCTCACAGCCTTGTCCATTTCTAATTTTTATCCCCTCTGTTTCTACACAGATCTTTCAATGGAATACTTTACCCACTATCACTGTGGGTTTTCTGTGTGTTGGGTTTGATTTCTTCTTTTCAAGGGACATATGATCTCATATCGTTTTTATATCTCATAGTTGCAGACGTAGATTTAGGGCAAACCCTTAACTCAGAGTTGAGTTATGAGTGGTGCATCATCCCAAGAGAGTAACAAGCATCTCTCATCCTCTGATATACAGTTTCTCTGTCATTCTCCTTTTTTCCACTGAACAGGAGCAATCTTCACCAACTCCTCCAAAGATTCAAACTCTGATTACTATCAGAGTCAGAAGGATATCAGAAAGATGTTCCCAGGGGTTTACTTAGTTCTTGCATCCTTCACTTCTCCCAAGCCTCTGCGTGCACTCAACTCTGTACCTATACCCTACTTATCTCACTGTAAAGGAGCTGCCACCACATACTTAGGTCATGTTAGGCTCAGACAAGAGCAGATTTATTCCATTAGACATGTAGGCACAAGTCTGCTTTAATGTGCAGACCATCACAAATTTTGAGAGAAGGAAGACTGTAATTTTGGACAGGTTATTTTCCCAGATCTATTCAAAACTATTTTCAGACTTCTTTAAGTTATGTATCTAAAAAAATTCTTTTTCCAGGAGAATAAAATATCCAGCCTTTTGTCTCAGGAAAAAGACTACCATCTGATCAGGTTGTATAAGAAATGTGTATATTTCTTTTTGATAGATATCATGGAAGAAAAAGCCAACACAAATAGGTCATGGCTTATTGGATTGGTGCATTACCCTTTGAGGAAGTGCTTTTCCTGGCTACTGCAGGAGGTGAGCTACCCTTGCAGATAAATCGATGACATAATTGATTTGGCAAATCTCATTTTCCAGCCAGTCAACACTTTCTGTTCTGTCCTAACTTCTGAGAAGATCTCTGGGGTTAAAATACTGGTTTCCACTGGAAAACCACTGAGGTACCTGTTTTCAAAAAATACTGTGACTGTTTAAAAATTACCTTGACTGTCTTTCAGGAATATACTCTAAAATTAAGTCCTAAAGAATATGAACTATAAGTGGGTTTTGTCTTCCATTGCACACTTCCCCATTGAAAGTACAACATAAACTGATAGGCACAGAGGATGGCTGTATTAAAATGCACTCTTATATTTTTCCTGTGTTTGTGGCTTTTTCATGTAATTTGGAAATGTCTGAACCCCAGGTGTAAGCCTGAAGGCAAGATCCAATTGTTGACATCTGTTGGGGAACAGACAGAGGGGTAATCTATAGGTTTTGAGAACTTCAGATAGAGAGGCATGCCTCTGAGGGAAGGGGTGTGCTGCCAGCTCTCACTGGCACACACACAGAGATCCCTTCAGCATCATATGTCATCTGCATGCACATTTGGGCCATGGTGTCTTGGAAAAGAAGATTTTTGCCGTAAAGTTGAGGCGAACACAACATTTTTATTCCTGGTTTAAAATGGATGGACAATAAAGCCATGTACAGGATTTTTAGGATGACAGGTCTGCCAAGTCTCTGAGGCAGGAATCCTAAACAAAGGCTGACTTTCTGCAGAGCTTCTTGTGAAATGCAGCCAGAAGAGTCGAGAGAGGATGGGATGCATGCCTTCATATGGCTCACAACAGTAACCAAGAGCAAAGGGCAAAACTAGCAGCTGTTGAGGCTGAGGTCCCCAAAACAGCAGCCTTGGACAGGAACTCTGATGCTCCTTGCTCAGCAAAGCATTCAGATCATGTTGCTAATAGAGTCCCAGGAAACTCTACATCACTTAGGAACAACAGCAGATGACTCTGAAACAGTTGGATTTCTCTGAGGCTGGTCAAAAAATTGTGAGTGGTGAATAGCCCAGAAAGGAGAGGGGCACTCTGCCAAGATACTGACGAGCTGTAGGAAGAGGACAGGCTGATAATGAACAAAGCCCAGAAGCGCCGACATTCCTTTCTTTCAACTACTGAGGTTTTCTAAATTGGCTTAATATATTTCTCTCATCCTTCCCCACTTCACAAAACTATAAGTCTTCAGCTCCTTTTTGACTCAGGTGAGGAAGTCCTGTTCTTTAGCATGTTTAGGTGACATGATATATTTTCTCAGGCTCCCATGGAAAGCGGGTGGTGGCATTTAGCTCCTTTTTAGAAGGAGCACAGGGTGTTGGTCCTTGTCCTTTTTGACTTCTGGCAGAAAGATCCTAACATATGAAATTTGAAACTCTCATGGAAATATTGTGAAAAAAACCCCTTCAAGTTAGTGTTTTCCAAAATTCTGTGTAAAACTGTCTAGCCCAATATCTGTATTCTGATGAGTTTCTATATGCAAGACAGAACTTTCTTTTTATTCAAGCCTTCAGGTTCCAGAAAATGCAAAATCTGACTTTTATTGTTAGGTAAGGTAAGTGTTGATCTTGCTAAAATTAAGTGTGGATTTATTAGTGAGATTAAACTAAAGTCATATAATGGCAGAGACAAGTTCACAAGAATAAGATGAGCACTAACAATCAATCAGTTGAGCTCCAAGCCATGTGCTGAGATCAAATGGTGTGGTATTCACTAAAGTTCTGCTCTATGCCAGGAAAAAAGTAGCAGCCCAATGTGTTGCATTTAAGAAATATATTTTTGTGTAGCACAGAATGACATCAAATTGCACCTGTCAGGAGACTGAGATTCTGATATAACTTAAATCATGATATCCAAATGGCCAAGTTCTGAGCTACGAGGAACACCTGCCAACATAACTAATAGTGAGGACAAAAAGCCTTTGGTAGCAAGTCCCTTGAGAAGGAGCTAATAATACATGTGCCCTGTTCAATAAGCTCTTAGCCTGAGGTATTTCCAGTATGCAAAGAAAAGAAAGCTTACTTTTAATTTTTTATGCTCTCCCCCTTTATCTTGATACGTTTGTTCCATTTTCCTCAAAGAGGTTCTCAATTAGTTTAACAGAAGTTTTCTTTTCTAAAACCAAATCCAGTTCTGTGTGTAAGCCTTTGATGGGAGCTTCTACATGAAGAGAGATTAAAGAAGTGAGGGCTAATTATTATGGAAAGAATAAGTGCAAGAGAGGATATAACAAAACTGGTGCATATAATAGTTCCTACTGTGGAGAAGGTCAGACAGGATCTCTAGATTATCCTTAACCAAAGCAAAAGAAGGAAACACTCCATAAATTAAAAAACAAGATACCGTTATATATACAGGCACACACATTTTTTATAGAAGAAATCTTACCTTGTGTGATACATGGCTACAAAAATTTACGTGCATAGTAAAGAAAGTTTGCTGTGGAAAACAAAGTATACAGTTTCAGGAAAGTACATTCTAGAATGTTTTGTTTCCAAAATGGAAATTTTGTATGGAGAAGGGCCAAGAGGCAAAAGTAATTGTGGATTGAGACTTGCAAGACTGCAGAGAGCAGCCAGATCCACAGCCCTTCTCTTTCTCCTCCATGCCCTCTACTCTAAATATTATCCATTACTGATGTATTTTTTAGAGACAGAAAAAGTATTGACTGCAATCACAGGCACAGATCAAACTCCAGCTGGACTAGCAGCTTTTTAATGGATGTTGCTGCTGCTTCAAATCAGAGGAGCCATTTCTAAGGTTGAGCTGAACCTGCCACTTTGGATGTAGTTAACGATTTTGTGCTGCTGCCATGAAGTTGGACAGACAAATGAACATCTTTAATGTGAACGAAATGTGCCAGTCTTCTCCACGTGATGTCACAGCTTCTTGTCATGTGATGGAAAGAGCATGAGCATTGAATCAGCACCTGTTTGCATACAAAAATATGGGAGAGGAAGTACCAGAGACAACCAAAACACAGAGGTTCTTCCATATTTGGAAGACCCATGTTCAACCAGAAGATGAAGATGTACAAGCAAGTTGCATTCTTAATCTTTTAAAGATACTTGAATTGTCACATAAAGGAATGTTATCATATTGAGCAGGATATACTGGGTCATAGGGAAAGAAGGTAACAGAGAAAAAGTTTGCAAACTGGATGTTTTTCTGTCTAAGAGAGGTTATGGAATAGATATTAAAAGGCTTTTTAAGAACAGGCCAAGGAAATCTTGAGGCAAAATTATAAAAGATATATTTTTGTGCAGCAAAAAAGCAGATAAAAGATTTTTCAGGGTTTTTGTCTATGAATTCAACCCAGAAGGCCATGTCTGCATTAAAGTATCTATCAATTGACGATACTTTATAGTAAATATATTGTGAATCTTCTAGTTTTGGCTGTTCTCTGTATTGATGATATGGGGGTCAAGATGACTTTCAGATGTGCAGGACATGCTGTGCTTAATAAAAAATGCGATGTACATAAACCCCTCACCTGGCTGAGGCCCAGCAGAGAAAGCTCACTTGGTACAGCAATCACAGACAGACTTGCCAGCTCACTTCTAGACGTGTCTTTCTGGCTTTGGCAAGACACTGTAAGTTCAGGTGTGTCTGCATCTGTCACTGTTGACCTATTGTACAGTATGAAAGCTATGCAAACAAATTATACTGTGTATTCTCAGTTGCTTGCCATGTTCTCTCAACAGCACTACTGTTTGTTGAATGTCAACTATCAGAAATCCTCTGGCTTACTGCCACAGACTTTGGCCTTTTTTTCTGAACACTGAGGATTTTTTGCCTTGACTACATGGACAAATTGATCAGCACAGCATTCTTATGTTATTCTTTTTGGGGGGTAGGGATGGAGAAGAAGACCAAGAGAATGGGATTGGATGGGACATCCCATTCCAAAACAGGATTGAGGAAGGATCACAGAAATTCACTGTTATGCAATAACAGAAAAAATACACTCTTATAGACCTCCTATTATAACTTTCTTTGAAGAACTATACTGGAAAAAAAGTTATGCCATTATACCTATAGGGTTGTGTTTTGATCTGTCCTTACAAATGGGTTTCGTGATGGTTCGTAGGAGTGATCTCAGGGTGCAAAAAACCGACACAGCACAGGGGGTTTGCACAGGGGGTTTGCACAGGGGGTTTGTTTGATAATCAAAACAAATGCACCTTTATTGAATGACCACAGAAAAATGCAATAGAGGGATTAAGGGAGAGAAAAATATAGAGAAAGAGAGAGAGAGAAAGAGGGGGATATAGCTACCAAACATAGAGTAGAGATGAAGTCCTTAGGTCCAGTCCAGTCGAGGATCCGCCTGTTACTTTGGGGAGATCTCAAAATCTCTAGCTAACTCAGAGGTTTTTATTAGGATAATTCTATTGAAAATTCTGGGGGGGGGGAGGGGGAACAGATGTAACAGGTAGTCTATGTTCTCAGCAGTAAATGAGAGCCATTGTTTTCTTGGGCCAGTGGTCACAACCTGCAGGCAAACATCTCTCTTTGGTCAGCTTGCCTCCCCCACACACCTCCCCTGGCTTGGGGGTTTCAGTCCCAGTCCTTGGAAGGAGGAGAGGGGCCTTTTCACATGGGAGTTTCATGTCTCAGTCCTTGATGGAGAGGCTTCTTACATCTCAGTCTGTCTGTCACGGTGGTTGCAAATGAGTGAGAGGGGTCTTCTGCAGGGGACTACCCAGAACTCAGGAGTCCAGCCAGGCCGAGAGGTGGGACAGCTTCCAAGGCTACTGTTGTGAAAAGGGCACAGTGCTCCCTTCTTTGGGCTTAGTGTAGCATACAGCAAACAACACCTGTGAAAAAAATAGCTTAGCACTGTGCTCTCAGGTCTCGGGCCTGTGGCATGTGTAACTTTCTCCTGCAGAGAAGACAGGGGGGTCTTCTCTTCAGTGTTCCCCAAATGACGATCGTGAGGCAGATTAGGGAAAATTCGGACAGACTCTCATAGGCTGTTACAATATTATTTCTGTACTGTAACTGTAGATATGAATAAACTGTAGCTATGAATAAACCTTTTAACATCCTTCTTGTTCATGGAGTTGTGTTCACTGAAGAACAAAAGCATCTCACTCAAGGTAAAATGCTGAGTGATGGCACAGGAGTAACATGAGTTACTCAGTAACATGAGTTATTCAACCCAGAATTTTATTTATAAGTTACAGTTGATTCATATTATGTAGTTCCATGTGTGTAGCTACTCTCTACTCGCTGTTGATTGGGATGGAGTATCTGCAGAACCATTCTCTCCTCTCCTCTCCTTTCTCTTCTCTTCTCCAAACTAATCTGTATCTACACTGTTATCAATTTAGTACCCAAGTTAAAAAAAACAGTAAATATTTCCGGGACATTAAAAAATTATGTATATGTATGATCCTTGCTCTTCAGAGTTCACGCCAAAGTATTTCCTTCCCATTAGCTGAAGTTGTTACACATTGTCCCTTCGCTTGTAATTGTACATAGAACATTAAACAGCCAACCACAAATAGCAGATCTCTCTTTAAAAAAGTGCTTTAACTGTGGATATACATACAGAAGAAAATCATAGGTGCAGGTAGAAATAAGCAATTTCCATGTGTCCTATGAGTGCAGATGCTGATGCAATGGGACTATATGGGTAAGAAGATGAGGTTTTGTACTGATGTGTTCTGATGATAACTTCACAAAACAAGGAAAATTGGAGAAGTAATAATAATACCATTGAATTTAGTTTATGGGGAAGAAGGTTATGAATGTTCCTGAAATAAATCCTTGATCTGCAATTTTAGCAGCCATCTTCATCTACATGCTCTAGACATCTGCAATAGAAGCATAAAGATCCTTGGATCATAATGCCCAATGATATATTGCAATTTCTATTATGTAGTCATATCTGCCTGACCATAATAAGCTCTATTTAAGACCAAAAATAGCATAGATCCTTGCTCAATAGTTATCTTAGAATATTCTTATTCTTCTAGTGTAACAGAATATCATAAATTGTAGGCTAAACTGAGTCACATCTAGGTTTTGCACATTTGTTCTTGTGTCAGCATTGCCCTTTACCATACAATGTTATTTTGCTTGTTTTAGGCAACGGCTTTTTTCCCTTGAGCTTCCTTCTCTTCTGTTTATTCTCCTGATATATTTTTAGGAAACAATAATTTCTTCACCCAGTCTTGGTTTTGCTGGTTTTCCCTGCTAGGCTGAAGAACTTTTTATTTTTTTACTCCTGCAAAATATGTTCTATATCATACATGACATTTTAATGCACACTTTCTCATCCCTTTAGAATTAACTTTATTAAGTTTTGGTGACTACATGCAGGATTTCAGACTAAGCCTTAGGAGTATTAATAGCATTAATACTCTAATATCTGACCACAGTTTTTGTCAGCAGGCAGGGGGCTGGGGGCTGTGATCTGAAACTTTTTACTGTGAGAGTGACCCAGACTGCCATAGTAGATGGCTTTGATCCCAATCAACAACAAAAAAGATAATGCAGTCATTCAAATAGCATTTGATATTGTAGCTTAAAAGAATTTCTGTACATAACAGTGAAAATTAGTCTTTTTTAACCTATTTTCCTTTTCAGGCACTTGTATACAAATGAGTTTTCTGCGTAAACAGTGCATGATTTATCAGATATCATTCACCACCTCCAAAAAAGATTTTTCACTTTGTTTTTACCCTTATCTAACCTCCTCTCTGTGGTGAAGGAATTCCACCCTCTCTCTTCTAAGTGCACACTTACTGTATCTACTTTGCCTTGCTTTTCAGAAAGCTGTATAAAAGTGAGACCAAAAGAAGAGGAGATGAGAGCCCACAGGTGGTTGATGTGCCCAGTAGCAGGGATAAACAACAAAGGAAGAAAACGTGGGTAAGAAAAGTTGATGAATGCAAGAAATCCTTTTGTTTCCTCCATTCTCCCTATGAAACAAGATGTACTCTCCTCCGACTTTTGTAATGCTGTCTTTTCCGAGGGACCAAAGTGTACTAACACTTGAATAGAGTTGATGTAGATATCCTGAAATGACAGAAAGTCAATGTGAAATAGCAATAGCAGTCATTGTAATTATTACTAGTATCACTTAATTAGGGTTTATTAGTTAGTATATTAGAGGTATAATACATTGATGATTATTTTTTCTTTTTTTGCAACACGTCACAGGTCTTGTCTGCGGCTTTTGTTCACCAGCCTGTATTTTCTCTCTCCTTTTCTCCTTGTACACAGTATCTTCTCTCATGCATTAAATTCTGCTGCACCACTGCACTTAAAACAGCCTTTTGCCAAGTGATCCATCCCAGATGATTCATCTGACTTATCCATTAATGTGGTTTCTCCCTGTTCTTGCCCATTGAATGTAGTGCAAACTGGTCACAGAGTATAAGTTCTTTTCAGAAGGCATCCTAAACTTGTCTGAGCTTTCAAAGACATTGTTCCCTGAGTCTTGTAAGCTTAGCTGCCATTGTGTTGCACAGGGGAAAAAATTATTTTCCTAT
The DNA here is from genome assembly GCF_051311805.1 of Agelaius phoeniceus. Lineage (NCBI taxonomy): Eukaryota > Metazoa > Chordata > Aves > Passeriformes > Icteridae > Agelaius > Agelaius phoeniceus. Next base: position 28,417,709 of record NC_135267.1, read on the forward strand.
CCCTTTTTTTTACTATGTTAGCAGTGACTGTAAATCTATTTAAAAGAACTCTGTACAATATTTTTTGGTACTAAATGAATCTTTCAGATTCATTCCAGCCAAATCAAATGCTGGTATTTGCTCCTTCCCTATGATCATCAGTACTCCAGGACTGCCAAGGGACCAAATTTCTCTTTGGAATATCAATTTAACATTTTGCTTTCTCCTTTTCTGCCCTTACCTCCAGGTATCCCTTTGCAGTAACAATCAGGTACTAGGAATAATTTACTCTACAAAAGAATGGGGGGAAAAATTTTCAGGCATGACAATACACTGTAGTATTTTCAATAGGAAAGGATCCTTAATAAGAATTGCTAGAAATTCCACCCAGGACCTGGACAAAAGCAGAGTTGTGAACAATGCTTGTATCTCTAATTGGTTCTTAAGAGGCTTTTTGCCAAAATTCCTAGTAGTTGTAAGTTTATTTTCTTGATATTACACATTATCATGCAATGAATTTTATTTTGAATAGTATTTTTATGTGTTTTTTCAGTAGATTAGTAGTGTTTCTATAATTCCAAAGTCTTATTTCTTTCATATTCCATACATATTCTCAAATTCATTGTTTCATGGAGGATTCAGCATTCTGAGCTACTCCTAGACCCATAAATATAAAGCAAATACACCCTACCACACCTGGCAGATATAATTTTCTGATTGCAGATACAGCTATTAAGCATATATCTATCAAATGACTTGACGAAGGTCATACAGATAGTCTACAGCAGGGTCAGGTCTCTTGAGTCCTGGTCCAATCATTTTACCAGAAGAAGCATACTTCCTCCTAGCATTTTTGCACAGCCTGTTATTATCAGGAAGATGAAGAATGGATGAATGTTACCTACGGATGTCAAAGAATTAACTTTTCTTTTAATTTGACAAAATAATTTAGCTCTGGCTGTTAATGTAAAAGATCATTAGTGAAATACATGAAGTGACATTGTTGCCTAACCTAGGTACAGAAGAATTATTCTTATATCAGTGAAATAAAGTTAAAATTAATGAAAGATATAATTATTTGATATGGAAGGATGGTCACATTTTCCAAAATAAATTCAATTTTAGCTGGCACTAAGATTGACAACTTTAAATACAGAAGAATTTATTTCAGAAAAAAGACAAGGGAGTATAGCCTAATAATAGAGTGCCTTTAGCAAATTGAACTGTGCAGTTGCTACTGGTGACTTCAATAACTGCGTGCTGAATCATTCTTGAATATACAATACCAAGATTTTTCACTTAACACCCTGATTTTCCTGTAGTTCTGTTTCTCAGAAAATGTAAAATATAATGTTTGCTTTTTAAGGATGACATCTAAATGAAAAAGTCCCTAGATAACTTGAAGAGGTGTAGACTAACCATCTAATTGTGAGTTGGGTCTGTTTTGTTTGTTAGTTTGTTTTTGATTTTTTATTGTTGTTTATTTATAATCCTGCTTCAAACTAAATCTCATACTTTGTCTGGTTATGTGAGTGGATTAAAGAAAGTGTTATTGGAGCTAACTCTGCTGAAAAAAGCTATTCTGATGAAAGTCACAAAGCATTTCTGCTTACATTATTACTTTTCAATTTTCACTAAAGAGAAAATTGAAACCTTTGACGCAGGAAACCTTGTGTACCCCAACTTCATTGTAGTTGAAAGAAACATAATGAAATCCAAGACTTGTACCTAGAAAGATCTTACATGCTTCCTTTTCAATGACCATACTTCCTTGGCTGTAGATAAGGATTTGCCAAGTTTTTACTTTCCCTTTTTCATTGACTTGACCTGTGTATTTCACAGGTTTTGTGAAATACATAAAAGTCACAAAAGTCAATATATGTAGGTCATTAGGGCTGCGGCCAGAGCTCAGTGGGGCAGAGGAAGGGCAAACAAGAGAGAACACAGTTTTTACCTGCATTTTATAAGATAACTTAATTCTTTAGAACTTAAATGGACAAGTATTTAAGTTGTAGAGATGCGCCTGATTAGAAAAGTCATTGTAAGCCTCAGTGGCTGGAAGCTGAAGGTAGACTAATTCAAACATACATAGGAAAGGGTCCATTTGTCTGGGAATGAAAGTAATTAACCACTAGAATGACTTACTTTATAACAGAGAATTTATGGTAGATTCTATATTATTAGAAGGGTTTGTATCAAGTCTGTCTCTTTTTCAAAAGATGAACTCTCCAACAGTACTGGAGGTTTCTGTCTTCAGAAACTGTAAAGTGGGATGATATTGTCTCCTTGCACAGACAGCAAAATGAAATAATCTGCCTCTAAAGCTATAAATCTATTAAATTTTAGAATTGGTTCTATGTGGAAGAATTTCCTTATGGCATCTGTTGGAAACTAGGCTGTGAAAGGAAGATATGTGTTAAGCTTATAAAATTCTGGTATGGCAAATGGCATTTCTGTGTGGTAAAAGCAGTCTACTTGCAGCAGAAGAAAGCATCCCTGAAAGCCATTCCATTTCTGCAAACAAGGTCATCCAGATGTTCTCATCTGTGTAACTCTGACCACTGTTCATCCAGCACACCAGGGTTGTTCTGGACTTAGGCAGAATGCTGTCTGGTGAGCATATTTATAGTTTGAAAATATGCCTTATAAATCCTACATTGTACAACTATTTGTTGGATAATTCAAACTTCTTAATATAAAATAAATTAAAAAACCTTATCATTAAGTAGGTTGTAAAAACAGTTTTTTAATGCCATAAAATCAAAAAGAGGTGAAGCCTGGTTTTGTGAAGTTCTTTGGATACTGGCTTGTTTGCAGGGACAAATAAGGCAGCCTTCCTGAAACTGAGATATTATTCCATCTCAGTGAAAACTAAGGATACACACAAAAGCTATTTAACTGTGTCATCTTTTGCTCTGCATCTGAAATGCTGCATTTTAATCCGGGAGCAAAAGGTGGTCTACATCACTTCAAATGTTTAGTGGCTAGTTAGATCTTTTTCACGTGAGGAATCATAGTGCTAATATATATAATTATACAGTTAAACATGGAGTCCTTAACAAATTAGTCAAACAGTAAATCTTTTCTTCAGCACCACCTGCAAATTTGCGTTGGGAATTTTATTTCTGCTTACAATAGGATCAGTAGAAGGGACATCATGGTCATGGTGAGAAATATTCAGCTTATATTTCTTCATATTTCTGATTAAAATTTACTACATTGTAGAGTTGCAAAGATACTTCCAAGTAAATGCTCCAGAAAAAGATAACTGACTGAGAATATGTAAACAGAGGTCTTCCCTAGTAGTCTTTGTAGATTGGACATTTCACTTTTGGACACTTCTAGAGCACTGTGTCGACTACAGTCTTTCAAATACTCACTTGATACAATTTTCTGAAAATATTTCAGTGTGTAACTAGTAAAGTGTCATATCAATATGTTTTGATTTATTTTTTAAAGTACACATATTTTTGTTAAAAGATTTTTCTCATATAGTCTGAAAATAACACACTAATAAAAGAAATTGAATGTTTAGCTGATGATGTAATGTAAATATTGTTACGAACCATGAGATTTAGTCATTGCAGAAAAGGATAACTTGGACTAAAATGAACTGAGTTACACTTTGTCTTCATACAGAATGAAATGAATGTTGATTACAGTTCGAACATCAGCAACACAGAGAACACATGGGCAAATATTATACTTTTCTATCATTCTTCAATTTAAACCTATTTTTTTGGAAACTCATTTAGAAGCTGGATTGATTCATGACCAGCTTAAATTCACCTTTTTCAAGAACTAGACTGATGCTCAGTTTCTTTCAGAATTTTAGGCATGGCAGTGAATATCCCTTAGGTGCCTGCGTTTGGGTGATGTTAGCATTGGTCCTGAGGGCTTAGGGTACATGAGCTGCGAGATTTGGTTTGTGCTAAGGGGCAACAAATCATAAAACTTTTCCAAAGGAATTATGACAGACTGGCCCATTGATGATGATGACCCTTACTAGGAGTGGATGATTAATTACCTAAGGTTGTTAAGGTCATATTCTTAGAAATAAATTTACTTAAATGTATTTTTAAGCTTATACATGAACCATTTTTTTCTGTCTTGGTTAGACTGTGAATGAATCTAGATTTAAAGGATTTATGTATTGTAGATTAGGTAGGGAGAATGACAAGTTTGAGCAGGTATTCCCAAAGTCCAACAGGTGAGTCTTAACAATGGCCTAATTAACTAAATGAATTATTGATTTGGTCTTCTGTCCCCAGGTGTCCCTTTCATTATTCATCAGCTGCCTATAAAAGAATTTTTTTTTTACTTGTTAGGGTTTTTGATGCTCCTTAGGTGTTCTGTAATTTGCTGGAAAGTATGATCTGAAGGTTTACTGGCTAGAAAGATAAAAAGGCTAAATGCAACAGAGTAAGTCTTATTTTATGTTAAAAAAAAATATATGCAGGCTCTTATTTTTGGTACACAGTAGAAACAAACAGTGGGATATACCTTCTTTCACATATCTCCAAGGCACTTTCTCAGTGAGAAGTTTACTTGCAAAGCTTTTTCTCTGTTTCAGTTTCATGTAGCAGGTTCTTCTCTCACTCCAAATTGAATTTACTGTCTTTTCTGAAGATTCCTGGACTGTTACTAGTACACACAAATTCTGAAAAGTCCACCAAGAAAATAGGAAATAAAGCCTCTTCAATCATCAGGTTTCTCACCAGCCATATCTATACAGTCCATATTTTGGAAAATAGCTTCTGTTTTAAGGCTCAGAACAATAAAATGTTCTGAATAAAGGCAGCCAGCAGTTTCAGGGATAAGGCACCTGGGACAGGGCCGCCCTGGTTGTGTGTATATACAAGGAAATGAGATGCTGGAAAGCAGGGCCATGGAAAGGGACCTGGAGGTCCTGATCAATGGCAAGTTGAGCCTGAGTCAGCAGTGCCCTGGCAGCCAGGAGGGCCAGCCCTGCCCTGGTTGGGGCATCAGGGACAGCATCACCAGCTGGGCAAGGGAGAGGATTGTTCTGCTCTGCTCTGCACTGGGGCGGCCTCACCTAAGGTGCTGGGGGCAATTTTGGGTGCCACATTATTAAAAGGACATTAAAGTATTGGTGTGTCCAAAGGAGGGCAGCAAAGATGGTGAAGGGCTTTGAGGGGAAGCTGTATGAGGAGAAGCTGAGGTCACTTGGTCTGTTCAGCCTGGAGGAGACTGAGGGGAGACCTCACTGCAGTTACAGCTCCTTGTGAGGGGAAGAGGAGGGGCAGACACTGATCTCTGCTCTGTGGTGAGCAGTGACAGGAACTGAGGGAATGAAGTTGTGCTAAGGGAGGTGTAGGTTGGATCTTAGGAAAAGGTTCTTCACCCAGAGGGTGGTTGGGCACTGGAACAGCTCCCCAGGGCAGTGGTCACAGCAGCAAGCCTGACAGAATTTAAGTGTTTGGAGAACACTCATGGTGTGACTCTTGGTGTTGTTGTTTGGAATGCCAGGAGCTGGACTTGATAATCCTGCTGAGTCCCTTCCATCTTAGCATATTTTATGATTCTAAGACCCCCATTTCAGCTTGACCCTTCTTTTCAACAGAATCCAATACAATGACTGTCATTATTGGCCATCTAAACCAGAAAGTAAACCAAATGTTTTATAGAATTTTACAGAATGCATATGGTATACATGCTTGTACAAGTATGTCCCATAAGTATTCTGTAAAATTCTATATTACAGAATACATATGGTAAAAATCAAACTTTCATAACAATGCCTTTTTTCTGACAGGAAATTTTCACATTTGCAACAAAAATTGATTTGATGAACACTGAAATTTCCCTCTAAACTTTTGCCTTTTTGATTGAATTTTTTTTTTTCACTCTCTTTTTATGCTGGGAATTTTTGTGTTTCTGTTTGGAAATCTGAGTCAGAGACTGTTGCTTCTGTACAGCTGGAGAATTGTTTTACTGCTGCAGCCATTCTATTCTCAGCTGTTACACTTAAATCCCTAATCTCATATCCCCCTGCTATTTCCTTCTGTAATCTTCAGGAATTTGGCTTAATTTTTGCACCTAGATGTATTCTACATACCATGCATTTCATTTACATCTGTACCACATAAATCACCTCTGAAGCTTTTTCCAGGTCAGGATTCTGATTTATTTCCAGGATTGTGAAACATTTAAACATTTCCCACAAAAACTTATATCCTTTTAATGGTAGTTGTTCTCAACTTTCCTCTGACTAAAGAATAGGAGTTGTCAATTTTGCATTGCAATGTTTCTGCAAAATCCTTTGTTCCTCTTCAACAACTCCATAGAAGAGGTTTCCTGGGGTCTCTGTTGCACACTGACACATGAGGTGTGCCAGGATGACATTTTGTACTCTCTCATTGGTTGCTTTCCCATAAGCTGTCAAAAGAAATGCGATATGCTGATTCCAATGCCTTTGATACTGTTTTAAAATGATGGCCAGCTGAGCCCTTCAAATCTAATTGAATTTTGCATCCATCTCATTTTACCATTGGTGCTCAGGGCATGAGAAAATTATCTGGATTCCCAGAATCTTCCAAGGCAGCTGAAATATTGTGGGTTAGAATTTCCCCCTTCACTGATATACAGTCCCTAGGGATTTTAAAAAAATCCATTCATTCATTAGCAGAGCTGGATGGAAAATACTAGGTGATTTTGGTGAAAAAGCTACATCATTAAAATTTACTTTTTTTCCCCCAAATGGGAATGAATAAAAACAAAATAAAACTGGTGGGTGGGAAAGATTGATGGGATTTCAGGATCTGAATCTTCCAAGAAGTGAGCCAGAAAGGAATTTTTTGGCTTTCTAGATGCCCTTATGGAAGGTTTTTTGTTAACTGACAGAATTAACATTGACTGAAGCTTGCCAGCACAGCTGCAAAAAGACAGGTCTGGGAGCCATTCAGCCTTTCTAAACCCAGGGGAATAAAGACATGACTGTGCTGTGGAGTAAAGTACAAAAATCTGGTTGCCAGCCAGCCTCATCCCAGGTTTGCCATGTGGCCTCAGTGTAGGGCCATGCCCGCAGCACCACGCTCAGCTGAGCCAGGGTACCCCGGTGCACACAAACCATGCGCCATCATCATCCCAGCATAAGGAGTCATTCCCCAAGGTAGCTATCACCAAACCTGCAAGGTACCAAGGGCTTTGAAAGTTTCTGACTTTCACTGGCAGGAATTGGAAATTAAAACATCACTGTTGATAAAATACATTGCTTCCTGTGGATGCATATTTAGTAATATACTTTTGGAAGGATAACTCATATTTAATACCTTAGGTTAGAATAATGTTTTTCTGAAATCACTGACCAGTTAGTGGGCAAGCAAAAGCTGAATGATAAAACTGCTTGCAAGGGCACATAAAAGCCAGCATTTAAAATTCTATTCATTGCTACTGCCACAAATGATTTTGAACTTATTTGTAAAGCTGTATAAATAGATGTATTAAAGAGATGGGAAAACTGATGATGTATCCAAAGAAAAGTTGAATTTTAATATTGGCTTTTGGAAATTGGGAAAAAATGGCAAATGCTGTATTTCGTAATAGAATAGAGGATATTTTTCTTGATGTTTAGGAAATAACTCGGTAGCCGGTATATGCCTAGTTATAGCTCTGGCATCAATTTTTGCTCCATTTATCCAGTTACAGCAACATTTTAAAATCTGAATGTTTAAATATAGCTAACATGGTAAGCAGTGAGTTCAGTGAGGAGTAAATTCCCTCCTCTTCTTTGGGAATCAGGTGCACTGATTTTGGAGGATGAATGTGAATGCTTAGTTTGATAATATTAGGCATAGTGATTGGACAGGGCTGGCCTAATCAGCACTGTATTTCATTTTACATACCTGTGAAACATGGCTACTAACATGAATGAAGATTGTTCAGTAGTAAGTCAGTCACTCTCAGACTGGTTGTACATATCATATAAATGCAAAACATTATTAACAGCTAAAATCTGAAATTTTGTTGTTGGACAGACTCCTTACATATACTTTTGCTGCAAGAATGCAGTCTCATCCTGTGAGAGGCCTTTTTCTTACAGTAAAATTATCATTTGAAATACACTACTCAAATACACTAGTGGTAGCCAATACTTATTTGATACAAAGGGAATTGTCAAGTATATTATTCAATATTCATCCTCTTCCAAAGACAATTATTAGGGTTATAATCAGGTAGAAAATTGTTGCAATGAAGAATTCACTAATAGAGTATGATTAGGTCCCTCAGAAAGTTACTGTACTTTTTTGGAATCACAATCACTCTGTTACTAGCTGCCAAAGAGTGTTTTTGCAAGTGTATTGTCAATGACTACTCTCAAAAGTACCCTTCAGTGGATAGTAAAAAACTGAAAAAGCAATTCTCTCATTGAGTAATGATTGCTCTGGATAGACCCTGCAGCACAGTATAATACAAGCACAGAATTGTATGATTTATTTATCGACACTTGGTTTTAATGACTCACCAGCTATTCCAGTGGTTTGTGGGCTACGTGACATGTTGATTTTTTTTATTGAAAGTTACTGCAAGAAAGAGTAAAGGGTATCCTCTGGTACAAATCCTATGAGATTTTTAGAAACTTGAAATTTAGAAAAGGCTTACTTTTAGATCCCTTAATAACATTTCTTCTCTCAAGACAGATATCCTAAAGAGAAAAGTGTGGAAAAAAAGGTTGCTACCCAGGTCCCATTGAGACATGCAGAAGGTTTGAAAGGACAGGCTCAGTATTCTTCATTCTTGGTTACTCAGGGAAAGGACATTTCCCAATGGCATGAAGAAGCCACAGGGATTATATGTAGCATAAAAAACCCAAGATCTCTGACAAATTACAGGTTCAGTATGTGATAACATTCATCAGACTCATCAGGGAACTGATAGGAATCAGGCTTTCTCAGTGAGCAACAAGAAAACAGCAAATTAAATTCTAGCTGCTCTATCTCCTGTGGTGTGTTGGTATACTTAAAAAATAACAACTTAGATGTCCCCTTATTCCATTTTATTCTCTGCATTACTCAGTGTAAAGACAGACTTGTTGCACTGACTCTGTACTCTGTGAAAAATATATACACTGTGATGTACCAGTCTAGCTCTGACAAACTGTACAGGAAAAAAAGAGCATTGATAAACATAGGAAAGAAACTATGAATGATAAGGGACTTGCAGGAAGTCAGATAACCTCAAAATCAAATGTAATTTTTCTTTAGTTTTCAATGACTTGGAGGTTCTACTTTCTAACCAGCCATGTAAATTCAGATTTATTAAAAGCTGAACCAAATTCACAGTTTTTTAAGTACCTTATTTCTGTTTGAAATTCTAGTCAGTGTGCCCTCAGGTGAAGATTCATCTCTCCTAACCTCTGACACAACACAGAGATATGTAAATTAGGACCTAAGCTGCCTCATGTTTCTTATTGTAAACAAAAAACCAGTGGTAACTCCAGAAATGTTACTAATCCTAAATGGCCAGAGTTGAGGTAGGGCCAGGAAGATGAGGCTCCAAACCTGAGGACACCAACACCTCTGAACTGAATGGGCTCCAAGGCTGTGTTGGCTAAGTTTTGTATAGAAGATGTAATAGACTGGTTTTATGGGCAAAAAAATGTGATTCTGGATATTTAGCTTGTAAAAGACTGAGCACTCTACCACTGCAAAATGTGCTGCAAGATTTGATCAGATGTACAGTTAAAAATGCAAGAAATGGTAGATTATTGACTTGGGATTTTTTTCAGAACTTCTGTAACTTCTGTAAATCTTTGAGCCCAATAAGTGGTTTCAATATATGAACTGTTCTGTAAGAGGAATCACCTATGAGCAGTGTGCTTCCTACAAGGCTGACTCAAGCAAAAATATTTTTTTGCTTTCCTGAAAACTAAGGCTGGATTGGTTCTATCTGAAATTGACCTTTAAAAAAATAATCTTGACTTTAATGTCTGAAAATTAGATTAATAATTATTTAATACTGCAAATATGACCTGTTCAGTTAGCTTTTCTTCCTCAAATGAATTTGGATTAGCTATAAAAATTCCTTTTGTTATGAATTTTGAAAATGTATTTGATAATCATAGAATGATACAATGATTTGGTTAATGATCCTGAGAAAATTTTAAAATGTCAAAAAATATCTACCTTTCAACTCTTGAATGGGGAATGGCTTTTTCACTTCATTTTTCGCAGAGTAGTTTCTAATTTTTTAACCATCTTAACATATCAAAATATTGCAAAGTTAGGAAGGACTCGGAATTACACAGGACCAGGCCCCTGACAAAACATCACCACAGCAGCATTCTACAAAAACAAAATGAGAGCCCTTTTCCTCCAGCACAGAGACCTGCTACCACATCTCCTTCCACAGTCTGTTAGAGAGTGTGCTTTTCATCAGAAGCAGATGCTTATATGAACAAAGCAAATTGAATGCTTTTTTATTTCTTTTCCTTTAAGATTTTCTTTACAATGCTGAAGCTTTAAAAATTGCCCCAATCTAATGTAAAATCTGTAAGAATTTATTCCAACTTCTGGAAATCTTTGGGATTTGCAGTGCATTTTGCATTTTTCTTCTGCTCCTGTTGCTCACTCTTTTCTGTTTCTGGTAGAAACCCATCATTTTTTTGAGTAATTATACTATCTCTTTATGTGTATGATGATCAGCTTTAGTACATTTACTATCAGTTTCTTCTCCTTGCCCCATAAATCCATAACATTCCTCTCTGTGGTGCCTGATAAAATAAAGACATAATGTAAAAAGCTCCATCATAGATATAAGGGAAAAGGATTGTTTGCTGTAGGAGTAAAGCAGACAGTCTCAGTATAGCAGTGGCACTGGAAAAAAATGTGCAAGGTGTAAATTTTAATGAGGAGCGTGTTTTATGGAAAGAAAAGTCTTTACTTTTTATTTGTAGATGTTAGCTTGCATAGGGCCTTCATTCTGCAATGTAAAACTGACTAAAAGGACCCCTTCTGCAATGAGAAATCAAAATCCGTTTCGTTCTCTTTTAAGAAGTTTTCTTTTATGTATGGACCACCAATAAAGAAACTTCCAAACAAGGCTTCTCTGTTCCTGCCGAGGTTTGAATTGAAATCTCTCCTCACATTTCCTGAACTGCAGGTGAGATATCAGCCTCTCACTCTGTCGGCCTTAGAGATCAGCATGGAACTGGCTTAAGGTGGCTTGATATAGATTTGCTATTTGCAAATTAAAATCCTTCATCTCTGAAAAGAATCCGAAATAGAATACAGTTCTTTATTAACTGTGGCCCTAAAGTTTTTAATGGCTCTTACCTCAGAGGATCTTTCAGGAGTTGTCTTTTCAGATCTATTACACAGCCGTAATTATTTTAGGTGTTGGAGCACATACGTGAAACTATTGGGGGTAGCTTATGCAAACTTAGGATCTTAGGGCTAAGAAAATTTCTGGCCAGATATATAAGACTTATAAGGCCTTTTTTTTCCCAAAAAATAATTTAGAAGTAATAACTTGAGGAATGAGCAGCGAATAAACACGTTACCAATATCAGATAGAGGGGCTAGATCATGGACTATCTTAAAGCATTTTACATTATTGGCAGTTCAACTACATTTATCTGCCCCTAACCTATGCACTTATTTCAGTCTGCAGAAGTCAAGACCTTTTCTGAAATGTAAAACAATTAGATGAAACACCTGTCCCAGGAGGAAATTTTGCAAGTAGCATTTCTTCAAAATTTTAATTTTCTATTTTTCAAACCTAATTCCTTTACTAATTTTATAAGTTTTATTCAGGATTTACATGTTTTCTACTTACTATTGTAGCACATGAATTTGCCATGTTGTATCCTCATAATCGACAAGTTGTTAAGTAATTCTTGTTGTCTGTTACCATGAAGGCTTGTCTCTTTGAGGTGGCTTTTTTTGACTCCTGATTTCCCAGCTAATGTCTGGAGGTCACTATCATTCATCTGAAGGCTTTGCACTTTAAAAAATGACAGACTGTGATTAGACAGGGGCTGCTCTCTGATTGTTTCCAGTGGGTGATTCTTTCTGACAGGGCATTCCCCTGACAGTGAAATTCTGCTAGAACATTTCAGATCAAAATGACTTCTAATACTTTAAAATTTTCTAGAACTTAAAGAAAGTATGAACATTGGGAATGAGGTTCTGTTTTTATCATAGTGAAGAGTACCTTAGAGGACAAAAACATTGATGATACAGCATGACTCTACTAAGAATAAGTTATTGGCCCATCACAAGGTAGTTGAACTTTGAATTCAAACAAGCTAAAGCCGACATATGAGAGAAAACCAAGTTCTATCTTTCTTTCCATAATCAGGAAAAAAAAGAAATGGGGTCCTGTGTTTAAGTCCTTGAAGTAGTCCAGATCCTTTCTGAAGCTGGGATAAAATGACAAGGCTTGGTCGACTCTGCTTCGACCTGTGACAGAACTTGAAAGTCCTTGAATATTTAAAATTATACGTCAGTGAGCATGTCCTGTACAATTCCAACTGCTGAAGCTTGATTTCCCAATTTTTTACCCGAAGGAGATGAAGCTGCTTTATAGCCTGTGCTAAACAGAGCAGATGTTCAGAGGAACTTTTGGGGCTTCCAGCTATAACTGAAATGGCCTGTTTTGCAGTCTTGTGTTTCTGTGATTCTGAAGGAGTAAGTCTCATTCAGACTCGGTGACGTGCCATATATTACAAAGGATGTGTGCTGGGACGTTGCTCTTCTACCTGTGTGTAAGTCAGAGGGTTTCATTAGGCAGATGAGCCGAGTGAGAGACTTCTGTTGGCCACAGATTGGAGAAAATGGGATGATGAGAGGAATCAGTGAAGGTTGGAGGCATCTGCTGTTGTTCTTTACATTTTCCTGGGGGCATTTGTGTGAAAAAAGAGGTATATCATAAATGGCATGATACTCCAAGTGTTTAGGGTATTTGCTCTAAAAAGGAAAAAAGAGGCTGCTTAAGGAGATGACAGAAAGAATGTAGGTCTGTGTATGATGCATACTGTAGATAAGAGAATTGAGAGACAATGGAAGTTCTTAGCAAAACAGTGTACATGGGAAAAAGAAGCCACAGGCAGGAGACAAGCTAGCAGAGCATTGACGCTGTGGGAACAGCCCCACACTAACCATAGGCTGCTCTGAAGAAGGGTGGCAGAGCACTGGGAACAGCCCTTGGAGCAACCCATATGCCCTTACAGCAAGGAAGATCTGGGACTACAGTTTTGAGGGCTAAGATGTATTTTCTATCAGGATTGTACCAGGAAGGATTCAGTCAGTCTATGCTCCTGTAAAAGTCAATATGTCTGCCACACTCTGAGATCTGTTCCTGGATGTCTCTGTGAAGCACAGACTATCTGCACCTGTTAGCTTGTCACAACTGAAATGCATTCTATGCTCATCATGTGCTATGGATCGGTTATTAATTTTTGTGAACGTTATCCCACAATTTTGAAAATTATTATGGAAATGCAGATTATATTATGGTAACATGCAAAGGCCTCTATCCACATTTCTACCTTCTGTCTCATTCTTTTCACATTGCTGGTACTGAAACAGCATGGGAGAAAATCCAATACTGCACAGTCTGTGGTTGTGTGCCAAAGTGGTTAAGCAGCAAAATCAGGCCCACTGTTAGTGATGGCAGTCTGTAAAACAGGAATAATTTTCTATTGAATACCTGATTGAATTACTCACGAATTGCTGCTCTGCTGAGAAAATGATATTGGTGGTTGGCAGGCGGTCACCATTTTTATTTGCTAGAGTGTATTATCTGAATTTGCCTGTCAGGTGATTGCCTGGTTAGCCCCTTCCCAGTATAAATAACTATGTATTTCAAAATGTGACAAATAATAGTAATAAAGTTTATAGGAGAAGAAAATAATTTTTGCTGCTACAAGGAATAGCACTTAACCTAGGCATTTATCTACAGCTTACAAAAAAACGGGGCTGAGTGGATGATAATATATTCCAGTGGTTTGAAAAAATAAAAAGGAGGAAGATTCACTGTTTTTCCCCCTCCTTCTTCTTTTTGTAGCTACAGTTTAGAATAGCTTTGCATTGAATTGGTATTTTACTTCGTTATGCTTCTGAAGTTTGATGATTCAAACAGCCCTTGCAGTAGTATCACTTTGTTCAGTGAGCCAGACATTGCAAAATTGTGCATTTTAATGTAATTGAGATAATTTTGCCTGATAGCTGGTGGAAAATTAAATAAAAATTTGTATGGATTGGCCAACTCACTTAATGTGATATGTCACTCTTTCAGATGATTGGCATTTTTTTCCTGGTACTCCAGTGCTTTGTAGCAAATCAACTTATTTTGTACTTTGTCTCTAATGTTAAAATAATGAACAACATAATACTTCCCAAGGAAGAAATATATTGCTCTATTTAGCTTTGGCAAAATGTAGCCATTAGGAGCAGTGCTGCTTTCCCAACTACTCTTTGGAGGGAAGCCTCAGTATACTGTTAACAGATACATGAATTTCATTCAGACCACAGAAAATTTATGTCATGTAACACTTGACTGTGAGCCTGTTTCTGTTCCACTGTGAAGCAGTGGGGCAGATTCCTCTCATTGCACTTCCACTGCCCAAAGTGGTGCATTGCATCAGCTGGACTGAGAGAGTTAAGTGGGCTGTTTGTGGGGATTCCCTGACCATGAGAGATTCTCAAAATGGGTAGGATGTCTTCCACAATCCTCTTTGTCCTTTTGTTTATAGGGAGCTTTTGACAACAAGTATTAGATCTCTTTTTACAGGCACAAAAGTGTAAAGTTCAGTGACTGGGAGGAAGGAGCTAACACCAGGTCTTTTAGGTAATCCTTTGTCAGGAGCAGGAAATACAAGGCACCCCATTGCAGAGGTCCAGTACTGAGATCATTGGCTCAAATTCAGCTCAGACCTGCACCATCCATGGATCTGGTGTGGCCGGTGCCAGTGGTGTACCTGCTCTGCCTGCAAAGAGAAGAGCATCCAGCAGTGTCCATCCAGCAGTGTCCATCCAGGAGGCTGCTCAGGCACCAGGGAGCCCTGCAGCTGCAGGGGAGCTCCTTGGCTCTCTGAGTTGCATGTTCTGAGTTCCATAAGCATGAGACTCCTCTGTGGGGAGGCTCCAATGAGGAAAGAGGTATGCACGTGCACTGAAAGCAGCAGAGAGACTCCCAGTGTAATAAATACCTGGATGCTAAGCTGTTTCTCAACACTGCTGGGATATTTCAGGTAGAGGATTTATTTTTTTCAGGAATCTAGGGTATCACATCAGATCAGACTGGCAGTGCAAAGCACATGCCATGGGATGCGCTGCCAGCATAATATGAACTGTTTTTATACTGGCATCAATGAAAGATATGGTTGATCCTTAAACCCCTGCATTTGGGGTTTTAGAGAAAGACTAGGGAGCTCTCACTTTGGATATCAGCTGGCCAGGAGAGGCAAGGCCTAAGCAGAAAACTTGAACAAACAGTGGCCACTACTGTTTAGACCCCTTCACTGTTAGAGCACATACTAATGACCACAAAAAGAAAGACCAGGTAAACAACCCAAAACAATTTCTCTCAGTGCTTTATTATTTTTTTCCCTGAAAGAAGTGGCCAAATTAACTTTAGCAATAGTCTTTCAACTTCTTGTGTCAGAGCTGGCAATCTGAATTCTACTCTGGGGCTGAGACCAAAGTGGAAGTCACCACCCAAAAGCTGCTCTTGTTGCAAGGCCTCCGTGAGAAACTGACATCAAAGATAATCCTCTCACTGAGGATCTCTCTCAGTATGCCCTTCCCTGGCTGGATTCAATGTGGTTACCTAAGGGAGAACTTTTTGCTGAGGTGGTACTTACAGCCTAACACAAGATAGAAGGACAACTGAATTGAAGTAAGGTCATAGAAAGGTTTTACATTAAATGTCTTTCCCAGATATATGCTTTTTGACTTACTTTCAATGGAAAATTAGCTATTTTGGGAAGATATTCCTTAAAACAACATTTGGATTATGTGAAAGTAGGTAAGCTCATACTTCAAATGCATGGAACTCTATGGAGTATTAAATATGAATTTCACAGGACTCTGATTTGAAGCCAGTTCTGATGGTCTTATTACTTTAATTCAGGATAAATAATTTAATGGTGAATGTAGTAATAGCTGTTATGCTAAGTATGCTCTGTAGAGCCTTCCCATTGTGGACTCCTTTAACCAACAGGGCAGTTTTGTAAAAAGAAATGTATTAAAACAGTTTGCAATGAGGCTTGTCCCTAGGACACCTTTTACACACCCCCTGCCCAGACACCTTATGCATTAACAGTGATTTGCAGGATGGAGGAAGCAAACAAGTATCTTACAACGTGTTCCCCAACTGTGCTCCATG
Organism: Agelaius phoeniceus; assembly: GCF_051311805.1. Taxonomy (NCBI): domain Eukaryota; kingdom Metazoa; phylum Chordata; class Aves; order Passeriformes; family Icteridae; genus Agelaius; species Agelaius phoeniceus. The sequence goes on from NC_135267.1 coordinate 28,434,038, forward strand.
AGGCTAATCTGAAATAAGATACTTCTAGTCCAAAGAACTTTATTTTTTGGTTTTAAAGTGAATAATTGTACATGGTAGTGCTGAAGAAAACTGGGACATTGATTTGTGTATTCAAAAAGTCATGAAATCTTGAGATCAAAAAAATTTGTTTACTGATAATACTATAATAAGTTTTAAATAAGAAGACAGATGTGGGCCAATAAGGTTGGGATCTAACTTGTATGATCTTGACTCCTGTTTTTACCACTAGCTGCATCCATTAGGATGTATAGCTTTGAGTCTTTGAACTCCCTGCTAAGTCAAGGTCTGAGTTTGTAGCTCTTACATGATTCCTAATGTCTATTAAGGTTAAATAATATACATTAATCCAAATATTAGTCAAAACTCACAAACAAGCAGTCTTGCTAATGTACAGATGCATCAATCTATTTAAATATGGTTTAAAGGAAGCCATCAATATTGAAAAATATTCCTGTTGGGAAGGTTTAGAGGCTAATAGGCATTGCTATACTCCTGAGAGTATGCTGAAAATGGTGACAAATGCCAAGGATGTGAAGTGCATAGTAATATCAAGAAATGTAAAGTACTTATCTTCTCATTACAGAAGGAGTGTTGCATAGTCAGAGTTGTTATAAATATCCTGAAATGAGTTCCAATCTGTCTAGATTAAGCACCCAGCTTTCACAAAGGTGCCTCTAAAGGCATCCATTAGGCAGATCATCTCTGTCTACCTTAGATGCCTGAACTGATGCAGTAGTTTTTTCCATTGGAAGCTTCCAGAAGAACATTTCTCTCTCCATCATCTAAAAAGGATTTCAGGAACACCTTGGAAATCCCATGAAACATGCCTGACACATGCAAATCTATGTCATACAGTAACTCTACCACTGTTTTCCAAAAGATAGCTTCTGAACAAGTACCAGTGCAAAGGTGATTTGTTAGTGGATTCTAAAACTCGGTATATTCATGAATGTAATCTGGGTGAATAATTCCTCTAATATGTTAACTTTATTGAATCCTTAATGTATTAGGTTCCATGGCTACCTCTCTTTTTAGATGGTGATTTGGAGCTGTAGAAAAGAACTCAACCTAGTCCCTCTGATGCAGCTATGCAGCAGATCAACTCCCCCTTCTTCCTTTTACTTTGTGTTATGCACTCTTGCAGTCTTTCACCAGAAACTGGCATCAGTCGTACTGTTCAGGTGATCAGGTTTATGCAACTGTCCAAAATTTGAAACTGAAAATTCCAACATGGGAAAAGCAAAATGTATTTTCACAAAATCTTTGTGAAGTACAGTTGTAGAAATAGTTGAGTTGGCATAACTGAGAGGGAAGTAAGTTCTGATAGAGAACAGTGAGAATGGAATAGGATCTGAACAGAGGAGCTTAAACTAGGTCTGCTACTGACAGAATTAATCTGGAATGACAGCTTGGGAGATTTCTCTAAAGTGGGACAGAAGATCTGAGTCACATCAGCAAACCAACAATGCATTTCAAAGACTAATAGATTCCCTAAACAGTGACCAAACTTCTTCTTAACTCAGCTATGCAGTATGTTGTAGATTTCTACCAGGTGTATCTGTTTATGAATGCAAATATATTCATAGCATTTCTTCATCTGAGTGGAGCAGCAGTAGAATGACAAAACTGTAGATGCTTTGGTCTGGGAGTTACTACTGAGAACTAAGGTCCTACGTTCCATTGCATGACATTTCTGTTGATGGAAAATTAACAGTTTGAGAACAATGACTTCTGATATAGAAGAATATCAGAAGTCTATCAGAATATCAGAAGTCTATCAGAATAGACTTCTGATATAGACTTCATCTAACTGAATGTTAGTGAACACAAGTTCCCTACTTTGAGGAATTGTAAAACCTGTATGTAAAGGAAAATTTTATGGACAGACTTCCTGGTGGTAAAGGCAAATGAATCTCTCTATCAGCCTGTGCTGTCAATGCTTATTTATCCAAAAGAGCAGTTTATTATGAAATGGCACTTTTGAAAGACCCAGAGGGAAGAATTTAGACAGGTATTCAGAATTCAGTAGCATAAATAGGAAAGGAGAATTTGTCATCTTCAGAAACAACCTACTGGTAGTACTTGCATATAACATTTCTCTCTGCTTTAAATTACAATTCTGTCATTTCTGAAAGGAGAACAGGGGTTGAATGTTGATTTGACATTTTCTTAACTGATTTAACTGGAACGTAGAGAATTATATCTCTACAGAGATCCAGGAAAGGTTTGCACTATATGTCGATCCTTGAATCTCTATAATTTTGGACAGAGGATTTCTAGTTCACCAATTAATTATTAACAAAAAAGCTAGAACATTTGTGGCTCCCCATGATTGCTTGCTGGCAGGGTTATCAGGAGAATGATAAAATGCTATTTCTCTGTAGAATTACTTTCACTACAAAGTATGGTTGTGCTCATAAAGTTTGAGAAAAAGATTAATTTCTGGCTTCTGCTTTACTGAAGGTTATGCTGAGGTACAGGGAGAAGTGAAGTACCATGCAGTCATGCACAAAACTGCTTTGCTTTCAATCCATTCAATTAAGTCATCAAGGAGATTCTGCTCCATACCAACCTTCCTTGATTCTGTGCCTACTTGCACGATGTAACCCAACTGCTTGCCTACATTTGCTGTGTGCACAGTCCAGTTTGAATGTATGGGATGCCCAGACACTGTTGTATCTATTTCAGGAGACACACACTGGCACTTTTTCTACAGCAGACACTGCTGAAAGGAAAAGGGCTTCAGCTCCACTAAGAACCACGGTTAATGTCACGCTTGCATTCCGCAGCTCTCCCTTGAGCATGTTACAGAGAGAGTCTTACATTCCTGTCTGGATAGTTCACAAAACCCATTTTCCTGGACACAAATGTTTGTGACTATATCTGTACAGTGGAATTTATGGATATGGAAGTCTAAGTGCTTTGCTAAAACAAGGCCATAAGGAGTCCAGGTAATGGAAAATTTATCACTTTCACAGATAAGCTCTCCTAGTGGTTTTATGACTCTCATTTCTAAGAGTCATATATTCAGTTTAAACTTTGCAGATTTTATTTTTGAAGTATCTGGCTTTTTCATATCTGAGAGTTTTGCCATATGTAATTAAATCTCACATAGGCTTGAAAGGTAAAGCTAACCTGTGATCTGAACTGAATGTTGGTCTTAGTTGAGCCTTATACTTAAAGTATGTTTTATCCTACAAATGCAATCATTTACTTTGCTGCTAGTCAATTAACTGTCAAGGTATATCAGTAGTCCAGTCTTCTGAACTATATCCTTATCTAAAGACTGGGAATACCTCCTTTTCCAAGTACTAGCAGATGTTATGAAGAAAGAAATTTGGTCTTCTCATGAGCTCAGTGGAAGAGACAGCTAACATGCCAACAGAAAAATGTTACTGCTGCTATTTATTCCTCTTACAGAAATGTAGTAAGTAAACATATCTGAAGACATTGAAAGATTTAGAAACTAATCAAAACAAAGTAAATGAAAGAAAACCTTCAAAATTGCTTCTAGCCCATTATTTTTTTTTAAATCAACTCATTAGTTTGTCAGCTTTAAAACTAGGTGCAAGTCATGTTCTTGCAATTTAGGGTTAAGAGGTGAGAAAAATAATGATTTATATTTAAGGTATCTCAAATAAATATAAATATGTCTTTATTACCAAAGACTTTAAAAGATTCGCCAAGAGGAATGAAAAGATTCACAGCAAGATTTATTTGTCATGCTCTCAGTTATCATCTAGATCTACCCATGTGTATTTGTGAAGAGTGCTCAATTAGATATTTCTCTGCAGAGGCAGTTTTTATTACGTCCTCTTTTCCTTTTATTTTATATTTTTTTCAGGATACTTTTCTGCTTCAGAACTGGTTGAAAAAAGTGAAAAAGAAAATAAATAATAGAACTTTTTTGAAGATGAAATAATAATCTAAATGCTGAGATATTTTTGCATTACTGCAATTCTAAATAATCATTGCTGAGATAAATTTAGTACATATTAATTCCTGTGTTTGAGCCTTTAGACTATATTGATCAGCTGAGTATTTAAGCTGTAAAATTCTGTATATACTTTGTAATTTAAAACAGTGATATACTTCATTATCTCTGGGGATGGGTAAAGATTTAAGCTTCCAGCATGCTGTGTTACATAACTTGTAAGGCATCTTTTCCAATGTACACTTCTGCCTAGTAACCACAGATCTGTCCCTCAGTAAGCTCGTGAGTTTTCAAAGTGAGGTTAATGGTACACACTTCCACTGGGAACTTTCCAACACGTAGGGAGTGTGATGCTGCAGAGCTGGTCAAACACCCAATCCAACGATCACACCAAAAAGGCTGTTGGTGCATCATGAAAAAGTGATCATATGGAGGCAGTTAACAAAAACATGCTTCAAAAGGCAACTTAAAATACTTCGCTTTGAAGAACTTGTATTTGTAAAAAATCTACACATCTGGGCAGGTGGTTCAGATTTTAGATTTGTCCAGTGGACCAGCCATCTTCTACTTCCTTTATTGTCAGTTGCTAATGAAAAAGGCAATTTGGAAAATTAAGTTTGATCCATTATTTTGGGCATCTATATTAGAAAGAATGAATTATGTCCTATAACTGACCATTTTTTCTAAACAGTTAGGGACTGGTTAAGTAAGACATAGATGTCTACACCAGGTCAGGTGAATCCTACACATTTCTGTAGAATACCTTGAGTTAGAGCTAAATATCTCCATAGAAAAAGAGGTTAATTAGGAATGGCAGGGAAAATTAGAAATGTCCCAGGGAATAAATTGGGTCAGTGAAGCAAAAGGGTTGTTACTCCTAATTCAAAGTAAGGTTCTTTCAGGAAAACCTTTGTTTAACAAAAACAGAGCCCAATGAGAATTGAACATTTTACAATTAATAATAAAACAAGATATTGCCATGAGAAGTTGAACTCAAGTCTTTCAAACACAGCACACAACATTCATGACTAATCTCCTTGTCATAAATTAGGAGAAATAAATAATTTATTATCATAAACACGTTTTTTGAAAGATTTTTATTTTTAATTTTTTTTGTAAAGGCAATGGCTAAACCTGTAAACATTGTGTTATATTTAGTTGTCTGGTACATGCATATTTACAGATAACACTGATTTTCTCATTAGCTGCTATTACATAGTGTTCTAAGAAAATTTTACTGGAGATTTAATTGAAAACTAAGATTAATTTCTGAGATATTGTGTGGAAATAATACATATCCATTGTTCTATTGTTTAAAACTGAAAGTTGTGCTTTATTGTCTCGCTTTATTTAGTAGCTAGATTTAGAAAATACAAAATTGAAAGATGGTCTCAATAAAACAGTAAGGGGGAATCTGGAGTCCTAGATCAATAATAAGATTTAAAGCAAACAGAAAATTATCTGTTTTGGTACAGACTATGGGTTAAACTAAGCATGTCTGTACAGAACCATAATGAGACATTTTGTCATCTGGAATGCTGCCTCTGCTGGCCCTCTGCCTCCTGCCAGCTGCTGCTGTAGTCTTCTCTGGACCTGCTCACTCCAGACTGAGGAGCTACACCAGACATTTGCTGCTCTGATGTCCTCTAGTATGGCTCAGTGGCTACATTGCTTATTGTGAAAATGTCTTGATGCTCAGAAAGTTGCATTACAGCAGTTCTAATTTTTGTGGTCTCCTTCTTGCTGTGACTGAAAAAAAATAAAGATTATTAATTTGAATAAGTGCCTTCTGCATAATGGTATTTTTGTGAGATCTTCTATAGTTTAAAATCATGGGCAAAGGAAGCTCTGGAAATATGCAGTATATCTTGCCACTTGGTATCTTGAGTGTTTCTATGATTCATGAAAGAACTGAGAAGGATGAGAGCTGCCAGGCTTAAAAGATCTAATATCACTAAGCCTCAGGGGACACTGCTTAAGAGCACTGAGAGAGGCTTACAGACTGATTCCAAGGTCAGCCAGACCACTTGGAAGACTTGACCTTTGGGATTCATTATCTTAGGTTTTGAATTATAAATGAAGTTTATATGCAGGGAATTTCTCCTGTATTTTTTTTTAATGTAATAGTTTCTTAATTTGAGAAAACAGTTTTATATGTTTGATTCTTCGACTATAAAACTTGGGCTTCTCTTTCATCTCACAGATGGCTAATGGCTATGAAATATTAATGCTAACACTAATATAAATAATAAATTAAACAATGAAAGCTTCAGCTTAAAAAGTCTAAGTCTTACATGAGAACAGACTTAAAGGTGCACATGAAGGCAGGAATGAATCCTTATTTCTTCCAAGTAGAGTAAAGAATTGCCTGTTTATAAGTCAGGCATAATCTTGTTACTTTATGTTTCTACTCGGAGCACAAATGGTAACCACTTAGCAAGGTGAACTCCCTGTCTAGTCTCTCCCAATATTTGTTATTCTAATTTATCTTAGCAGAGAGAACACAAATTCCCTGAACGGCAGAGCTGAGCCCTGGTTTTGCTGCAGGCTCCTGATCTTGCATTCTGTGTGTCACTCCTAATGCCTTCAGAGGGTATGCAAAGAAAGTGGTTCAGACCCTGTAACTCCGTATCCGAATAAAGGCAATTTAATATTTTTCAGTTTCACTTACCAGTTCCTACTCTGATGACAGTCCTGCTGCACATCTTGTAGTTTTAACAAACTTTCCTTTTTTGTTGTTGCTTTCTTAGGAAAATTGTGGTGTAGTTTTCCATAACGTGCTGTTTCCTTGCAATATTCTCACTCAGTAGGGTAGCTCTCTATTGATTATTTATTTTTGGAAAAACCTTACAACAGTCCTATACTGTGAGCCCTCGTCTCTTGAGGGACAACTTTCTAAAGTCTGTGAGCCTTCATGAAAGAGTACAACACCTGAAAGCAGAATTGCTCTTTGAATTGTGATGTGCTTGTGCAGTACATATTCAACCCCACAATATGGAATGGTAAAAAAACCTGTCTTCAATTGTACTATTTTTTCAGATTATATTGGTATGAAAATTACTGGCCATTTTCTAAGTCTTGCTGTTAAGGAACCATAAAACAGTTGGAAAATGGATGTGTTTATTTTTCTGAAATCCTCCTGTGTTAGGCAGCCATGGTGGCAAGTTTAGGCAAATTTCTTACAGTGCCACTGTGGATTTGCTTGGACTTGAAGGAGACAAACTATGAGTAGAGAGTTTATTTTCTTGGTTTACTGGTTAATTTAGTTGAATTGAATAGGCAAAATGCAAACCCTGACCCTCGCCTCCAAGGTTTTGCATAGCTGTTGTTGTGGCAGGTCTGTGTTGATGGTCATTAAGTCAGAGTTTAAACTTTTGGGATCATTAGGAAGGGCTAGCTCAAGGTCTCATCAGCTAGGATGCAAGAATAAACCTGAGCTGCTCGATGCTTAGGGAAATAATTTTCTTTCCTTAATCACAAACATATCTTTGTCTTGAAGAAAAATCCTTTACTGAAAGGAGGAAAGAGGGTAAGTGCATGACAGATTCTTCTCCACAGTTTAGGTACTATTCCCAGTTCTCCTCTCTAGCTCCTTGGTATGACAACTGTTAGGGCACCTGGCTGTTTGCCATCTCCTCCAGTAACACCTTCTTTCTAATTAAGGACTGTCAAGTCCTGTGAGGTTTGTGTTTACCCTGGGGTGCAGAAAGAGCAGAGCTGCTCTGCAGCTTTATCTGCCTTGTGGGGCCCGTCACAGGCCCTCCCACTATCCCACACCTTTGCTAAAAAGTAGATCCACTGTGATTTTTGTACTGTGAACAAGAGTGCAACAAGTACACAGGGTTTTTCACCTCTTTCTCTCACTCAGTTGTTTTTCTAAACATTTGGAGCCCAATGTGGCAAGTGACTGATTTAACAGAGGGCAGAGTTAATATGCAGTCAGACAAAGTTGACTGCCCAAAATTTTTACCTTCGTAAAACTGTTACATCTTCCTTGACACTGTAAGATTGCTTATTCTTAACAGAAACAACCCACTCATCATAAAAGAACATTTATAAATTGAATATGTCTAATGCCTGCTCATTAAGTAATTTTCCTTTTTTTCTCTCCATAAGAAGCCAACAGATCAATGCTTCCCTTTTGGCTCCATCCCACCTGGAGTCCTTCAGAGAAAGAAGAGGGGGTCTCCTTCCTTGGAGTCAGCCACTTTGCCTGTACTACCATACTTTGGATGATTTCTCTGTACAGAACACTCTTTTGTGGGAGATAATACAAAGAGACATTCATATTAGCCATCCTGCTGGCAATTGTGAAAGAATGTGGACACTGAGTACCAGGTAAACTGCTTTTTAGAGGTCACTGAGGAGAATTTCTCAGTTACTATAGGTTAAAATAAAAGTACATATTATTACTATGTAGTATATAGTAATACAATAATATATGCAATTAGAATGTAAGTCAGTAAGAAGCTCAGTGAAAGGAATCTAGGCTCCCTTTCTGAACTATTACCAAGCCTACTTTTGGCAAACTGGAAGTGTTCCACAATCCTGAAGACCTTCCACTGAGAAAGCTCTAATAGAATCCTTTAGGTGACAAGATGAATTAAGAAACACTTAGCATAGTAACCAATGCACAGTCCTATAACCAATCTACTCAGCAGCAATAAAATATGAAAATTAGCATTATAGAACAGTCTAGTCTGATCCATTTGACTTACTGTCCCTTTTGAATTCAGGAACGTTGCAAATTCTGTAGGGGCATTTGTAAGGGCATTTTCAGATTAGAATTATGATTTCTGTGTGATGCCATAAATCACAAGGGAAGAATAGAAAAGTTGGTGGATAAAAACATATGTCTCTTCTTGAACATATATTACCATATTTGTCTTTGATTGTATGTTTGGGGCAGAACAGTTAAATGTCCACACGTGGGTGGGGGCATTTGTACACAAATTTACGCTGTATTTACCTACTACTCTCTGGGTACATATGGCTGTGACAAATATTACAGAGGATGAAGCAAATTACTAATTGGAAAATAATATACATGATTTGGACATCTTGCAAAATCCATCTGTTCTCTTCCAGTATTTACATCTAGGGACACTGATACAGCACAACAAACACTAAGGTATTATCTCAAATTGAGAAAATGAAGAGAAAAGTTGTGCAACACATGGCTTTACGTGAACAGAGACTGCACTGTGAGTTACTAGAGCTTCATTTTAAAGTAGAGACCACCTATATTTTAATGAGTTACAGAAAGAAGAAAATCCTCCAGATTTTTATTCTTTTCTATATTGTTAAAATAAAATTATTATTGTTAATTCATAGAATCACAGAATGTTAAGGGCTGGAAAGGACCTTAAGGATCATTTAGTCCCATGCCCCGCTGCCCTGTGCAGGGACACCTCCCACTAGACCAGGATGCTCAAGGTCTTATCCAACCTGGCTTTGAACATTGCCAGGGATGGGGCATTTACAGCCTCCATGGGCAACCTGCTCCAGTGTCTCACCAATCAAACAATAAAAAGTTTCTTCTTAATATTGAGACTAAATTTCCACTCTTTCAATTTGTACCCATTATTCCTTGTTCTGTCACTACAGTTCCTGACAAAGAGCCCCTCTCTGGCTCTCCTATAGGTCCCTTCTGATGCTGGGATATTGTTCTGAGGTCTCCATGCAATCTTCTCTTCTCCAGGCAGAACAGCCCCAACTTTCTCAGCCTGTCCTTGTAGGTAGGATGCTCCAGTCCTCTTCTCAACTTTATGGCCCTTCAACCTAAATGTGAGCATTTAGCAGCCCTGGATATTTTTATTTACTTTTTTTCTGGAATAAAAATTATCAACTTTTGCATAGATTTAAAGCTAATGCATGTTTTTCATCATGAATTGAACTCATGTTTTATTGGAATAATGATACTTGTTGTACTCTGTTTCCCTTTAAATCAGCTGCCTAATTTCTACTGATTTATTAGACACAGTCTTAAAAATGCACACTTTGATTTTGCACATCATCTCTAAAAAATTACACTGATTATCTAGTAATGATTTTATTTGAATAATGAGGTTTCTGTTCTGAAGTTGTAGGATAATTTATTTGCATTTTGAATTAAATTGTGACTGAGATATTTCAGATAATTGTGCTTGCTGAAGCACCCAAGGAATATAAAGAGATCTATACAAATCTTGAATGAAATACAATTACAGTTATCAGAAAGTTTATAATTTGAAGCTTTTCATCAGCTTTCATGATAATTTCCTTCAATGCAATCCAAATATTAGGTCCTCAGCAACAGGAACAATTTTCTTGGTCATTCATCAACCCTGATACTGCTGGGTAACTTCTGCAACATCTGATACATAATCCATCATATAAGGAATTCTCTTCAGGCCTCCACTTCTCAGGATCACAAGTTAGAGGAAGCCATCAGCTGTAAGAACTCTACTTTTAGGCTATATAGATACTTCTATTTTCTCTTCTGTTTACTTATAAACTCTGGCAAAATTGAGTGCAACTACAAACATGTATGTGTCATGGAAGGCTTTTTCCTTTCCAGACAGGATATCACTCTGAAGTCCTGGTCTAAAGGAGTGCATCTGCCCCTCTCAATGCTACATAAATCATTGTCAGAGTATATAAGTAGGATGAGGTTACTCCAGACAGCTGCCAGACATGACCATAAAAGATTGGTGCTGGAAGGAGTGACTGTGGCACAAAAGCATGGTTTGATAGCCTTTCTAATTCACCATCTTCAGCTTTTTATTTCCTTTCTGGTTTCATTATTGTCCATCATAGTCTTCAGTTATTTCTTCTTTTCTGTAGCAAGACACACAGAACTGATAATCTATAGCAACATGTCAGACTTTTACAGTAATATTTTTCACTATATGTGAATGCTAAGTAATTTTGCTTTATGTATTTGACAGTGATAGGTAGTTTCAACACAACTTGGAGTGATGCCTTTTCTAAGCTATTCATATAATTTTGTTAGCTTTTTATACACCATTGGTTGCTATTCCCAGTGGGAGGCCTTACCCCCACTTCTTCCACTCACACATTCAACTCTGCTTTCTTTAAATGGAACCCAAGTAAAACAGGATGTGGACCTGGCTTTGCAGATGTGTTTCTGAATCTCTCACTGAATTGTCACTGTAATGCTGTGGAATGCTGTGGGGCTCTGTGGATCTGCTTTTGTGGAACAAGAATAAGGATTGAGATCTGACAGTTATTACAATAAGAGAATTTGCCTGCTCTAGAATTCAGAAAATTCCAGGGACCAGTTTAAGGAGTAAGTCAGCTTGATGCTTTCATGAGTGTACTGTTTGATGCAGAGAAATGATTAGTGAGATTTATTGAAGTACTGATTCAATATAATATTTTGAAATTATAAAATTTTCTACAATTTACAAGCTATATATTGAATTCTCAAGCTGTGCATGCTCCTGGCCTACATAAGGGCAGGATTGTTTGTAATCTTATCCCTTGCCTCTTATTGCCTCCTGGTGTCTGTAATGCACTTGTTGTGTCTTTTCCATAATTATCCTCCTATTTCATATAAGCTGTAAAGCCCTGTGGTCTTTTTGAACTACACTGATTTCAGTTGAGCTCTTCAGAGTGCAAAGGTCTTCCTGCAGGGAAGTGGGGTGAAGGACAATAACCATTTAAAGGGAAAGACCTCACTTAACTTTGCACTGTGTGAATACAAAACCTCTCCAAGACATTCTCTGTCAGACATTTTATGACATGAAGCAGTTTCTCAGCTACAGGAAGAGTGGTGTTTTTCTATGACAATTGCTCCTGATTAAACTGTGTTTGGGACCTGAGGTGGGTGCCCATGCTCCCACTACAGCACAGTGAGGCAGGTGAGTGTGTTTGATAATCTCAAGGAAGAGATTCTGGCCATCAAAATAAATGCATCTAAACTGAACAGACCAGATATTCTCATTGAGTCTTCTAAGAAATATGTAATTCTTTTTAGCATGACTTGCCTGCCAAAGAGCTGTATGTGCCTGCATCCAGCAGACTGACATTGTTGCATCTGCATAAGCAGGTTTCCTTTCAGCCCATGGTCAGAGGAGATAATCTTGATGCAAGTGCTACCCTTGCAGTGTCTCTACAGGCAGAGGAGCCTTGGTAACATCTCTGGTTTTACAGGGAACAGAGACATGTGGCTCATCAAGCTTGACTCACCCCCACTGTTGTCTGTAGAAGGAACTCCAAACCACTGCAGTTTGCTGTGAGGCTGCTCTTTTTCCCTTTCCCTTTCCCTTTCCCTCCCAGCTCTCATCTCTCACAGCTCAGAGTAGGTGCTGCCACTCATATATCATGTTTTAAAATTACTGACTTCCAAAACCCTTTATGCTTGATCTTGGTGTGTCTGAGCTGTCAGTGTAGCCTGTAGTCTTTATCTACCTATTAACTCCAATACCTATTCATCAGTGATACATTGGTAAACACTACTATGGGAGCAACCTGGCTTGCTAGCAGCAGTGTCCTTCAGTGTACAGTTGTATTGCACAAAAATAAAATGTGGCAGTAGAAATTAGGCTGGACCACAGTCAATAGCCCCACTGCCTTATACAATATTAATAGGTTGGCATTGTAGAACCCATAGAAACCCTTTAAACTGAACTTTTTAATCAGGTTCTCAGTACAAAGCACTCCAAATGCCACCAGCAGTTTAATCTTAGGAGCTCTTCTTCTGTACATAGCGATGAGAAAAAATCAGATTACTTATGGAAATTAGTACATCACTAAAAAGTAGGGTTCACTTTATTTCAGCGAATGGAGGCAACACCATTTTCATTACTGTCAATTTCATTTCCAATGTCTTTTACTGGGTGAAAGTTGTTTTGATATTGCTTCATTTGCCTCAGAGAAGATATTAAATTAAAATGGTGACTCTAACAAAAGGATTGGGGTGGCTGAGAGGGGTGTGTGAATCATTTACATTTTTCATACATTTGTCTTTCCATCATAGGCTAAACTTTTATAATTCAACATATAATTTCTACCTCAAAATAAGTTGGTGAAAGGTAACCATTTCTACAAAATGTCCCCTATGTCCCATTCCTATGATTTATTCTGGCTTGAGATGCCATTTCTATTTTACATTCTGTGCTGCAAGGAATAGTACTGAGCTGTGGCAATTTTGGGTGCTCGTCTTTCGGTCAAGCCAGCCTTAATGAAGTTGTCAGCAATAAGAACAGATAGTTACTAGAAATTAAATAAGAAAACTTATATTAAAATGTATTGATCCCCCTATTTCATGGTTTATAACACTATTTATACTACCTGCTTCATCTGCTACAGCCTCAAACTCATATTAAAAAAAGTCAAAAATATGTGAGGCTGCTGGCACTGCTCAGAAATTGTGAAAGGCTCTTTCAGAATTATTGTTGTCTGAGATCTTAATATTTAATGTGCACTGAATTTAAGCTATGCTCTCATTTTCTGTTTTCTTAACAACTTTATTATCCCTCAGCTGTAAAGTCTCTGAGAGGAACCTTTGTCTCTACTGCTCCCTATGAGTTCACACATCTGTCTGGTGTGAATTCTGCTCACTCTCCCTCTACCCTTATTTTTTGCCTTAAGTGTTCTCACCTTGAAAAGGTGCAATTTCACATTTCAGCCTAGTGCTTCAAAAAATGAGTGATTCTGCAAGCAGGGAAAATTTTAAATTCCTAGACCTGCATGCCTCATCCATACATTTGTCTTTCTTTTCTCTTGTTTTGCTTTTGTTCTTTTTTATCCTCTTCTGACATGCCTTTTTGTTTGGTTGGTTGTTGTTGGGCTATTTTTTTTTGTTGTTGTTGCTGTTGATTTTGCTTTTCCCTTTTCCAGAAATCCTTATTTAATTTTGGTTAATATGAATTCTGGGTATCAGATACTTAAGCTGGTGCTGAAAAGTATATATAAACCAGCTGTATAATTTATGTAGAAGATTAAGGAGAAGAACAAAACAAAAACCAAGCACCAAAAAAAAAAAAGAAAAATAATCATATTTGTAAAAAAGCTTTTAATACTTCAAGGTACTACTTTGCAAACTATGAAGCCCTCTGCATGGCTTTACACAACAAGCTGGCATTCCTTCTCTGTTTACTAAAATCTTTCTTTTGCATTAGTAATTTGTTTGCATGTATAAATACACTATTTGAGATTAAAACCACAATAAGGTCCATGAACCTACCTGTATTATGAAGGGGTCTCCACTAAAGGTAATAAAGGGGAGTCACTAAACATATATAAGAGACAAGTAGGACATCTGGTTAGCAAAATTTTATGGACAAAATTTTAGTAACTGTGGTTACCTTCAGAATGGTGCTTGTTGTTGGTAATGTCTGATTCTGCTGAGAAGCTGATTGAGCTGCCATTATATGTATATGTTGGTCACAGCTTTCATTGAGGGGAAAACAAACTATAAAAATCTTTTTTTGTAATGACAGAGGTCAAAATCCAGAACACAGAGAAAGTGCTTAATTTAGAGTAAATGGAAAGCATAGTTGCCTTGGAAAAACCACCACAACAGTTTTTCTCTTTTTCTTCTTGCTGGTTTTGGAGGAATGGGACTATATGCACATTTATTGTAAATGAAATATTTTACTAAATTAAAAAAAAAAAACCCAACCCAACCAACCCCCACCTCCAAACTCCCAACCCGCCAAACAAACAAATAAATAAAGAAACCCCAACAAAATTCCAGGTCAGTAAAGCTGGATGCATCACTTGTCCTTTTTGAGGAAACAAGGACAGGTTGGTTCAGATGGGCTGGAAACTCTGACATTGTTATGCTTGAAATTGAAACTTGTATAATTTAAAACAAAGTCAGAGAGAAAGACCTGAGAGAAAAGGCAGAAGAACGAAGTTAGAGCTACCATTTTGGCTCCCCATCTGGACTCTTCCTAGCACTGTGTTAAAGGACCTTCTCTGTAGCCTGAGTACAGACATAGTGAAACATTAGTTATCAGCTGTCAAAAAATATTCCTGGCCACGGGAATATGTTTCAATTTCCTTTTGTTTTTGTATAAAGCATCTAGGCTATATAATTTTCTTGCTTCTAACATTTGTGGAATTCAGGCTATTTTCAGAATAAAGCAAATCTGAGTTATGCTTCCTGAGACAATTGCAAGAATCAAAATCTGGATGAAGAACCTTTTTCTAATATCCAACCTCAACTTCCCCTGGCAGAACTTCAGGCCATTCCCTTGGATCCTTCACTGATCACCACAGACAATAGATCAGCATCTGCCCCTCCTTCCCTCACAAGGAGCTGTAACTGCAGTGAGGTCTCCCCTCAGTCTCCTCCAGGCTGAACAGACCCAGTGACTTCAATCACTCCTCATACAGCTTCCCCTCAAGGCCCTTCCCTATCTCTTTTGCCCTCCTTTGGATGCTCTCTAATAGTTTTGAACTATTACCACTAACTAAAGACATTTCTTTTACTGGTAGCAGCCATGTTTCCAGTAGAAGGATTTTTAAGTGGACTTTTATCTGAAGAATTCTTCTTACTGGAAAAAGTCTTGTACTGGAAACCAACCCAGGGGAAGTTCTTAAATAAAGGGGGGGAGGGGATGGGAATAAATAAGAAATAGAGAGGTTATTAGAAAGAGTGGAAGGTAGAAAAGAAAGGATGAAAATCAATTATGATAAATTAAATAAGGGAGACAGCTAAAGTCAGAAAAATTTCAATGCTGTCACCTATTCCTATCTGTTCATAATATGTCACTCAAAGAACTGCACAGAACGTGACAGCTATTCTCTCCCTCAGACCATCTATTTGGCTTCCATAGTGATTACTGTAGTCCCAGGACATAATGACCAGATTTTTTCCCTATACCCTGTGACAGCCTAATAATTTGCACTTAGTGATATTTGTTTCCCAAAGGCATGCCTAATGTCCAAAGGCTTGCCATAAGGCTTAGGGAGCATTATTCCTGTATAAAAAGCAACAGATATAAATAAATTTCACATTTTTGAGAAAATCCAAATGGCCAAGCTGTATTTCATCAGCATCAACTGTTAGCATACAGTCAAGCTTGGTTTCTCTTAATCATTTTTTAGGTTAATTAATACATTATTTTTTATTTTTGTTCCATTTTTGTCTGCTACCAAATTGTAACAGATGCTGGTAGCTAGTAATATGTTTATGTCTGAAAAGTTGTTTCTACAGTAGCTCTGGATTTGTAAACAGAACATGTTCTTTAAGATACTTATTTCACAGTCAATGAAAATACCCGTGGGAGTATAGCAGGTAAGGAGTAAACCATTGATTAATAATGAAAACACATCTCTGATATACACAGTGCGAAAAAAAAAAAAAAACAAAAACACAAAAAGCCCCAGTATGTTTTTAACAATAGATCTTCCTCAAAGCTGAGATTCCCAGAAATAAATAAAAGACTTAGGGTAAATCCCACTGATTGTCAGTGGAACTCAGGCTCCCAAATCCTACCCCAAATCAATCAATTTTATTTATACTGTAAGCCACTTCTTTTAGGCAAAGGAAAACCAGAAGGACTCTGAGTTTTTATGTCAAAGACCCCTGTGTTTTCTGTGGTTTCCATAAGTACATTTTCAGCTCTATAATTACTGTTTTCCTGTTCCTAGTAAAAAGTTGTTCAAAACCATTCAACTGCAATTATTAGAGTCTGTTTGCCTCATTGGTTTCTGTTTGCCACAAGGTGAGACCTAATTTTAAAGCAGTAGTACATGGAATTTCTTGAAAGAAAATGTGCACATTGGAAACAGAAGGAGCTCATTTTTCTTTTAACTGGAAAAACTTTGAAGGTTGGATGAACTGAAAGTAAGAGCAGAAGTAGGGGGTTGAGGATTTTTTATTAAATCCACTGGTGAAATATCCTTCATTTTCCAGAAGATGGAATTTTCTTAAGGCTCATGATCTGAATTAGTTTTATTGTCTGTTTGATAAAAGCATGCAACATTGATTTTACTATGCTAAAATTTAATAGCCAGCAAATATCCAGTGCACTGTACTATAAACTTGAGCACACCATGGGAAGAAGAAAGTGTTATGGTGCTTTATGCACAGATATATCAAAAGAGATGATGAAAAATTTTAGACATTGTGAAACACTGTTTAATAGATACTGATTGCCTATATACTGAGGGGTCAGCATCAGCTGAAAAAACTGGATTTGAAAATAAGAATCTAAGAGTATTAAAGGAGATATTACTACCCAGAATTATACATGACTTTGAAGCACAGTCTTGTGCAATGGGCAAAATATTTCCAAGACCTGCAGTTTTCTGAGTTCTTTCACATTCTTTCTGTATTTCTACACCCAAATAATCTTAACTCCATGTAGTATTATTTTCTTCTCATCCATTCAGATTCTAGGTCTTTGAGATAGACTGCCATCCAAATCTCCACTCCCACATCTACACAGAAGCTAGTACAATATGCTAGTTCTGGCCTCACTGTAGTCTTCAATGTTGATAATGGAGTTCTGCCAAGCTATCCCTCATTTCAAGAGACTCTACTACCCCATAAAAGAGGAGGTATTTTATATACTCCTGTCACCTCTTGCTGTAACACTGTGATCACCTATATATCCTTCAGTCTCCCACCACTTCTAGCTAGAATACAGAAAGGCCTTATAGAATGAGAGAACTATTTTGGTGGAAACAACTCCAGTTTGCTAGACATCTAGAAGATATTAATAGACTCAAAGAACAGTTTGGGTTTAAAGGGATCTTTAAAGATCATCTATCCCTGCCCGTGGGCAAGGACACCATCCATTAGACCAGTTTGCTCAAAGCCCCATAAAACTAACCTTAGACACTTCAGGGATGAGGCATTCACAAATTCTCTGGTCAAGCTGTTCTATTGTCTCACAACACTCAAGATAAATTTCCCCCTTATGCCCTGTCTAAACCTACTGACTTTCATTTTAAACAGGTTTCCCTGTTTTGTCACCACAGGCCTTGGTAAAATATCTTCATAAATACCAGAAATATTTCTGTCTGTATGTTCCTGATACATACCTGTAGTGTGAAAATCAGAAAAACAACAGCTGGGGTTGACAATGATAGGGTTTGTGTTTATTACTTATATTCAGTGCACCTGTTTCAAATATTAAGCCAATTTCTGCATATCATCTGTCTTTCACCCTCTTCTCCCTGTATCTTCAATAATGTAAATGTGACATATGGAATCTCTCAAAATGGATTGTGATGGATTAAGAAAAATCCCACTTCTGGCCCTAACAAACAGTATAAATGACCACTATGTATGAAATTATTTGACTACTGAAGTTGGACTACTAGAGGAAATGAACCTTTAAAAGAGATCAGCAGCTTAGTCTAAAACCATATATAAAAATGAATTCAATTCAGCACAGTGAAATATTAAGATAAAACATTGATATATTTTACAAATCTGATAAAGGTGTGCAGTCACATCAACAAGATGTAAACAGCAATGCATAGGGGCAAAAAATTGCCTGTGTCCCACAGCTTCATGGTGCATTTGATTTATTTATTCAGACATGAACTCTGACAGGATAATTTTCCCCTCCATAATATAATTGAAAATAGTTCAAAGTATACAACATTCCAGTGAGAATTCTAGGTGTAACAGAAGGCAATTGAAGCTTGTGGGTTTACTTCTTTACTAGGAGCAATGTCATTGGATGACTGCCTGATGCATATTAGATAGATCTCTCTCCTTTTTTCTTTAACACTCCTAGGTTTTGTCAATGCACAGCAAGTAAGCAGATGGATTCTGTTCATGTTTTATTTAATTAAAAAGCCAATCTCTCCCATCTTTTTATTTTGGATAAACAAACCGTGTTTACTTTAAATATATGTGGTAAACAGTTGCTTCTGAAAACAAACTTACTTTTGGTCAACACCCTCTACTTAAGTTGTTCAAAACACACTCAATGTTTCTGAAAGCATTGCCATATGTTATAAAATTAATTAAATTTGAAAATGCCTTATCATCTGGCATTTTTATCTTTGAGAGGATTTCATACTTATTTCCCCATGCTACAGATGTGTTTCTGAATTGCAACATCTGGCACTTAGTAATTGGGTCTTTGCTTCAGGCCGTAGCCATCTTTGGTCTAAAATTACAGTAAATCTAAATTTAGATTCCTCATCCTCTTGCTATTTCATACCTCTCTCCACTCTGTTATGACACATATTTGGATAGATTAACAGATGAGACCATGTCTGTCAGTTGCTCATTCTATCTGTCAATTACCATTTCCTTCTGGATAGACAAAAGAGTCACAAGAGGCAGTAGATCCTGTGAAATTCTGGTCTCTTGATCAGAGCAAATTTGGGATCTCTCTGCCTCACTCTTGTAATGTCTTTCCTTTTACTTTTCCCTTTTGTTTTTGCCATGTTCCTTTTCATATTTTAATTTCTTTCTTTTTTTTTTCTTTTTCCTTTTCTTTTCTGTCTTTCCCTTTTTTTTCTCTTTGTTTTTTATTTCATTCTTTATCTCTCTCTCTCACTCTTTTCATCTCTACTTTCTTCCTCTTTAACTCATTATTTTTAACCCTTTTCCTTTCTTCCTTCCTTTCTCCCTTCCTCCCTCCCTTCCTTTTCCCCTACTATTCTTCTTATGAACAGAATGCTGTAGTTATGTTACAATGATTTCTTTGGAATCATACACCATAGTTTTGAAAGACTAAAATAAAAATATTCACCTTGATCCCAAAGGAAACAAGCAGAGCAGGTGCCATATGGAACTCTCCAGCAGCTGATTAAGTGGTAGGATTTTGCAACAAAATATGCAAAGTACCTCCACCCAGGGTGGATCAACCTAATCATATAAAAATTAAAAAGTACAGCAGTTATGTCTTGTAGGAAGAAATATTAATTTTGAGGTGATAGATACTATGCATTTAAAATTCAACTTCATTCATAAAGACTTCAGTAAATATATCATTATGTTGTTCCTTACTGATTCAACTTTAGTTATTGATGTCTAGACATTATATCACTGGAGCAATATAGAATCCTGGCTCAATGACATTTGATCTTCAAGCTAAAAACCTCAGTTTCCCCCTAACTGCTACTTGCAGTGGTTTGTCACCAAAGGATGAAACCAGCTCTCCACCTGAATTCTAACCCCAGAAAAAAAATATGCATTCCAGTTCCTTGAACTGTGTCCATGTTCTCTGTGGACATTACGAGTCACTTTAATACTATGAGCTTTTGAATTTTTCAAGAAAATATGCACTTCTGTGCCTTTTCCCTG
Source organism: Agelaius phoeniceus (assembly GCF_051311805.1). Taxonomy (NCBI): domain Eukaryota; kingdom Metazoa; phylum Chordata; class Aves; order Passeriformes; family Icteridae; genus Agelaius; species Agelaius phoeniceus. Next base: position 28,454,227 of record NC_135267.1, read on the forward strand.
TGTTTGCTACAGCACACACCTGTCTCAATTCTGAAAGCAGTTGAGTCCATCATAAATATTTTTCTTACTCAATTTCCACCTAAAATAATACAAGATAAGTATTCACTGTGGGATTTCTACACATTTTCTGCTTGTCTCATCCCCAAAATCACATTTAGAAAAACCAGGGAAAGCTGAGCAACTCACCTGAGTTGTATGTGGGACACCAGGGGTCTATTTCTACATGTAAACTGAACACTCTCAATGTGTATCCTCTGGAAAACTTTCTGCATCCCAGCTTTCAAACTCTTCCATCCTCCAGTGTGGAGTAATGCAACTGGCTCCTTGGGAATGGCTGCTGCAGGAGTGCAAGCTGGCACATGTTGTCTGGACCTCAGTGAGTGTATGAATGGCAAAAGGAATTCACCTTCAGAGCCCATGATTATTCCCTGACTCAATTTAATTCTCAGGTATAAGCCTCCTCCTTTAAAGCCATGTCTTAAGTTAGTATGACTCATGCAAATAGGATTAGCCTGCCATTGACTTCTTTTTTTCTTTATGATGGAAATGTCTAGAATTGACCCAGTAATCAGAAGTAACTGTGCATCAGCTAAAGCACCTGTGTTATTTTAATATCTTCCAGACTTAAAACTTATACAGATTTCACTGTATGTTTTACCTAGGTTCCAACATTATAAAAAACATATTTTAGTTCCTCTTCTCATGGAATTCTTTTATCTCATATGATTTCTATTATTGTTTGTGGGTACAGGTAAAAGAATACATATATTGAAAAGCACCTGCTTTGGTAAAGAAGTTATTTCAGAATAGCTATGCCTCTACAAAATGTGTTGCATTCTTTCCTCACAGACTGCTTTTAGATAAAATGTTAAGATATGAAATTTATTTGAAGACATTTGAAATCTCCTTCACACTCTTCATCATGCTATTGGATACATATTGCCATGTCTATTTGTCTGAAACAAGAATATGTTCCATGGATCTCCTTCTACTACTGACGAAAGGCAAAGGGAATTGCAGTAACCTAGCAAATCATGACCTTATCCTTTCTGAGTTCTAAATTCATCCTTGCTGAGGAAGGCCATTGTCAGAACGCATAGCTTGGGCTGTGGGCAGTCAGCAGCTGAGATAAAGACAATCTGTCCTCTAACTCTATTTTTATTGGGTACCTGCATAGCTAGGTAAAATTAAGCTGAGATATACAGTTTCTATAAGAAGTCCTAATCAATCTGTTGTTCGGACATCCTGGTTGACTTAGGAACTTGGAGACAATTCAACTTGTCTTTGTTCCAAGTGTTCACAGATTATGTGTTCTTATCCCTCTATAAAATTTTACCAGCTTTCTCTTTGATCCTGACTATATATCCACTTACTTTAGGGGTTATTTTCCCATCTGAATTGCTATCTTCCCTCCTTACCTCTTTCAGTCTGATTTAGGTATCTTCTTCACAGAATCTACCAAAGACTATGGATAAATATAGAAGAAGGATAAATGTGCCTGACACTTGCAGGCTACCGCTCTTGCCAGCAGAATGTAGCTGCAAAAAGGATTTAGCAGGAGAGAATAAATAATGTCTAGAAAGATCCAAAAGAGGGAAAGAAGGGAGAGGGCTTTGCCACAAGTGTATTTGGACTGTTCAAAAGCATTCAAGTAGTTTCATTGCCCCAGCTTGTATTGAGGCAAAGAACACATTCAGATAGTGACATTTTAAATTTGAGACAGAAAATCTGTTTTATATTTCTGATTTTCTTTTTCAGTGAATGGAGAAGCTATATTGAGCTGCTCTTTCTAAATGAGGAACTGAAGGGCCTAATTTATCCAACAGTGCAGATTCCAATGATCATATGACAGCAGTTTGGGACCAAAAGAGATCAAGGTAGAATGCCATGAAAAAAGGGAATGTACAAAAAGGGTCAACTTAAATTCAAACTAAAAGCAGCAGCAATGTGTAGCAGCAGCTTAAGTACAACATTTTACCTGTACCAAATCTGAGCTACCTTTCCCTTGTTTCCTATTTCATCTATCTTTGGAGGCCTCTTTTGCAATTCTGATACTGGTTTTTATCTGCCACTTGAACATGTGAATTGATCTTTATTTCATATTCGTGACTGAGGCTCAGTTTCCAAAATCCATCTTCTATGTATGCACTTGTATCTGTGATGGAAACATTACTATTCAAATGCTCAGCTTTATAGGAAGAACTAGTTCAGCCTCTTAAAAGAAAGGAAAACAAACCAAATCTTTAAAATTTTGAGAATGAGAGCTTGTCTGTCATAAGGTGGTGCAGATTTGGTATGGATTTGAAGACATTTTGTCACCTTCCCACACAGGACCTTCAGCTTCTTATCTAGCATCCCAAGTAGCTCTTCTGTGGTTTCAGTCAAGTTTTGGCTTTCAGTCAAGTTGTATTATTCTCAGAAGTGTAGTCAGTCAAATCATCCTTATCTCTTTTTATTCATCCCCTGAAGTTTCTGAAAGATGTAGACTTTAAAAAGAAATATATCTTATTATTAAATACATACAAATAAATGCAGTCCCTCCCATGGAATTCGTGTTCTAGTGAATTTTATACCATATGCATCACTGAAAAATTTCCTTCAGTCAAGTCTCATCAGTGCACTTAGTTTATTCATCTGGATCACTCATGTCTGCCACTCAGTTTTACTGTCTTCAAAAGCTGCATAGATTAAAAGACTCCTGTAGTATTATAGAGCTACATTTAATTAGTTTGCTTTCAGCAGCTATTTTGTTGTACTATATTTAATCTAATTATTAGATACATTTTATTCTCATTCTATGTTTTATAATTGTTAGAAGCTGCAAATATTTTAGAGTCCAACAAAGTAATAAGATACCGCTTATATTTAGACAAAAATTATGTTCAACGATGTCTATTCAAACATGCGATTCAGTATAAACAGGATGAATTAATATATTTACATCTTTAAACATATATCAACTAATTTTTTCTGATCTCCCTTTCCAGCAAATTTATGTGTGTTGCCCATCAACAGTTCTCTAAATCAACGGTAAAGTAACAGGCTACTAACAAATACTAAGAAACCCAGTACTATGTATCAAAAAAAAAGACTAAATTTTGAAATTTTGCACACTAGTCATACATATTTTCCTACTGTGTCCTTCAAAAGCAACAGAAGGGCAAAGAACAGGGACTAAAAACACCTGGTTTTGAAAAGTATTATTTGCAACCAGATTGCTTTGTTACATTAGAAAACTAGTTTAATTTTAAATCACTTTTCCTCGTAAGACAATATAAATCAGGACAAAAAATATTGTAATACAGAGTAATAATTTTAGTTTATAATGCTCAAGTGTCAGGATGAAGATCTTTATAGGTGAAGAAAAACATGCACATTTTAATGTATGCTATATATAATCTCTGTATGCACAGATATACACAGATTACTTAGGATTTTATAGTCTAGTAAAATGCATTAACCACAATTCAAACAAATATTACTGGGGGCTACTGCCTTAATAAATAATTCGTCTGGATAGGTTTCTGCAAGACTACTTAAAAAAAGAGAAATTTTGGGGTATTGTGTTATTAGCATTTAAAATAGTCAGATTAGATAGAAAAATGTTACTAATAGTGACAGAGCCCTTACATGATAGTTAGTTGCTGGATGTAATAACCAAAATATATTTTATCTAAAATAATCAGAATTAATACAATTTTAGACATAACTTCATCACTTTTAGTTCACAGAAAAGATGGAATTGTAGACAACACCCTGAAACAAAAAGTTTATGGACATTAGAGAAACATTTAAATAAATTTTGTCCATAACTAAAGTGGGGTGGAGTTGTAACAAAATCTAGGCTATAAAAGAGAACTACCTGTAGACACCAACAAAGTTTACATGGCTAAGGAGAATAAAAGCTGAAGTGGAATCTCTGTGTCATCAAACTGTTTTTAGCCTAATAGGAAAACTGAAGCAGTTAATAAGAACTCTTTAGAGATATAAAGAAAAAAAAAAGAATGTGGAAATATGATATAGAAATGGCTGAAGTACTCACCACAAGTTTTGTCTCATTTTTCCTGGATAACCATGATGCACACCTGGTGCACACCTCCATGGTTTTGGAAGGAGATGGACAGCAGAGCAGGACTATTGACAAAAGTCAGATATATATATGCAGATATCTGGGGCCAGGTGGATTTTACCCAAAAATGAAAACTGTGATACTCCATGCAGAGTCATGGCCGGGGGGACTTTCCTCACAATCAGCAAAATAAATCTTCTACTCATTTTTTAAAAAGTTGGGAAGAGAGAATTGTAGAGTAATAGTCAGGTTAGCTCCACCTTAGTCTTTAAACAAATAACATCCTATTGGAAAACATTTTCAAACAAGAAAGGCAATTAGAGACAGAAAAAATGCATTTATGAGGGCCATATCATGTTTGATCAGCAGGGCTGCTTTTTGAAATGAAATGACTGGCATGTGTATGAGGAAAATGGATGAATGTAATCTGACTTGTCTTTAGCAAGGATTTTAGTACCATCTTGTACAGCTGGTTCATTTGAAACTGGAGGAACTAAAAGGCTAATCCTGTTAGATTGATTAAAATTGACTAGACTGAGCAGCTTAGAGGGTTGTAACCAATGATTTGAAATTCACTGAATGGCCAGTAACACATGGACTACCCTGGTGGCTGAAACTGAAGCCAGAATTGCTGATTATTTTTGTCAACAACCTGGACAATGAGACAGAACACATCCTTAGCAAATTTATAGTTCATACTAATATCAGTGGGACTGACATGCAGTTTAATGAAGAAAACTCAGTTAAAGATGAAAACAAGATTTACAAATATCAAGACCAAATTCCTCAGAACTCAACACAGAAAGAACTTGCGCATGAAATCATGGGGGCTGTCTTATGACTTTAAATAAACCTACCAAGTCTCCAGGACACAAAAATAATAAGCATGTTGAAAAGCAAAAAAAAAAAAGTACTCTAAGCAATTTCAGGAACATTATTCAGACAGAAATAGAATGTGAGATTAAAAAAAGGTAGAAGAGGAATTAGAAAAGAAAACCAACATAAAACTAGCAGTTCATACAAATTTCACCAATGACAGGTTTCATCCAACTGTATCATTCTTTCTCAAGAAAACTTATTTTAAATGTGGAGAAATGTCATAAGCTTTCCCTGTCTGGGATTCAGAAGGTACTTTATATGGGCACAGGGGAAATCACTAAACTGAAGATGTTTGGGAAGGTGAGATTTAGAGAACTGAAATTGGGCTAAAGGACAGATAAGAGTGCATGTCATAAAAATTGGAATTTTCAGGCAAGGGTTAAATATTTCTAAATTACCTAAGTTGGAAATGATCTTACTTAATATTTTATTAAAATTGTGAGCACAGAAATCGACATGCTATAGAAACCCAGATGTGATTAAAAGAAAAAAAAAATTGCCAATACTATGCTATAAAGTGAACATTTTCAGGAATAGATTAGTTGCATTGTGTTCAGTTTTTAAAACAAGTAGAAAATAATGTACATATGGAATAAAAGATAAAATTTTGGGTTACTTGTCAGACAGAAGAGGAGAAAGGTATGAAAAATATAAGGTTACAGAAAGACCACTAATGACTGATGAGATGTATTTAGGAGGACAAAGGAATTTGTAAGTGATATGAATGTATTTCTACTGAGCACACAAAGTGAAATTATAAATGTTAAGGCAAAAGATCCTGGGGAGAACTAATTTTTAGTGCTATATAAAGATCTGAACACACATGTTTAAGAAAGACAGATTCAAGTGGGATTTATAGAGCAGCATTGAAACCAGGCTGATGGAAGAAAAAACTTACTCAAATTACTCTGGAAAATGAAGTCTCTGCTTCTGTCTCACGAACAGATCAAGGATGGCTGTGGTGCAACAGATGCCAAAAAAAAAGGGATATGATGAGAATGAATTATTATTATCTGTGAATGTCTAAATTTATTCCAGGTATTCAGATTAAAGTTTACAGTACAAAAGAAGAATAAGAATCAGCAGAGGGAGTTTCACACAAAATTTGTGAATTTCAGTGAGAGTTACTTTTATATTTTTAATTTGCTTTTCACTATAGATCAAAGTGAAATTTAAGGGAATTGTCTGGCCAAAGGGACCCACACTGTAGAGGTGAACTGCTAAAGCAAATTTCTACCATCTGCTCTAATAGCATACAAGTGCAAGCAGGAAGGAAAAGGTATAGGACATCCTTTCTGCTTTAAGTTGAGGGAAAAAGTGTATTTTTTATGTGAGATTATATTTACAGCAAACTTGGGCAATCTGGAAATAGAAGTGGCATATAAGCTTTGTGAATAGAGCTCTCTTGGGATTCAGATTATCTGTAAAAGTATGGAGGAATTCAAGAATATTCTGTAGTAGTCAAAAAAATCAGTAATAGTAGGTAATTTTATAAATGGTATACATTTATAAAAAATCAGTAATAGTAGGTAATTTTATAAATGGTATACATTCTGTTGATGAAAGATGCTGTTTTTACAATTAATTGTTTATAGGAATTGGACATTTTTAATTCAGTAGGAAAAAATGTCAAATGGGCAGGAAAGTTATGAAATTTTTCTCATTGGGGAATTACCAGTAAATTCATAACTGGGTTACTTGGGGTCCAATTTAAATTATTTCCTTGGTCTATTTGAATCATTCCAGATCTTAAACTTACCACTGCTTAGGAGATTTCTCTGACCTGCTGAATAGGATCTCAACTGCTGTAAGATTATGGACCTCTGAATATCTTCCAGATCAATTTATGCAAGCAATTGCCATACAGGCAGAGGCTTGGACTGAACTTTCCCAGAATTCAAATGTGGGCCAAATCCATTCTTCGCAGTCTTGCTCTCATATTTTTTCACATTTTTAATGTGTCAGGATTATTCTGAAAGAGCACAGAAAACCATTTTGATTCTCAAAACTTTAAGTAGTAAAAAATGTGTTTTCTGCTAATTCCTATGGAAGTTCTAATAAAGAGCCCAACTGATGAATCATAAACCACAAATAAAAGTCTCACTCCTTAGTTCTTCATAGGCGTTTTATGCTTCAAACATTTGCTGTCAGCCTTGTAAGACACCTGGTGTGCTGCTGTATCATTGAATAAGATTAGATATTTCATTTATATTGAGGAGATTATGAACAGTTTTCCCACTGAGTGACAAGACATTGGGTTGAAAAGATTGAACTGTGGGTAGGTATTTGAATACACCAAGGTTATATATCTAACCTAGCTGACCAGTTTTCCTAGGCTTCCTAGACAATGATTTCCCAGGCTCCCTATATAATGAATGAAGAAAAGAATAGTTTTAATTCAGAGCAGGACCGTGGTCTTTTAGGGGAGAAGCCTACCATAGTGATACTGATTATCCTGCAGCAGATGAGTGTCTGGATGTTAAAATTGGTATGTCCATTGCCACTGAAGTATATTAGTTTTGACAAATCAATGTTTTCCATCAAAATTGGATTGCTGAAAAATTCCCCATCAGCGTCAACTGGCGCATGTTTACAGCTGGAGTGAGTCAGCCACATACATTGTCCACAGCATCCGTGGCTCTTGTTCAGACTGACACTATGATACAATGAGTATTTGGCAGGTTGGTCTGAGTGCAGCAGCAGAGACATGCCTCTCATCTTCTGCTCCTGCAGCCCCCATTGTGGCCCCATAGAAGGGCACAGAGAACAAGTTCTCTCCATGCAGCAGCAACGCTGGATGAAAATGACTGAAGGAAATCTCTGAAAAATATGTTTTTCTCTCTTAGGTTTTTTATTGGGCTGGAGATGTTGAGCAATGGCTATGTACTAGCTAACACAGTAAAAGTGATTACTTTTTTCGAGGAGAGCAAGTAAAGAAGCTAAAAAATATTTAATCTCTGATGAACAATTTCTTCACTTTAAGTTGAAGTTTTTCCTTAAATTAATTGTGATAGTCTATAATAATTTTTGCCTCAAGAAAAAATTGATGTTTGTTTTGTCAAAAAGACAAATTGATTTTTCTAAGTTTTTCATTTTCCTTCAGCTTCAGCTATTTGCCAGATTTGACTTAAATTCATGAATAATTAATTACTTACTACATACCATTCCCCTCCTCCATCAAAAACACTTCTATTCAAAATAGAATACAATGGACACTTGTATTCAAAATAAGGAGAAAAAGCCTCACTGAGAAAAGATGTAAGAAAAATATTCAGTTCTATTGTCCTCCTGTTCTTCAGAATTATGTATTGACTTCAATTGGGCCCATTGACTTCTGCAAAACATACTTGCAATAAGTGGTCTGGTGTTCACCTCATGTAGGGCACCACTACTTAGCAGGATATAACTGGCATTTTGCTTTCTGAGCCAAAAATGTTTCACACAACAATACAAATATTGCCACCACTTTCCTCAAGGCATTGATTCACCTAAATAACAACTGCTTTCTTTTTTTTCACACTGCTGTACCTTCCCCCTTGGTGTTAGCTTAACACCAGGTGGCCTGACTTGTCTTTTTCCTGTCAGAAAAATCTTTCTAAAATGAACTGCATTGCTACAGTCTCTATCCCAATCACTACTAGTGTCAGTGCTGCTCTTCCTCAATTTGTTGAATGCATCTTTGATATTTCTCCGTATAGTGCCCTCATTTTTACTACAACATTTTCATAAGCACTTTCATTTCCAACCCATCAAGCTTAGGAATACCACTGTTGTCCTGGATTTTGTTCCTAGTTTGTAATGCCCTGTTCCTGCAGTACCTTCAGCAAACACTTTTCCTCTCAGTCTTCTCTTTCCTGTACCGGTATGCCTTCCTAAACCATGATATTTCTGACTCTATTTTTGATTACCTGTGTGTCTTCTTCTTGGGGAAAGACGTCTGAATTTTCAAGTGCACCACTTTTCATAAAGAAGGAATTGTCTGACACCTTCTCTGGCATGAAATTCATGTATATATAGTTGCTAATCATAAAACCATAGAATCATAAAGTAGGGTGGGAGGGATACCTGAAGGATGCCTAGTTGAAAATTTAAACACTCCTGTTGTTTACTGAAAATAGTAGAATCTAGGATAATCCTGCTCACTCTATGTTCTGTAATTATCACAATGAATAAAAGGGCAATTAAAACTATTTTCCAAATATCATGCAATACATGTTGTATTCTTTGATGATAAATGCAATCAACGTGAAAGAATTAAGCATTTTGGATGTTCTAAGCTGTTTGATCTTGTTAAAAGGAGTGATTTTAGGAAGATTTATCACAGTTAGGAATCGAGTACCCTCACAGAGTATAAAGACAGCCTATTATAACTGAGTTCTTCAAAAGAGGGCAAGTGTGAGCTGCATCATTTCAGAACTACCCTTAGTTTAGTTCATTTCCGATAATCAGGAATGGACTTTCTTTGAGAGGATCAACTGCCATTTCCGTTTTTAAATTGCTTGTAAGGAATGTATGATGTCTGATCTGGTTAATTGAAAGTTGTGCCAATCACAAGGCTAATATAAAATAAAAGCGTAGCAGTTCCAGTTAAAATGCTAAGTATCTGCAGTGCACCTAATTGTTAGTGTTTGAAAATTGAATCTTGTTTTTTTTTGAAGCAAAATTTTAATTCTAAACCAAAAATAATGATGCTCACTGATAGCCTTTTCTCATTGACTAAATTTGAAATATGCAGAGACTTGTTTGATCTTTGGCAGATTGCTGTGAGATGGAGCCGGATTTGAGATATATGAGAGTGAGAAAATACCAAAGAGAACTGCAGGCTAATTGCATCCTTGTTCAGGCTGAGGGAGCTTTACATTTGACTTCACACTTAGAACAGAAATATTATGGTTCAGACTGAATTACAGTCTGAATAGTCTGAAGTCTTGTTTAGTAAATTGCTGCTGCATCTAAGGCATGTAACACTTCAAAAATAGAACAACACGAATTCAAAACTAAAACCTACATGTTGCTTTTGTGGTAAAAATAAGAAATATTAGGAAAGGAAAAATTCCTTTTCTGCTTCAATGAAACGCAATTGCTTCTATCCCAAAGAGTATGACAAATCCTCAAGCTGGGTAATATGAGCCATCACAGTGCTGTGAAGAACTGTCTCATTCTTCTGGAACTCTTCTCATGTTTCTTGAGGGTGGAGACCACTTTTAATTTTGTGTGTGAATAGCTTTGGCCATTGTTATCTCACAAAGCCCCTATATGTACTATATGCAATGTAAAGTTCTTATTACTATTTGAGTAACAAAGTTCTTATGATATATATGAATTTTTTTAGGTCATCCTGTCTACCTCACAGTGTGCTGGTTTTGGCTGGGATAGAGTTAATATTGTTCCCAGTAGCAGGTACAGTGCTGTCTTTTGATTTAAAGTGAGAATAATGTTGACAACACACTGATGTTTTAGTTGTTGCTGAGCAGGGCTTGCACAGCACCAAGGTTCTGTCTGCTTCTCACACCTCCCCACCAGTGAAGTCACGGGGGGTGCACAAGTTGTTGGGAGGGGACACAGCCAGGACAAATGACCTCACCACATGGCCTCATGCTCAGCATACAAAGCTGGAGGAAGAAGCAGAAATGGGAGGGACATTCAGAGTGATGATGTCTGTCTTTCCAAGTAACATTATGTGTGATGGAGCTCTGCTTTCCTGGAGGTGGCTGAACACCTGCTCACCCATGGGAAGTGATGAATGAATTCCTTGTTTTGCTTTGCTTGCATGCATAGATTTTGCTTTACTTGCTAAACTGTCTTTATCTCAACCCACAAGTTTTGTCACTTTTACTCTTCTGTTTCTCTCCCCCATCCCACTGGGAGGGACTGACTTGTCAGCTGGGGTTAAAACCACAACACATGGTTAATGAGGAATCATTTCCCCACTGTATTTCCAATTGCTTTGACCAAACTCCATTTAAATAATTCAAACCAAATGTGCTGCTATTGTTCACACTGGGAGGCTCTCATTATTCCATATGGCATTGGATGTATGTGATGTGTATTATAACAAGGGCCTGCTAGTTAACTATTGCCAAGACTATGACTTGGTTTTTATTGTTCAGTTATTCTTATTCACATAGTATTCAAATTCGTAAGAAAATAAGAAACCCAAGGACTGCCTTTTTTTGGTCTCCAGTAGTAACAGAAGATACCTAATTCCCATCATTTCAGACAAAGAACGTGTCCTGATGCTCCCGGGCTGCTGGGACCAGGTTTAGAGTTTGGTTACAATGTAACAGATGTTTCTAAGGTCACTAAAAAGTCTGTGACTACCAAATAACACTTTTTTTAAAATTCAGCCAAGGCAGAGAGTGTTTAATGAAACTTGCTTATATTAATCCAAGAGCACACCATGAAAAAAAATGCTCCTGCCAAGCAGCACAAGTTGTGGCACCTATGTGGTAGCTATGTATATTGAGAAACAGTGCCAGAAAGCAGCCCTTACAGCAGGAGATTCACAGAGGGATCAGGCTCAGCTCCTCCCATAGTTTGTGGTGTGCCCCTGGCAGCTCTTTGTGACCAGAAACTGAAGTACCAAACCACTTGGGTCTTCAGTGGAGCTGTTGGGGAAAAGGGTGGGAAAGAAAAATAAAGTCCAGAAGAATATGCAGGAAGGTCTTCATGATGAATCTTGCAGAGCTTTTCACATCAAGGGGTAATACTGCTCAAAGGATGAAGAATTCTGGTCTATAGCCTTTGATCAAAATTAAGTGAAACTCTAGGTAGATGTTGAAATATATTCCTCAGTGCTAATAAATTTCTAACAAGCTAGATACCTAATGATATAAATCATACATGTAGTCTTACTCTATAATAGCATAAAATAAAGATTGAATATAGTTTTTAGGACAGTCTTAAGGAAAAGATTGTTCTTCGTAAGCTCAGTTAGGCAGTTTTTTATGCATGAATTCATTACTCCAGCTGCCTGGTTCTCATGACTGAGCACATCCAAAGGATTCAAGTGTCAGAGTAAAACAGTCTCACACCTAATGCTTACAGAGATTTCCAAAGCAACTGACATTTGCTATTTTAAAATAATTTCACAGTAGCTGAAGACTCAGAGACAACATAGCCTTAAAATGTAACAGAAAGGTGAAGTACATTTCCATCCCACTCAAAGGCACCACTGTACACTGGGAAAGGGAGCCTGCACCACATCTATCTCTTCAGTGACCTCCTTTTGTGTCCAAATATGTACCACTGAGCCCAGGAATTTCCCAGCGGGGTCCTGCCTCTACCTTTGCAGCTTAACAGAAGGATGATGGCACCCTGCTGTTTGCTGTTGGCCTTTGGGAGGGTCTTTTTTTTTTTCCACATTCCTGTGCATGTATATACATATGCTCATATATATATATATATATATATATATATATATTTATTTATTTATTTATTTATATATTTATATGGATGTACATGATCCATGTATACTGTATAATGCAGAAATTGAGGCAGTTATGAAGAGCTGCCCTTTGCAAGGACCAGCAGAGAAAAAAAGAATGTCTACAGCATTAGCAGGGATAATGTCCAATCCCACTAGGCTCAGGCAATATTAAAGGTAAGAGATTAACCCAGAAAAGGATAATATTCTTTTTAAAATAAAGAGATAAAAAGCTAATTAAAGTAAGTTGGAAGGGACAGTCTTTAGGAAGGGAAAACATTAGAAGTCAGAAAGCTCATTGCTAAAAGGTAAGTCCCTTAACTAAAAATAAGTTGTTCAATTAACAAAAATAATTTTAAATTTACAGAATGTGTCATATGAAAATGTTTAGACTTTATGATACTTTCTCTTTGGTGGTAAATTTATTTCTTTTGTTTCTCTTTTCATTATCAAAGCGAACTTCTGCTGCATAATTTCATTAAAATGGCAGCTCCCACTGAGAGAAATAACTCTATTTTGTGAATGGATATCCTGACAGAGTGACCCCATGTATAAAAACTAAATGGAATATTTTTATCCTCTATGTGCATGATGTACATGGTCATGAGTACAGACACATGTGTTTAGAAGTATGCATGTGTTGATATTTGTCTAGAAAATGTCTGTGTTTAAGTCTGTAAAGACATTGAAAATCACAGATACTTTGTTTTTTGCATGATTCCTCTTGTCATTACAATCCCTATAGCATGGTCACATCCAACAACCAAAACTAATTTCAAAGGGCTCAGATGTGTTGCTTTGACACAGACCAGCATTAGAGGCTATTCAGCAGCAGCAGCAGCAGTTCCCTTCCTCTCACTGTAACACTGTTTGCTCTCTGACTTCTTCCAACAAAGGAATTGGTAGGCAGCAGCACATCATGCACAGGTCTGTCAGAAAAGAAGAGCTTCAGAGGCCAGGAGGAGGTATAGTTTTTAATTTTCAACAACAAGATCAGCATTTTTCTTCCCCAGAAGATTTATCAAGACATCCATGCTCTTTCCCAGTTGATAGACCAGATCCTGGTACTGGCATCCCAGGCAGTGTTTTGGGATGCTGTATATTGCTTTGGCTGTCCCAGCTGCACCAGCTATGAAGACTATTTCCTCTAGTAGAGGAGCAGAAAGATAACACAGTAGGATTATGCCATAGTCTGCTTCAGTTGCATCCAAACAGTTTATCATTGTTCATATCATGCTGCATCTCCCCCAGACGTTACATTCAACCCAATCTTCTCCAGAGTTATTTCTGAAATTTTGCACCAGGCACAGGTACTCATTGTTTTATATATTAGCTAATTTTAATATATAGGTTAGTTGTTCTACCTTCTTGAATGTCCGTTTTTATGACATGAAAAAGTCTACATCCCTTGTAGAACATGGCCAAGAAAAGAGGTTTTCAGGAGATTTTGTCAGACATTTTACACCACGCTCTTTGGACTGTTCAGTAAAAATGTAACTTAAACTTGGATAAAAATAAAATTTGTAGCATGAACTGATCTATTAGGGAAGAATATGCAGCAATTTAACAGTTAGATATGTCAGATACAGGGATAATATTACTAGATGTTATCATTCTTTTCTGTAGCAAAGTCTAGGCAGGAGGTCATAAAAAGGTGTATAATACCATTCATGTTCCTTTCTATTGATACACTTTTAAGAGCTACTTGAACCTGTCACATAGGGCTTCATTTGGTGCTCCTTGAAGTTAATGGAAAACATTGGATTGACTTAAGGCCACAGTTCAGGCCTATAATTTGTCTAAATGAGATGCTAATAAGGTGTGTATATTAATAATCTCTACTTTGGCTCTTCCATTTGCTGGCACTACCATTTCACTGTATCTTAAACTACATGCATAAGTCTCTGAGAGGAATTACTATTTTCTTCAGCTGCAAGGTTACCTAGAAAATGCACGAATGAAATATGAAATTTGAAAAAAAAGGGGAAAAGACAATTTAAAATAACTAAAATTTGGTAAGATTTTTTTATAAGAAGAAAAAGTAAAAATATCAGTTATGCATATTTTGAACCCACAAACAAGGAATTCTGGAGACTTTCGAATATTTTTCTTTTTTGACCTTTCAAGCAGAAGAGACAACATGAAACTGAATGCCCTCTCACTACCAAATCCATTTTTACTGAAGATGACCTTCAAATATTTCTGAATGTTCCTGATTATTTCCAGACAAAAATGTGACACATCAATGTTAATTTAATATACCTGATTTTTTTTTTCAGGACTTCATAATAATGCCAGAGAAACCAAGATCTAAATGTAACTTTTGGGTCTGCATGTCATTGTTCAAAACTAAATTTTGATTCTTGAACTAAGACTTTTGAAATGGGAAAAAAAATGGGAAATGTTAGAAGTCTGTACAGACTGTCTCCCCTAAATCCTGAACCAGAGTGACATGCAGATTCCTACTAATTAAAAAAAAAACCAAACAGCAGTTTTCTAGCAGCAAAAGTCTTGGGGGAAGCAAATGACTAGGACAGACAGTTTTTGCAAGAACAGAGCTTGTTTTAGTGAAAAAAGGGCTTGGCACATCCCTAGCCTGATGGTATGACTGGATCTATGGCACAGGTGCAGGAAATCTGTCCCTTCCCAGAAGATCAGTCCCTCTGTGCCTGCACAGCACATGGAGCACTTCCACAGGAGCACTGGACCGGTGTGACCTGTGTAGCTGTTCTGTCACCAACCTGCTGCCTGGCTTGCAGAAGGGCAACCCAGGAAAATGGCAGAGTGTTCTTCAAAGGGTAGGGGAAAGAGCTACATGCAGAAGAGGTGCAAGAGAAGAAAGTCTCATTAATAAATGTTTAAACTACCATCTACCTTTACCATGGCACAGGTTTTGACTGCAGGACACTCCTAACATAGCGCAGCCATACGTTTTCTACAACTTTGTCAAGTTTAATGTCATCACAGCCTTATCAACCTAAGCTATGTAGATTAGACAATGCCTAGAAAGAACTTATAAATAGATACAAATGCAAAAATTATTTTTAAAAATAAAATTTAAAACAACATAGTTAATTAGTGAGTGAATGATTCAAGCCTCACATGGGTGTATTAGGAGCATCTGTTGTAGTTAACATAAACCCTGTCTAATATAGTCTGACTTTTAGTTACTATCTGTCTATATATTGATAGATATTAAACATGATTGGCCCAAATACTGAGCCCTGGGGAACACACTTGTCAGCTGGATGTAACTCCATTCACCACCACTGTTCCTGCCCAACCAACCAGCCAGCTTTTTCCCAGCACACACATCCAAGACATGAGCAGACCGTTTCCCCTGGAGAATGCTCTGGTAAATGGTGTCAAAGGCTTTACTAAAGTCTAGACAGACAACATCCATAGCTGACTTTCAATTTCTGTAATAAGTATGTAATACTGTAAGTCTTGAGAATTTCTGTCTCAAGAATTACAGATCTGTTAGAAAAACAGTCAAGCTTGATGCAAAAACACAAAGCAATGGAGAGAGCATTTACACTATTGAATCATATACTTTCCAGGGACAGATACATTTTTGTTACAGTCACTGTTATCTAACAATATTTCATTTGAGAATAGAAAACAACTTCTATTGGGTGAACAATGCCAAAACACAGTAACCTTCAGTTTAAGTTGCTTACATAGACATGGATTCAGAAAATTTGCAGAGAAAATGTAATCTAATGTTACAGTCAAAATAATATTTTGTATTAGTATCCTACACTGAATACACAACAAACTGTTAGCTCAGCTATTCTTCTGCTCTATGAGATTGCAATCTTTGTCTGCAAATAGTCAGAAAAGGATATGAGGTTTATATTTACAGAACTAAGGTGAATAATCTGCTGATTGACAGTTTCTGATTGTATTTTGTTGTTTGATGTTTTGCAGTTGTTGTTTTTGTGGGCGTTTTATTTACTTATAAAAGACAAGGTGTTGCACAATTTCCAAAATCACAAGAATGTGGAACATGGGAAGAAGTGGTGCTGAGGAAAAAAGAGTTCTTTCTGATGGTAAGGCAAGCACAGTCATTAGAGAAACACAAAATACTTTCATCAAAGGCTACTGTTACAATGAATAATTTGTCTTACTCTTCCATTGGGAATATCTAGTAAAGGCATATCAGTGCACACATATCAGTGCCTGGGGTCTTGTAATTATACTGTATTTAGTTTTCCCTTTTAATGATTAATTTTGTTTGCGCATTGGGATAGTGTCAGGGTGTTCTGTCTCTAAGTGGTTGTATTTGCATTCCTTAGTCTTGGAAATCCTTAAAAAAGGATGAGTCTGGGATTTTCCCTGTTTGCTTCTCTCCTGACAAATTCTGCAGCTGGTGATTTGCCTGTTGTTTGACATTACAATTATGATCATGTCCTTTGTTTTAATACTCTAGAGAATAGATAAAATTTGCACTACCTAATGCAAAGCCTTCTGATGTAGTGGGTCATGGAAATAAAGATGCTGGGATGTGTGAAAAGAAGTTGCAAGTTTTTTTTATGTCCCAAGGAAACATCAAATTTGTTACGTACATTTATCCCAGAAGAAAAGAGAGACCACAGAAGTAATTTTAAAAATTCTAGGCAAATGAGAGCTTGATATTTTAATAAAATTTGTTGGTGAGGCTCAAAATTGTTTGTCTTTGAAAACAGAGCAAAAATAGCTTGGGGTCTCAGAATATATATCCTCTCAGTGCAGAAAAACAACCTTTCTAAATTGCAGGTTTTGGGAGTTTTTTATTTTCCAGAAGAATAGTATTTAGTTCCCAATCCAATATAAATCCTTCATTGTATACAAGCAAAGTCCAGTCTTCTTAGGTTGCTCTTTCTTCAGATCCCTCTTTTTTTCAAGGAAATATTTAGCTACTGAAACTCATCTAAAGAAATTCCCATTTTCTACAGAGTCTGCTTCTTGGGAATTATGCTGTATGGTCTTTAAAGCTACATTCTGTTTTCTGGAGTGGCCTTCTGTTGAAGAAAAGGTTAAAAATGCTCACAGTGACAGTGAAACTTGGCCTGGTAATAAGCCTGAAACCTGACCTGCATAAGCCTTTGGGAGAGTGCACTGCCCACACCTGATTCAGAGCTTTGCTGCTGCTTTAGGAGTGTGGCAAAGCAGGACACCAGTGCCAGCTGTGCAGTGGCTTTTGTTCATGTCTGGTGTCGGCACACATCACCTGAGACCACCAAATTGTTTTCATAGGCCAGTGAGCTCCAATTAGGAGTCATTCCAGCACAATTTCATTTCCAACAGAGGAACTTAAATTACCTGGAAGTGCATTACACATGCAGAAAGAAATTAAAGAAATATTTTTCTTAAGTTACTGACCTGGGATATTTTCCCTTTATTAGTTCCAGAAACTTCATATTTATGCACATATTACATATTGCATCTCCCAAGGAAAAGGAGAAAAGAGCACCTGGGATCAGTCACAACATTTGCTGCAGAGATCTTGATTATTTCAACAATTTTTAATTAAATATAAATGACACTTTTTACTAGAAAAAATGGGTAACCAAACCAAGCAAACAAACAAAACCAAAACAAACAAAAAAAACCAACCCCACCCCAACAAACAAACAAACATCACCAAAAAACTCCCCAAAAACATAAAAAGGAAAATTACCAGAAACTCAAAAAATAGAATAGATCAGATGAAAAAGAGATAGTAAAACCTTTAATATAGAGAACTTTTAAACAGGTAAAACCAAGTTTACCTCTTTGTTATTTGGAAGCTTGGTGGGTATGTTTCCCTATCTAAATAATTTTGAATCCTAAGCCTTGATTAAGTTACAGACCCATGATCTGTATTGCATGTTTGGATCTTTCTCCTTTTTTAAATTTTAGTGATAGATTTTCCATCTGGTTAAATATACTCTATTACCTATGAATGGTTATTTCCCCTTCATACACACAGAATAGGATCAAAACCTTCACTGTTTACTCATAACAGACATTTTGGCTTCACAGTAATAATTTCTACACCTGCTTACAAAGCCCACCTGCAGCTTTCTAAAATACATGTTTAGATTTGCTCCCAACTGTTCCTGTGGCTCCTGTGTTCTTGTTTGCTTGACTTCTTCATCTGATCTAAACACCCACACTGACTGAGCAATTCACCAAAGTGAGTATCTCTTTGCAAGTAGTGATTCACTTCTGCTGTTATTGCTTCATTTGTGCTCCGCAGGAAATGAAAACTGAATGCCCACAGAGGTGCCTGTCAGCTCTTCCACCCAATTTCAGCAAAGGTCATGGTGCTCTCGGGGGGCACTGTGCAATTCTAGTATTCAAAGTCAGCATTTTGTCGAGTGCTAAATTTAGTAAAAGTTTTGCCTACCATACACCATCTCAGAAGTAAGAATAAGGACCTTAATGATCCTGCCAAATACTCACTTACCTAATCTATCCAAATACTAATTTCAAAGATACAACTTGATCCTGAAACAGAGATCTGTTACTCAGAACTGACATTCTTTAAAGAAAAGCACTACATAAAGAAATAATTTGCCCAGCTCTGGAGCATTTATTTTACAGCTGTCATAGTCAAGAAACTATTTTCAGCACTGTGCCATGGAATGTGCTAACTGGCAAAATCAAGCTTAGAGGGCTGCGAGCTTCAATCCGTTTTGGATCATAAGAAATCAGTGTGTTCATTTGTCATCTCAAACAGCCATGCCTTTGTCCGCGAACAACGTGCAAACCGATGTGCATAACAACTTCAAAACATAAATATGAGATGTGAGAGTATGGTTCAGAATACTTGCTAATGCTCAGGTGCCATGTTGATAAGCATAGGACAGATCTTTGGAGAAAGACAAAGATAAATAACAGGAAACATCAAACATCCTTTCATCCTTCACAGTTCATTAACATCTGAAAGACGATACCTACCCCTTTAATTTTGGATATGGTATGGTGATATCAGCCCAATGTCCTAGCAAGAAAGACTAGATCCACAGAAAATAAACAACCAACCAAACAAAAAACCAAACCAAGCAAAATACTTAGAGAATCACTTGAGTGGAAAAAGACCTTTAAGATCATTGAGTCCAGCTGTTAACCCAGCACTGCCAAGTCCAGCACTAAACCAAATCCGCAAGTGCTCCATCTACACATCTTTTAAATATCTCCAGGAATGGTGATGCAACTACTTCCCTGGGCAACTTGCTCAAGGGCTCATTTTAATTGAATGTTTTCAGTTCTGTTCTGGGAAAGGCCAGAAGTTTCACTTTTGATGTACTAAGATCCTCATGTGTAAGTGCTGTCAGAAACTAGATATCTCATCTTTCCCTCCGTCTTCTTAAGGATTTAAAGTTTTTGAGTGGGGCCAAAAAAGTGCCTGTTGAGCAAATATTTCAAACAGTTCCTGCCACTTCTGTCAGAGAATGACAGATCAGGACCCTCACCAGTTCAATATTTTAATGACAAAGACTCTCATCCAAAGTATGAGTTACTATAGTTTTCTTGAAAGGAATAAAGTTTTATTTCCTCTACTCTCTAGAGCATACCTCTCCCAGTGCAGATACTGTCACAACCCCCCATTTACTTTGGTTCAACTATTGCATGGTATAAGAGTTATCAAGCCAAAAACCTAAGGCAAGAATTACTCTGTAAGCTGGTACAGAATACATTTTTTTTAAGAGAATGAAGTGGGCGGCAGGGTGAAAAAAATTGAGAGCAGGTGCTGCACCACACCCTGATGATGTCTTCAGTTCCTTTATGTAATTGTCTGCAAGCATTATTCACTTTTCTCCTGAACCTAGAAGAATCTGTTTATCCTTTCATGGATGTAGGTCCATACATTCACATTATAGTACATGATGAAACTCATGGGAGTAAGAGAAACGGGTGAAAAAAATAGTGCATAGGAAGGGTTGCATTTGCTTAATTTACTGATTTTCCTGTCAGGCCAGGAAAATCCCTTCCTAAAGTCACAGGTTTCTTTCTACCATGGTTTTCCATAAGCTCAGTGTTCCAAACCAGGCAAGACTATAAGAAAGTGAGGGTTCACAAATGTGGACTCCAGAGAACCAACCAAAAAGCACATATTATAAAGCTGATAATTTCTCATCAGAAACATGATTATTGAAATGAAAGAATAAGACTTTCTGTTTATAGCTTGAGTGCCTCAGCTTAGTTCCACTGCTATAGTTTTATAGATTGAGAGCTATTGCCTTTTAATGTGATTAATGTGGAATCATCATCTCTAACTTCTAAAAGGAATAAACAGGCCGCGGGATAATGCATACATTTATTTATTGGTATAGAAAATCAATAACATTAAAAAAATAAAAACTTCATGCTACACATAGATGATAAAACTTATGTATAGAAACTATTATGGATAACTACTTCTGTATATTTGTCACACTTAATTCTCCTTCCCTTACCTGGTATTAGTCATTATTGCTGAATAGCGGGCTAAAGCTGAATACTGACACTCTCACAGGAGTAAAGATACTCTAGATATTGCCTTGCAATGGCAGCTGGAAGCAATTGCTTCTTTGCTAGGTGTTGCAAACTTTTCAGATATAGAGGCTGTTTTTTGGTCCTTTAGGAGTGCTGAACAAAGCTAACTCTTACTGATAGTCCTGTTTCTGCTAGACACTAACAGCTTCTCAAAGGCCCAGGGAAGAATGAATGATGGCACAGGTCTGAATGTCACTGACATATGGATGCCCCAGTGACCTTTACTCACTCATGAACTTTGCTGCTGGTGACATGTGTACCTGTAGTTCTGAATGGCAAAGCTGTACTCATGGGTGACTGCTTGGCCAGTGCTATGGACCTTGATCAGGTTTTTCAGAAACAGGAGTTGTATAATTCAAGCGTGACTTCCTACGAAGTTTTTCAGTCTTTTATGAAATGTCATACATCTTATCTTTGTCCACTACCAAGTTTAGTGCATAGTGTCCCTCTAAGCAGTGCCCCACACTGTTAAGCCATTTTCAATCAAATACCCTAAGAAGCTTCAAACAGTACTGGAATCAGTTTACCAGATTAATTCCCTCTTTCCCCAAATGGAAGATATTGCTACATGATGAAAACCCAGTCTGAAAGACAAATTTAAGGAGTTTCTTTAACAAAGGTTGACTTCTCCAAGTAGTATCTACTTCTTACTCCTTAATAGGCAAATCAAATATATATCTGACTGACAGAACTTAGCCTTACAGCTCCAAGACTTCACCAGGTGGCATTGGCTGAAACTTTAGAGAATACCAGATTTAACCCCAAGGCACAGCTCTGCTGCCATGGAAATAGCTGGTTCCATCGAGATCTGAATATGCAGCTCCAAAAAAATAAATGGAAAATTCTACTCAGCATATGTCAATTCTGTCTTTTCTGACTATCTGGCATAATCCTCATGATATCCAGGAAAAGGTATATTGTAGCAGTAGCATTCTAGATAATAAAATTTATCAGTAGGTGGAAAATTTACCATACCTTTTCACTACTGTAATCTTCATTCACACAGAATTGGAGGTGAATGCTTTTTTCCAGTACATCCAGCCACATTTTTCAAAACACTGAACAGATATTGAATAATGAACTGGTATTGCAATTAAGTCAGAAAGGATACAGAAGCAAAAGAAATGCTTTTGTGTAACATTTCTCAAACATCAACACAAAAGTCCCTCATTATCCTTATTTAGAAAGAAAATAATTAGGAACACTTAAACGAAATTTACTGGGAAAGAAACCATATTTTCTGTTTTCTTATTACTGATACACTTGATATCTAAAAAAATTTAAGTCTTGTTGAAACTCTCCTGAGTGGATTCCTCAGTATGAAATTTAATACATTTAAATTATGTGCCCAGTTTAGACCTTACTTCATTGAAAAGATAAGATTGTGAAGCAAAATGAGAGGGAAATTCAGATGCTGTAATCCCCTGTGTTCCTTATGCTGTAACAGAAGGTAGCAAACCCTCTGAGAAACCTTCAGAGGAAACTCAGTTTGCCTAATTTGTGTGTCTGCCTTCCTTTAACAGTCAGGGCTTGCACAGGAGAAAACAGAGAGATCCACAAGCCAGGAGTGTGCCCCTGTAGCCAGGAAGGCCAGCGGTATTCAGGAGCGTATTAGGAAGTGCATTACCAGCCCATCAAGAGAAGTGACCCTGCCTCTCTACTCAGCCCTGGTGAGGCCACATCTTGGTGAGCTAGAAAGATTTCAAGAGTTTATGTTGCAGCCTTTCCTTTAGCAGAAACATTAGCAGTTGCCCTACCCAGAGGCCAATTTTAATATCTTTGAGAGTTTCCCCTTCCAGTTAAATTCAGCTTTCAGTAGCCAGTAAATTCAACAGTTATTAGAGGAAATACAGAGACACCCACAGGGAAAAAATGAATCTTAGTGAAGCAAATAGTAAACAATTCACTGAAAAGCAGGGTAGTTCCTCAACCTTCTTGCAAGAGGCTTTAGAAATATGTTTTACTTAAGCAACATTTTCTGAACTCGCTAGAGATCAACAAGAACAATATGTGGTCTCTATTATGAAAGAAATTACACTACAATACCTGCAGTCACATCTAGCCTTAAAATTTTTGACTGTGGAGTCACAAATCAATTTCCTTGACACTCAGTTCCTGCATACTCATTTGTTCTCTCCTCTATGCCCTTCCTCTTTTCTAGTAATATAAGTCAAGTTGAAATTCCTGCCTAATTTTTTTTTCTGTGCCCAAAAGGTCTAAAGCAATAATTAAACCATGGGCTGGAAAATGTGGCCAAGAGTTTCATTCCACTGGCACAGTCAATTATCTTCTTTTAGAAAAACTTCATGTCTGCTAGGGAGATGCTTTCTATGGGATTACAGAACAAACATTTTCCAGAGATTAATAACTGTATCACACCTCATTATCTGCTATTGCAATCACCAGGTATGTTCCTTTGACAGTAATTTTCAATATAAATTCCTAAAAGTATTTTCATTAAAAGAAACAACCAACTAACCAAAAAACCTACCCTGCAAAAAAAAAAAAAAAACCAAAAAAAACAACAAACTAAAAAACCACACAAAATGCCCACCCCCAAAACAAATAAACCCAAACGAAATTCACAAACATGATAAAAAACCAAAGGAAACAATTTTCCCTGAAACAAAAGCTGCACACTGCATATAGGGAGCAGAAGATAAAGGGAAATTGCACAACTCAGATGTTAGTCCCTTTGCTTAGGTTGGAAGTCTGTCAGGTCTTAAAAAGCTCAGTCAATTTGTTTCAAAGCACTGTCAAAGGAGGAAATTCTCACAAGATAAGCCACCAAAACAGGCCCAGATGGCAAACAGGAAGATGGCAAATTCAGGCCTACACAGAGGTGAAAGGTTTTGAATTAGCACACCTGACAATATTCCACTGTGGGAAAAGCATGGACACAACAACAGGAAGGTGCCAGGCCTGGTGAAGCAGATCTGGTTAACCTATGTGGACAACAATTCCCATCGTGGCAAACTGTGGGGAAGGAAACATCTGCTTACACACATGCCATCCCAAGTTGGGTCAATGGCACATATGCCTCTGGATACCTGGGACTGTACAGAAGTGATATGTCCAGAAGAACATTCTGGGGATCCCACCACTGAGAGGATCACAAGGAAAAGGGCCAAGGGAGACACTGCAGGAACTCACATGATGGTGATTATAACCTGTCTGTTTCTCTCTCTCTCTCTCTCTATTTCTCCCCCCTCACCCCCCTTCCCATTTCTTTCCCTCCTCTTCCCCCCCCCCCCCCCCATCCATTTGCTGTTAAATAAAATCAATTTGTACTTTTGACTTTGGCATAGGGTCTAATTTGCACCTTAATTTGGGCAGAGGTATCTTTTAATAACAGGACTTGGATATTTTTTTAGGAGTGGGATCATAACATCATTTCAGTGATCTTAAAGTATTCAGAGGGTTTGGGAAGGAAATTAGTGTAAGAATATGTATAGACAATGTAAAATAAGATCACATCTTGTTGGATTTAAAAGGATCAAAGAAATTTCCTTTCATGAACTCAGTGAGGTACATGAATTACACAACCAAGATCCCATCAAACCACCTGGAGAATGCTGATGAATTTGCAGTCATTTAAAGAAGAAGAGGAACTACCTCATATAAGTATGAGAAAGGCCATTGCAAGGGAGGATCAGAACTGCACCGAGGGAGGAGTTAAACTGGCCCATAAGGGAAGAGTCATAGATCAATTAGGTGTTGTGCACCCTGGAGAATGAGTCAGATAGACAGTCACTAGTAGCTCAATTCCACTGCCCACATATGGGCATCATGAACATTTTTGGATGCCCTGGGCTATAAGCTGAAGCCAAACTTGCTGGTCAATGAATAAAAAGAGATCAAATATCTATTGATTATAATGTGGGTTTAGCCACACAGTCATTCAGATAACCGTACAAAGGAAGTTATATTTAGCTGTCTTAATCTCTAGAGGAAAATGTAATTGTCCCTTTCCTTGGATTTTCTTCTACAAAATGAGAGAGGAGAGAAAGATGGCACACGCTAGCATACCAGTATCCAAATATCTGACAATCTTCCCTGTGCCTCGTTCTTGATACCATAGCATTATGCAAATCATGGGCTAAAGCTTCTGGAAAGCTAACGATACTCTTTGAGACTTTTAGTTTCCAACAGAAGCTTAACTATATCTATCCTTGTGCTCCAAGGCTGTTGCACTCAAAATAATAACATTTCAGTTATATTCAAAACACTTTTTCCAAATTCTTAAGCACCCTAAAATATAGGAGCTCCCTTTTATGAAAAAAAAACAGACAAAAGAAAAAAAAAACACAAAAAAGCATTTTCTATGGATAAAGTCAGAAAGGTATTATCAATGAAAATGAGAACTCTGATAGTTTCAGTAGACTTTTACCAGATTATATTAACATTCTTATGGAAAAAAATATGATCTTCATGTTTTTTTTTTGAGGATCCAAAACCTTTGAAAGCACCTGATGATACAAATAAAGGATCTTTCAGCATCTCAACATACTTTATTAAATCACAGAAATAACTGAGACTCAAACACTGCTTCTCAGAAAGAGCTAATTTGCAGTTCTGAGATGACATCCAAGTCAATGATGTTAAATCACCTGGTATGGTACAAAATCCCTTTGTTCTTAATGTTTGGCTTGAATTTCTGAAATTCAAATAAAAGTCACCTTTGGATTCTGGACTCCAAATGCACTAGTGAATCTGCCAATTTCTAGGATCAGAGACAGATACCAGAATTACTTGGAAAGGTATTGCGTCAAAACTCTCAGATAAGAATAGACAATTTTATTTTTCCCAGTTTGCATAGGCTCACTCTATAAACAAAAGTAAGATTATATATGCTAAAAATAACACACAATATTTCATTTTGTACTTATTCTTATACAAAATATAGAATATACGAAAAGATAGTTGTTGTCCTATTTTAGCACTTTACAGATGACACATATCATTACAGTATCCTATGGCATCATTATAGTATTACATAATTATACAGTATCATGACATATAATACATACCATACATTTTCAGGCAGATGAGGCTCTGCATTCTGCTATGTTTCTGCTATATATATATTTTTTTGTATCACTTTAAGCAGTTTGAAGTTTATAATTCAAACCAAAACAGCTTCTGGGAACACCAGTATTTCTATTACCCTACACAGAAGTAATAAAGCAGTGGAAGGATGCCTGCCTTTTCCACCAATACCAAATCAATTCACATTTTGGGAAAAATATTAATGCTTGAAGGTCTTCAGGTATGACCGATCCCTATTTATACAAAGAATGCAAGATCAGCAGCCAAAGGCTATATTTTCTGCTTCTGCTTACCATATTATTGTACTTACAGAAAAAAAATCTTATTATTGCTGTGTGGGCCTTATTTCTCAGGGAGACAGACTGCCACAGAAACCAGAGCTCAGGAAGCTAAAGGCTGTAGCACTTGCACCAGAAAGAAGGACTTCTACTGTAATTTTTCTAATAAATAGTTTGCTGGCAAACAAACAGTCCGTACTAGCAATAGGAATAAAATTCAGTTCACTTTCTCTGAGGTGACCAAGAGAAGCTAAATTAAAGTTGAAAAAGAAGGCGATTGCTATCTCAGGACATTACACTGGAGTAGGACCTTACAGGTACATGGAATGCAGAGATTCATCAACAAGGATCATTGTGACTATGACTTGCTTTTTTGTGGAGAAAGTGAAATGCATTTGGTAGAATAACAGAAAATACATCTGCATTTCATGTTGACATGTAAATTGGAAATTAAGAGATTTTGAAATGTCCTTGGAACTGTTGCCATAGCTGCCTTCTCTCTGTGCCAGTATAAATTTCCTTTTTTCTCAGCAAGAGGCTGAGGTACAGCATTTAAAAAATGACATGTTTCTTATGAATAACTGCATCAACAGAGACTTTTGTAATCACTTTCTCAAGCAGTCAAGAGGCAGCACTTTTGACAGTGATAGGATTCTATGTGATAGAGATCAGGTAACATCAGCCTCACACCTGCTATTTTCCTCTGCATTTGTGGACAGCTTTCTGTTATTCATAGAACTGCTCAAGCATTCAGCATATGCCATAGAGTTCCAGTGATTTAGAACCATCTGCTTAAGGTTTTATTTTGACAAGCTGTTCTACTGCTGAAGTTCTCACAGTGTTTTTCATCCTTTTACCAAATGACTAGTAAAAACCACTAAACACATTTGTGAGCTAACTTTGGTAAATACATTTATTTATTAAAAGATTGCTGCAGATTAAAATGGCAATGTAATGGGAAAAAGAACCCCAAGCATGTCAAAATAATATGCTTTAACTGCTTCTCAGCTGTAATTTAGTTTAACGAACATTTTTATGTTATTTCATTTTTCAAATAGTTTATAAAATAGTGTTTATCTTGTACCACACTCTATCCCTTAATATTTAATTTAATTGGACTTAATATTTAATTTCATTTTGAATAAAATTGCTTTTATCTCTGATAAATTTTTTTACTGCCTGGTTTTCAACCTGTTTCCATGTATTTATCTATGGGTATGGCTAGTATATGTATATGTACATGTATATGTGTAAATTTCAAAGGGTTTCTGTGCTGATTTATCTTGAAATGGTACTGATATTGCCAGCCCAATAACACCTAGGAAGAGCTCATTGGGCTACTCAGGTCAGATTGCATCATTTACAGGACTCTCCTTCATGGAGTTTCAGGGTCATTTTCAGATGGAAGTACCCACCAGTGATGTCATCTTTTCACCAACAATCTTCAGTAACCCAAACCCCATTTTCTTTCAACATGTCCTCTGGTCTAGGATGTTGGTACTGATAACATTCCTGCATTGTCCAGGGCAGAGAGCTGGTTGTTTTCCTTGTCATAGCAAACCCTGGTACCATTCAGCCAGCTGGAGGAGATCTGCCAGATCACTTCAGACACACTTACACAGTACCAGGGAGAAAAATATTGCAATTTCAAAATGCCACGACAGGATTAAATTCTGGCAGGTTACTCCTTGATTTTCTTTGCCAGTGCTTCTTGTTTGACAAATAGATTCATAGACTTGATGTGCAGACTGTTGTGATCACTTGGTCTGCAATGGATATGATTTTCTCAGATGCTGAGTCAAAGGGTGTTTTCCAGAAGGATATCTAATCTCATTTTACAGACTCAGAGTCCGAGTGCATCTATTGCCTTTCCTGATAAATTGTTAATTACATTTACTGTCTCTGTTTCAAGGTTGAATGTACATATCTTGTTATATTTTTGTCTGTAAGGCTGAGAGTTTACCTTTATTTCCCTTGATCAGATTAAAGTAGAAATAAGTATCTCTATATGGCATTCAAATCACCTTTTAACCTCCACTTTGATTAGCTGAACAAATTGAGTCTCGACCACATGTTTCTTTTTCTAATTTACTCTTTGAATGTGGTCAACAAACACTGTCCCAGTAGAATCACAAAATTATATTTCATTGGAAGGAACCTTTTGGATCATCTATTTCCACCCCTCCTGTCACGGGCAGGGACACCTTCCACTAGACAAACACTCAAACACTTGGCCTCAAACACTTCCAGTGACGGTGCATCCATAACTTCATTTGGGCTACCTGTTTCTATGCCTCACCACCCTTATAGTAAAGAATTTATTCCTAATATCTAAATCTACACACTTTCAAGCCATTTCCCTCTCCCTAGCACTACATGTTCACGCAAAAAGTCCCTCCTCATTTTTCTTGCAGCCCCCCTCTCCAAATGCTCTCAGCCTGTTTTCAAAGAAGAGGTGTTTCATCCCTCTGACCATCTTCCTGGCCTCCTCTGGACTAACTCCAATTGCCCCATGTCCTTCTTACGCTGGGGGCTCTGGAAGTGGATGCGGTGTTGGGACCCACAATGCAGCAATCCAAATGGGGTCTTACAAGAGAGAGGTAGAGAGAGATAATAATATCCCTTGGCCTGCTTCTTTTGATGGATAGTAATAGTCTCACTAGCTGTCTTCAGCAGAATTTTCTTTCTCTACAGTCTCCTTTTCGTTTATCCAAAAGTTGCACTACTACAATATTCATATATTATGTCTCCAGTGTACCTTCTGAATGACTGTTTTCCAAAAGAGTTTTTTCATTACTTACCTAGAACATTCATTACTTGTCCTCAGATCAATTAACTTACCTTCAGCTGTTTGAAATCATGCTAGCAATTTAACTGAACACTGGTCACTGTGTAATCGTAAGCTCTCCTGTTATTTACTGTCCTGGCCATCTTAATGCTAGTTATAAATTCATACAGACAAGGTTTTATATTGTCTGCATTCTTGTTAAAATTATTGAATAGCACTTGACAAAGCACCTGTACCTTGAGATAAGTGCCCACAAACTGAAAAAAACTATGTTTGGGAAAGCCTTAGTCTTTGTAATTTACATATAATGCAGATTTTTAATCAAGCATCAAGAGTAACTAGGTCAGACATTCTGACAAAAGTCAGATTTACAGTCTTTTCTTATCAGTGGTTTGAACAAGAAAAAAGTAAACATGTACATGCAATAAAGTTGTTTTTTTTTTTGGTATCTACGTTTTCAGTTTATTGTCCCTTCTCATGATGACTAAAAAGGCAGCATAATGTGGTATGAACAGTTCTTAGGTCATTTGGATTAGAGCTTATTAGCAGATCTCAAGAGAAAACAAGGAAAGTGGAATTTTTGCTGAAAAAGTGGGTTTCTAGTTAGGTTCTGGGCTGACCAGAAATAATGTTAATATCAATCAGTCTTCATCTAAATGAGCTAGAGTTTGATATGAAACAATCAAAATATGGGAATATCTGTGAGTGATTGAAAGATCAAAAGTATGAAGGATGATGATTAAGCAAGACAAGTTACAGAATGTGATCTAGATTACATGGTGAAGTGGTACATTCAAAAGTTAATTTGAATGCTATCAAATGAAAATATAATGGTGAGCTACATAGTGGAACAACTTGCTGACTGGAAGAGTAGCAAAGCCTTCAGATGCATTAAAAAGGAGACAGCAGCATAAGTAACAAAGTAGATGCTATGTCAACTGGGAGACTGATATTGGAACAAAGTCAGCCAGTATTTACATATTTAAAGATTTCTCAAAGCTTTAAAAACTTCATGAGGTACAAGAAATAAAAATGAGATGCAGTAAGAGAGTGTGACTTGTTTCATATAATGTATTAATCCATTAATCCATCAGTAAAACTGAGAAGAGTAGCTGGTGAAATTGCTGTTTTATAGCACTTTCACAGTCCTAACTTCTCTCCATTTCTCCGTCTTCCCATCCTCAGACAGCTCAGAATCAAGCACAGACTACTAGAAGATAAGGAAGGACAAAGGAGAGTCTAATGTTGAATCCTGGCTCTTATTGGTTCTTGAAGATCAACTCTAAATATCTTTCCTGAATTTAAAGTTTTAAAGAAGGTGTCTTTGTATTGCTGTAACTGAGATCACTGACTTATTCCTAATTAATTGGGAGACCATGCTCAGGTACACAGAACGTCCCTTGCAACCCTGGCGTGAACCATTAATCTCCTGAACTGAGACTGATTGCTACTAGAAATGAAATCTCCTAAACCAAATTTTCTGTATGCAAATGATCTCATGGGAAAATGCATCAAGTAGAAGTGAATTCTTTTGCATCTCATGGTAAATGTGAGATGTATTTAGATAATATAACATTTCCTTTTTCATCTGCTCACTGCACTTTCACAGATTTAGTAAATGAATCTATAGTCTCTAAGTCTCTAATTTCTTTTGCATGCTATATGCTTATTAATTTAATATGGAAGTGGAAGATTGATTAATTAAACTTTAATTAAAGCAATAATTCTGTTTTCAAAGTAATTTTGACAATTTCCATTTTACAGTTTTGAACCAAGTCTTTTCAACAAAGACAACCTTATAAAAGTCTCATCCCCTGTTAATTTAGTTTATCATAGGGTTGACCAGGTATTACCTCTGTAAATCTAACTAACTGTTTCGGCCTTTTTACTATGTCAATGCCTTTGTATTTTCTTTCAGAAGTTGTCCTGCCTGTCTCCAAATAGCTTCCTCTAAAAGACTTTTCTTTAAAAGCCAGAAAAAGGTTAACTTGAACGCTCTTGCTAAGTATCTCAAGATTTTCTGTCACCACTCAACTCCAATAACTCATGAGTCTGGGTTTTCTATCATTATCATTACACAAAATCCATCAGAATTTAATTTTATATACAGTACAGAAACCAGTGTGGTATTTAAAAAAAAAGTTATCTCCTGCTGCATGGTAGCCTTGTACTTTAATCAAGAAGGGGTGAAAAAATAAACCCTTAAGGTAGAGAGGTCATTTTTGGTAGTACAGCAATTGTTATGTTAATTCCTCTCACTTTAGTTGTTGCCTAATGGCTCACTGGTAGCTGCAGCTCATGCTGTAGAATTCATTTCATTCTGAGATATGTTGTTAGCAGCTCAGAAGAATAATGGCTTACTGCTAAAGAAGAGAAAAGACTGGGGGCCCTATTCACACCACCTAATTTGTTCACAATAACATTTGTCTAAGGATTTTTAATATGCATAATCATATGCTTGGGTTAAAAAAACCCATGCCACACAAAAAACAAGACCCAGAACTTTATCAGGGCATGATTCACCTTATCATAGCAGTAATGTGACAAGCTGCTGATGATCCAGATTCAGGGTTTATAAAAATGAAAGCTGACCATGAACACCTGAGAAAACCTTCATATTCCTGAGGATAAAATTCCTGTCATCAGACATAAATATTCACAATGCACCTGCCTGTTTCAGTCCACTTTGCAGTTTTCAGACAAAAATAAGCACCTCAAGGACATAAGCTCTTTTCTTCTGAGGTAGGCAGATAGGTAAGAAGTTAAAACTAGTCAGGTGAATTTCTGCAGATGGCTGAAATTAATATGAGATAAATCATACCCCATTCTTTCTATAGGTCACATTAACCTATTTTTGAAAAGCTGCAGCTGTGTTTAAGACATCTGTAAAAATTCTGACATAAATTTATAGTGTTTCATCATTATGAAAAATAGACAAAACCTGCATTCAGACCTCAGTTCCATGCTGGAATTCCACGTATCTCAAGGCAATTATTCAAGATAGTAGAGGCCATTGTAATTGCCATAATTTAAATAAAAATTATATAAGGACATGTGCAGTCTTTATTATTTATATCATTCAAGAAAGAAAGAAATAAATCCAGATTACAATATCTCTTCAGTAGCAGCTTTGCAAGGAGAATTTTGCTTGTTACTTGACATTATTTCTTCAGGTGATAGAACAATTTAGCATATTATTTGCTATTCCCAAAACACCAGCTCGTAATCAGGCATTCATTCTTTAAATATTGTAACAGTGTATTGTACTTTTTTGAACTTCACATTTGAAAAAAAACCTGTTAGAGCTCACATTCACTATCTAATTTCCTACATATCTCCTGTAATTCCTGGTTCATTCTGATTCTTCATTTTTTGATTGTTGTCTGGCAACAGTGTTACAGACAGGACTTGGTCCAATGCTTAGTTCAATGCTACATCTCTCTTCCACCAATAAAAAGGATTAGGCAATACATGGGGAAAATTTGGATGCTTTTCCCCTCATGTATTTACTAAATCTGCTGCAAACACTGTGAATTTTATGCCAGTAGTTGATCACTAGAATGGTACTTCACTGGTGAAGAAAAAGCAAGAGAAAAAGAGAAAAAAAGAGTGAACTTCCTATCCTTCTGAGTGGCTGGTTATAATTTCATAGCCCTATGTTACCTTGAAAGAGCATGACAGCTCTGAAGGAATATATTAAGCTCCATATTTTAGATTATGTTATATGAATGCATCTTCTTCTAATACCAAAGTGAGCTATGAAACTGAGTCAGGAAAAGGTATTTAAAAAAAAAAAATCTAGTTATTATTATTATTATTATTATTATTATTATTATTATTATTAGTAGTAGTAGTAGTAGTAGTAGTAGTAGTATTGGTGGTGGTGGTGGTGTTGTTGTAAATCACAGAATTCTAACATCCTCCAGCTCAAATATCTACTATATGTATTTTATAATGAAATTATAAATTCACTTTTTCCACAGATAAATGAATATTAGTCCCTTCTGGTACTAATCTGTTTCTCTTAGTGAATTAAAAATAAAAAAAAAGGGAAAAAAGGGAAAAAAAGGATTTAGAGGCAGCTAAAAACTAGCAAGAGCTAAGAAAAGAATGAACCATCTTCCAGCTTGGCATCTCAAAACTCAATGTCAATATGCAAAATTTACAATTCTGAAAAAGCTAGCAAAAAAATTAATGTTAGAATTCAGTTTACCTAGGGTAATAGAGTGATGTTTTCCAGTTAATCATATATTATTATGGAAAACATCACTACATTGAACAGTTCAGATTTTATCAATGGTTTCTATCTCAAAATGCACAGAAGCTTAAGCAAATATTCTTGCCCAATTTTTAGGCAAGACTAATTCTGCCTCAAGATCCACATTATCATGCCAGAACAACTTTCCCCATCCCCAAGGAGGTGCCTGATGCCCAGAGCTGGGCCTGCTCTGCTGCCCCTGCAGCTGCCCTGCTCCTGCCACCCAGGCAGCTACTGATTCTCACTGCACCCTGATATCTGCTTTGTAAGACCTGAATCTCATTCTGCTGTAGAAAGAGAGCCTTATGCTGTTCATGTGGTTGCACCCTGAAGCTCTCCCTTCCCCTGACCTTGTCTGGTCAGTTTGCACACACTTCACTGCTGCCTTGTGCTCCATCCGACTTTGCCATCCCCAGCTAGTGATGGTTCACTTCCAAAACGGAATTAAATGCCTTACACTTAAAGTGCTAATTGCCTAGTAATGAAACCTTTAATCATCAGGTGATTAAAATTTTAATCACTAAAAGGCCCGAGGAAATCCACTACATAATGCTGAAGATCAATTTCCAAGTTTTTTTTAAACATATGCTTCCAGTGCAAATTGCCTTATGTTATAGAGATGAACAGTGCAGTATGTGAAATGTGAAGTTCTTCAATACATCCTGGGCTGAGAAAAAGGTTGAAAAAAATCGAAGAGTGAAGCTGTAACTGTGAAATATATTTAATGTTAGATTAATTTATAAGGGGTTTTTCTTTTTAAGCTTGTTTCAAAGTCACTAGGAAAAAAATATGTGTGGATGGATGTGTTTGCGAGCCTCCATAGCCATTATGTCCCTTACATCCAAGAATGGCTGGATGAACAGGGCCATGGGTCCCTGGAGATGTTGTACAAGCAAACCCCATGTTAGTTTAGCATAAGTAAGAGCATAAGTAGGCTGCACTACTTGTTAGCTTGACATGAGTAGGCTTCACTTGACATAACTAGGCCTTACGCCATGATAAGGAGTTTGCAAAGTATGCTGCATCATGCTGACAAGGTTGAAAGGGCAAGGACAGCAGCAAAAATAAGGAAGAAAAGAGGTTTTGCAATATAAAAATAGAGAAGTAAAAGCGACAAGAATGAGGGAGAACCCTGTGTTAGAAACCACAAAGTAGGAGGAGTATGTAAAAATAACCTTTTGCTTTAAACCAATGAACTAACAACAAGTATGAATAATTACTGACGAATATGAATAATTACTGAAAACATATAAAAGTACCGCTGTACTCGAAATAAGCTGAAGCTTGCTTTAGCAATCATATTGATTGATTGCATGTCTTCCCTCACCGCCTTCAGATATGCTTCAGCATTAACTTCCCAGCAACTAAAAACAGATTCATGAAATCAGCTTTTCCAATCAAACACTAGATGAGAGCTGAAAATAAGGATTGAAAAATGTCTAGAAGGAACTGTAACTGTTTTGCCATATTGAATAAGAAACAGTAGCTATTGTGCACACAAATCTAATCTCTTCATCCTAAAATTTTGCAATGAAGTTTAGCACATGGATTCCAAATTAATGTGCTAGACAGTAATGACACTACTAGTTCAATGAGCTACAAATGAAGAAAGATTCACCAGACAGAGGAAGCCATCTGCTACAATCCACTGTATCCACTTAAAAAAAAAAAGTCTATACTTGAAAAGTTCCCTATACTCAAAGAGGTCTGTATGTACCAGATCTTGGCATTTCATAACTACCCATTAGCTGGCACAGAGCAGTGGGAAATCCACAGCCTGATGGAATGGATTTACAAAGCTGTGTTTAGGAACAAGACAAGTGTCTCTGAGGACTTACAACGTTCTTTCACAAAGGTATGTTGGATGATGCATTAATCATTTGTGGTTATATTATACTGGTACCAAGCAAATACAAAAAATCAGAAAGGCAACACCTGACATCAGGCAACCACAGCTGGTACAAGACAAAGGAGGAGATTATCTGCATTTCTGAACCTCCCCAAATTCCTTGTATTTTCTTATTCTATGATTTCATGGATTTTCAGGCTTAGAGACTGCCATTTCTTGTCTTTGTCCTGTTTGTCCTTTGTATTTCTAGCAAAACAAGTGCTTCATGTACTTTTTGTTGCCATGCTATAGCTCCCTGGACTCACAAGCAGACCAGGCAATTTATCTGCTAGGAGTCCTACTAAGCATAACACAATTCAGGGTGAAGATAAAGGCATGTAAGGGACATAATGGCTATGGAGGCTCGCAAACATTTTTAATGTTTCAGCATACTGCTCTATTGCTTCTCTATTGTTTAAAGCATTTTCAATCTTTCAGATGAAGTGCATGATGATGATTCTTTACCTCCCTGATAATAAAGAAATATCAGGAAATAGAAAGGAATTAATGGACCTGAAAAAAATGGTTTATTATGGGCAATGGGCAGGTTTGTGAAGACAAATATTCAAAACCTACAAGGCAAAGCCTCACGTCTCAAAAATAACTGCATAGCTTCAAATTCAACTGATTCTGAAAAACAATTGAAGTACATCCTTTTAATCTGTAAGAAAGAGAATAATTTTAAAACCAAAGGAACTAGTGAAATGAGTTATGTGTATGTTTATGCTACAGTTTAGTGCATTCTAAACCCCAAATTAATTTAAATTGGAAGGAGAAAAACACTCAAATAAAACCAATTTTTTTTCTTTCATTTGTAATAGTCTTGCACTGAAAGTACTATAGGTACTGCTGCTTATTTTACAACTGCTTATATATTTTCCTTCAAATTCATACATTAATGGTTTATCAGTGATTGGAGACATCTGAATGAAAGACATTATATAACTAAATTTCATTCTATTCTGGCCCATTTGTAAAGGTCAGCTAAACAATGAATCAATGCAGTACGAGAAGGGGGCAGTTCTCTTGAGACTGGAGATACCAAAAGGGCTGACAAACTGGAGTTTTGCAAAATCCATTCAATATGTGGCAAATCCAGGCCTCCTATGTTAAGCTGGTCATATTGCACTGATATCAAGGGAGTTGGAGGTGCTTACATCAGGTTTGAATTAGACTCAAAACAACAGTTGTCTGGGATATAAATTCCTCCAAATAAATGGAGTTATACTGAGGATCAGTCTGACCACGTTGCTTACAATTTCAGGCTACTTGGCTGATTGTTTGTCACAACTGCTGAGAGTCATAGACTGCAATATAATAGGACCTCATTCTTTGTGGGGCCGGCCATGGAATTTTCACCTCCAGGACCTTGTTTGTTTTATTTTATAGAAATCCCTGGGGTTAATTTCTTTGAAGAATAGGTCAGTATTCTAAATTGTTGTCTCACTTATGACCTGCTTACTTTCACTAGATCTGGTTCAAAGCAATAGGCTGATAAATCAAGATAAATATATTCTTTGCTGAAAAACACTGTTTAAAAAGATAGTTTCACAATCATTCTATAAAACAATATGTGTTGTAGGCTAAGGACTGGTTTAGATATAGCATTTGACATTTACTTCCTTGAAAAATTAGGTTACTTGTCTGAGTTCTCAATAAGTAGCTTTATTTATTATTTTCTTTACCAAATCTCTTCAGCTTGCTCATGAAGCCAAGATCTATCCTGTTCTAACTATGCAGCTAACACTTTAGTTCCTCTTTTCCATTTTTTAATGAAATTTACTGTATAGCTTTTCTGCATTATGATGTCTCATTCTGTATGCAATGAAGGTGCAACTACCCTTCTGCCTCTGAAACATTTGAAAATATTACATACAGACATGTCTATTATTGGAATAGCCTCCTTCATCCTCTGGAAGCACCCTTCTAAAGAGCTTTTCACTACATTTCATATTATACTCTATTTTTATAATGGTCTAGATGTACCCTTGGCTGATTTCTGGCTCTGCTTTTATTAAGGATTGAAGTTGTATTTGGTGTCTGCCTTTTTTAGTTCCAGATTTTCACTTTGCAGCCCAAATATTCTTTCTGGTTTTCATCTGCTTTAGCACGCCCTTGATTCTCCCAACCACTCTTGTTTGGTGCTCTGACCTAATTTCTGCTTAAGCCCTTCCCTGTTTGAGAAAACTGTGTTGTTTGCAAATTCTTTTTTTCCTGCATCACATGGCTGTCACAGATTTATCTAGAACTGTGCATAGATCACTGTTTGTGAAGTAATTTCACTTGTTCATGGAATTCTAATATAAATGTAACATCCTGCCTTTTTTTTTTTTTTTGAAGTTGTGGCATTCTTTTCTCCTTCATCTTTTTTTTTGTCTCCCTTGGTCTTTACACTGCTTTAGATTGTCCCTCTTGAGGATCTTGTTTATTAGTGCCAGCCATGTTATCTTGATTTTAATCACACTACACTTATCTAGTAGTTCCTGATTTCTGACTGAACCAGCAGCTCCCATCAGTAATTTCTTTCCTCTCCCCCGACACACACTTCCTTCTACTTTATGGGCATTGACAAAATGCTGGGCAATCAGACCTTTTACCAGCCAGACTTCAAACTGAAAATACCTAATCTAACTTTAATGGTTGAAATGTGTGTGTGTGTAGGGGGTGACTGAAATGGTTTTGTTTTTCCAATCCATCACTACCTTAGTTACTCAGCAAGGCTCTTAAGGCACTACCAGACTGTCACCTGAGAGAAAGCTGGGTCAATACTCAGGTTTACAAAAGGGGCAAGCTGACAATATTAAGTATATTTATTATTTTGTGATTTTCTGCAGAAAAAAAAGTGTTCAAAAGAAATGCCCCATTATGTTGCCGGTATAAATAAACATCAGTAACAACTAGGGGTCCAGAAAGAACTGACATTGTCAAAAAATCTAATTCTCATTTCTTAACCACTCCTCACAAAGCCCCCCACCCCACAAAATCTGAAAAATGTTTTTGGTTACTAACATGCTCTTAGTAGCAGCTGCTTGTAATGATGTGCAAATCACCTTCCATTTCAGCCCCAACCAAATCCTCAGCCTGACCATGGCTTAAATAATTGAATGGATTTATTGCTTTTGTGTATGATACTACCATTCTAGTTTCATTTGAAGTGACATAGACCAGAACAAATTAGACAGACATAAAAGAGTGTCTAAAATACTGTCCTTATTCTGGAAAAAAAGGCAAGAGTCTTCTTATTTTTAAGTAAGGGTTTCCTTATTTATTTGAACAAGCTATTCTGCTTCACAGTAGTCAATT
Source organism: Agelaius phoeniceus (assembly GCF_051311805.1). NCBI lineage: Eukaryota > Metazoa > Chordata > Aves > Passeriformes > Icteridae > Agelaius > Agelaius phoeniceus. The sequence goes on from NC_135267.1 coordinate 28,492,670, forward strand.
TCTGCAATGATCATCATAAAATGTAAGTGCAAATAGATATCACAGTTATATGCTATCATAAGTATAGGAAATAATATAGGAAATTTGCAACTGTATAGCTTTTTACATGAAATATTGTACTGCAGCAAATGCTATTCTCTTTTTCAACTTTACCATGCATTTCTGGCTATTATGCATCTGTCAAACAACACAGCAATTCTGGATTAGGAAACTGAATGTACTAGGGTATATAAAACAGAGCTCCATGTCCTTAAAAAGAAAGAAGCTTTTGCATATAGAGAAGAGCTTCCTATTTCTGAGGACAGGTGAAGAGCTGGAACATTCATCTATAAGCATTACAATAAATTGAAAGGCAGAAAAAGAAACTGTAGTGAAAGATATTTATGTACAGAAGCCATTCAGAAGCACAGGCAGAGCAATGTGATGGTGATCTGCAGTTGTGGTGAGAGCTTTTGGCCCTCTGAGCATACTGCCAGCTGCTTATGCAAATTATCAGGCATTTTTCTCATACCTGTGGGTATCCTCCCTTATGATCTGTCTGTACCAACTAAAACCACATTCTCCAGGTACCCTGACACACAGCACTGTGTGAAGTGCACATATGCTTCTATCATCCCAGTCAGCAGGGAAATATTCATGCATATGCATCAGCTGTCCACTGCTAATTCAGGTGCAAATAAAAATGAAAATGCAATTAATTAGACCTGGAGGAAGACTTTGTTTTAATCTCAGTCCAATACAAATCAGAAATAATTCAGCTGAAGCCAGCAGAGTCAGCCTTATACTGACTTAGTGTGAGATCAGGCCCAGGTCCATGGTGTCTGTGATAAAATTTTTTATTATTTTCTAGCTGAGTTTATGGAAGCACTCAATGTTCTTGGTTTCCTTGCCCAGACAATAGGGATTTCATTACCTTAAAGTGGCAACTGTAAAGATTTTAAAAGCTATCACTGGATATTTGTAGAAGCACACATTTTTCCCCTTTACATTATCTTAGCTACTTATTAATGCATATCATGTTATATAATGCAGTCAACAAAGGGAGCGCTGAATGGAGTTTTCCTGTGCCAGCACCTCTGCTGAAGTCAGTATGATTACATTTGCAGAAAATACAGCCTTTCTTCTTCTTTTGTCTCTTTTTTCTTTTCCCTCTGTACTGGGACAAATACCCTAAATATTCAATATCAAGCACCAAACCCTTTGTAGTCATCTTGTTTAGGAGACTTCAGTTTTGATTTCCTATGTAGAGATGTGAATGTGAACTGAAGAGCACAAAACTGCAAAACATTTACCACTAGATCATACATCATTGGGACTCTATGCTTCCTCTCTTGAGTGCAGTAGCAAGGTGCTGTAGGTATAACATCATGAAAACCCATTCGGTCCTACTCACCAGTTTGCATCTCTGTAAGGTTTCAATTTAGTCTGAGGCAGCATGTGGTCATCTTTTTTTAGTATGTGTCAAGGATTTGCTACTCAGTTACCACCAGGTGGTAGCATTTTAAAACATTGCTCTTAGTTTATAACAGCTGCCCTGCATTATTTGGCATTTTTTCTGTGGTTTCTTGAAGAGGTTAGCATTGAGAAGGTTGGCATGGTAACCTAGTTTAGATCAAATTTTCACATGAAGAGTTCAAGTGTGAGCTAAGATAGAGACATGGAAAGGCTTCCATCTGAGGAGAGACCAAGGAGACTGGGATTATAGGATTGTAGGATGTCCCAGTTTACATTCTCAAAATACAAGGAAAAAAAGATTTCAGAATGAGGAAAATGCAAGCTGATTCAAAAGAAAAGTTTTTCTTGCTTTTAATATGATATTAATTGACAGAATTTATTTTATTCAACTTGGTAAAAGTAAATCTAATTTTTAACATTACTGCGTATATCTACACAGTACATAAAATACATTGTAATAGAGATATACTTTGATACTTCAAGGCAGAATTCTATCCATTAAACCCCTTCACATTTGAAAAATTCCTTGCATCTGCCCTTGAAATCTTCGTGGGTTTTTTTACATGAATTGAGAGAAAGTGTGGGATTTGGTGAATCTCTTACAAAATTTTTTTATGTCCACTGGAAGGGTTTTGCATTGGTGGCTGATGAGAAGAGATAGAAAGTTATTTTCAACCACTACACTGCTGACTCTTCAGCTTATGTTTTAGGCTTTGTTTGATGTCTTTTCCTGCTGCCTACACTATGATCCCAGAGAATAATAAAGCCTTTAGTAATGAAAGAATAATGAACCAGATATGTGACTAGAAATTTTGCTGTTTGAAACACCTTTCCCATCAGCTCTTTCTTGCTTTTCTCTGATTGCGTTTTATCAGTTGGCACTCCAACCCCTTTTTTGCTGATGCTTAGGCACCCTTTCCTTCTGTTTTTTGCTCTTGTTCTTGACATATTCCCATGGTAGTATAGCCATGCTGAGACAGAAGCCATTTAGATAACAAAGGATGAAAAGCTGGCCTCAAGTAAGGAAGTAGAATTCTAATAGTGATAGAAAATCCAAATAGATAATATACACAGGATGTGCAGCAGGCAATAGTTGTGCAGGGATACCTACAGATTACAGCCTTGGAGAGTAGAAGATCATGTTGTGACTTGCTGGAACATCTGAGATGAGTACATTGCAACCTGAGCAATGATTATTTTTATTGGTAGTCACAGTGGTATTGCTACCTGAGAGGATATACTGAAACACGAATAAGTAATTACATTTAGCGAAATCTAGCTTATTATTATTGAATGTTGCCTGTTTTGAAAAAGAAATAGGGCAGAAACTACACGTGTGCTTTGGCAATTTTTTGGCATTCTTTCTGTTAAAAATAATTTCCTCCGGTTTTGAAGATAGCTATCTACTTATTTCCATGAATTAGCTGGGGAAGAATAAAATACTGTTGCAAGAGAAGTAACTGTATTTCTGAAGTATCCAGGTTCATCAGAGATGCAGAGCACTCTCTCTTAAGAATATTGTCACCATATTTGAACTGTTATGTAAGCTAGCAAGTACTTTGCTCCCACAGCAGAATTTTTCCTTCTTAAAAATAAAATAAGGATTTTACATGCGTGCATGTACTGCAAAGTGTTACATCTTCCTTTCTTTCCCTATCAACTAAATTAACTCTAGTGTTAGCAAATTTAAAAGTTTCTCATGCATTAATTAGAAAAGGGTGTAGTTCTTACTCTGCAGTAGAATAAATTGGGTTTTGCACTCTTTTACTATGTTCTTTCAGTTAGGAAGCCGAATCTTTCATCTAGTGCAGTTGAAGATCCTGCTTTCTGTGCTGCTCCTCCTGGATTGATGGGGATACAAAAATAGTATCTTGAAATTGTATTTTATTTTCAAACTTGTAGAATCCTTAGCCTTTCCTATAAAGAATCAAAGATTAGCAATTGAAGTGCATTCAACATGTGCATATACATTAAGCCTAATTTAAACTAATTTCCTAACAGTGGAACCAATATTGTAAACTCAATATTGTTTTTATTTCCAAAGATTCATAGGATGGCTTGTGTTGGAAGGAACCTCAATGACCACCTGGTTCCAACCCCTCTGTCACGGGCAGGGGCAATTTTCACTAGGCCAGGTTGCTGAGAGAGCTCCATCCAAGCTGGCCTTGAACACTGCCAGAGAAGGGGCACCCACAACTTCCATGGACAATTTTATATTTCTATTTGAAGCAAGGGAAAATGATCACTTACACCTTTGGCTTGGAGTCTAACATCAGCTTTATTATCTCCTGCACTTTCACATTAATTGATCATTGGTTATTGAATGATCCTGACAAGTATGGGAAAACACTAATTTTTAACCAATAGTTATCCATATGGAGTAGTGTTAAGAGATTTCAGATATCAGTTTAAGACAGGAGATGTGTCTCATTATGTAGCAGATGTTATTTAAAAATTATCAGAATTAAAATTAAGATTCACCCCCAAAAATGCTGATTTTTCATATTTCCACTTTGGTATAGGTATCTTGTTTTTTTTCTCTTGGAGTATATACAGATCTTTTATTATGTAAAATAAGCATCAAAAATTTTCCTTGGTATTTCAGCCCATGTATTAGAGGTGGGTAGCCTTGGAATTTCATACTACCTTTGCTATAAAAGAGATTTCTGCTTACAGATGCTCTCTTTGAGAATTTATTCAGAGAGGTTTGTTGATGTTTTCATGGTTTTCAACTCACTCCTTGAAAACTAATTAATCAAGTATAATCATCGGGTTGTGAGAAATATTTATAAACTGTGATTTCCATTACTGGAAATGTTTTCAGCATCTCAGTATTGTCTCTTAATGAAAAGAATAAGGAGAGAGAGGATGAGAAGGACATATGTATAGGGATCATTTAACCTTCTCTTCAAACCAATCAATTTTTCCTATGAATATTATATTTCTCTACTGACTACTTTTGAGATGTTGCTATTTGAGGTTTACACTGCACTTAGCCTAATCCTGTAACTTACACTGCTGGTTTTTTTCTTCCCTCCTGAAAGAGGGAGTATAATACACAAAACTGCAAATTCCAAAGGAAACACTGAATCCAGGAAGATTGTAATTGATTTTGACTATAACAGAAAGTTCTTATTCTTACCAGCTAATATTGGTTCTCAAAATTGTGTTGATGTTGTATGAAATCATTATAAAACTGAAGTTTTGATGTTCCCATTTAAATTTTTACAGTGTCTGCTTGGATATTTAGAAGAACTGGAATAACCCTGGGATTAAGATAGGCCTCTTTTGCCCTGGAAAAATGTTTAGGAAAGCAGTCTAGCTTTTGTGGAAGTGCCAGAAATTTGTTGGAGGTAAAAAGCCTAGTTTTGACACATCTGTTGGTGTGAATAAATTTGAGATAAGCAGAGAGACAAGACTGTGAACAGTAAACAATGTTGCTTTCATTGGTGCAGGCTAATAGAGGTTGGCCCGTAATGAGAAAATCAGAAAAACAAACATGAAAATGGCAAAATTGAGGGAAACACTGTGCAGATCTGCACTCTTTTCAATTGCCTGACAGCACAGGCAAAATGGTGATACTTGAGCTACAGTATAGAGCAAATACATACAGGAATGTTCAAAATGGAGAGAGAAGGTTTTTCAGTGATGACTGGTTATTTACATTTACTAGGTCTGATTTATTAGCTGCAAAATGCCAAAAAGATGTGTAAGAAATATACTGAAACAAATTAGGTTGTCCAAGAAACCTAGGTGGCAGAGAACTTGCAGAGTTGAAAGAACAATTCTGTTAAGGTCAAACTAAAGCAAAATTGAAATATCTTGTTTCTACTGAATAAAAAACAAGAAGCCATTGATAGAGATGTAAGTAATTACAGTTTTAGGCTTATTTTTGCTCACCTATGAAGAAGCAGAGGTTTTGTTCTTACCAAAAGAAAAAGCCAACTTGTTAATAAGTAGTGAAAGAAACTAACAAAGATTGGATTAATTAATTTACTTTAGTTTCCCAGGCTCAACTGCACACATCAGTTGCACTGACTTATTGAATGACTTTTTGTCCCTAATGACAATTTAATAAATCAGACAAAGCAAAATATCGAGATTGTAGTGCTATCTAGCTATTTTTTAAGTGCCAGTGAATTTTTTATTTTGCAGGATATCTTATTTAGTGTCAGTACCCTATATTTTTATCCTAACTTTAAATCATCTTTGTATACAAGCTCCACTAATTGCTATCCAATGCAAATATCTATGCAGGACTACCAGGAGTTCCTTAAGTATGGATTGCTTGTGGTAAGAGCTGAATATCCAAACACAAATAAGGGTGAACAATTAATTTAGTATAGAAAAAGAACCAGGCAGGTATTGAAGTCTTTGTTATCACATGTTCCTCAGAGCCAAGGACAGTAGTGTCACACTAGTGGGTGCAGGTGAGTCAGTGGTAGCAGTACTAATGACTGTCCTGGCATAACTGGGACCTTTTCTCAAAAATCTGCTGTGCCAGTCAACAGATGAGCTGTTATTGTCAGACTCAGCCCACCATGTAAAACTTCTGCCTAATAAAAATTCAAATTAAAAATATTCTGGTAACAGCATTTATTCTCTATGAATGCTTTGATGTTTTGTTACAAGACTGGAAGAAAGCTCACTGAATCATAGGAAAGATTCCTATGGGCTTTAGTGGGCATTCAATCAGGCTTTTTATGAAATAATTTGATTTATGATTTTTTGGCAAACCTCATCTACAAATATAACTGCATAAGTTTCTTATATTAGTTAATTAACTTTATTGATGAGATTAATGCCTCCGTTAATTTCAATCACTAGATGACAAAAGGGTTCCCAAGTAATGTTGCTATAGATTCATGTGCCTTTTGTCTGGACACCCTTTGTCCAAATCAAACTCTCTTAATGTCACACTTGTTTTACAGTTATATTTTCATATAACCTCTCTTCATTAACTCTGTCTGAGAGTTTAACTTTTCTTATTATCTAGTAATTTTTTAGTATTGCTTTGAAAGTATATACAAATTTGTCCTATGATTGAAGGCAAAAATAAGAATTTTTTTCATTCTTCTGTGCTTCAATGCAGGACAAAATATAAGCATATATTATTGGTTTCTAAAAATTCTACATATGTCATTTCCAAAAAATGACACAAAATAGCTTTGATTTTTGTCAGGTAAAAGGGAATGAAGTTACTTTAAAATAATAAATCAACACCAATACATATGCAATATATGAAAATGTAGACATTATATCAAGATCTGCTTGTAGTTGGAGCTTTACATTCTCGAGAAAAAAGAACAAACCAAAACATGGAGGAAATTGATCTATGTGTACACATCTGAGATAGATAAAACTATTTTTATTTTACATTAAGTTTTAAAAATTGTTCACTTTCTAAATCTTAAAGCTATTTTGGATGAACAAATATTAATACCTCACAACAAATATACTCTCATCATGACTTTCTAGGTACATTCTCTTTTTCTATGACAACATGGATAATTCAAGGAGGATTTTACAATTTTAAAACTATCCTTTAATCCTAAAACAAAATGCTTACAAGATATTTTACTGTATGGGCATGAAGTAAAAGAAGTAGGAAAATGTTTGTTGTGGATTTGATATGAAAATCAGTATCAACCAACCTTAATGACTGCAGAGTAAAATGCTCAAAAATAAATTAATGTCTATGTTAAAATTACCCTTTCAATCATTAGTCTTGTGCATAATGATTTAGTATTTCTTCTGTGCTCTCTCTATCTGGATTTCTATCTGTGTTATCTCTTCATGGGACCTTAGTGCAAGCAGTGAAAGGGGCAGCGAGGAATTGTTTACTCAGCCCTCATTATTAAAATCTTTGCTGCATTTACACAGCACTGACCTTATCCTCAATATGTATAAACACAGAACAATTATAAATGAGATAGAAACTCATCTCACATGGTCCAATTTGCAATTTGTGCCTACAGATAATTCTTGCTTTCTTTTTGTTTGTTACATGAAATGAGATTGAGCCACAGTAGTCTGAAATAAGTCTGACTATTCCATAGTCTGAAATATTTCAGACTTATCCATAGTCTGAAATAAGTCAGACTATGATCCTGCAATTATCTTCTTCCCCAGTACACTGGTTCAGTAAGGGAGTTTTGTTTTCAGAAAGCTCCTTATCTTTGGAATACCTTAAGAACAAGCTAGAAAGCTTTCAGAATTTGTGGGAAATTTACAAGAGAAGCATCAAAAGAAGACATCATATTGTGTAGAATGTTCTAGTCCAACAGGTCTGCTGGAGATGTACTTTGAGTAAGACAACTACAGAGAAGAGGTGGCTGTGTGGCATATTTAGGTTTTGTCAGCAGTGTAATATACAGTAGGACAATTTAACTGAGTTGGGTTCTCCCCCTCAAAAACCAACCAACCAAAAAACCCAAACCAAAACATACAAAAAATCCCACTATAAAAATACTGAATGGATTCTCTGGAAAAAAATATATTTGTGGTAGGCAGGTAGGCAGGAGGGAAGTGAGTGTTTACCTTGGTGTGACAGATGCATACCTAGTTTTATGGAAAACCCTAGAGAAAGGGATGGGATGGATTGTCTCATGCCAGGAACAGCTCAGCATATTCAGTAGAAGAGAAGCTGCAGAAGAATAGCAGGAGGAGAGGCAGCATCTCAACAGGATGGCCCTGGAAGAAAGCAGAGGTGTAAGGGCTAAGGTGAGCAAAGTCAAAGCTGATACTCAGAGAAAAAGGAAAGAAAGCAATAACCCATAAGTGTGAGGAGTCAGATTAGTGTCTGTGCTGGGCAGGAGGCTACAAGAGTTACTTCTTGGGAAAACAGCAGGTTTTTGCTGCTGAAAAGGGACAACCTGGTAAGGACAGTGGGCAGAAGTAAGACAGGCTTTCAAGCCTCCTGTTTAGTCTGTCAGTCATATCAGAAACAAGCTTTCTCTGTGCAGAAATATATGATGGAAGAAGACACAACCTTAGATGTTAGAATCACTTGAAACCCTTTCTTCAACAAAATAGCTGTTTGAACAGCTGCTTTGGCATAGCTATTGGTGTCAGGCAGCCTCATGAGAAAAATGTCTGTACCCTTGGCCAGCTGTGAAATCTGAGGAAAGAAGAACTTTTCATTTCAGGACAGGATCCAGTGGGAGTCAGAGAAGAGACAGGTGTCTTTTCGTCTGTTTGGGGGGTAGAAGGGGAAAACAAGAGACGAGCCTTCTCTTTTCTGCAAGAAGACAAAACAACAGCCAAAACTTTATTTTCACTTGGGGAAAAAGGTGCAAGACAAAATCGGGATCCTTGGCTGCATATAATCATGTTATTTGTATTAGTATTTTGTTATAACTTGCAAAATTTCACTTTGGTTGTAGCCAATTATATTGTCAGATAAGAATGCATTTATGTACTTATTTTTTGTTGTTTTGAAGTAGGTTTCCTTAACTCTTTATATTGCTGATAATAGACATACCTAATTTTAAAATGCTGTTGGCCTCTATACCACCCTGTGCAGCAGCAAATATGTTCCCATTCCTATGCAGTCCAATAGGATATTAAAAACTGCATTTGATCTCTGGAACATAAAAGGTGTAAAGACAATGTTCCGAAGCAAGGAGGGTATGTATACACAGAGATGAAAAGATGTCAGATGTGGCATCAATGCTAATGACCTTGAATATGTGACAATATGGCCCATGGCCATGCTCTCAGGATCAGTTGCCAGCCACCTTTAGAGGGTGAGTTGTCATTTCATGCCTTCTTACAGATGACCATTGCTTGTACATAAACCAATGGCATTGGACAAGAACATGGACCATGAACACCCAGAAATCAAAATAATTATGGCAACTGAATGTAAAAATTCATAGTAAAGATTCATATTTTACAATGCAGAGTGAAGTGCAGACTGAACTTCAACAAGTCAATGAGAGGTGTCAGTGACAAAGACTAGCAGTAAAGTAGTAATTCAGAAGCTTGTTTTGCCCTTCACCTGCAAAAAGGGAATTCTACCCAATTAACTTCATCCAGAAAAGCTTGAATGGATACAGGTGCCTGATGGGTGTTTCTAACTTAAGTCACCTAAGCTCCAGGGAAAGATGCATCTCAAACTCAGCCATTAAGCTCAGATCTTTTTTGATGTAGGTTTGTGAAATTTTTGTCTTTCATAGGTTCCTCCATCTCTGCATTGACAATACAACCAGTTTAAATTTCCTCTTTTTTTCTATCTGAATCACCCTATTTATGCCAGGTCCTTAATTTTCAAGTTGTTACCATAGGAAAGTTAGGTGACTTTAAATGGCTTTCAGATCTTACACCTTCTTCCTCTAAATCTTTAGGCCCTAAATGATCCAAGAGGGAGCACTGTGGTTGATCTGTGAAGAAAATTATTTTCTGTCTAAACATATTCACTGAGATTTTAAAGATACTCAATAGTCCTTTAGGATGCAAACGTTCAGGCAGCTTTAGAAAAAGCCATATATAATTTAATATATAAAATAAATAAATTTTCAGAATTACAAAAGGATTGGTCAAGCTGCTTCAGCTAGGTAGAGACCCAGATGGCTAAAAGCATATTTGGAGCAGAGCAATAAGCTGCCCATTGTCATTCATTACAGCCAAAATTTTTATTCTAAAAATGAAGAAGCCACTTGTGTTGACTTTGTATTTTTCCTGCCTGGAATTCCTGCCTGAAGCATTCCCAGATGCCCAGTGGCTTTGCAGGCCCTTTGTTCTGATATGCCAACATGAAACCCTGTCAGCATTTTTCTCAGCTGGAGTGAGCAGATAGAGGAGAACAAAAATTCTGGTTCATACTGTTCTGAATTTTGATGTGACTTCAGAAGTGTGGAACACCAGGTCTGAAGTCTGGAATTTAGAAAGACCAATGAAAAGTTTCATCAGTAAAATTTGTCTCAAGACTAAACCATGTAGAGTTAGGGGTCAATTTCTCTGATTATGTACTGGCATGCTGGGCAGCTCAGCACCTCTTTACAGCCAATGGGAGCCAACAAAATAGATTGAGAAGAGACGTGTAAGCAGTTCAGGTGACCATATCCAGCCTCACATCTGATTTGCTCACACAGAAGGTCACAGCCCTTCCAGAAAGTTGCTGTTGTAGCCCCTGCAGATGTGTCTGATAATATGGTCATGCAGTGAAATGGCACAGTGGTTATGTGTAGAGATGGCACAGTGGTTGCAATGAAATGGCACAGTGGTTATGTGTAGAGAGAGCTGAATTGCAGTTTAGGTTCCACTGACTACATGAACTAGTGGTTTAATTTACCTTCGTGGACACCTGTGGCAATTTGAGACACCATAGGGTACCTTGGTAGGTGTGACATGGGAAAAATCTGAGATTCATCCCCTTAAAGAAGGTAAGAAGAGCCTACACAGGAGACCCTAGGCAAAAATCTCACTGAACAAACACAGTGATCCTCAGACCTCACTTGTGGGAGACACCTATGCAGATTCCAATGTGCAAACAGCTGAATTTGAATTTAATCTTTCCTCTTGTCTCACCTTCTTTATAAAAAGAATAAATTTGGGCATGATTTGAAACTCAACTTCATAACTTTTCTCTGCACTCTGTAATGTTTTTTCTAGAAAAATATGACCCTGTTCAAAATGTTCAGGTTGTAGAACAGTCCTTCTTTAATGGGTAACATGACATTAGAAAAAAGATTTTGTGAGGTCTTTTTGAAGCAATATTTTCAAGATATTTAAGGATAAGATAATTATGTACACAGAATATATTTAGATTTCTAAGACTAAGTGAGCTATCCTGGCCTCCTTTCATAGTCAATGTAAAGAAATAAATGCTGAAGAAGAATCATTTCACGGTAAAAGAAGCAGATGGAATAGGCAAAATTAACTACTTTCTGGAGGCACCAGTATTTCTCTCTTGATTGAAAAACGAGAGAAACTTCACTAGTTTAGAGTTAACTTTTGAAAATTCTACATGTCAAAGTTAGGCAAAATAAATCACAACTTTGCTTTTTCTTCATTAAGACTAAGACACAATGAGAGGGAAATCTGTGAAGATGGCTTTTTACAGATGGGGATTTCTGTGCTAGCTCTATTTTAGCATTATTTCAAAGGTATATTCAAGAATAAATAGGCTCAAAGACCGTTTTCAGTCATGTAAAATAAAATTAGTTGTTTTCATCAGAAAGAGAAATAAAATGCAGTGTTTAAGTTCATTGGTCACATCACTATAGCAATTTTAAATTGGATTGGAACCATGAGATGGTCTCTCCCCAGCTTCCATAAGGTAGATTTTTAGACAAATATTGATATCACAGAACTATCATCCCTTTCACTATCAAGCTGAGACAGTGAAATTGAGCTGGAAAGAATGAGCTATGATATCAAGGAGAGCCTTGATAGACATTGCCTTACCATGCCTCTATGGTGACTTTTCTACTGCTGTCCCTGCTCTGTGAAACAGAGGACATCAATCTTCTGCGCTGTCAGCTGAGCTATTGCATCATACTCTGTAAATCACAGACTGGGTAAATTGCATTCCTTCTTGTCCTTCAGCACTTCAAAAATATAATAAGACCATTTACAACAGGTTGTGCTTAATTTTATTTAGATTTTTTTATTATTGCCTCATGGCTGGTACTTAACTATGCATTTAAACACAACAGCAGAGGAAAAACTCCCAAACACATTTTTGTGTGATCATTATTCCTTTTCAAAATACATTCTGAAATGATCTCTTCCAAACCCTGATTTCAAAAAGCCCCATAATGACCTGCCAGAGTGGTATCTTTGATATCCTCATAATATTCTGTTTTGAACATTTTGTGTAAGATAAAAAGGGAAAATTCATACAATCATCAACTATCAATATAATGTAGCAGTCTCATGCAGGAAGTCTATATTTGAATGTACCTTTAAATATTTTCCCAAATATATCAATAATTAATTGCTAACACCTGGCAGGATCCATCTGGAAACACTCCTTCATTATTGGTTGACTGAATACTGATTTGGTTCAGCCTTTAGATGCAAGATCATGTGCTGATGGTTTCTACCAAATATGTAAATCCATGAATGTCTGTATATCAACATCAAAAGCCAGATGTTGCTCAAATATATATATACAAAAACCCAAACAAACCAACACTGCAACCAGTATCCCAGATTTGCTCTCAGATAATTTGGAAATAAACATATATTTACCATTATATTCTAAGAGTTAGTTGTGTTCTTTATTATAAATCATTTTCTTATGAATATATCTTAAGTAAAGGACATCCAATTCATACCAAAATATCAATTTTCTACTACACTTCCACACAATACTCTTATATATTCTATCATGAATAACAAACTACTGTTTTTGTAAACCAGAGGTAGACAATTTCATTTTTCAGTAAACAGCATTATTTCCAGGCGATGAGAAATTACCTTGGATAATGAATTTCTGCTAATGATATATTTTCCAATTAAAGGATGATTAATTGTATATACTCAGTATTCCAGGGAACTTCCTTCCAAATTCACTAACTGCAACAAGTCTGGAAACATTTTGATAATAATGCTGGGTTTTGTTCCATCTTTTTTTTTTGAAAAATAGTCTGATTGTAAAAATTATGCAATTATTAAATTGGAAGAATATCTTTACTTTGAGGGTTATGAAATAGGGAAACGAGTTATCCAGAGAGGTTGCGGGTGCCCCAAACATGCCAGTGTTCCAAGCCAGGTTGAATAAAGCCTTTAGAAGCCTTTCTTACTGGGATGTGTCCCTGCACATGGCAGGAGGGTTGGCACCAGATGATCTTTAAGGTCCATTTCAACCCCTTAACATACTTTGATTCTGTGAAAATATAATTAATATAGTGAATAAATAATTAGGTTATGAGGATATTATTAGCATCAATTAATGTTTTTACTGCAAACATTAGAAGAAAGGAGATACTGTGTTTTACAGTCATAGTAATGGTTATAATTTCAGCTACACAGATGTAAAGTGCTTTTGGAAGGTGTTTGACCTGATATCTGATGACATTAGAGTACGAAATTAATACTTGACAATTATAACAGAACACACATTAAATTAATTAAAGTTAATTCTCTGGCAATTCCAACCACCTGTACTTGAGGTTTCTCAGGAGTGCTACAGAAAATGCTATTGAATGCTTAGTGAATGAGCTGGAAGTAAATATAACATTTATGAAAACAAAATCTATTTTATTGTTGAAAATAAAATGTATTTTAAAATACTGTTGATGGAATAAAATTTAATAAAGTGACAAAGAGGGATGAATCTATGTGGCCATACTGAACCAACCTAGATTTTTTCAGTGCCTGGGAGCCTTCAAACTGAATGTGTTTTAAACAGTCAAACTATATATCTAAGACCAGTGACTCAGTGACTGCAGGGTTATGGGGTTATGTACTTTAGACTACAACTCAACTACTGTATGACAATTGTAATGACCACAAAACACAACAAACACAGCTAAGGTGACATAAAGGCAAAAAAGAAGGATGCAGACAGGAAGGATGCAGTTCAGTGATTTAGCAAAATCTGCTCCACTGGTGATTCAAGTAATAGTGTTCAGTCACCAGAATTTTTTAACAAGTTCTTGAGAAATCAGAAAAAGTATAAAAAGTAATCTGAAACATTACTTCAGAGTCAGAGACAATGTCTTAAGAGGAGGAAGTTGAAGAACTTTCATGCTTGCAACAGAAGAAATTCCACAATGCTTATGGCAAAATATTTGCACTGCAAAGTGTGAGTAATCATTGAAACAGGCTGCCAGGAGAGGCTGTGAAATCTTTGTCCTTCACGGTTTTCAAAATTTGGTTGGACCAATCTGACCAGTATTCATGAAATATCCCTTTAAAGAACAGGCGCGTGGACTAAATGAGCTACAGTGTTTCCTTTCAAACTAAATTCTTATATAATTCAGACATTATATAAATTCATTCTTTATTTGTTTTGACTAAAAACCTGAGAGGTGATCTGGGTATTCTTTAAATATCTTTGTATGCAGAAAATCCTGTGTACTATGTGTATCTTTAATTTAACGTACAAAGATAAAAGAGAGACTCCGGGTAGAGAATTAAAATGAAAAATATTAGACTTTTTAAATTGTAAGGATGATAAGTAGTTACAAAAAACATAAAGGAAAATATTGGATCCTAAATGTCTTTGTATTTTCACAGAAGGAATGGATTTTCTTTGATTCACAGCATACCCATGCCTCAATTAAACATCAGTTATTAGGTTTCAAAGGGAAATAACTGGAAGCAATCAGTAAAATTTTATTATCTTCAATCTGCAACATATGTTGGGTGACATAAGGGTCTTTTCTGTCTCCAGAGTTCACAGAACTAAAGACTTTTTATTAAACAGAGTGTGAAGCAGAACCTAAGGACTAGAATAGTTTGGAACCCAATAATCAATGTTCAGAGGGCTATTCAAGTATAGAGAATCCTTAGAATTTCAAGGGGTATACAGTCCTATTACTGTGACACCAGAGTATAAAATAAGAAGTCTCTCTCTGTACAAAAGAAACAAAAATTTTACTTATAAAACAGAAATGGTTTTTGGGTAGGGTCTGTTTCACTGCCCCTCAGTGAAAACCTATGAATTTGAGCCATGCTATAAAATTCTGTACTAATGGGTGTGAGCACTCAAAGAACACAGGTAAATTGTCTCAAAACACTCCCAGAGAGGGAAGTTCACATAAGATAAGGTACCACAAGGGCACAGATGGCAAACAGGAGGGCATTAATTTCAGGCCTAAATGGAGGTGAGAGATTTAGAATTAGCACACCAGACAAGACTCCATTGCGCAGACTGTGGGAGAAGGACAGACACAACAAGAGGAAGAGGTGATGAGGCGTGGTGAGGCAGACCTGGGCAGCTTATCTGGACAAAAATTTCTGCCATAACAAACTGTGAAGGAAGGAAGCAGCTGCATACACACATGCCATCCCTAGCTGTGGGAACAGCACGCCTTGTGCACACCTTGGACTTGGACTGTATAAAAGTGGTACCTCCAGAAGAATATGTGGGGACTGCTGAGAGGACCAGAAGAAGGAACCCAAGTGGTGGTGATATCTTTGGCTTAATCTCTCTCTCACTCTTTTTCTCCTCTTCCCCTTCCCCCTGCTCCCCTTTAATTTTTCACTCTCTGTCTCTCTCTCATTTACTGCTAACTAGAATCTGTACTATTGACTTTGGCATATGGTCTTGTTTGGACCATAATTCAGGCAGAGGCATCTCTTAATAATCAGACACTAGCACTATTTCAGTGCATCATAACATTATTTTGCTGTCAGAAGTGGAATCCAAACAATAAGCCCAATATAAATATATAAGGGATTGTCATAAAGAATAAACATTACCAGACAGCAGCATTTTCAAAGCCTCACTCTTTATCTCCTTCACAGTGCTAGGCTTCCAAATATTGTCTTTTTTCTTTCCAGACTCAAAATCCTACTATGTTTTAATGTGGCTTCTGAGAACTTTTCTCATGAATCAACAGGAAGTTTGTTTCTCTGAACAATTTTGCAAACAAAATTTCATTTTTTGACTTGTGTTTGTGGAAAACAAACAAGAGGGAAAAGATTATGTGATTCAATGTCTTTTGGAGATGTTTGAAGTTTTACTTGTTTGGCACATCTTAAATTTTTTCTGTAGGAAACAGCATTTTTGTTTGTAAACAGATAATACTGACATGACTTCTGAAGAAGCGTAACATAATTTTGTCATGCTATAGTAGCAAAACATACACTTTCTGAGGGTATAGTCTTTGCATGTATTTACAGTTATCTCTGTGAAATGCTATTATGAATAATTAAGTTACTATTTTTGCTCTTCTTAGGGACTGGCACCAATTAATTTGACTAGTAACCTCATCCAAAAAAGGGAATTAAACTTATGTCAATGTTTTCTAAAGTATGATTATTAACCTCTGTACTAATTCATCTGGCAAACCAATAGAGTATATGCTGTACTTCAAATATTAATTTTCTTTGAAATTTTTTTAACTAAGCGCTGCCTTTGGGGCTGTGTTTAAAGTTGCAAGGCTTGTGTTTGGCTATCTTAATTAAGAGTATTCAATTAACCCAAACAAAGCTGACTCTGAAGCCTAACATTTCCAAAACTGATAAATGATTGCAAAGTAAATAACAATTGAATGAAGAATAATTGATTTTTTCCCCTTGAAATCTTAAATAAAATTTATTTTCTTATTAAATAATTATGCAATTAAGGAAATATTTAACTGCTAGAGTAACATTTAATAATTAAACAGAACAAGACTATAACACTTGCAGTAGAATGCATGAGTATCTGTGAAACCTTTCTGAAAACTTTATTTATAAGGTCTTAAAACTCTTAAAACTTTTGTACTACTACGAGGTCAGATGGTTTATTTGTTGCTGAATGGTATTTCCTAGACCACTGTCATGTGTTAAATAACCTGCTCTTCAGCACATCCAGTCCTTTGTCTGCCCTTCAACACTCAGAATCATAGAGAATTCTGAGCTGGAAGGGATCCACAGGAGCCATTGAGCCCAGCTCCTGGCCGTGCACAGGACAGCCCTAAGAATCACAGCGTGTGCTGAGCATTGTACAAATGCTCACTCACAGCACGGGCAACTCCCAGAATGCACTGAAACCTCTTTTCCCACCTTCTCACTCTCTTTACACCAGTTTTCCAATCCCATGTTCTGGTAAGGATTTAATGTACCCTCATGTATGTGCATATTCACATTCGGAAATTCTTGAAGAATTTTTCCTGATTCAGAAGGAAAGTTAATTGTGCTGAGGAGCAAACTCATTGGGAATGGTTTGTCTGAGGGAAGAATCGGTTTGGTAGACCATAGGAATGAGATATTTTCATAGGAGACAATGAATGTTCCTTAAATTCTTCCTCAACTTCTTGATAGAGCTAGAAAGCTTTCTTTGGGGAATGCTTCCATGTAGAGGCTGATCTCCAAAACACAGAAACTCAGTAGGCAGATGACAGAAAGGGAAGAACAGAAAGAGCAGAAGCAGACTTTTCCTCATTTCTCAAGTCATGTTTTCCTAATCATAGTTTTACAGAGTCTCATTTTTCTGACTTAAGTTTTAACTGTCCAACAGTCCACACAAGAGTGCAGCTGGTGACACTTAGCTGTACTGGAGTGAGAAATTAGCTGATGATTTGAGGAAATGTTGTGGGCTAATTCTTGTGTGGAGAGAACCGAATAGTGAACTGATTAGGGGATTAACTCTGTGAGATTAATTATAACAAAGAGCCATGAATCTAAGAATATATTGGGATGTGTATTGGTGCCTAAAGCTTGGGATTTATAGGATGAGAGTAAATGGGCAAAAGGAACTCTAAAAAATAATAAGAAAAAGAAAGTAGTTGAAAAATAATTTTAAATCTTTCCCTCAGCAAAAGGATTGATTTCACATGAAAATATGCATTTAAAATTCCACTTTGCCCAAGACATTTCCTGAGTTAAATTTGTACTATATTCCCTTTTTAGTGGATTACACTGAGAAACAACCTCAAGTTCAAACTCAAAGTTCAGATCTCACTGCTGCATTAATGTAAGTCCACACTGGCATGGCTAAATCAGTACTTAAAAAAATAGTGAAGTACACATTCGACTCCTTTGATTTTCACCATTGCCTTCTTAAAAGAACTACTCCTAATTTTCAGAAATGAGACGAATGCACAAGATTTAATTGGTGTCTACAGGGAAGCTGGAATTCAAGTTGCAAAAAGACACCAACTGCAGAAGTGATAAAAAAAAAGGCTATGACAATACTGGGCTATTTGCTGATTAACTTGTGCCAGTGTGAGCCAGTAAAGACCCTAATTGCCTTGATATAAGGCCTTTCCAAGGACAGCAAAACTTGTAATGATAATATACTGTATTGAACTCAGTCCTTTTTCCTTAATATTTTCTAAATGTACTTTCCAATTGTAATGTTTTTTTAGAGACAGCTGAAAATGAAATCCTATTTACTATGATATATAGTCTTCAAAGTACTTCTTCTCCATCAGAGTACTGATTTATTGACTCTGTTTGAACTGGTATTTTCTTGCACTCCACACAGTACCTCAAAAATGGTCATGAGGGCTGTCTTTTCATTAGGCCCCATGCTCTGAAAGGGTTCAAAAGAGGCTTGTTTGGTCCTGATTTACTGAAAACCCTTTAGGTGTTTTTTTGGGCAAGTTGTTTCATAGCTGAAATAAATAGGGCAGGACATCTTTCTGCTTTTTAATGCCTTTATTAAAAATCAGCTCGGGTGGGGAGAACCGACGTGTAGTGTAGGGCTCAGTCCCACTGCTCCCAGGAGTGGCACAAAGGAGGAATAAAAGTGCAGCTGTGTCCACAGGTCTGTGGGCAGAGGAAAGAATTCCATCCTCAGGAGAGCACCACAAAATTTGCACATTTTTGGTTTGAAATTTGAGGTCGTCTGTCTAGCTGACATCTTTAGGTGAGGGTGAGCGGTAAAAAGGGTCTTAGTGGCTACTGGATTATGTTCCTCACGTCTAGACATCACTTCGATCCCTTAATTCTGTGTTGGCTCATTGTTTTTAGGGGTTTTTTTTTAGGTTTGGTGAGGGGCTTCTTCATTTGCATGCCATTTGCATGCCTACTCCGATGTCCCCTCCTCTTCACAGTCCGGGTGCCATCCTCCAGGAAGCAGCAGGGTGCCACTTGACAAAAGGAGGAATTCTTAACCATCAACAACAGGTAGTTAATGAAAACGATTACAACAACAATTAGTTAGAACTCCACCCTGGCAGCAACTAGCCCATCCTGTGAACTCTGCAACCTTTTTAAGAAAATGGGCAACTTTTTAACTCTTAACAATAACAACTGAATTATGCCTTTAAAATAATGGTTTATTTCAAGGTCTACAAAATTCGGGGTGAGAACTTACAAAACTTTGTGCAACTTCAGAAATTGGTTATAAGAAAGTGTCTAGCAAATCTGATTCTGCTCTTTGCTTTGAAAAGTCATGTCCTTCCTATACTGGGAATTATCTTCCTGCAATCTATGTGCTGCTGTAAAGAGCAGAATATATTTAGCTACCTTTTTTCTTGAAGAAGAAAGGTATGTCTTCAGTAAAAGCAGGTCAAAAAGAGGTTAGAAGTTACAGCTTTGGGAGGAACATTATGCTAATTCAGACATTAGCCTGGAATTTAATTCTTTTATACCAAAGAAGCACTTAATTTCTCAGTAACACAGAGCTATCAGAGAGGGAACCATATTCTGTCCTCTGTTAAATCTGTTGTTTTAGAAGAAACAGAGGGCTGGTGCTAACATCTTGGTATTTATGCATAGAAAAAGTACAGGGTAAAGACTCCACCTTGTACTATTTGTAATTCTCTTCCAGGAGAAATTGCTGTACACTTTGAAATCTCTGTCTTTACATATTTCCAGCTATCTGCCAGTTGCTGATAGTGAGGCTCAAAGATTTCTGGTAACAGAAACTGAACACTGCAGGTATCATGCTGGAGTCTGAAATAAGGTTTAAAATAAAAATGAAGGAGCAAATGTGCATTTAACTAGATTTCATTATGTTTCGTTATGTTTTGCACTTCAATAATC
Source organism: Agelaius phoeniceus (assembly GCF_051311805.1). Lineage (NCBI taxonomy): Eukaryota > Metazoa > Chordata > Aves > Passeriformes > Icteridae > Agelaius > Agelaius phoeniceus. The sequence continues at coordinate 28,512,722 of NC_135267.1, forward strand.
TTTCATAGACCACTCCTCTGTAGAATATAAGCCTTAAATCCATGAGGCATTGGCATGCAATTAGCACTCTTAGAAGGAACTAGAATAGAGAAGATAATACCATTGGGCCTAGAGGATTAGGATGCTCCTAATGCCTTGCCTACTCCATAAATCTTTCTGGGGTGTCATCAAGCTTGCAATTATGGAACATGATTATTTATGCAAAGTTTCATTTCCTGTATTACATTCCAGTCATAAGCAATCATACTAAAATTTTTTGCTATTGTGCAATTCATGCTCCACTACCCTAAAGCACATACAAATTTACTTTCTGTTCTGTTTAGGTAGGAAGATTGAAAATAAAATATTAATTGTCTTCTAAGTTGTGTCTTTCTGCCCCACAAATTTAACACATTAGATTGTCATGACTTGGAGCATTTCTGAAAAACAAAAATAACTTTATGGTTTTGGTATAGTCTATAGATAATAAAATTCTGAAAAAAAGAATTTGGTCTTGCTGTAGCTTCAGGTTTGCTGAAAATATTTAATATATTATAGGGTCTTCGTGTTTATTATGAAAACTGTACAAACATGTTGAAACTCTATAGGAAAATGTCAACCATCCCTTTGGTAAATATAGCAAAAGCAGATTGAAGTCAGGTGCTGTTGAATTCTTACCCCATATTAATGTAGAATATCCTAAGTACAGAATTATGGAATTACAGAGTCAGTGAATGGTTTGGGTTGGAAGGGACCTCTGGACATTCTCTAGTCCAATTCCCCTGTTCAAGTATGTGGGATCTCAGCACATCGTTCCCGATGTCCAGAGATGCCAGGAGAACCCTTGGGGGTCTCGAAAATCCTGGAATGTTGCCAAGAGTGTTTGGTGGCTTGATTTTGATCCATCCACAGAAGTAACAAGAGTCTGAGGACAAGAGAATCACTTTAGAGTAAAAGGTGTAAAAGAGACACATTTAGAGGGTGAGATATAGACTTTAAGGTTTTTGGTACAGGGGGGTTATGGAAACAAGATGGAGGGATCAGGGCGTGTTTTGTCCTTCTTCTTTCTTCTTCTTGTGAATCCTTCTTTCATCTCCTGTGATGATGTTGGCACTTGGGGATTGGTTTATGGTGAAGGTGCACTTGCTAACATGGGTGAAAAGCATTGGGAAATAAAGGTAAATATTGTATACGTAGGTTTTAGTATAAAAAGACATGACCGCCCCGTGGGTGGTCAGAGAGTGCCTGTGACTGCTTGCAGATCAGACCTCTGTTGGGCAGACAGAAAAATTTTGTAGATAAGAAATAATAAACAACCTGAAGACCGAAAAGCTGAAGAGTCCAGATTCGTCCTTTGCATCGCGTGCCACCCAAGAACCACTCTACCCGTGTCGGGTCAGAGACAGACAGCCGAACCCGACACAAGTAGGTTCACCTTGGGTAAAATATACAGGATATATCCAGGCACAGGAAATCTCCAGAGAAGGAGACTCCCCAGCCTCTCTGGGCAATCTTTCAGTACTCTGTCACTCTGAAAGTAAGGAAGTTTTTCCTCATATTCAGATGGAACTTCCTGTATTCCTGTTGTTCTCACTGACCCTTGATCAGTTGCCAGGTGCTGCTGAAGAAAGTCTGGCTCAGCCTCTTGACACTTACCCCTACATTTGTGTGCATCACTGGGATAAGAAGATAGAAGGTGGATCCAGGTGCAGAAGTCCCAGCTAAAGGAAGTTGGGTGCATGATGAAGATAATGCCCTCTGTCAGAGAAACAACTACTTTTTTAGAAAAGGAAAATGAAATTACATCAAGGACCATTAATTAGATGAAATCGGCCTTTGGTAATCCCCATAAACAGAGATTCTTTCACATATTTCCAGTTTTTACTGAGCTATATTCAAGATACACCATTTAAGTCCTCAGCCCCAGATTTATTAAGAACGTATTACTGACACATGACCACTGTCATCTTGTGAGGAACATTTTGCAAACACTAATGCTATGTAATTTGTTTTCTTTTTAATTTCCTTCACATTAAAATTTTACATCACAGAGAAGCAGTGGAATGGACTGGGTAACCAAGTAAGGTCCAAACCCTGTGTTTCCATGTTTATTAGAGCTATTTAAGTAAGCATATTCAGGTTGTCCATTGACAGTCTTATTATAAGTTAAAAAAAGGGTTTACCAAAACAGAAAATTCAACTTCACATCACTGGTTGTCCAGTTGCTAATCAATATTGATTAATGAGTGACATCTATCACAAGTGATAATTTCTTTTTAAAATAAAAAATATTGCAGCTTGTAACTAATAATTCATACTGGTCATTCAGCAAACTATTTTGCTTCATCTCTAAATCACTACTCTACCACTGTCTATCTCAATAGCTCTAAGTAAAAATCAATAAATAATTATCTTATTAATTACTGTTAGCTAAGACAAGAATGGGAAAGGCAGTATAAACACTGATTAAGTATTTATGTTTTTCTATCTGACAATTGCAAGTGGTAGATATCTGAGAAGAGCCAGGGAAGTCAGTGATGCTTCCTACCATACCATCCCTGTACTACCATTTAGTTTTTATATTGCTGATACACTCTCACATCTGTAAGGAGATTTCTTTTTTAAAATGTGTTTCCTCAAACCTTAACCAACAGGGGAAAACTTGTTCCTAATAAAGACATTAAATCATGAAGCATCTGCACAGAGGAGTTCTGAAACTATGCAGCCTTCAAAAGTTTCTTTCTTATGTTAATGATCTTTAGAAAGGAAGACAAGCTAGAACAGAAATCAGTTATATCCCACACTGGTATCCTTAGTACAGGTATCCTTCTGATCCATGACACAAACTATATTTTCACTTAGAAACAAACCACATGATCATAAATGACACAGCCTGTCCTTTATATCCAAGATTATTACCTTATCAGAAGTTCTCAGTGAACAGCTCACCAAAAATTTATTTTTACATTACTGACGAAAATTGAAAGGACCAAAAGTCACAGGGTTATTAAGCCTTTTGCTATAAAGCTAGGAATTAGAAAAAGCTCCTGGATTTAATAAGTAATCAAATTAATGATGCAATGCATTGCTACTGGCCAAATACCTGCTCTAGTTTTCCACTGTGTCTACAAGTGGAGACTTTCTTGAAATGAGAAATATTATGTGGGTGAGTCTTTTTTACTTGAGTGAACTATTTTAGTATGATCATTAAAAAAAAGAGAAAAAAAGAAAAAAAGAGATTAGTTCTTGTTGAAGAACAGATACATTTTAAAAGTCGATTAATGATTGCAACTCTATAAAGAATTACTAAGAAATATTATAGAGGGAATGGGATCAACTCTTTTCTACACAGAGATAAATTTGGTTCAAGACAGACAAGGAACTATCAGAGAGAGTCCAGGGGAGGACTATGAAGATGACTAAGGGACTGGAGCACCTCTTTTTTGAGGAAAGGCTGAGGGAGCTGAGCCTGTTTAGCCTGGAGAAGAGACAACTGAGAGGGGATCTTGCCAACCTATAAAGTATCTTATCTGTGGTTCCAAGAGGATGGGCCTGAGTCTGCAGTGGTGCCCAGTGACAGGACAAAGGACAAAAATTTGGAAGTTCCATCTGAATATGAGGAAAAACCTTTTTACTGTGAGAGTCACAGAGCATCAGAACAGGCTGTCAAGAGAGATTTTGGAGTCTCCTTCTCTGGAGATTCTGAAAACCTGATTGGATGCAAACCTGTGCAATCTGCTCTAGGTGAACCTGCTCAAGCAGATAGGTTGGACTGGGTGACCTCCAGAGGTCTCTTCCAACCACAGCCACTCTGTGATTCTGTGTGGATGACCTATTACCTTATTGTTATAAACATGTTTAAAGAATGCATTGTGCATTTGCCGGTATTTTGGGTTTTTTTACTGTCATAGATTGAGCAAATTTTGGATACTGCCTGGTGTTCAGAGCAGTATGATAAACTACTGTGATTTCTCTCTCCCAGTCCCTCACATCAAACATGCATATTCTAATATAACTGGTGCTTATAACTGTAAAAGGAACATTCTTAGTCAGTATAAATAATTTGTTTTCATAGGGAAATTTTTAGATTTTGGGACTAGGCTTCTTTAACACTATACCAAACAATTCTTAAGCACTGATCATGGGCTTATAAAAGCCAACATTTGCTCCAAGCAGGGAGTCTGGAGGTGGCTTCCCTCATTTTGCATGTAAGGAAGTTTAATAGTCAAGACAAGATCCATTAAATGTGTTTTGGTGCTTATGTCAGAAAGTGATTGTAGGCTCATTTGATTTGCCAGTATAAAGATGGTCTAGAGACAAACAATTTCTCCCTGGAGGTTTCCTGCACCATGTCAGCATTTTCTTAGAGTTTTTGATCTAGTTGTGCAGAAATATCCTTTTGTTTAAATTTTTTCCCTGTAGTTCCTGTTACCATTCTAGTGAATTTCCAAATATAGTTACTGATTTGAAGTTAATTTAGAAAGTTTCTTTCCAAATATTTTTTTTCTGTCACTCTTATTTACTCATATACTTTCTGTGGAAGAAAGATTTCCCTGATTTTTTTTCAAAATCATGATATGACAGCCAAGAACCATGTTTATTAATGGTTACTCGATTTTCAGCTTATGCTGATATACTAAAAACTTATCTATATTAGAGTAGTCCAAAAAAATAGGGTGAATAGCTACAGGTGGGAAGTTACTGCGTTTGAGTTAGAACACATGAAAACATATGAATGATAGTCAGAGTGTTAAAGTAGGCTACTATAAGCAAGATTTCTGAGCTCAGCAGGTGAAATACAATAATTTCCTTATCCAAGATTTTTTTGATGTAGTTTGTATCTGTTGTCTTTGGGTAAAGGGGCTATCACAAGTCACAGAGCTGGCATGACCAAGAGGCCCATGACATGGAGTGACCAGTTTGACTAACTCCTGTTTTGTGTAGAGCCAAATCTGACCTGGAGAGACAAGGCTTGGTGCATACTGTTGTGCTATCTCACAGCACAGGTCACTAGCAGAGTTTAAACTCTCTTGGCCTGCAGACCCTGAGTCTCTGCAGCCACAGAGTGCACAGAGGGGTTTTTCGGGAAGGGCAACTGGCTTATACCAGAACTCTGACTCTCCAGATAGAGGCATCTTTCTTCTGGTAGTGAAATTGAATTTTGAGTTTAAATGTGCTCTCTCTGTCAGTACCATCAGAACAGAGGGGGTGAGGGACAGTAAGAGGCTTTCCTTCAAATAAATTGTTCCTGAGAGAAGTGGATGCTGAAACTGCAGGAGGGGCAAAGACAGAACCCCTTCATTCAATTTCTGCAGTGCTCCAGGAAAGTGGGGTTTTACTTTTATAGAAAATAAGAACAAAGAAAGAAATCCATACTGCTATCACCAGCTTCTCTTCTTCATGGGAAACCTGAATCTGGCTAACTTGCCAGGTGCATAAAAGGCCAACAAGAATTTTTTCAATAGGAAACCACTGTGTACTGCATTACTTTTGTCTGCTAAATTTATCTTATGATATTTCATATGTTAGACATTGCAGTATGCATATTTTGGTATAAAGAAAAAAGCACAGGCAAATTGCAGATGTTGTTAAATGTAATGCACAATAATGTGTTTCTGCTAGCTTAATGATAGTCTAAGATTTAATTTAACATTTAATTACTGGGAATATCATAGAAAGAAAATAGTAATTCTTAAAAATAAATGAAGTATAATGCATAAAAGTATATTGAAAAGCTGAGAAAAGGCTAATGGTAAAGAAAATTATCAGGTACACAATAATTTTAGTGTTAGGTTTTACAGAGCAGAAACATTCTCTTGTAGCAGGCAGAGGAAACACTCAAGGGAAAAAAGTAATGTTTTAATATGAGAACAAGAAGCAGAGAAGAGAAACTTAAAGGCAATTCAAGCTTGTAAGCTAACTGAGTTTATCGGGAAGTAAGGAAAAAATAATATCTCTTTCAGTTGCCTGCAACAGAAGCTGGTTATAAAATAGAGAATGACACTGTCATAAGCTATTGTTTCAAAAATCAGATATATCTGAAATAAATTGATGTCCCACACTATAGCATGAGAACTTTGGGTATTAACTTCAAAACTTCTGTCATATTCTCTTTATCTGGTGTTTCAAACACTTTGTAAAGAACAACCAGACACAGGAGGTAAGTTGATTAAAATATGTGTGGGAAAGACATTAAAGACAGAAAAATTTATGGCACTTGCAGAATAATTCTGAAAAAGTTCTTTTTATATTACATATGATAGTTTACTCAACTTGATGTGAAAACCAAGACAAATAATTTAAATAGCATTAAAATGCTATTTTAATGCATTTAAATTATTATTTAAACTCCTAACCAACTGAATTAAGTTTAATATCTAATACAATGAAAACTCAAATAAATTTTTCTTCAGGCAAATATTATAACCACTATTTATTTTAACCTAAATTTCTGAATATCGCTATATATATATATATATATATATATATATATATTTACTCTTTTTGAAATCTTTCTAAATTCAAAATTCATCTGACATTTATTACTACTGAAGAAATACCCATGTTTTGTGATATGCTTCTTTTTTATCATAGAGGCACTACTGTATACATACAATGTTGTGACTAAAAAACCATATAGCAAGTCTTACTATATGTGTTTTGGACAGAAATATCTGCATATTTTACCAGTCGTTCACGTGCTTTCTTTTAAAACTCTAAAGATTCTGTGGTTACTTTCAAAATTTTAGTGTTTTTTCATGTGTCAACTCATTTGAAAATGCCCTTGTGCAAGGATTTGGGAGACAAACTGTGAATGCTGCAGGTCTGTGAATGGGATGGGCTGTATTAAATTTCTTATGTCGCGTGGATTGTTCCTACTTCATACAATATTTTCCCCTTAAATATCAGTTCATTATTGATGATTCAGATGTCTCAGATGTCTATCTTCTTGCCCTTGACTGAACCTGTAAGAAAATGGTTCAAATAGATAAGAAAATTCTGGGTCTGGAAAAAATGGCCAGGCCGGTGAGTTCCTTGTTGCAGTGCTGAGAAGCATCAATGACTGCTTAGAAATTAGGGATATAATTTGGTGGTTTTCCATAGGTGTCAAAGAACCAACATGGCTTATTCTTTTCTCTATTATTTTGGTAGATTGAGTGCATTTCAAGACCAGCCTTTACAATGAATGGGTGTTATTGCTTTCCTTTTTGAAGTAGTGTCGAAGTGAAGGCAGATTTTGAACAGAACGTATCACAACAGATGAGATCTTGGACAGACAGATTTGGAGTAGAGTTTTTGCTTTGCTGGCCTTGACAGTACAATTTGGAAGAGTAAACCTGCTAAGCCTGTGTTTCAATCTGATTTAAACACAGTAGAGCAAAGAAAACTAAGTCTCTGTGAATAAAAAGGATCAAACCCAGAAAGGTTTGAAATTTTCCCCAAAACTTGATTAGAACTAAATGAGGTTAGATGTGTATTCAAAAAACCTATAAAAAACATTTTAACATATTCTAGAGAAAATTAAGGTGTTTCAAATGAGTAGGGATTATAACAGTTTTACTATACCTAGCTCTATGCAGATCTGAGTTATTTTTATTGCACTGTAGGCAAATATATGCCAAGTAATGATTCCATTTTTTTATTTTTGCCAGTAGCCAGAAGCCCTTTGCTTCAGGCTGATTACTAGATATCATATTTCATGCTAACTTACACAAGCAGTTAGTTCACCTTTAGGATCTTGGTGACAAGCAGAGATTATGCTCTATATGATGTATCATTTTTCTGTTACTTTTGCTACTTTTAAAGAGCTCATTTTTCTTAGTCTCAAATATAGTGTGGTTTTTCAAAGAACTGTACAGCTTTTGATATTACAAAATCGAATCCATGTCTCTCTGCAGCAGATGGGAGAACTTTCACAAAACAACAAAAAAGCAATTTTTCTGTTCCTATTAACTTTTTATTCTGTATATACCATGTATTTACCCAGACAGGTTGGGATACTCTGTTACAGTGATCATGAAATGTATGGCAATGTGTCTGATATTTTGTGAAGGAAGACTGTGGGGTGATTTTGATTACTTGGGATTTTTTTAAGTCTTCAATAAACATATGAACTGAAATAATGAATTATTTTTATTAATAATGAATAAAAAAAGGAAATTCTTAATCGGAAAATGTCTTTGTTAAAGTTTATTTCTTCTATGTACCATAAATCCTAGACTATCTACTTGCCAAAAGGCTTTTTCAGTGGTCTCCTGGAAAAGAAATTGAGCAAACAGGTTAATGTGTTTGCCTACATATTTCATATTTTCCAAAAATTTCAAATAGCAGTATCTTAAAAGGTACAATAAGAAAATAAATGCACTGCTACAGTATCTACTCAGAAAAACACTTGAGTGAATGTTGAAAATAAAATGTACTTCTGGTAATTTTTTTCATGCCAGAGGTAATTTCTTTTACTGGGATTACTGATATCTGGCTTTTTAGTACATCATTTTTCATTAGATACCAGAAAGCTGTACAAACATGAACTAAATTCTCATACAGAATAATCTGTGAATAATGTTATGTTAGAACTAGGAAAATCGTATCATTTAAGGTGAAGGACTTGCGTGAGTTCACATAATGTTTTAGAAGCAAAGGCAGGAACATTTCCTGGGAACTGTCATTCCTATTAAACATTTTTGATTTATAATAAGTGAATACATGTCAAAATCTGAAATGACACCTTTTTCTGTTTTATACTTATATGGGTGATATTCTGCATAAGTTCATGTACACTTGGAAGCTTTAATGATTACTTATAAAGTCTTGGGCATAAATAGATGATTTATTCTCACTTGTTTTCCTGAACAAAATCTTTGTAAATTTCTCTTCCTTCACCTTTGAAGTGAGCCATTTTTGGTTGTCTTATCTCCTAATAAACCCTGCTTCTTCAAGTCTTTTCAGATTTGGAAGAGGGAGAGGTGGAGGGTTGGAAGGTGTGTTAATTCCTGATTTTCCTGTATTGTTTACTTAATAATAAATCAAACCAGATTTTTGAAAAGCCAGTGTTAAGAAATCTTGTAATTTTTAATGTTTGCATCTGCACCACTGTATCATAGAACAATACGTTCATTACCCTCCTCAGCCCATCTGAGTGAAGTGCAATATTGCCAAAGAATGTGGAGTGTGAGCACATCCTTAAACCCAGTGGATTCAGCAACTGACAAGAGTGAAATATTTAAAAAGAAGAAGGTTGTAAGGCTTTGCTTTTAATTATTACTTTGCCAATTACTTATTGATTCTGTCCTCTCTTGGATTTGTTGTATGCTAATTGATCATGACAAAAAAGGAAATATTTAATTGATTGAGATAGAGATTTGTTAAAAACTCTGGAGATTTTAGGGTATTTTCTGAGATTTTATAGTGTTTTTTTATTTATTTCTCCCATTAATGTCTCTCAGTTTCATGTGACACTGTAAAGTCTATAAAGCTCTTATGATTTTCTGCTCAGCCCTCCAGCTCTCTTGAAATCAGTCCAGACGGGTATTTGCCCAGAATTTAATTGAATAACAAGATCTGTTAGCTAAGATTTCATGTAAATATGTCCATATTTCTAATCCAGTTCAATAGCAGAACTACTTCCCCAACTATAACACTCACTGGTTTAACTGATGCTGTAAGAAGATGCTTGTGTTTTGTCAATTCCACCTTCCAGGGTAAATCCTCTCTTCCCTTACACTTGGATTACAAACTCTCTGGCTCAAAGAACACATTTTTTTTCTGGATTTCTACCATGCTTTGCACAGGCCTAGTGCTTTCCTTCTAGCATTCCTAAACAGGGGTGTGTTGGTTTTGCACTGCCTGGTTTTGGTTGGGGGGGGCACAGAAGTGGCTTCTGTGAGAAGATGCTAGAATCTTCCAGCTCGTCTGGCAGAGTTAATCCCTGGTGGTTCTAAAGATGGACATGCTGATGGCCAAAACTGGGCCAATCAGAGAGGCTGGTAACACCTCTGTGATGACATATTTAAGAAGAAAATCAAAACAAAGCGGGGCATGGATTTTTCTAGCCAGAGAAGAGGTGGAGGTGAGAGCATGTGAGGGAAAACAACATGGACACACCAAGGTCAGTGCAGAAGGAGGGGGAAGAGGTGCTCCGGGTGCTGGAGCCAAGATTCCTCTGCAGGCTGTGGTGAGACCATGGTGAGGCAGCTGTGCCCCTGCAGCCCATGGGGATCCACGGGGAATGCAGAGATCCACCCTCAGCCCGTGGGGATCCACAGGGGAATGCAGAGATCCACCCTCAGCCCGTGGGGATCCACGGGGAATGCAGAGATCCACCCACAGCCCGTCGGGATCCACAGGGAATGCAGAGATCCACCCACAGCCCATGGGGATCCACAGGGAATGCAGAGATCCACCCACAGCCCATGGGGATCCACAGGGAATGCAGAGATCCACCCTCAGCTCGTGGGGGAGGTGCCCATGCTGGATCAGGGGGATGCCTGGAGGAGGCTGTGATCCAGTGGGAGACCCAAATGGAGAGAGAGAGAGCCCTTGCTTCCAGGCTGGAGCAGCCTGTCCCTGGAGGACTGCACCCCATGGAAGAGTGACCCATGCCACAGCAGTTTTGGGAGGACTGTTTGCGTGTGGGAGGGACTCACATTGCAGCAGTTTTGGGAGGACTGCTGCTCATGGGAAAAGAACCATGCCAGAGAAGTTCATGGAGAACTGTCTCCCATGGGAGAGACTCCATGGCCTCACAGGGGAAGGACTTCTCTCCCTGAGCAGCAGAAGAAAACCTCGGGTGATGAACTGACCAAAACCCCCATGCTCTGTCTTCCTATGCTGTCAGTGGGAAGGAGGGAGGGGTTGGAGGGAAGAAAAGGTGTTTTTAAGGGCTTATTTTACTTCTCATTATCCTACTCTGATTTTGTTAGCAATAAATTCACTTTGTACTTCTAAGCAGAGCCTCTTTTGTTCTTGGAGTGTTTTCTCCCAGTCCTTATATCAACTCCTGAATCCTTCGTTAAATTTTCCTCTCCTCTGCCCAGCGGTAGCAGGGGAGAGTGAGTGAGCTTTTAGACAACTGCAGGATCTTTTACAGATCTTTTACACAACTGAAATCTGATGAAGAGGATAACAAAATTAATCCCTTGTGTCTTGAAAAATACATGTTTTATTCCTGACATTGAAATTTTATAGCGATTAATTAAAAATCAATTATATAGTTTCTAATTTAAGTACATACAAGATTTATTTAAAATGAAGACAAAAATCTGCCAGAAAATTTTAGTCATGCACAGAAAATGGTGAAATGTTTATTAACATGGATTTTGTGGACAATTATGGGTATGGACAGTTTTACACTCCACCCACACTCAAGCTGCCCAGCTATAGCAAACTTGTCTGACATCTAGTAAGAGAGTTAGCTCTGCCTGCTCTGAGGGTAGGCTAAGCCTTCCCCAAGAGTAAATATATTACCTTGGGCTTTGCATTTGGCTTAGCACTGTCCATAACGTTTCTTCTGGAGCACAGCTGGCTCATCATGAAGGCAGAGCAAAGCGTGACAGAGTGGGAACCTTGCCTGAGATAGGTTTATCATGAAACAACACATTTAGTGACTCTACTACAATGTGACATGTCCTTTCATAGTCTAGATATTTTTTTAGAATACCCAAACATAGAATTTTTTCTGCTTTTTAGAATTGACAAAAATACATGATTCACATAAATTAGATTAGTTAAAATTGTATTTTAGCGATGTTTTATTTACACAAGACAACAGTAATTAATCATGGTGTGGCAATAATGAGCTACCTGTAAATAGGTAGCTGTCTTCAATAGGAAATGTTAGAGTTATTATCTGAACTCAGTGTGTCTTTTCAGAGGGACAAAGCCCAATATTTTGCAATTTCATTTATTTTCTATTTTACAGAGAATACAATAAAGCAATGACGTATTAGCTTTGATCTCACAGAAGCCAAAACAAGGCAAAAAAATTGCTATGAATTCTGTACTCTCCCCTACTGACCATTTTTATCCATTGTAAATTTGGTTTTATTTCAGTAGTGCTTTTCTACATCCTATGTTGGAAGCATCTAATACTGATTTTTCTTCACTTGAGTTATGCAATTTCATCTTGACTCAAATTATTTGCCTTGATGCATCTATTTTTTTCCAAAGGAAATGAGGTTTTTTGCTCTGTTTTAACATTACTACTCCATGAAAGAAGCACATTGTACTTCATCCCAACATAATCAGACAGTTTGAGATATTTACAATATATATTCCTTACATTGCTTCCTACTGTACATTAAAATTTTCTTATATTTCTAGCTTATGCCATCTGAATGAAAATCGATGATGAGGGAAAAGACAAGTTCTATTTATAGAGAACTCCTACACCTCAAGATAAACTGTGTCTGATCTCTCCCACTGGATGATTAGAGCAGGAAAGGACCAGCAGCAGGTCAAAAGTGCTGCGTGTGCTGAGATTGATGCAGCTGAGGAGACTGTTGTGCCCAAGCAGCAAAACCTGCAGGTGACTGGGATAAAGCATCTCTTGGAGGGAAGGATAGTGCAAACCACTGAGCAGAGCTCAGTTATGATCAGAGCTGATGACTCCAGTAAATTCTCTGAAGTGGAAGAAGAGGTTAATGAACAGAGACAGAGTGTAAGGAAGGGAGAGATGAAGATTTGTTCTGACCAGTAACAGGAAGCTGCTCTTCCAGCACTTGCTTGAAGTAGGACATAGGCAATGGCCAGCAGGTATTTTTTAATGTGATCCCTGAACACTTCTGCAAGCATCTGATTAACTGCTTAATTGTAGAAAACAGAACAGTTAGATTTAAAGTCCATGAATATTTATGTTTAATGTGCATAATTCTGAGAATCGCTGCAGTTTACACACATTCATTCTACAGTTAGAAAAGCAGATGTTTTTTAAATACCTAAAAAGACTGAATCTTGTCCTTCTGCCCCAGCTTCATGTTAAAAAAATTAACTGAACATTGCTGTCCTCAAAAGATAATCCTGCCAGCATAGTGAAAGTTGTAGGATAAACTGAAGTTCATATTAGCTGGAACTATTTATGCAACTCTTTCTCTCAGGAATGCTGATCTGTTTTGGGCTGAGGGGGTGCTGTACATATTTTTCAAAAACTCTGTGTCCTTCTCAGAATACTGATGAACAGTGGTGGTCTTTGCCTCGATATGTAATTTGAAGGAAGAGCTTTTTGCTGTATGGTGTTATTGACTCCTCAGAGTTCAAGCAGCTGCTGGAGATAACTGTACAGCAGAGTCAGCAGAAACAGGCATGGTCTGGGTATCAGCTTCACAGACAAGCACACAAGCTGGCATCACCAATGAAGATGAATATGCATTAGGAAAATCTTAGTAACCATAGCACAGTACAGACACACATATCTTCTGCCAGCCCTGCTGCAGAGGCAGCAATCTGTATCAGCAGGGTGATAAGGGAGAGCTGCAAAGGTGATTCAAAGCCCATGGTGGAGTTTGCTTATACTAAAGCCACAAAATAATCCATGTGTTTGTAATATAAGCAGATGTCTAGCTATTAGGAATTTTGAATGAGATCTTCAGGAGATCTTTAATGAGCAGCATTTAATACCACATTTAGCTTCTGTGAAATCTGGACATTGTTAGGGAAGAACAGACTAGATGAGACATATTCCTGATCCTTCACACTATTATATCGTTGGCCCAATTAATTATCCTGCTGGAAGTCATATCAGCTCAAACCACTTTGTGAGTATACTATGCTTCCATAGTTTGGGGGATTTTGAGTTTTCTTTTTGTTATATTAGTAACACCAGATACAACAAATTTAAAGATTGAAAGTTATACTTGAGGCACAATTCTAATGGGTGTTAAAACTCTTGCAGTGGAAGTACACTGTCATGATTGCACAATACTGCAAAATCTTCATTCAAAGGGAAACAGCCCAATTTTCTACCTCTGCTGATTTTATAGTAAATGCAATCAGAACTAGAGTAGTTGGACTTTGCATGCATGTGCTGGTCCAAATAAGGTTAGTTTCTTTTTACAAAAATACATGTTAATCAACAGCTCCTGTTCTGCCTGATTATAAACCTTTTTGTATGAAAAATTTGGCTTAGGATTTCATGTGTGAAAACATACATATGCCCACATTCATACCTGCATGTGTTCTCTAATGGCACGTGCATTTGGCCAGGAGAACAATTGTGTGTAACATCCGACTGTGAGACTTGTAAATTTACTTGGATCTAAACCTGGCATCTCTCAACTGTGATCAAATCATCAATCACCTTCCATGCAGCAACTGTGAATTATCTTTGGTGTCTTGACAAAGAAGATTAATATTTCAGTTTGGGCATAAAGGAAATAAGAATGGACCTAGATATCCCTTTCTGAGTGATTAAAAGAGCATCGAATTTAGTAAAGTTTAAACATTTAATCTTATACATTTTTATTTCATATGATTTTATTTTATTTTACTTTTGATAAAAAGGATAGTTTACAACATTAGTGAAATCCAAATAATAAACTGATGATTTTTTAAGTTGCTTGGTGGTTAAGTCATCTCTAAAAAGATATTTCAACACCTCTCTAAGAGCAGTTGCATTAGAAATTACATTACCTCAGATGACGAGCTATAACCTTAAGAATTTTCTCCAAAGGAAATATTATTATATTCATGTCAAAGTAAGAAGAGATCTTTTATAGATGGAAGTCAGTAGAGTGCTATGAAAATTAGAAGTATGAAGTTGAATTATGCCTTATAATTTCTTTTAAAACTCTTTACACTGTTAATTTGGCCACAGTTTTTTTTCCTGCAGCTTCAACTTTGTTCAGCCAATCTGTGTTACTTCCTGGAAGGAAAATAGGAAAACTGTTAGTATATACACTGCAGATTAAGAATTTTAAATTAATTTCCTATTAGGTAAGTATGAAAAGAGTGAACCAGAATGAGAGTTTAGCAAATAAATACAACATGTTTACATGTTAAGGGCTTTTGTCACAATAGTTGCAGGATTTTCTTTAAAGTACTATGAACTTATACTTTCAGTTCAAAATACATTTATTTTTAATATTCCCATGCTTCCTGGACCTGAAGACTTGGTAGAACCATCAAACTTCATGAGACTAAGGAGTGATAGTCCTGTCATGTACAAAACCCATGCAGCTGCTGTGGGTCATTTAAACGCAATTTCCTGTTTCTCGCATATTTCTCTGTCAAAAAGAGTCTTCTCTAAAAGAGCTATAAATTCTATTTCCTATATTACTAAAGCTCACTTCAAACAGTAAAAGTACTATAAGTAGAATTTCTTTGTAAAAAAACCTGTTTGTGTTGTACATCAAATACACAAAAAAACTCCTTTATATACTGTTGGAATATGGGCTGATGCAGAGATGGTGCTATAGCTGTAAAAGATGGATCCTACAGAAATTCTCTGACCACTGAACAGAGAGAATATTTACTCTGTACTTCATGTCTTACTGCTGTCAGGTTTATTGTTAAGGAAAATAAAAAATGGAAAATTCAGCCAAGTCCAGAGGTCTTAGGAAAAAAACAAACAAAGATCCAAACTGTTGTGCCTGCATTAGATTTGCTCTTCCATCTCCTGTGATTTATTTTAAACTTTTGCATGTTGAGTTTTGAGGGTAGTCTATTCTCTGAAATGGTAGAAACAAAAATATTTTAACATTCTAAAGTCTGTACCACAAGTGTAAGATGACCCTTTTATTTCTTCTTTTTTTATTTTTTTCTATTTATTTTTTCTTTTGTTCTTTTTTTTTCTTTTTTCTTTTCTCTTTTCTCCTTTTTCTCTTTCTCCTTTTCTATTCCATTTTGACAGCCACCAGTGTTCTCTACTCTTCTGACAAGGATGAAGTGATTAACTGTACATAGAGCTCCTTGCTGGGTCCCATTACAGAGGAAGGAATTTCTCAGGCAACAGGAGATGTTTACACAGTTGTTTGTTGTATGATTCCACAAGGACATTTCATTCAGATAGTAAAATATCCGCAACAGGTTATCAACTTATGCCATTTTAAAAGCAGCAGGAAGTGACAAAAATGGACCAAGAGAAGGCAAGAAATTTCATGGTTTCGGGTTTCTAATTTCCCTGCTCAAATCTAGATTTGTACTCTGTTTCTAAGACTGCTAACAAACACCAGTTCGATAGGTGTCTTTCAGCAAAATTCTCCATCAGTCCCTGTATTCCTATTCCAAGTTTCCTGGAACAAGACCAGTTCCTTCAACACATACACTTTGATGAGGCTCTCTGAATTTATATTAGTCCATCTAAGTTTTTGTCATACAGGCTCTGCTCTCACGAGTCCTGGAGGAATCACTGAGAACTCTCAGGACTCACTCATTTTAGGTACCCCACTATACATGGTTTGTAGCAGCTGAAAGTGACAATTACAGTAAAAGTAATCTCTTAGAGATGTCAGAAGAACAAGGAGCTGCAGGATGATATGGAAAATGTAGCTACCAATTTTTAGTAAATCTTCAATGAGCATAAACAAATTTCTTCTTCAGAGAACTAGAGCTACATCAGACTTTGCTGGATATTAGCAGAACAGGCAAAAAATATCCTGCTGAAGATTCCTTTCACTACTCTGCTACTGTCCAAGTCCAACTTCAAGCCAGGGCTTCTTGAAGAAAATTCTGTTTGAAGGTTTTAACCCAGAGCAACATTTTATTCCCTATCACACTCCTCAATGTGGCTGAAAAAAGTTCAGCTAAGGTAACAATCCTCCACAGATATCTTCTGCAATGGTTTGATGTATGAAAATGTAATCAAATGCATTGAAACAATAAAACAATAAGTCAGACAGATAAGGGGAAACCTGCTGGATGAGGTATTGAAAGAAATATGAAAATTGCAATGGCCTGTGTAGGACACACTGATGACAACCCCAGAATTTTGGCTGCTAGAGTTGGTTAGCCACCAATGGACCTCTTTATTAACTATATGGATAATGGAATCATAGAATGGTTTGGATTGAAAGAGACCTGAAAGATCATCTTGTTCCACCCCCTGCCATGGGCAGGGACACCTTTCACTGACCGGGTTGTGCAGAGTTCCATTCAGCTTCCAGAATCACCTCCTTCACCCTTCTGACCTTGAACACTGCCAGGAATGGGGCATCCACAAACTTTCTGAGCAAGCCGTTCAAGTGTCTCACCACACTCAGAATAAAGAATGTCTTCATAACACATAACCTAAACCTAGGCTCTTTTGAAGCTATTCCCTCCGGTCCTGTCACAACAAGCTCTTGGTAAAAGTCGCCCTTCCTCTTTCTTGCATGCTGCCTTCAGCTACTGGAAGGACAAAATTATCATCCTTAAGCCTTCTCTTTCCAGGCTGCACAGTCTGAATTCTCTTAGCCTTTCCTTATAGCAAAGGTGCTCCATCCCTTTAATCTATTTGGTCACCCTCTGTAGGACTTGCTTCAAAAGGTCATTGTCCCTCCTGTGCTGGGGACCCCAGAGCTGGATGCAGCACTCAGGTGGGATCTCACCAGAGTGGAGCAGGGGGGCAGAACCCTGTCCCCTGTCCTGCTGCCCACACTGCTTTGGATTCAGCCCAGGATACAACTGGGGGCTGCAAGCACACCCTGCCAGGGCATGTCTGATCTCTCATCTGCCAGCATCTCCAAGTCCTTCTTGGCAGGGCTGCTCTTGATCTGTCCCCCAGTCTGGATTGATACTGGGGGTTGCCCCAACCCAATTGCAGGACCTTAGACTTAGTCTTATTAAACCTCATGAGATTCCCGTGGGCCCACTTCTTGAGCCTGTCCACGTCCCTCTGGGTGACATCCTGTCAGATGCATCAGCCACAACATTCAGCCTGGTGGCATATAAATCAGTCTTATTTACATCCCATCCTGTGTCTCCTCATATCATTCTCTTCTAAGAGACTAAAGCACACGGATTTGATTACCATTTCTTTTTCATTAGGCTTCTCAAGTCTCTCAAAAATCTGTGAAACTGCCAAAACCAGACATGCATTACCTGCAATTAAAAGCAACTGGTTGTCTATAGATTTATTTAAATAAAGAAAAAGAAATTATAAAAATAGATAGTAAAATGTAATTTATTTCTGGATAATGGAAGCAATGGACCCTAAGGGGGTTGCACTGAACTTGACATGTAGGCAGGATTAGCCACATTTACAGTAGCTATGTTCTCACCAGATCTTTCTCTAACCTGTTTTTAGAGGCCTCCAATATCAGAAATACTTAACCTTTCTCCCTGTTCCAGTGTTTCAATACTGATATTGCTGAAGATTTATTCTCAAATTTAATCCCAGCCTCTTGTAATGGAATTAAGCCCATTGCACCACCAATGTGGTGCAAAAGATGACACTTCCTTTCTCAGTATCAGTCCTCAAGTATGTGAAAAGCTGGGTGTCTATAGCTTTATGTAAATAAAAAAAATAAATTAGATGGTCACTTTTTTTTTTTTTTTTTAATTTGGTCTAAATAACTCTCATTTGTTCCTTACAGGCTTTATTTTCTAGCTCTCTGGTCATACTCAGTGCTCTATTTAAGACTTTTCAGAAGGTCCAGCTCCTTTGAAATATATTCCCACTGGAGCATTTCCACTTCTGGGTAGAGCAGATTTCACAGGTCTGACAAGCTGTAGTTCTTTTTATGTTATTCCACATAGTCTGTGTCTTTTTTGCAGCAGTGGAAAATATTTCACAACAAGGCAAAAGTTTAAACATTGATGTTCATCTTTATGGCATGCAGTAATCTTTAGTTCCACCAAACAGCCACTTACCCACCTTCCTGTGTGTCACTGACAATTCTTGCCCTTATTCCCAGATTCATCTGATTCCCAGTGTTCCTCAGGCTGCACCAGTCTGAGTACAACAGGGTGTACTATTGTACAAAAATACTTTTTCAGAATTCCTTTCAGGTACCCTAGACTTCTTCCCTCATTGAACTCCCGGCTTAGCATTTAAACCTATTTCATGTTTGAATCCAAATACCCTGGAAAGCTACTTGCTCTTTTTATCTCAATATGTTAATAATAATATCTAGAATAGTCTAAAGTGAAATTTAGACACATAAATTCACTTAATCAATACAGAAAACATCCCAAATGCTTAAGCAAAGGATAGTATACACACCTAAAAGAAGACTATAATCTAACAAAACCTCCTTTACACTGGAATTTAGATGTCTAGTACCTACATGCCAAGACTATAATCTAACAAAACCTCCTTTAAACTGGAATTTAGATGTCTAGTACCTACATGCCAATCCAATCTACTTGTTTTCCTAACACTTTATACAAAATTAATTAGGTGTCTCCTTAATTAGTTGAGAACAGTGTAAAACTAAACTTAATTACATATGCTTGTTCAGAAGTACTTATTCTGGAAGACATCTCGTGCTTTGAGCTTCTTAATAATCCAGAATTAGGTGTCCTTAATCCGTAGTTTTTATGAAGGTCTCTGGAGAGGCTTGATTATGTTTAGGAGTAACCTTTTATTCTGAATGTAAGCTAGACTAACTCCTACACGTACTTAGGAATTAGTGGCATTTTCTGTTTATGAGCCAATAAAGTCTAATTGGTCTAATTAAAAAGACCCCTACATTTAACATGAATAAAAGACTCAAAGGACCAATACAGCACTAGTGTATGGATGTCTTTAGACCAGTTCTGCTGCACTGGAATCCACCCATCCTCACAGTCTCTAATTTTCCAGTTAAAGACCTATATTTAGGTAATATAATATTTAAAGACTTTTTCTTGTCCCCAAGTAGGCACTCTAGGCACTTATATTAGGAGGAATGAACTATTGGTTATGCCCCTTGGCAAAGAAATGCCTACATTAGATGGACTGAACTCCATCCTAAATCTTAATCACTAAGAAAATATTAAAAATTCTGCTAGAATATACATCTAGCAAAGATGTTATTTTTCACCTGATCATCTCAGTGCCTGTTTTTTTTTTAATTCCTATGCAGTAGGACTCTTGTAGATTAGAATTGAAGATCCTGGTCAAATAGATATTACTAATCAAAGTAGCATTCTTCATTTTCACTACTCTTTACAGGCAGGAACTAAGTCAGGCACCTTTCACAGCATGCAGAAATCCTTAGAGACAGAAAACTGCTGATCTTTCAGTGAAAAGTAGTTTAAAAGCATGTGGTCATACACACCACATAGAAAAGAAAGGGAGAATTTCATGTGTGAGCACATGAGAATATATTGCTATTATGAATGATTGTGTCAGCGTAGTGCATCTAAAAATAGAAGTCACTATTTCTGGCACAATAAATTCCAGACAAGACCTCAAAATTGCCTAAGGAATGGTGGAATTTGTCATGTTAGACAGTATTTTACTTCTCTTACTAACACATCTCAAAATGCTTAGAAAATTTCTATTTCATGAACTTAATGAAACAGAGAATTAAATTAATTAACTCTTGCCCTGAGTAAATGGACCTAACTGCCTAAAACACCATTTTTTTTTTGCATCAAAACACACTAAGTATGCAAAATTTTTATGACTCTTCTGTGACCTGAAATCTTCCTTTTGAAATCACTTCAACCCTTCCCCCAGCCTCCAGCTGGTACTTTTGTAATAATGGTATTTGACATTAAGTAACAAGAAGTAAGCTGAAGAGAGGATGTTAGCTCAGCCAATGTCATATCCAGCTACAAGTGAAATCTGATGCAGACAGGTGTAAAAGCAATGAGCTATGAACGGAAGCTGCATTTTCTTCAATCAGACGCAGATAGAGACATTGATATGACTTCAGCTCTACTTCAGGAGACCTAGCTCAGGCTCATACAAAGCTTTGATTGGTATTTAGAGACAAAAAAATGGATTGCTAGAAAGAAAAAAAACCCCAAAAAACAAGTCTAAAACTTAGTGCCAAGGATGTTGTAAATTCAGTATATCTAAAGTATGCTGTGTTTTGTTTCCCTGCTAGGAAGGAGTATTCTTAATCTGTTGTTTCCTAAGAGCTGTGTGGAATGTGTTGAATCTACAATTAAATACTGATTGAAAAATTATTTGACAATTATTTGACAAGAGTAATATTGAAAAGAAGGAGGAAAAAAATATTAGCAAAATCAAAAGAACATCAATAACTATTTGAACATTGCCCATGAAACTCCTGAACATGAAAAGAAATCTACAGAGAGGAAAAACATTTATGGAATGAACTATATTTTTAAAAGTACCCTACTCTAGAGAGACTCCTTTGAAATATTGAAGGGATTGCATTGTTTGTTTTCAGCTCTTTTGGAGCTATGGCAACTCAGATTGTCAAAATGGTAATTTAAATAAGTCATTATAAGTAAAATTGATGTACTGTTCTTAAATTTTTTTTGCTTTACTCATTTATTTTCTGGGGTTTTTTTAATGCTTTCATCCTCTCATTATATTTATGTAATATGTAAGAAAGAAAGAGTGTCTTATTATCAAAAAATATAATAAAACTACAAAATAGAAACATCTGTGATGCATAAAAATGTTAACCGGACAGAACTGGGGCCTGTACAGATGTGTAAATAAAGGTACAAGAAAGAGCACAACATGAATATAATGGATTTCTTTGGAATCAGACTTCTGAACCAGGGATTGTAACTTTGAGTTGAATATTCTTTGTGAGTTTCACTTTTGTGAATCTGTACTATTACTTTTTGAATGCTGAAAAATTTTGGCATTTACAACAACTCATTGGAATTAATTCTGAAGTTCATTAATACATGTCATGGAAATGCACCTCCTTCTGATTGTTTTAAACCTGCCGCCTCATAATTTCTTTTAATTTCCGCTAATTCTCATACAATAAGGTTCAAGAACAAACTTTTTTCTATTTCCTTTCTCCCAGTTATTCCATGCTCTTAAAGACCTCTTTAATGTCTTTTCCAGGCTGAATCTTTGTCTGTTGATTTATCCTTCTTATAAAAATTCATTCACTCTTCTCTGCATCTTCTGCAGGTGAGCCATATTGTTTTTGAAATTGTCTAACCAGAACAGTAATCAAGAAAGGGACATGCTGTGGATTGTTTAAAAGTATGAACATATTCTTTTTTCTGTCAGGCATTTAATTCCTAATAATTTATTACATTTTACCTGCTTCATTTATAACTACTGAGAAATGAACTGATGTTTGCATAAAAAATTATTGATGTCACATCCAAAACCTATGTCACAGTATCCTTGTATGTTTGAAATTAGGATAGGTTGCCCTCATAATAAAATAATTTCCTTTTAATAAACATGGAGTGATGTTTGCCATTTTATTTCTCAAACACTTGGCATACGATGATAAAATGCTGAACTTTTTGGTGAGTGTTCCTCATTATGACCCCAAATAACTCAATATTGTGAGAAACCTTGGCCATCTCATTCAAGTTCTTATAACAATCATGGATAAATAAATTGATTGGCACATTTTAACATTAATTCCTATAGGATTCTAATAATGTCCTCAGCCATTTACACTTACCTTATTCCTACTTTTTAATTCTAATCTTTTAAATTGTTGTTTACACTTTTAATGAACTTCCCATTTATCCCATGCCAACTGAGATTTTCTTCAGAGTTTTGAGTAAAAGCTCTTTCAAGAGCTTTATGGAGATTGTAATAGCCTGCAGCAACTTGATGACTCTTGTTCTTCAAGAGTAAGAGTTTTTTAAAGAATTCTAGTAGATTAGCAAGATGTGATTCCTTGCTCCAAAAACCAGTGTTTGGCTCTTCCCCAGAATATCACACACTATTGTGATTGTGTGTATGTCTATGCACAGTCTGCCTCCTATTATACTTTCTACCATTTTCTTCCAGCACAGAAATCAGATTTCTTATTTGTAGGTTTGGGGGGGTTTATTTTAGATAATTTTTTTTAAATTTGCCTTTATGTTTGTCACCCTTTGTCCCAAATATGCTGGAGCAATTTTCACAAATAGCTCATACACCACATGAGTATTTCAAAGTATGAAATAGGTCAACTGTTTCATACTTTGAAGAATACCGTCTTGGCCTTTTAAGTTCATTCTTTGTTTCACTAGTTTATTCTAGAATCTTTTCTAATGACACTTCAGGTTAGGTTTATCCTCCAGTACCTTGTTCACAAACAGGGCCCCTGGCCTGGGTACCTCTTTTAGGTCTCCCACTGTGAATATAGAAGAAAGCAAAAAAGTGCTGTAGTTTTCTAGGAAAACCTGACTGGTTTTAACCACTGTGATGAGGAAAAATGATAAAAGAGGAAGTTTGGAAATGAATAGGGAAAATTTGCCAGATTACCTGGAGAATTTTAACAATTCATTTTGAGGTTTACCTAAAGTTTACTTTGTTTCAAACTAAGGCATAGATAAAACTGATTTCAGGCTTAGTTGTTCTAGGAAATATTCTTTGGACATATAGCTATAGCTTTGTACTATACAGATGAATACTACAAAAATATAAACATTTCTAAACAAGCTATTTATTTAAATCACAAAAATAATTGCATTTTTAGATGTTGTTCACAGCTACTTAGTTTAAACTATGGGTTTAGTTTACTCCAGATTAAGCCAGTCTACAGAAGGAGAGCTGAGATCTCCTGTGCCGCACGTTAAGCTTATCAATCAAGTGATAGAAGCAACTGTTTAACTTTTTAGGAGTTAACCTCTATTTACACAACAAAGCTTATGAATAGCAGAACTTCAAAGGGTCAGAGCATTCTGCAGCTATTCCCCTCATGCTCATCTCACTTGCACTGTGTAGGCCACCAAGTTATTTTCACACCTAAGTGTTTGTTTTTAACAGCTATACATGTGGTGAATTAAGCCTCTGTTGGGGTTTCTTAAATAAACACTTAGGTGACAGTATGGTATCTACACACTGAGCAATGGTGAGATAGGCTCGAGGGGCAGAGGAGCAAACCCTTAATCCAACATGTAGAAAACACATGCAAACTTTGTGTATGTGTACAGAGCTCCACACTTTGGGTACAGATTTAGAACGAAGTGGTAAAAATGTGCCTCCAGTGTAGCTCACAGCCTGTAATTTGAAAATGAACTTATATTATAACCTAAGTTTTTTGAAACCAGATTTCTTCTTATATTTCACCTAGTTTTCCTAAGAATTCTGCCTGTTTCAGAGCAACCCACAGTATCAGTACAGGCTGGGGGGTGAACAGATCAAGAGCATCCCTGACAAGAAGGACTTGGGGGTGCTGGTGGATGAGAAGCTGGAAATGGCTTGGAAATGAGTTCTTGCAGCCCAGAAAGCCAATTGTATCTTGGGCTGCATCCAAAGCATTGTGGCCAGCAGAGCAAGGGAGGGGTTTCTGTGCCTCTACCCTGCTCTGGTGAGACTCTACCTGCAGCTCTGGGGTCCTCAGCCCAGGAAGGACATGGACCTCTTGGTGTGAGGCCAGAGGAGGACATCAAGATGATCAGAGGGATAGAGCACTTTGCCTAAGAGTAAAGGCTGAGAGAGCTGGGGTTGTTCAGTCTGGAAGAGAGAAGGCTTAGGAGTGACCAAATTGCAGCCTTCCAGTACCTGAAGGGCGCCTACAAAAAAGATGTAGTGACAAGACAAGAGGGAATGACTTCAAACTGAAAGAGAGTAGGTTTAGGTTACATGTTAGGAAGAAATTCTTTACTAAATTCTTTATTGTGAGGGTGGTGTGGCACTGGCACAGGTTGTCCAGAGAAGTTGTGGACACCCCATCCGTGAAAATATTCAAGACCCAGTTGGATGAAGCTCAATGCAACCTAGTCTGTGAAAGATGTCCCTGCCCATGGCAGGTAGTTGAGACTAGGTGATCTTTAATGTCCCTTCCAAGAAAAAGCATTCTATGATTCTGTAATTCTATTATTAGATTTTGCTTTACCTGGCTTCCTAAAACAAAGCAAAAAATATCAAGGTCCTGATGCAACAAATGATTTCATTATACACTTGTCTGCTTAACTTCAGAAATTCTAGCAGACATGGAGAAATCAATCTTTTGTTGAACTGGATCATAGATACATAGAACTTATAACTATCAACTTTATATCTTTCCAGGATTTCAGCTGTTGATAAAATGTTGATATAATAGTCACAGTTAGATAGCAATTTTTTTCTCTAGATAATGCAGATGGTACCTACAGGGACCCATCTTGTATAGTTTGCATTGTCCACTTACACAGACTTATTCCTATTCATTAACAGAAGGAATCCATCTGCTTATGTCAGATCAAAAACCTAAGAGTTAGCTGGGAAAAGTTATATGACTCTGAACAGCAAGTACATATTTTATAGGCTTACAGGACTATTATTTTCAATGTCCCATAGCTGGAAATGTGTTTTCATACTGATGTCTCAGTTATTCTGCTTCTCTCAGCAGCAGAGGTTCTTTATCCTGGATGTTTCCTGTCTCTTTGTAAGTATTTTACTATTGAAAGTTGTAAGAGTACCATGCAAGTTGCACAGAAGAACAGAATTGCAAAGAAACATTGCAGTGGTGATTGCTTCTTTCTAGGGTAGTTCTCTCCTATTCTGCTCTTCCTTTTTTCTCCATCTCTCAGAATTTTAAGGTAGCTGGAGGGTGCACTTGATGCATTTGGCTGTAACTGTGGCCAATTTGAGTTCATCATGATAGAACTTATCATTACTGATGGTAGTACAGATTTAATTCAATTCATACTCCAGTCAGATGTCTTTATTGGCGCAATAAGACAGGAATGGTCACTATGTTCATACTTGTAAAATGCACTTTATCACTCTGTGCCTTAGGGACACTTTTATTTCATGCATATTTTTAATGTTATTCTTATCCAGATTACTTAATGTAATTTCCTTTATGTAACTTCCATACAGAAAATTGTATTTTGAAAAAAAACCAAACAAAAAATATCCTTTAAATTTCAAATGTCAGCTTTACTTTAACTTTGTTTTAACCTGGCTTGTAAGCCTAAAAATTTTAATAGAAAGTTTAAGGTTTCTCCCCTTTTTATTTTTCCCCTTTACCAATGAGTAAGAAAGGTTAAAAAAAGGAAGACAGAGGAGGAATTATCCTTAAACTTCTAATTAAAAGTAAATAATTGAAAGATGAGTTTTCCCCTTTTCCCATATTATGCTACTATAATCTGAATGAGAAATATTAGGAAATAGCTGCAAAGCATAGAAAAGCAAAAGAGAATATCGAATTGATTTTTCACGCTGAAGGCAGAACAAGGGGACAAATCAAAATGATATAAACAAGAAATTTTCAGTTGAGTACGTGCACATTAGCGAAGAATATTTTCAAAGGAATTTGGACAAATTGCAATTTAATATTAATTTGTGTAACATAACTGCAATTAGTAAAGGTAAAAAATTCATGAGGAATTTAGAGACCAACATAAGGTTTAAAATTCAGGTGTAAATTTGTTAGAACCCAACAATTATTTCAGTTAGTATTTTATTTTTCTGGAAGTTTTGGAAATATTACTATGTAAAGCTCTGACACAACTTTTGGGATCTTTTAAAATCACATTCAGAGACAGAAATGCAGAATAATTTTTGTGAAAGTAACTTTAAAGCTAAACTATTATGTCTGATAAAACAGATGTACTTGGTTGTTTGGGGCTTTTTGTCCTTGTCAAGAGATTAAATAATTTATCATTAATATGGAAACTTACAGGACTATTTTTTCCTTAGAAACTGTAACAGAAGTTATACATGATAATGATTCTTTTTGTGCTGTTTGGTTCTTTGAAGTCACTGGAATTTAATCATATGCTTCAAGTTAAGCTCATGATAACCTGCAGCTATGTGATAATGGCCTTTTAACTCAATAATGTTATTAATGACAATATAGATGAGCCACATATGCAGAATGCTCAGCTTCTCTCAGGTTTCATTGAACAGAAATCTGAATGAAGTTCAATTTTTTTTCTGGAGTAGTCCCCCACCATGCATATTTTGTATAGCAATCTGCACCAGAGTGATAACAGACTTATGGTTCTAGACAAAAAACCTTACTTTTCATGTAGAAGGATTGAAAAACAATCACATGCTTTAAAATATCACTATACTATGTGTTAGGATGGACCTTTTGGGAAGAAAGACTAACCTATCACTTGTCGTAGCTTATTGAGGCATAGTGGGTGTCATGAAGAATGTGCAGTTCAGATCCCAGGTTTGTACAAAAAGTAGGAGCTGGTCGTGTTTTGCTACTGACTTTAAAACAAAAAACTGGCAGATATCAAGGGTTACTGTAATTAAATGATGGTTAATTTTTTTAAATACTTCACTAGTAGTGCTATGAGAACTTTATATAATTCATTACACATTATGCAGATAACTGTTAAATTTCTTATCTTAAAACTACATAGTTCAACACTTTATTTTATGTAGAAATGTGATTGGCTGCTTCAGGCAATGGTAAAGTAATTACCACTGGCTTAATTTGTACCATGAAGATCTGCAAGGCTCTGTCCTTTGATAGTTGCCATGTTGTTTTACCATTGTTAAATTGTAATTATTGCTTTGGAAAACCATATGTTTGGGAACGTTAACAGTGACAATAGAATCTTGTCAAAATCCTAGTTGCCTAGCTACAGCTAGATGAAACAAACTACTAGTAGAACTATAAAAACATTTGTTTTTCAAAGAGTATATTTAAATGACATAAAAACTGTGTTGTGACTGTTACTGCCGGATTTTCTGTAGCAGGCTGTCAAGAGAAATGTTACAAAACTCAACTGGAGTTGTAAGAAGCCACTGTCAGGGAAAACAGACTTCCAGGAAGTCTTTGATCTTAATCCGACTTTGTGGTAGTAGTTACTCAAATTTCTCTTTTTCCAGAGAATAAGAATTCTGCAGATAATGCAAGCTTATTTTCAGGTCAGAAAATGTGGAAGATGTAATAAATTTACATCAAGATATTTTTATTTACATTTCATTTGAAATTGAAATACTGAAAATGATGCTATAATCCTTTTCAAAATTAGGTCATCTTGTATTTGAAAATTTCCTCTGGTCTGTTCTTTGAATATTAAAAAACCCCAAAAAATTCTTACCTAAACCCTTTTAAATTAACTAAATCTTACCAGTAAATAGAAAGATATTTTCCCCTTTTGCAGGGCTCACCTAACATTCAAGAAGTTTGCATGGCAATAAAAATG
The DNA here is from genome assembly GCF_051311805.1 of Agelaius phoeniceus. Lineage (NCBI taxonomy): Eukaryota > Metazoa > Chordata > Aves > Passeriformes > Icteridae > Agelaius > Agelaius phoeniceus. Next base: position 28,540,808 of record NC_135267.1, read on the forward strand.
TGGGTGTTCATGGGATACTACATGGTAAACTGAACTTTAATCTTTAGATTTAAATTGCCTACAAATAACTTTTTTTTCATTACAGGTTAATGCAGAAATATGAAAGAAGTATCACTGACAGACTGACTTAGACAGTCTGTAAGTTCTGATCCACAACATTCTCGCTGGGAGTGACTTTGTATCTCACACTGGATTTTAGCGAAAGGCCCATAAATATTGAATTAATGCAAGAAGATTAAGTCAATGCTTACAGCCTCAATTCATTTAGCATAAATAATATACAAATGCTTGATTAATCAGTCTTTGCTGTTTCTGTTGTCAGTGAATTGTTCAAGCCAAACATCCAGTTTCAAATTTTAGATTTAATGTTCTCTTCTTTGTAATATTATTATTAAACGGTAATGAGAATTAAACTGAGAAAAGACAATATTTTAAATGAGGCCAATTAATAAAACCTGCAGTCTACCATTATAAAGCCTTTTAGAGCTTGCTTATAACTTGAACGCTAGCAGTTTATTTCTTCTTTATGTATACCTGAGTGCTAATTTCTTTTATCAGACCAATTTCAAAGTACGAAAACAATTTAATATTATCTTATTACACCATTATTCTCAAATTCTACAGCTGTACATCAGTGAAATTTTAGGAAGTTAAGATAAGGGAGCATTCAAATATTTATCAGTGTAATAACAATTTCATGATCATGTACCTTTTTTTTCTTTAGCCATTTAGTTTTGAACATGATTTGTGGGCCATTTCTCAGAAATGTTTCCTCACCTCTCTTCTGAAAAGCTCCAAATATGATTTGCCCCACGTTTTCTACCATTTTAGGTGTACAGCATAGCCTAATATTAGGAAAGTATTTCCAGTAAGCTGATGTTTCCTTTTTGGTAATGTTTACAGCACTTGGGTTTTTGAGTGGAGAATGACACCATGTCCATTAGAAGGATCATGCACATATTTCTGCTTTAATACAGCATATTTAGTTTTCAAGTTCAAATTGTCAGAAACTTATCTCAGGGTCCAATAGCTCCTATATAAATAATCTTTGCTTATATGATATATTATCAGATTTAAATAATTAAGGATGCCTCATATGAGCAAATGTTTCTGTATTGAGCAGCAGGCTTGAATCTTTTCCATAGTTTGAATAGCATAGTCGCTATTAAAAAACCCAAAACTGTACACATAAACAAAAGAGAAAGCAGTGGTAAATTTTTCTCCCTTCTCACATGAATGTCCTAATTAAAGCTTCATTCTCTTAAATATACCTTCTAGAAATATTCTTTATCACCAATGAAAATTTATATGCCTGTGAAAACAGAAATATTACAAAAAACACTTTTGGAAAAAGTATGGAAGAAAGGAAGAAAGTGTGGCTGAGCAAAGCTAATAACAGAAGTACTGTCATTTCCTTTTCTTTTTTAACAGTTGTCCATCAGATCATTGACTAGTAAAGAGCCTGAGTTGTCAAAGAGTCTATTTACCTTCTTTTGTGCTGCCAAGTGATAGAATCTTATGTTAGTCTGAGCTTAATGCTGACATTGATCAAAATGTAAATATATGTAGATTTATCAGGACATGATGATTATGCTGATAAAGACCTGACAATTGGAACTTTCAGAATAAATGTTCTGAAATGATAAACGTTTATTTCCCTGCCTAAGGAAATGGATTCAATATTGCAGTTAATGTTTCATACAGCCCAACTTCATTAAGCACAACTCGGCTAATGACATCATGAATTTGTTCATTTTATCAAATTGCATTAATTAGGGAAATGTATCGAAAGCTGTGAATAAATTTGCTTTTCCTTAGAATAACAAAAAAGGAGGTAATTGAATTAATTTGTCCCTTTTATCCCCTATTAAGCTGGAGCATGACACTTTCTCAACTTTATGGTATTTGTGGTTTACATGATTTTCACTAACCACTTTAACTGTGGGGGTTAAAGCAAGAACACTTACAGGATGGACCAATGCCAGCTCATTCCTTTCCAATCATATTAAATGCCATATCTCTAGGTATACAGGCTTTTAACAAAGGCCTGTACAACTATTAAAGTGCTATGAAAATTATGAAAAGCAATCAACAAGGTCTTGCCATGGTTCCTTAAATTGTTCACACCTGAGCCATTGAATCAAACTACAATGTTTACTGCAAAATTGCTGTGCTCTGAGTTCTGATTATGATGATGTGGCCTTGCAGGTGTATTGGATTTGCATGGCCAAGTTTTGGTAGCAGGGATGCTACAATGGTGGCCTCTGTGAGATGCTGCGGGAAGCTTCCCTCATGTCCAACAGAGCCAGTGCCAGACAGTTCCAAGATGGACCTGCCTCTGGCCAAAGCTGGGCCAATCATTGACACTGGAAGAGCCTCTGGGAGAACATAGATAAGAAGGCGGGGGGGGAAACCCAGGGGCAACTTCAGCCAGAGAGAGGAGTGAGACTGTATGAGAGGAATAATTCTGCAAGCACTGAATGAAGAAGGAGGGGAAGGGTGTGCTCCAGGCATCAGAGTAGGGATTCCCCTGCAGCTCATGGTGAAGACCATTGTGAGGGCATGGTGTCCCTCTGCAGCTCATGGAGATCCATGGGGGAGCAGAGACCCTCCTGCAGCCAGTGAAGGACCCCATGGTCCTGGAGCAGGCTGCTGGCAGGACCTGTGCCCCATGGAGAGAGGAGCCCATGTTGGATCACATTTGCCAGCAGGACTGATGACCCTGTGGGGAACCCACCATGGAGCAGGCTGTTCCTGAAGGACTGCACTTTGTGGAAGTGACCTGTACTGGAGAAGTTTATGAAGAGCTGTAGCCCATGGGAAGGGTGCATGCTGGAGAACTTCATGGAGGACTGTCTCCCAAGGGAGGGACTCCACACTGGAGCAGGAAAAGAGTGTAAAGATCCCATCACCAGAGGAGGAAGAAGAGGATGAACTGACCTCAACCCCCATTTCCTGTCCCTCTGGGGGAATAAAGTTAGAAAATTCAGGAGTAACTTTAAGCATGGAAAGAAAAAAGGGATGGGGGGAAGGTGTTTGAATATTTGTGTCTATTTCTCATTATCCCATTCTGCTAAAAATTGGTATTACATTAATTTTTCTCTTTCTCTCCTGAAGGTGAAGAGAGGGAGGAATAGACCAGCTTTGGTGGGTGCCTGGCATTATATGTATGATTCATAGTGATGTCTTTGACCTCTTAAAAACATTGTTGTGATGTTTCAAATTATGGTAACAGATTCTACAAACAGATGAAAATCACATAATTTGCATGTAGTTATGGATATTAGGTAGACTGAAAAGGGACAGGTGGCTTTAATTATGCAGAATGACTAGGTCTTTCTAGTCTTAACCTTATGTTGTCCAGGATTCCTGGAAATTCTAAATATAAATTTACATTAAAAATCAGCTTTAAAATCATGCTAAAGAGATAGCTGCTATATAAAAATTCTGTGTTCTGTGTCAAAGAATTACTCTCTTACGGGGGAATGGCTTCCAGTGCATTAATGTTAAAGATATTGCACTGAAGATACAAAAATTGAAAATACAAAAAAAATGAATATTACTTAGTAATCCGTTCCATTGAATTCTTATTTCATTAAAGCAAAATAGTGGCGCCTTCTTCAAATATCAGCATTTTCAGGAAATATTAATTTTTACCTAATTGAAATATTGGTCCATATCTAAATTGGAAAATAAAGTTTTCAATGGTGTGCTCTCCAAGCGAGCTTCCAAATAGACATATAAATCTGTGTACAGCACAGGCACCAGGAGATCTGACCCAGGGCTGATAATGATAACCAGAACCAGAAGCAGTGGCTGCATGGTGCCAAGCTCCACGAGCTGTCTGGACTTGAGTCAGCTTGGGTCTGACTGCAGGCTAAGCCACAATTGTGCAGCAGTGCATTCAAGCTAATAAAGATAGCTGCAAACCAGGGCTTGTTAGGTCACCCATAGAGCTGATCTGCACCATGTGGATTTACTGAGTTGCATCTTTGCTAGCTCAGGGATCTAGACACCATACTCTGTGCACGACAGACACAGGCTGATAAATAAGCTATTCCATCTGGAGACACTGGGTGAACATGTAGAATTAACTTGGTTTTGTAAATTCTTCAGCTGATGAGAGCAAACACACCCCCCAGTGATCTGGGAAAAAGCCTGTGCCATGATAAATGTGAAAGGACTGCTGACAGCCAAAAGGACTCTGCAGTGACAGGCTCTTCTGGAAATTTCTAGTTTTTTCTGGAGCATTAGATAGGTCAGAGATTAAGCGCTTGCTGCCGGGAAAGTTATATATATCCAGGACATTTGTATGCCCAGGAAACTTTTCCAGCAACACAGTAACTGCAGTTAAACCAGCTGTGCTGGTGCAGATGAGTGGAGGCTCCTATTCTGAAACAAGTGAGCTTTAATTCTAGAGCAGGCATTTTAAAAATTACAGACAGAAAAAGAAGGCCTGGCTTCACATGTTTCTGAATAATGTGTACAAGACATAAAAATTAGAGCTTTCTTTTTCTTATAGTGGCAATCACAGGAACATCATAATTCACAGGAAAAATTGTCATAAATTAAAGAATTTTTTCAGGATTTCAAAAACTGCTTTAGAGAAAACAAACAACTTCCCCCCTTGCCCCCCTCCATGCTCTTTGTAAGCTTTTTTCTTCAGAACTAATCAATGAACTTAGTTACTAACAGCTTCAGATGTATAATGAGTTGTAGCAGGCCATTATCAGTATGAAAACTTGTAGAGTTCTGACATTTCTTAAAGCCCAGATAGCACATATGACTTCTGTTATACTGCAATATCAGCCTATTTCTCCAAGCCACTTAAAAGCAGAAGGAGAACTAAATTTTTTAGAACATGTATATGAAGGCATGTACTGCTAGAGATTTTTCTTTAATGTTATTTGCATTTTAATGGTCTTAATGGAAAGTATTCAAATTCCCACAACCACTGTAATATTTGTAAAAGGTGTATTTTCTCGGAGCTTCTGATTCTTTTACCAAAATAGACGATGTGATGTGTCATCCACCAACTTGTCTGTCAACCCGAGATTAGCCATAAACTAGTGCCTACTATCTTTTTTAGCAGCTGCACTAATTTGTGGTTAGAATAAAGCATATTTTCTACATTGTTATTCTACTTATATAATCTTCAGACTATTTTTTCAGTGTTAATTATCCTTGCTATAAAAAAAGTTGCATTTTATTTCTATTTTTACTTCATATTACTGTTATGACACACTCCAGAATGCTCAGGCTCCTGTTAAATAGATCGCTTGGGACAGATTAAAGTGAAACAACACTGATCAGTGTTTGTAAATATATACACATTGAGTTTATTTTAAAAGAAGTTGAGTGGACTGTAAAACAGGTATGTAGCCCCTTCAGTTATTAAGTAATATAAAAGCATGAAAATATCACTCAATAAAATACATAAAGGAAAAGAAAGAAGGAAAGAGAATGGGTAAGAGTAGAAAAGATCATAATTGCAACACACAGACCTACAATAAGCCTTGCTTGTTACAGCCTAGATGTCTGTCAGTGAAAAGCAGGGTCCTCTCCTGATCCATTAGGATAGACAAAAAAACCCACCAAATGCAAAATTCAGTGGGTTAATATACACTTAAGATTCAGGTGCGAATGCCCAGGTACCTCCCCTGGGGGCAGGGGGAATTCTACCCTGTCTTTTGATCACATGCAGCTGGAAGGTCTTAGAAATTAGTCTGGGGGCACTTTGGGGGTCTTTGTTTATGACACCTTCTAATACATGACAGCTGCCTCTCAAGTCAGCACAGGTGAGTCAGTCATGCCCCATCAATAAGAATGAATTACTCTGAAGACCTTCCTTGGGGGAAGGGGAGTTTTCAGCTGAGCAAATAAACCCAGAGATTAGTTCAGTTGGTTAGAGCATGATGCTAAAACCACCAAGGCTTCAATCCCTGTATGGGACATTCACTTGGAGGTGGATTTGATGATCCCTGTGTGTCCCCTCCAGCTCAGAATCTTCTGTGGTTCTGAGTTATGCATGATATTGAGTAGGCATGATACAAAGCACCATCCTGTCTCCACAGCGTTGGCCTCTTATCAGCCCCAAAGCCCATCTTGTGTCTTCCACTGTTTTATGCAGACCAGAGGTTTGCAATTCCACACCCAAAAACTCATCTCCTCCCCTCGAGGGGTGCAAACCTAGCCTCATCAAGTCACTCTGGTGCCTCCACAAATGGGTGTTTTGAGTCATTAATTGTTAATTGTCCAGTCCCTCACAATGACTTCTGTGAAATTTAATTAAACAAAGATGTAAAAAAGTAGCAGCAATCATTTCTAACCCTAGAGAGAACTTCAGTAAGCTAAGCTTGTTATATGTCTGTGGGCCAATTATCACTATGTCTAAACCACTATGAATTTTTCATAAGAATGAGGACCACATGAATTCTCAGTTTCCATATTCTTTTTAGTAGAGGGAATTCTTCAGAAAGCATACAAATTTTTGAAAAATATTCTGGAAATCCCAGGGAGGAGAACAAGCTGGATTATAGACTACTTAAAGTTGTCAGAAAAACCTGCCAGAAAAAAAACCCTAACAACAAAACAGAAAACAAACAGAACAGAAGAAACAAAATATCTGATGTCCTAAACATGCATAAACCGTAATATTCTGTTGTTGTACCAAGCACCTCAGAGCTAATTTTTTCCCCATAATGCAGACAGCTCTGTCAAATGCTTTTGTGAAATGTTATGAAATCTGCCAAAAAGATCCATTATCCCAGAAACTATACCTGTTGATATCAGTTGTAATTGTCATACTTCTTCATGCTAGAAATAGATATTATTTTAATAAGAATTTTGTGATACAGGGTTGTGTGATATCGAGGTGTGTGTTAAGCTATGCAATTAATTATGCTCTTAACCCTGGGAAAGAGTACCATCAGCTCTCGCTGATGCTGCTCATGCCTTGAATTCCTAGACAGCAAGGCACAAGATGCAATGAAAAACTTTAACACTGTGCTGAATTTTCTTTTTTCTAGTTGTAACCATACCTGAGCAAAAAGGTTTTCACCTTGCACCTGACATTCAAAACCCCAAAGTACTGATTTGTACAATTAGTACAAATTTTTCTAATAGAGCATCTTCAAGTAGAGATATTTCCAGTTACATTTTATCCATCTGCCATGGGATAAACATAAAATGACAGAAAGAAAAAGATAATCTATTCCTTAAATGTTCAGGTATTTATTTTTCCTAAAACTGCAAACAACTAGGCCAATAAGGGAGTAGTAGAGGGAAGGATAGGAAAAGGTCTTCTAGTGATTTAAAAACAGAACCCTAAATCAGGTGCCACACAGCTGAGCATTCAGTCTTTTATCAGCTAGATTTCTACTACTAAAATGACTTTGCTGAGCAGTGCCACCAAAGTCCAGGCAGCCCTCAACCGATATCTGTCTCACACCTTTCACACATGGAGAATAGTTTTATGTTCTTTCGAAAAAATTCTTGGCATTTTGTTTTTTGCCTAGTTTTCATTCAGAGTTGCACACTGTAGTCAAAAATAAAGGATAAGAACTGGTTTTAAATCCACTCCACTCACTTCATTTCTCGAACTTAGTTCTTTCTTTCTCTCAGACAGCTAGTAAATGGACAAGAGGAAATATTGTTGAATTACATCGGAGCGGGGGGGAGGTTCAGGCTGGATATTAGGAAAAATTCCTTCACTGGAAGGGAGGTTGAGCATTAGAACATGCTGCCCAGGGAAGTGATGAAGTCACCATCACCAGAAATGTTAAAAAAATCCTAGTAGGAGTGGCACTTCATGATATTGTTTAGCAAGCATGGTGGTATTTGGTCAAATATTGTATGTACTTGGAGGTCTTTTCCAACCTTAACGATTCTATGTTTTGCTAACTGTCAGAATACTCAATACACTGGGACCAGCTGTACTCATCCTTATGTTGTAGGGATTCCTTTTTCAAGCATAAATTACTGGAAGCTGCAGAAGACAGTCAAATTCAGTGGTGTTTCATCCCATGTGAGTTGATGGTGATAACAACTCAAACTTTTAATTGCTTATTCATTCAAATACTTCCTACTTATTTGTAGGAAGTGGAACATCTTCTACTCAGGAATCTAAGAGCCACCCATCACCAAAAGTACAGCAACTGTGTGTGAAAGCATCCTCTTTCAAATGAGATGAGACCAAGGAAGAAGCCAGGACTTTCGTATTCTTGATTAATGATCTGGTCTTGGGATAAGCAGTAACTCAGTGGGGCTAAGGGAGATGAATAACTTCCATCTTTCCCCCATCTCCAGCTTCTATGGGAAAAGACTGCCTTCATCAGACATCCAGCACCAGGAGGCCCCTGGCTATGAGTGCCATGTAGGTAGTTTTTTGCTGTCTAGAGCACTTCAATGTCCTTCACTTCTCTCCTTGTGACATTTGGAACAGTCTAGATTACAGTAACCTCTGCAAGGTTTGCTAAGGTTGTGCATCTCAGCTGTGCCTTATTTGGGAACACTGATTGCCATCTAAGAGTCATTTTTTTAATCCAAAATAAATGCTTTATATCTCTTCACAAATGCATCCTGGGAAGTTTTTCAATGTCCATGTCTAAGTGATGTAACACACAGTTCACAAAAGATTATTATTGTTTACTGCTCCAGCTAGTGCAGAACTTAAAAGAAAGCTCCTGTTTTACCCTCAAATAATTTGCAAGTTACCTAAAATCCCAATGATATGAATTAAGATTCAAAGGAAGAGCATGCAACTTTTCTGTAATGTAGCTCTCAAATTACTCTGCAAAATTTCTTTAGCTATTTTCCATAGATATCAGTGACTAACTGTATTAGATAATATATCCATTTTAAGGAACAGGGATTCGATTAAGAAGCAGGATTTCCAATCCATAGCTAAGCTGAAAGAAGACATACATTTCACAAAAAAGTTGGAGAGCTCATGAAACATGTGTGGAAGACAGTTATATCACAGAAAACAAAGGTGCCTTCTGCATTAGCAGCCTAGGATGGGTAAGAATCATTGTTTTGTCTGATAATGAGTTTTTAATGGAAAATCAACTTGGAAGAGGAAATACATGTTGCAGTGATCCCCTCCTGGACAGGGAAAAGGTGTCATCTGTGATCACACTAAAGGCTTATTACCTTCATTAGACTATACACAGTCATGGCAGCACTTAAACCTCAGAGAGCAATTTTGGGAATCTCATCACCCATGATCAAAATCATAATGAAGGAAGGCAAATGGATGATGCAAAGAAAGAAGTGTCTATCCCAAAACACTTCCAAGGAAGTCAGCAGAGAAAGAAGGTAAAACAAACTGTCTTAATCAGTTCTAGCTGTGATCACTCCATTATTGGTCTGAGTCTCACCTAAGGCTCACCATAGTTTACTCAGCTATCTGAGCTTTTCACTCAGTGTCACACATGTAAGAGAAAGCACAAAATCCGTAAATGCCTTAAATGGAAGTAGGTACAGCTTACTCTGTAGGGATGATTTTTTATTCAAAGGAACAAGAGATTCAGCAGTGAACCAGAAATGAGTTTACCTCAACATATCGTTACAGTCCTTTATTCACAGACATGAAAAGCTGTAAAGCAACTCTTCCATAGTAAACATTCATGTTTGAAGTGCTATTTCACTGGTTAATATCAGTACTAACTATAGAACAGTGTTTTATTGCCTAGTCTGGAGACCCTCCATCACCAGAGTTGTTGCTGTTCTTCTCTTTTGCATGTGGAAGAGTGCCCCCATGATATGAACAGTCTGGAGAGGTTCGCTTGTAAACATGGGAGTGCCTGTCACCCACCAGATCATATTCAAGGATGCTGCCTACTAGTTCCTAAGGTGAAGGCAATTACAGGTAAGGCTTTTAGCAGCTCTCAGTAAGCAATTTTATTCTTATCTGTAATTATTCTAACCTGAGATTTATCTCATCAGAAATGCCTAAACATTTTTAGTAGCATCAGTGGGCTGGTTCAGTTGTTCTGGTTCTGCGGGTTCTGCCTCTCATTTTTTGTCAGAATTTAAAACATAGTAACAAGCTGTAATAGCCAGTGGTCACACAGCTCATAAATTTATGGGACAGGGGAAGAAGGGCACTGATTGAAAGTGCCTAAGTGGCAAATTAAAAAGGGAGACCAGCTGCCCTGCCAGTAGAATCAAATTTTTATGCTCTGCCATGCAACAAATACGGATTAAGTATTCTGTGTATTTCTACAACATATTAGTCTTATATCTTTGCTATTTTTTATTATTAAATTTGAACCAGTCCTTTTTGGAATTGAAATGATGTTTCACTTCCAGGTAGTCTCCATTTTTCCAAAGCCCTATTACTTCCTCCACATACATTTTACGAGCTCTGTAGTGGAAGTCCCAGATGTCTTTTAAAACAGCTTTTGAAATTGTTTGCAAGGTTAATAAATGCAGATATGTTCCATTTATTGCAGGAAAAAATCCCAAATAAACAAAGATAAGAAAACCAACGAAACCCCAAAACACTTCAAAATACCTAAACCAGGGATTTTTTTTCAAGAAAAGGGCTTGAAAGTTAGAAGCATAGAGTCATCAAAGGGTGGAGGAGACCTTCAAGATCATCCAGTCCAAACGTCCATCTAGCATTATCACTGTAAAATTTCACTATTCACATATTTCTGATACACAGAAGAAGAGCCTAAAAGAAAATTTTTAGATAATTATGACTTTAACTCTGAATTTCTATGGATTCTCAATTTCCAATCTTTTTTTCCCACATTGTTTCTACTCATTCAAATAAAAAGATAACAAAATTCCTTCATACTATATATGGAGTGTTATCATTAGGAGGATTAGAACCCTCATAAATTTGGAGAGGAGTCTGCATAAAATAGTGAAAAATATGATCATTCTTGTGATACAGAGGAGTCTGAAACATTTGGTTGAACACCTCTCTGTCTTTGGAAAGAAGTGGGGTAATTTATTCATATCTTCCAGGGAAAATGAAATATGTTCTCTTCTCTTAGCTCAAAGGGATGATTAACAGCAACCATTAAATAAGTTAAACAATTTTAAATCATAGGACTGGATCATTGGAATACATTTGTCTGTGAACTACTGATCTGGAGTCAGAGCTACTAACTGGCCTCATTCATTTGAAATGACACAGAAAAAGAGAGAGATGGTTGTATTACTCAATCACAAAATGTCTGTGAGACAGTGATCCGGTGTGTCTTAGGAAGAAAAAAGAAGTATAAGCTTCAGCTTGTGTCATGTATTTCCAATTAAAATAGAAAAAAATACAAAATAAATCAGTCATTGTTAAATACTGAGTATAGTTTGGTCACATACAAGAAAATGTATTTCAAAGTAGGACAGGTGTAGAAAAAAGCTAATACTATGATCAGCAGAATGATGATACTATCGTCTGGTACCTTGCTGAGCCTAGCAACAGAAGGGCATAAAACTGTGGCATTTAGAACTGTACAAATACTTAGGAGAAGAGCAAGGTAAATTATTTGGAAAGAAGTTTGGCCATTGACAGTAAACAATAAATTGACCTAAAGGTAAATATATTTAAGGTAGATATGCAAAAAAGTTGGCACAAACCTCTAATAATAAGAGAGAAGGCAAAACCCCCAGATTGCCTTTAATTTGGAAATCAATATGCATACAGAAGCACTGCCTAGTTTGACTGACTGTGACAGCTGGAACAGGCCAAGGGCATTCCTTCCAGTTCTCTGCTACTTACTTTTTCATTAGAACAATTGTTTTTTGGGTTTTTTTTTGTTGCACCAAAATTTAAGAAGGGTTGAGTGTGAGCTCTCAAAGCACTGATAAACTAGTATGGCTTTCATCCTCAGAAGCAGTTGAGAATCATATGGGACAAAATCAGTAAAGATAGAAGCATAATTAATGACAATTAGTAGCATTTTATAAAAACAGTTCTTATCAAACAGTTCTTATCAAAAAATGGTGTCTTTCTGATGATATGGCATTTGGCTTAGGATAGTAACTAAGATATTACAATATAGCTAGAGATAGAACACAGAGATATTTGTCTTAAGATGCCATAACAAGAACGTTCACAAAACCCATCTTAATTATATTAAATACTCATTAGTCAAGTGCTTATAGTTTACTATGCTTACAGAATGCTTATAGTTTACAGACTCCCCTGGTATCCATTTGGCACCAGTGTTGTCAATGTTCTAGAAGAAAATATAAAATCAATACAGATAAATACATGGGTGGCAAAAATATTGGTAGAGCAATAAATAATAACAGAGGCAGTTTAGTAATAAAGTTTACTATGAATCATTTAGTAAAGATGTGGTAAGGCTAATCTGAACATATACAAGGTCAAAGAGTAAGAAAAATGGAATCTATATCATATTTATGGAGTAGGGAATAGTTATGTTGAAAGCATAGACTTGAACAAGGTTTTAGAATAAAACTGAGTTAGAATGGGTTTTGAGTTTAATTTTTAATATATAAAACCTTTATATTAAAATAAAATTATTTCGTTTGAAATTCTTTAATTCTTAATTCAATCCAAATTTTGAAATAGAAAGGATTTTTAATTGATTAGAATGTTTGATTTGGGGGAAATAAGAATATTAAACATGTCTGAGGAAAGTTTGGAATCAAACATTATTTTTAAACTAAAAAATCAAAATGTTTTAAATTCTTCAAGTCTGAAACTTCTGAAGCTAAAATTTAGACATACTGCTCTTCTAGCTTCTCTTGGAAGTCTCTCTGAATTGGACATATTAAGACTATGGATATGCTTGTGCTTGAAACCTCGTTTTATAATATTCTGGTATCATCTTGAAGTCTCTTTATAATTTGAGTCATGCTGCATGTGTGAGAGCATAAAGCCTTGAGTGTTAGGCCCTTACTGAGATACATCAGCTGACTTTGTAAATAACAGTTTCTGTGAGAAGCCCTTTACCTTCTGAGAGATATTTCCAGGAGATTAAAGAATGTAGGATACCTTCCTTACTGTTCTGAGTTGATGCTGAATGAATGCCAGTTGCCCGCTCTATCACTCCTCTCCTCATCTGTATGGAGGAGAAGAAATATAATGAATAGCTCAAGGCTCCATTTTAAGGACAAGTAAAGATCACTTACCAGCTACTGTCATGGGCAAAACAGACTTGACTGGGAGAATGAATTAATTTGTTTACAATCAAATCAGAGTAAAAAAATGAGAAATAAACCCCAAGTTTTATTTCAAGACCTTTCCCCCCAAAACACCTTCCTCCTACCCCTCTCTTACTCCCTTCACCCCTCTCTTTTTCTCAAGCTCAACTTCAGTCCAAAATGATCTACTTCCTCCAGTGCAGCAATGCAGGGAGACAGGGAATGGGCTTGTAATCAGTTCATGTTTTCTCTGCTGCTCCTTCCTCCTCACACTCTTCCCCTGCTCCAGTACGTGGTCCCTCCCATAGGAGACAGTCCTCCACCCCTTCTCCAGTGTGCATCTTTCCCACAGGCTGCTGTTCTTTGTGAGCTGCTCTAGCTCATGGATTCCTTCAGGAACAGACTGCTCCAGTGTGTGTCCCTTGTGGGCTCACAAGTCCTAGCAGCAAAGGTCTTCCAGCATGGACTCCTCTCTCCTTAAGGGTCTCTGGTCCTGCCAGGAGACTGCTCCAACATGGATTTCATCACAGACAGGCATTCACCTTATCTAGCATGGGGTACTACTGAACAGGCTGCAGGAGCCCAGCTGCCTCACCATGGTCTTCACCATGGGCTGCAGGGGAATCTCTGCTGCCTTAGTTCTTCACTGACCTAGGTGCCTACAGAGTTTTCCTCCCACACAGTCTCACTCCTCTCTCTGGCTGCCATTGCACAGGGTTTTTTCCCCCTTCCTCACTGTATTCTCCCCCAGGCATTACCACTCCTGCTGATGGGTTTAGCCATGGCCAGCAGCAGGTCTATCTTGGAGCTGGCTGGCACTGGCTCTTTTGGACACAGTGGGAAACTTCCAGCAGTTTCACACAGAAGCCACCTCTGTAATTGTGCATTACCAAAACCTGGCCACACAAACACAGCACACACACACCCCTCGTTGACTTAGCTTACTCTGCCTTCTAAGCCAGGAAGATTAAAAGTGAGTCAGTAAATACAGTCAGGCCATGCAGCAGAGCTTATTGGTTCTGCTGTTGGATGAAAGCAGTTGGCATAGCTGGAACTAGACATTGGTTAACCTAATAACAGCTGCCTTTTTTCCCAATAAGACTCTTCTTGCATCTTTCATGCAGTTCTCTCATGGGAGCACCTACCTCTCAATTTAATAACTTCTGGTTATTTTGCATTTGGAATTATTTATGAATTTGTATGATATAATGCAAATTTATGATAATAATGGCCAAATAAAGCCGATGGTTAAAAAGGGAAATTAGTGAGTATTCTGTATTTTTTAAATGGACCTTTTTATTGTTAAGTGTGTCACAGCCCTGCAGTGTTCACAAAGTTCTACCTCTGATCCTGGCACAGAATGCTGAAAATAATACAACAATATCAGAGAAATGCAGAAAAACAAAATAATGCATTTTTAAATGCTTCAGCTCTATTGTTTCAGTTGAAATTTGAAATAATCTGTTGGCAAATAAACTTTTTAGGTGTGAAGCTAGAAACTGAATCTATTTTCTGGTGAGTGACAATGGACTTTGCCAAATGTTAAATCCCACAGCTGCAGTGGGTGACTGCTCTTTTTTCTTACCCTGCTTGACCTCAGTATATTTTTCACTGCCTTTCCAATGGACTATGCTTCTGGACTGTCTCAAGGAAGGTAACATATTTTCTAGTTTTTCCCTATTTTAATTGCTATCTTATGCTGTACTGGTGGCAATTTTCTGTTCTTTCCTCATTCTCATTCTTAAAGAATATTTCAGCTCTTTGACTTTATTGCTTTTTTTTTCTGTTCTCACTGCTTCTAATATCTTGCTACAGATATCAAACTGAGATATCAATGTAAAGAGTAGTGCACTTAGAGCAAGCTCTCTCTCATTTCACCTGCTTGAGTCTTGTATCTTGTTTTCCTGTCTGAGCAGTTCTCTAAGCCATATGTTAGGACTGTGCTATAGCAATCTATTTTCAGCTTTAAAACTTATGATCTTTGTTTCTTCTCTTGCCAGGCCTAAAAAAAATGAGGGTTTTACTTCCCATCAACCACTTTTATTTGGCTTGTGCTGCAACCATTTTTAGACACTGGCTTTATTCTTGGGTGCTACTAAAGCCTTTATTTGTGTTTCAGTTTTGCTAGGGCATTCTGAAAATTAGGCATGTAATTAAGTGTCATTTAGCATCAATATCTAAAATAATTTCTAAAGTATTTATAATATTTTTTTGATAAAGTGGAAAACAAAAAAAAAAATCTAATTGCTTTAAGGGATAAAACTATAAAATGTAACAAAAAGCCCCAAAACTTGGTAAGGCAATGAGCATAATTACAGGACAGCATTTCATTTCCTTTTTTATTGTGTCCCTAATTAGAGTACACAGGTTGCTACATCTTGCTACTCACTCAGTGAAGTTAGCTAGGAGATTTGTACAAACATCCCTTTGTTGTATTTCTCCTCTGGGCTTGCTCTCTTCAGAGACTCTATGATCTTCTTTGGGAAATGACTGTTGGGTCTTGTGTATCCAAAAATGCTCCATACATTGCTGACACTACCAGAAATAAGCAATTAGATTTGTGAAAGGTCTCAGAGACTTTCAGCCTGCCCAATAATGAATGATGATCATGGTTACAGACAGGGACAGAACATGGATTAGATGCTGTGTAAATCTCACCTGAACTCCAAATGCAGGGCATGAGCAGAATTTAGACTTTCACTGAGAAGCACATACATAAAAGATTAAATATGTGACAGAGCATCTTGAAAAGATTAAGACTCATTAGAAGTTATATGGAAACAAAATGTCATGGCTTAACCTGGCAGGCAGGAAAAGACCTCCCAGCAATTTTCTCACTCCCCCCACAGTGGGATGAGGGAGAGAATCAGAAAAAATAAGGTAAAAGCTATTGTTTGAGATAAAGGCAGTTTGAAAGGACAGAAAAGGGAAGATAATACTACTACTACTATAACTGATAATACAATAATAATGATGATAATGATAAGAAGCATACAAAACTAATTATGATCAACACAATTGCTTGTCACCCATTGAGTGATGCCTGTCCCCAAACAGCAGACTGCCACCCTCCCAGCCAGCTCCCCTCATTTTTATTGTGCAGCATGGTGCCATGTAGTTTGGGATATCCCTTTGGTCAGTTGTGGTCAGCTGTCTCAGCTCCAGCCCCTCCCTACTTTTTGTGCACTCCCATTGTCCCTCCTGGTGGGGTGTGGTGGGGAGCAGAAAAGGCCTTGACTTTGTGTAACCCCTGCTCAGCAACAACTAAAACATCAATGAGTTACCAACAGTGTTCTCATTCTAAATCCAAACTACAGCACTGCACCAGCTACTAGGAGAAAAAATTAACTCTACTCCAGCAGAAACCAGGACCAAAAAAAAGCATAATAAGGGATTTAAGAAACACAGATAAGAAATTAATTGAACCATACATTCTCTGATAGATGGCAGAATTTAATTCTTGATAAAATAGATTAGCAACTGAGTATAAAAATGGGAGAAGGGTTTGATTTAAAAATGAAAGGCCTAGAAAAAGAAAGATCGTACCTAAAACTACATAGAACCCTTAAATTTAAGCCTTTCTGAGATCCAATATTGAAATCCTGTTCTGTAGGGATTTTTTATTTCCACTTTTCTGTTCATTTGGTATTTCTGATTTTTTTGTTGTTGTTTTTTGCTCCTCATCTCTGGCCCTTAGCTGGTTGTACCTTCCTGAAATATCTGCAGGAAAAAAACACAGTGCTACCACATACTTGGCCCAGGAAACCTGGTCCAGTCTCACTGAGGTTCTCCAGGTGAAGGTGAGAGCCAGGGTGAGAGAGGGCTATGGCTGACAGTAGGGAATGGCAGGATACCCTCTGCTATTTCCAGTTGCTTTGGTGTTTGTTTGTGCAGTGGTAGTGATGGCAAGTCCTTTGCTTTAGACTTTTTAGAATTTGTTTAGTGGATTAAAGTTGGGAGACAGTTAACTTGAACAGAACTTTCTTCTAAAGGTTTTGTTGTGGTTTTGTTCTTAAATTAAATTTTGTTTCCTATTCCAGTATTACACTTGAGACCATCATACAAACACTCCTCTTTACACAGATTTTGCTGCTCTAATTAATTCTCTTCTTTTCTTCTGTAGTCTTCCATCTCTCCTCCCTTCTGAAACTAGATCAAATAATAGAGGCAGGCTTCCAACTTTGTTGTTTGATGTGCTTTTATCAGAAAACGAAGCAAAAATATAAAGTGTGACTTTCTTATTATGATACTGTTGGTTGCTAAAATGAGGTCTCTGTGAAAAAAAAAATAAAAATGAGCTTTTAAGATACCAATCAGCCATTTGATAAAACCTCTCACTCTCCAACACGTGCCAAATCTTAGAAACGCACCTGCTGTTGTTATGTTAGTTTTAAGAACTCAGAGATGAAGGGTATAAAGTATCTCAGTCACCAAGCAGACTGCAGGATAATCCACTAATCCAGAGAGATGAAAGGAAATGCAGATTTTATGCCCTCTTGAGAGTGGCAGCCTGTCAAAAAATAGATCCTTCTGCTCAGTTTGCCAGAAAAAGAAAAGAGAGAGAAAAGGTCTCTATCTGAGAGACACAAACACACATACATGGACATGATAAGAATGGCTGTGCTACAGCAGCACATAAATCAACACCCCTGGTAGAAATCAATGCCAAAACATATATTGATAGGTACACCTATTTCTTTTATGATGGGAAAGAAAATATATTTGGAGGAGTAAGTAATTCTCTTTGCACTTTAAAATATGAGGAGAAAAAAGTCCAGGATATCTAACAGATAAAAATCCAAAGAGGAATATATTCTATTATGCAAAATAAACATTTTCTTCATAACATGCACTAAAAATGAAAATTGCACAATAGAAATGTTCTAGGAGAGTTTTAAGGTAACTTATTCAAATAAAAATCATGGCCAATATACAAAACTTGCATGTTTCAGGGGTTTTGGAGGTCAGATTCTGCTGCCTTTATGCATGACAAATTCTACATTTACTTGCAATTAGTAATTGCCAATAATAAGAGACTAAGACAAATTTGAATTTGCATTTTGTAATGTAGTCATAAATTTTCATATGAACCCCACATGTACATGAGAGATTTTTTTACTGGAGAAAGTGAAAATATTATTTTGAACACAGGAAAGAAAACCTGTGTGATCATCTCCATTTCTTCAGGTGCCTTGTATTTTATCTATTTTTTATCTTCTATGTTCACAGGGTGCATAAGGTGAAGGTGAGGATGGAAAAGCATATCAGGCAAAATGTGGATAGAGTCAGCAGTAAAAGAAAAAAATGCATGCTGTCCTCTGCTGTGCAAAGCAAGCGTAATTGCTGACAGGAAAAATTTCGCACGTCTGGAAGGAAAAAAATAACCAAGAGAAATTCTTCACAAAACACAAGAAAAAAATCTGAAAAAAAGCAGATATTGTTTTCCATTTCATGGCATAAATTATGATTAACTTTGATTTAAACAAATTATGTAAATACATTTGCCTGGTCTGTAATTTTCATTCTGTAGGTCTTTGTTATATATTTTAAACTAAGTACTGTTCATTCTCTGGGAGGATGTATGTCATGATCACAACTAAATGATGACAAACACTTAAACATACAAGTATTACTTTAGTTCAAAAGCACAGTAAATTAAACAAATTCCTTTGAACTTTTGATGATAAATTAGTGAAGACTCATGTATAGTACTGCTAGTGTTCATGCATTCAATAGATGCAACTATGTATGTGTATATAACTGTGCATACTGTTTGCAAGGCTTTTTTTATGAAATACATTGAAAATCTGACCGATTGGGAATCAGTTGGGAACTCTGACTTGCTGGGGAAGAAGTGTTGTGATTCACAATACAGATACTCCTTCTAGAAGATGAGATGTTAGAAACAAGGTGTTAGAAATCATCTTCACTGTGTGTTAGGAAGCAAGGGGGTGATAGGAATAGGAAAGCATTACCTGCACTTGAGAGAGGGAGAGGGGCTTGTCACTGTCACAGGGAGACACATGGGAGGTTATAACCATGTAGTAGAACTCAGGATAGTCTTACCACCCTCTTAAACCCCTTCTTATGCAATAGAATTGGTGCTTCTAATTGTCAAAGAAGCACCACAACTTCTTCCTGGCTCCTTATCCTTATCCTGGCTGTAGCTTGGTTGACCTTCAGCTTCTGTTGCTCTTGGGAGCAGCAGAGGACTTGACCAGGTAAGGATAGACAGGGAGGATCTCTGGCTTCCTGCAAGGAAATGAGCGTGGCCACAGCTGCACTACTGCCTGCTGGTCACAGTGGGGCTGGATAGCAGTGGCTGTGTAGTACTGAATAAGATTTCATGCTCTGCAAACCCTCTAGGCAAAATCTGTTTCCTTAAATGCTGTGTTAAATGGGAAGGTTTGATATGGTATGAAATACCCCTGTAAGGATAATTATGGGAGTCCCATGAAAAGGAGAGGTCAAGGAACACTTATTCCTTGGGCTTTTCCATGGTTTTTAAAGACATTTCAGAAGACCAGTGTTAAGAAGAGATTTCCAACAGAGCAGTGAGATGGCTTTTTTGTATATTTATGCAGAGAAAAAAGCACAAGGTAGGGAAAGTAAGAAGGCTCTACAATCCCAGAGTATTAGTATTTGATGTTAATATTCATCCTATTATGCAGAAATGCAAAATTAGACTTAAACTCTTAGTTAAGAATGCTCTGAGGCTTCTACAAAAATAGTGAAATTAAAACCATTAAGATAAAGATGATACATAGCTGCAACAAATTTTAATGATGATTTATTAAAACAGAAGTACAGGGACAATAATAATTGAACTGAATACAATTTTGGAAAACACCAGTTAAACCCTCCATAATGCAAATGGACACAATGACTTAATTTGGCTTTTGTGTACCTCACTAGCATCCCTCCTGCCAGTGAGGTGGGTAAAATGATATGCTATAATATTCAGTTCCTCATCACACAATCTTTGCCTTGAAGTTGATGGTAATTATAATGAAAAAATGTTTCTGAACAAACCCAGTTTCATAAGGACTCAGTAGAGGTACAAACATCACTCTCTCTTTGGGTTCTTCTTTTTTACCATAACATTTCTGTTATATCTATTACATAGAAAAACGTGTGCAAACCCAAAAGAGACAGAGAATTAGGTGTTTGCAGATGCTGAGGAGTTGGAAGCACCTTCCTTTTTTGAAAGTGTCTGGAGGGGACCTGGATGTCAATGCTTTTTTGCTTAAGGAAATTTGAGTGCCCCTCTATTCCAGCAGTAAAGTCCTCAAGTCATTAAATTATAGTCTGTGCCTTTATCTGGGAATACAATTCTCTCCTATTGCTGGTGCTGTAGTTAAGTCTGAGGTATCAAAATACCATTTCTCAGGTGTTCTGCAGTAAGTTGTTCTCAGTCAATCCTGCTGAAGAAAGTTCACCTTGTGTAGTACACTGAAATATTTATTGTGAGTAATTCTATGGCCTGGTTAGGACATTAAAAAAAAAAAAAAAAGAGTCCTACTTTCTGCTTGGTTCATGTGAGCAACTAATGTCCTTGCATAATTAATATTCAATTTACCACCCTCACCTAAGAAGTGAGTGATCTTAAATCTCACCCCTAGTTCAGTGCATGTTTAATTAGGAATGCAAAGTGAAAATGCCCTGATAAACAGGAATTAAAGCTCCTTCTCTTTGAACAAGTAGTTTGGACTGTCTTTTTTGAAGGGGTCTGACAATTCAGATAGGTCAAAGGTGCAAACCAAGGCAATATGTCTGACTTTTGGTAGACTTTATTTTCTTCAGCATTAAGAGATTATTTGCACTAGGATTTTGTTTTTAGATCAGAAGTGCATATTTCAAGTGACTCTCCTAGTCAGAACTAGTTCCTGTACATTGGTTCACACCAAAACACAAAGCCTGCCATCCAACTGCACACAGCATGTCTGTTCAGAGGGTCAGAACCACATTAGTCTGAAGTAGCAACCCCTGAAAGTCATATAGCATAAATGCAAAGCCCTAATTGCTTTTTCTCTCTGCAAATTTGCAGTGGCGGGACTGCACTTCTTCCTAATGCAGACAATAGCCTTAACTTCACCTTTGCTGCAAGAGTGATTTTCCTTTTCGGTGACTTCAGCCTACACACAAATCATTTAGAAAGGACCAAGCCCACAACTTTTGACATTTCCATGGGTAAAAATGAAAAGAATGGATTTGTTTAAATTATAACCCACTTTTGCTACGTTTGCAGATTTGATTTGCCCCATAAAAAGTTCCCATGCATATTTGCAGCACAAGTTGAACTATAATTCTGGGCCCAAACATTTGCACCTGTATTATATTTTAGGAATAAAAGTCAAGAAACTATCTGGATTCACACTAATTTTCAGTATAAAATACCATAATGTGCAAGACTAACCATCCCTTTATGGTAGGGTGATAGGAAGGCTGAAAATACGGGTTTTAAAAAGGGAATGAAAAATCTTTTCTTAACAAATTCCTAGATATTATCTTCTGGGGTATGCTTAATGATCATGAGCTGTTGACTTATCATAGACTGCCAAAAATATGGTTCAGAATTGTTTGTGCAATGAAGTTTCTCAGATAATTATCTTCTGATGGGGAGGCATATTCTATCTTGATTATTGATAATAGGCACTATCTGTTGGATTTTCCATTAGTGATATTCCAACACATGATATTAGTTTTATTAACTGTACTACTACTACTATGTTTTGGGGTTCAAGCCATGGACTGCAGCCATCTCCAAAAAGATGTGAAACTAAGCAAGTGAAGAATGAATGATTTACATCAGCTACAAATGCACCATTCACCCAAATGCTGCAAGCAATTAATTTCAAAAGCTATTCTAATGAATGGTATTCATGCTTCTAAAATGAACTAGTGTGGAAGCTGCCAATTTCTTTCCAGAACAATCTTTGATATGAGACAACATTGAACATGCAGAGACTTTGAACAAGCAAATTCAGAAAAGCATTGGGAGTATTAGAAGTAGTTTGAAATATGAGTGCGCAGATATGTCCTTATGGAAAATTCATGCAAATTATTTCTGGATTCCTTGACTTCATTTTTTCCCTCTAAGATATTAACTATTTTAATATAGCCTGCTTGCTGAATTACAAACAGGAGTAATTTTTGCTGATTATTTATTTCTTTGGCTCCTACTTGTAGCACAGCTGAGCTTTATTTTAAGCAATCTTTTTTACTTCTTCAAATCTCACAGACAGTGCACTCTTGTGCGTGATCTGAATAGATTTAATTGTACTTTATTGGGGCTGGTATGGAGTAAATGTAAATTTAAATTAAAAAAAGAGGAAGGACTAGAGTAGAAGATTTGCCAAATGGCACTCAAAGGATAACCATATACTTGGTTAACAGAATGTGTTTTCAATTTTCACTTTCATCCATTCAAACTTGTGAAACTGTGGGATATTCCCTGAAGCTTCCTTTTTGCCAAATAGCGTACTCTCACAGACTGATACATTAGCCAGTTGATTCTGATTACACAGACTGCATTTTGAATGCACATAAAAGAACGTTTTTAGTTGCTTATTCAGAAGACTGAATATTGTGATCAGTGTTAACAATATAAAAATATCTTCTGATAGCATAAAATACTTCTTTATGCTGCTGCATTTAAGTCCTTCATAATCTTTACAGATAAACATCACACGTATTGAAGTTCAGGTGATATACTAAAATCCTTTCCACTGATCCCAGCAAATATTTCTGTGTTATTATATTGAAAGAGCTCTATGGGTTTTTATGTGAATTAAATGAAAATATTGTTGGAGAGAGCAATGGTCCAGTTCTCAATGGGCAATGAAAGTGAAGTCATAGGCCATTGGAACCAGGGAACCAGATTACAGTTCCTTAACATTATTTATAGGAAAGAAAGACTTGGAAACAAACATTTAAGACATTCAATACCTTGTAAAATCTAAGATGTCCATATTTCAGAAAAAAATCACTTAAAATTTTGGGATATGTACATGTAACTATGACATAATCAAACTTGTGAGTGAAACTCATCTGTTATCCTCTTGTCTATTTTGTATTTATGCTTTTTTCGCAAATGCCTCTATGTTTTGCCCTTATTAATTCATGAACTTGTAAGTCCTTTTATTCATGTGTGCTTGGATGACAATGTGTGTACAACTCTTCTGTTAGAAAAGAGCAGGCAGAGAACACAAAAAACTTGCCAGATTTCTGTGTTGATGCACCTGAAAACGGAGATTCTCCTGCAAGAAGGATTCATGCTGTTCCACAAACAGATGAGACATCTCCAAGAGGTTATTTTGCATTTCTGTTAGCAGTATAAGATGTTGGTTCTGAGAACATTTTTAATATCAGTTTCAGATAAAGAAATATACTTAAATTTAGCTGTCCTCAGTACCAATTTTTCTGAAGGTAAAAAAAAAATCTGATGAGAAAAAACAAGATCTACAAAAAAAGGGCAATGGCCAAATAACAAAAATGAGATATAAAAATAACAGTGCCCGCCACCCACATTTTGTGTGAAGTTTTACAACAGTTCAGAAAATTATTGTAGTGCATTTCAAAATGTCATCATAAGATTGATAGAAGGTTATAAGATGACAATGAAAATAAACAAGGTCCAAAGAGTTCAGCATCAGGGAACAGGGATGTACTACCTGATGTTGACCACAAAGGAAAAGTACATCAAGGAGAGAGGGAAGCTTAGACAGAGAAGGCTGTTGAAGATTATATTATTCTGGTTTCCCTGAAGAGGTCTCTAGAGAATCTCAGCAGATTTACTGGGTTCAGTAACATGGCTTCTTGGTGGCTGATAGGGAAAAATTATTGCCAAAGAGATTCTGGTTTTATTGTGTGAGAATATTTGCAGCTAGCTGGACACTTGGTGTTTGCCCTCAAGAGTTTTCATTGTGAGTGAAAAATCACATCTAAAAAAGTTATGGATGCCTTTGAAAATCATTCCTTGTCTCTATGACTGCTCTCTGTATGGATTTTACCTTTCACAAAAGCTTTGGGGGTGATGTGTGGCCACAGCAGTGCATCAGGCACAAACAAGTTTTCCTACAGTTCAGGTGTTTTAAAGGGCTCTTGCTATGTTATAGCCCACTGTCTGCAGCTAGATGCTGGATTAATTTTAGGCACTTTAGCTGACATCCTTGAAATTAATAGGAATTTTCCCTAATTCTCATATTTGAACCATGCTGTCAAAACATCTTTTAAAAGTTGTCAGAGCCTCAGGGACACAGTTTCTGAAAGAAGTGACATTAGTAATAAAGCAACACAGAAAACATTTGAGAGTGTAGAGAACTGATTAAAACAGATTCTCTGGCTTGGATCTCAGTAGGCACAATACAGTACATTTTATGACTGAAGATAATTATAGGATATTTGTGTGATTAAGCTTGCAATTTTCATAAAAAATCAGAACGAAATATCTTGTTTCTTCTTCAAGCTGACTTTCCTTTGAAGTTGTGTTTTCTTTAGCATTAGTAAAAAAGACATTGAATGAAAAAGGTTTGTGCTAAGTTGCATTTCTGCAAAACAGTTTCCAAATATAATATTTATTTTAAATAGAAGTTTTAAATATCAAATATTGTGTTATATCGTGTCATATGGTGCAAAACTTTAGTTAAACATTCACAAAGGAGTACAGAGATGATGGCTGATGGAGCAGCTCAGACATCACTGTCCCAGCTCCCTAGCCCAGGGAGTCATTAGTGCATCACAGCCCTGTCTCTGCAAGCTCAGAGGAGCACAGGACAAGTGGGAACACAAACTAAGGGGTGTCTCAGGAAAGGCCCAGCCCCAGTGTCCAGGTATGTCCCTCATCATGATAGGTCAAGAGGAGCAGCTCCATATCCCCTTCCAGACCTGGACATGCTGCCTAGAGGTGTTTGACATGTTATGGGATGCTGTGGAAGAGAATTTTGGGATTGCATAAGTCTTACCATGGGATGTTTAGGGAAAAAAAACAGAAGTGGAGAAGGGGATAGACTCAGATGATTTGGGGAGGAACACCTTGGAGCAAATAAAGGTGTGAAGGGACAAACAGAGCTGGAACAGCAGCTTGTCTGGCCATGCCCCACAAGGGTGGCAAAGGCCCATGGAGGGCTGGTATCAGCCTGAGCCACGGGTGGATTGTGCCAGCAGCTGGGCTGGACTGTGTGTCTGGGGCCAGTGATCAGAGAGCCCCCAGTGAGTGACACCCCCTGCCAGCCCCAGGTGGGACCAGGCCAGAGCCTGTCTGGCTGCAGTGAGTGTAGCACTGGCAGCCAGAGCATGTGTGCAAGTGAGCGTGCGGGTGCTGCTGGGCTCTCCTGGGGCAACAGTGTCAGCCAGCTCTGTACATGCTTACATGTGTGTCTGTGAGGGTCTGAGCAAGCAGAGTGGGGCTGTGGTTCCCCTGATTCACATGACCAGGAACCAGCAGCTGGGGGGCCTGGGATCCAGGAGCAGTTGCTGGGCAGATTGGGTGTCTGAGCCCAGCTGCAGGTGGGAGCCACGCTGCACCTGTGTGTAGGTGTGTGCTCACCTGTGAGCATGTGTGTTCCCACCTATGAACCTCCATCCTGCTCAGACAGAGAGAGGAAACAGGATGAGGCTGTTGGTGCTGCCTGTTTCTGTGCAAGTGCTGTGCGTCTCTTGGGGTTAACTGATGTGGGCAAGTATACATGCATCCTAACACCTTATACTAAAGAAATGAGCTCTCATTTTGTATGATCAGGCTACAGATATCTCATCAAAGTAACATCCATGCTTGGCAAGATAAACCAAAAGGTCTTTTGCATCTCCAGCCATTGAATATTTAGGAATAAATTTTGAAATTATCAGAATGATGTCTCTTCCAGGACATGTGACTACCTCCAGAGAGATTTTTGTCAGAGTGCCTCATTAGTACAACTTAGCTGACTGAATAAATGCAAAGCTGAATCAAGCTAGGCTGGACTGCAAAGTATGCAACTGCAGCTATGGGATCCCCCACCTGAACTAACAGATATGTTTGGCAGAGATAGTGCCATAAACA
This sequence comes from Agelaius phoeniceus, assembly GCF_051311805.1. Classification (NCBI taxonomy): domain Eukaryota; kingdom Metazoa; phylum Chordata; class Aves; order Passeriformes; family Icteridae; genus Agelaius; species Agelaius phoeniceus. The sequence goes on from NC_135267.1 coordinate 28,566,975, forward strand.
GTTAAATCAGTAGTGGCAGGAGTCCCTTAGAATCCTAGATGCCAAACTACTGTTTCATTTCGATTTGTATCCTTGAGATTTGATGCATATTATAGCTCATTTTGATTTATTTTTTAATTTTCCAGTGTTTGCTTTCAGTCTTGGGTAGTTTAAGAAAGGCTCAAATTAAAATTCATAACAAAAACTGTCTATGACTGTGCAGTCTGAAATCTTTCTGATGGAGACTGTCTTCACTTTAAACAAAGTACTGTACTCTTTTCAAAATGCAGTTATTCAGGCTAAATGGGTTGTCTTTGACAGCTGATTAAAATATGTAAGTATTATAATTGTTGCTGTTCACTATTGTGACGAGTGGTGTTAATGGACTTTTTTCCTTTATGAGTAAATTTTCATGGCAGTTTTGCAAAGCAGATATAAATTAAAAGCCTAAAATTAAATCACAGCAGCAAATCCCTTCAATTCTAGTAAGTAAAATAATAATTATAAATTTTAAAATAATGAAATATAACGGTACAGAATATAAATAAAATATGCAATAAAATAATTAAAATAATATAATAATAGAGATAATATAAATAATAATTCTTTTTATTAGTAATTAAAAACCCTTGTCGTACAACAGCATAAACTTTTACTTACTTATCACTGGCTAACTACAGTGATAATTATCTTCATTTACACAATTTACACCATCTACATGGATGCCTTAAGGCATGTGAAATCACATGCCTAGTAAGCCCATCTTTGATGATCTGATAATATCTACTTCCTGTCCTTTAGGGATATGTATGCTAATTTATTGTATTTACGTATTTATCATAAGTACCATTCGCATTTATCCCATTTTATGATTAAAGTAAATAGAACTCTACTTTCATTACAAAGACACCAAGTCTGGTGTGTCACTGAAAACACCGGAACAAAACACAGTTGGAGACTTTTTGGTACATTGCTTTTTGGTAGAGAGACACTGCCAATCTCCAATCACAGACACCTGCAAATAAACAAGGCACTAGAAAACCTGGTAAGTGATTGTTACTGCTTACCTTCCGTCTGGTTGATCAGATTTGGGTTTTTCAAATTTTCCCAGTTCCTAGGCTCTGCTGTGAGGACTTCAAGTGGCTCAGAAAGCAGCTGTGCCATGTGGGCCTCCAAGGAGCCACAATGGAGTACAAGGGAAGGAACAGATGAACAATAAGGTGCCATGAAGCCCAGCAGCTGGACACACAGAGGGACTACTCCTCTGAAGCAAAACTGTTATTGCCTCAGGCTCAAAGCAAAACAGAGCCATTGAAGTCAGTTGGCATGACAGGCTGCAATTATAATTTATATTAAAAATATGTATTAACAGAAATTACACCTTTGTCTTTATCTATTGCATTACCATATAACCTCATTTATGAAATTCTGGAGTATTTTGATCCATTTCTTACATCATGATGAATAAAGAAGAGCATTTTTGTTAAGACTCAAGGGATTTCTCCTTCCTGTTCTATTAAATAGAGGCCACTAGTGAAGCACTTCATACTTCAGTGAAAGATGTATAAATATAGATATAGCTATAGATATGTATATGTGTATCCCTGCATTTTATTATCTGCAAGCATGCACATCTGCAAATCCTTCAAATCCTATCCCAGGCCTTGAGTCTGTCCAGAATCCAGGCACAGTCCCCATGTCTCCTGTCCCAACTCTACCTTAGGTCTTCACAGTCTCTGTTTTCCTCCTCCCTGACTAGTAAGTTTGAAGATAAGACAGACTGTGGTGATCAGGTGCAAGACTTAGGCAGACAAGAGCAGAGATCAGCTTATATGCACTCAAATGGATTCCTACTCTGTCTTTCCCCTTTAGTTTCCTGCATTTGTTGCTCCCTGATCTGCTGTAAGGTTCCCCTTTCCCTGCCATTGCCCTTTACAGTGTGTAATAAGCTTTGCACATTCTCACAATTCTTTTGAAATATCCCAGGACAAATTCTACACACAACAAAGTCCTCCTCAAGTATCCTGCAGTCAGTTTGCTTTTCCCATCAGAGTCTCTTTCCTTCTCAGGAGTTACGAAGTTCTGGGTGACCCTCACTTGTGTGGTCGGTTTCTGCAGCGGCCCATCAGACAGAAACACAAAGCTTAGATCTTTGCCATTAGAAATTCCCAGAGAGCCTTGGGTTGGCAGCAACACCTATTACCTCAGTGAAGTTTTTGAGGTCCATGCTTGACTGCTCATGGAAAATATCCGTCTTTCTGATAAATTCATATCAGCTTTTCTACTGCCAGCATTCAGTATGTTTAATGACAGTCAGTTCTTTCCTCTTAAAGACTCCATAAATTGGTGTCAGAAATAATTTGCAGAACAAAATAGTTCCCAACTCACATTGCAAGTATGTGGTAGCACTACCAGCATCTATAGAAAAACTCTGTCTGTAGTCCTATGTCCCATCCCATGTAGCCCATGCCCAGTCTTTCAGGATTTTCTTCTGATCCTGACAGGTAAATATGGTTTTAGCCAAAAACCTGGCCCCAGGTGAGTGCAATGTTTTGCCTGAGAAAATGCAGCCACTGCTCTGTCCACTGACATGATTCCAGCCATTTCCTCTACTGGAAAACTAAGTGGCATTGACTTTAGCAAAATCAGCATCCATACTTATGTAACTCTGCTGTCTGTTTCCTGGCTGCTTATTTCTTTTTTTTTCCTTTGGAAATGGAGGAGCTAAAAAAAGGATTTTGATTTTTTTCTGTGAAGAGTTGTGGTGATTTATTTCAATATATGAGAAATTGTAACCTCTAGAAAGTACTTTTAGGAGAAAGTAATTGCCAAAGTTGTAAGTGCATATATAATATTGTAAAAAACCCCACTTTATGTATCTACAGGAGCACAGTAACATTGCTGTCTCTACATTTTCCGTCTCCTTATCATACAGTATTTACCTGTTTACTACCCTTAGCTATATAATTCCCTTGGCAGGGAAAAATGATATTTGCTTTTACAAAGACACATTGAAATGCACACAGCACCTCAGGATTGGGTACAAGACTAAAGAGTGAGAAACACTAATACTCTTGCATAAAAAAATAAGATTTTGCACAAAATACATATAGTTACATTGAAACAGAGGAGAATAGAAATAAAGAAGGGTAGTGATTTAAAGATAAATAAAGAATCTGAAAGACCACACAGAGTAAGACTCACATAAGTGGAAACATTTTGTGGTGAAGATTTTAAGCAGTGATTGAGTTTAGTAGAAAAAAAGTGATTATTAGAAGACCAAAACATTTCAGATTTTATAAAAGTGTTTTTCAATTGAATAAATTTCTTGTCTTTTTTTAAAAAAAAGTAATTTAAAACTTTCTTACCTCTATGGATCACGAAATTGTCAATTATGCTAACTATATTTTCCTTCTCAAATCAAGAACTAGTGACAGCCTATGTTCATGACATTCACCTGGGGAAAGATTTAAATTCTTGGTAAGAATAGGATCAGATTATTTAATTTTGAGCATCTCTGACAAATCTTAACCCCCTAATCCTTTCTGGATTAGTGCTGTCTCATTCTCTTCCCCCACTTCCTCATCCCTAATACTTTTGTCAAGGAAAAGTTAAAAAGCCCCACAACATGTGTCTAATATTAAGATATTCTTGATGTGGAATAGTACTAGAAGAAATATTTCTCTGTAATTTTTCCTCTGTAATCCATGCTTGCCAAGGCAGGAAAAGGTACCTAGTCAGGGAGAGACTGCAAGTAGCCCTTTTCCTGCTTAAATTTCATTACATAATTTTCCTTTGCACCCCTACATCTAGAGAGAAAAAATGATTGATTGTTTGCCTGGTTTCCAGTGATCAGTTTCTTATCTGTTTGTCTGCTGGTTTACAAGTTGCTTGGGAGCAGGTGATGAATAAGTGATGGCCAGGTACGTGCTTTACGTGCTGCTGCAAAAGGTCATAAAAACCTGAAGGTAGCATGAACTAAATAGGAAAAGGACCATTATTCAAAATTTCAAGGCTTTTTTTCTGTCCAGAAAATTGTCCAGTATTTTTTATTTCCTAACTTTTCATGAGGTTGTAGCCCAAAGTATCTTCCTAGATGTTTCTGAGCATCTTTCTCCTGACGTCTGGTTTGCACATGCTCTGTAGCCTCTGGGTCAAGAACCAGGACATGCTAAAATTGAATTTATCTGCTTTTAAACCAAGTGTTTGTTCAAGCAGCACAAAAATATGTGAACTGGGTTGGGTCCAGAATTTAATAGAATGTGAAATATTTTGTGAACAGTACATTTCTGTGGCTTTATTTCTTCTCTTAGTGAAAGCACAGCATGGCACTTTTGGAAACTTTTTCCCAGTTTGCCTTAGGTATCACCTGCTGAATAGAAGAGGATAAGAACAGACAACAGAAGATGGCAGAGGCCACTTGTACACCATGTGATATTATAGTTGAAACTCCAAATGAGGTTTTTCTGATAGAGAGTGCCTGTCGTCACTAAAGACTTCTCTGTCTCTATAGCATGCCTAGACATAATTCATAGTGCCCCAGGACCCATAAAAAAGCTCTAAGGAGGCATGAGTCAAACTGAGACTCACGACTTTTTGCACTGCTTTATCCCTAAATTGGTTCTGATCAAAGTGAAAAGTGAAATGTGAACAATAATTTTGTCAAGGAAAGGAAGATTCCACTTCCTGGCCTCTATCACCTATGGCAGATTGTAATTTTTATTTCAATTTACATTCTGAAGCTTCCTATATTTTTAAAATTGTTAATTGTATATTTTTATAATATTGCTCTTTAAGGGACTATAATGGCTGCTAAATTGTCAAACAGTAGGTGAGATGTTAATTGCTGTTGCACACTGCCTTATGATTATGCTGAAAGTACTTATGGTTGAGGGCCAGCTGTAGACAAATGTTTAAGGAAAAATGTTATCAAGATTGCTTGAAAATAAATCAGATTATTTATAAGAAATTTACTGCTGTAAATTTGAGGAAGTGCTTTCTACAGAAACAGAACACTCAAGAACAACAATAGCTCTTCAAGTGAATTTGTCCACTAATTCTCCCAAGCTGGCCTTGTCAGTAGAATTATTGAAAGAGGCCATAAAATTCCTCAAATATATTATCTGATAGCAAGCCTCCCAGAAGCCATGAATAATATTCACTGTATTTGTGAGATTAAATAAACCAGCTGGGATTCATTAAAAATGGTTTATAGTATACAATACTGTTAGTAGATGGTTTCATTTAGCAATAGTTTGTCACAAAACTGCTCTGTACTCTGCTACAGTCACTGAATCTTCATAGACATTATATTTTTGTTAATACAATAATCAATGCTTACATAAGACCCATGTGTGCAAAAAAAATTTGACATCCTAATCTATGCTTAGAGCTACTGGCAGCCAAACACATAATGTTTAGAATTTAAAATTTCTGCAATAATTTTTCTGGAAGTATCAGAGTATTACAAATTTGTTTGTTTTCATTTTTGTGCAAAACTCCTTATTCCCTTCTAAAAAAGATTGCAGCAAAAAGATTTGAGCACAGGCTTAATTCTGAGCATGTAATATCAAGGTATTTAGTTGCACACATTTATATCTTAAGCAAATACATTCTCTAAGCATATGAGTAAGCATTTTTGCTGTCTTGGGATCAGAATGCAAACAAAGCCTGTATGCAAATCCATTAAAATAAACATCAAATATCTGCTTAACTCCTGTGTTGAATTATTGTCTTTCAGTCTGGTTAGCTACTTTTTACCAGTCATCTCTTGAATTCAATCTCTACTTCACCTCTCAAAACTTCATTGAGCAATATACTCTGCTCATATTTCGGTTGTCCTACCACTAAAAAGATCTGGTTTTCTACAATATATGTGGTGGAACATAAGTTATTTCCAAAAAAAAAAACCCACCCAAAATAATCAATACTTTGTGATTTTTTGAAAATTCTTTTAAAATAATCATTATTAGGATGCAATACTCCACTGTTTGCAGACAAAATGTAGGTGTATATAATTGGGACTTAATTAGGATTGTGACAGAACTCTGAACTTCAAAACACAAGAGTATTAGAGTAAATCTAAGTTTGCAGTCTAATATCCAGCTGAAACAATCACACAATTGTTTTGTGATATGACTTTCATCTTACATATTTAAGATCTAAGTAGAAGTTCTTTTGGAAAACATTAATAACATTAACAGTGCATAATATCAGGTCAGCTGTATCTACCATATATATCTTACCATTCAGTGTCAAAATCTTGTATATATTGCAGGAATATTAGGTGCAGGAACTCAAAATTTAAAATGAAAGGTCTAAACCTCATTGGAAAATTACCTGCCCATGAGAATGTTTGCACATCCTTCTCTTTTCCCTTAAATTCTTCAGTCACAAAGACAGTCCTCTAGCAGATTTCATGTAGAAGCAGATGTTTTGAATATACAATAACTGTTTAGGTTATACAAATAACATGATAACTTGTGTGGAAGGCACTGGGACCAGGGAAATTTGAAGTTTCTAGAGAATTTACTCCACAGTCTTATCAGACAGTGTAAAATTCTGTTTTCCACACAAATAATCCTCTTCACTGTACAAATTTCCCGTGTACCAGAGAAATGGTGTTTATCTTGGAGATTTTGCTTGCTGTGTTAGATAGCCTTGGCCAGGTCATGGAGAGCTCTTACGATAAGAACAAAGACCTTGAATTGATTCAATGATCTGTAAGGGGACAAAATAACACAGAAAAGATAATCTTGATAATGTTTGTGGTATCTCCTCAGCTTATGCTATGGAGAAATGGTGCTGGAGTATTTTACACTGGTTGGAATTTCCTAAGGGTTAAAGATGTTATGTGCACATATAGGGAGTTACAACATTCCAGATGAAAAGTGGCATGTGTGAGTCAGTGGAGTCAGGTTATTTTCTGATCAGATGGTCTACAATAACCAAACTAAAGGCAGTACTGCAATGAAAGATTAACATAGCTTCATTGCTTGTTCTAGGATTGATGAAGGTTGCTGCTTACCTAGTTTAGGATTAACTCTACATGTTCTGGCTGACCATGGCTGGCCATTAGTTGCCCACCAAGTTGCTCTACTACTCCCCTTCTAAATAGGATGCATGAAATATATTGAAAAGCTTGTGGATTTTGAGATAAGGACAGAGATCACCATCCAAATACCATAACAGGCATAACAGACCCAGTTTAAGGGAATCAGTTTAATTTATTATTTATTAAATAGGATAATGGAAAAAAAGAACAAATATAGAAACAACTTTCTCCCAACCCTCTCTTCTTCCTGGGCTCAACTTCACCCCCAAATTCTCTATATCCTCTCTGCCAGCAATGCAGGGAGATGGGGAATGGGGGCTGCGATCAGTTCATAACTCTTTGCTGCTTCTTTCTCCTCATGTTCTTCACCTACTCCAGCATGGGCTCTCACCCACGGGATATGGCTCTTCATGAACTTCTCCATGGGCATTTTCCTCATGAAAGGGTCCAGAATGAGTCCCTCCCTCAGGATGCAGTCCTTCAGGAACAGAATTCCCTAGGGCATCCCAAGTCCTGTCAGCAAAATCTCTTCCCGGCAAATGCCTTTCTGCAGGCTGCAGTTTCCTGCTGGGACCCTACTCCAGCACTGGCTTTCCAAGGGCTGCAGTTTCAGGGTGGTTATCTGCTTCACTGTGGATCTCCATGTGACAGTCTTCATCATGACTTGCAGAGGAATCTCTGCTCCACTGTCTGGATCACCTCCTCCCTTTTCTTCACCTTGGATCTTGGTGTCTGCAGAGTACTTCTCACATGTGTCTCTCACTCCTCTCTCCAAGCTGCTGTTGCACAGAAGTTAGTGCCTTAATTGTTTAAATTAAAAAAACCCTGATTTTTCTACAACTCTTCAAAATGTCCTCTGCTATGTTTTCAATCGTCCTTATGTCTCTTCAGCTTCAACCAATAGACTGTTCTCATTCCAGTACTAGAGATCCTGATTGCAGCTGTTTGGTCATGTGTCATAAGTATAATCCTGCTAATTCCATATGTTCATGTCTAAATTTGCCCTTTTTTGCTCCACATAAATACCCTGTGAGAAAATCCAGTATTAATTACTCTGTATTACCTTTTTGTTTCTTCTAACACCTATAATTTCTTCTGTTGTTTCCATAGCTGCAGGAAAGCTCTTCCTGGATGCTAATGTTCAACTTTGTAGTAACCTCTTTGTGAACAGGCTGTTATTTACTAGTTGTGTATACTGCACCTAGCACAACAGGGAGCCTCATGTTTGAAACATTCAGACACTTCAGTAATAAAAATTATAAATAACAAAAAAGCAGGATGAACAGTATTGAGTTTGGCAGATTTATGAGGAAACAGGTGAAAAAAGCACAGATGAAATCAGAACTGGATGTTGATTAAATAGTACCCTGCATCACTTCATGGTAGTATTGCATGAATATTACACAATTGGTTTTAAATTATTAATGGGCTTGCAATATGGAGGTGATGAGATGACCTATATTTAAGACTTCATTTTTTTAATAGGAAAACAAATGTAATATTTGGATTTGCTAAAGAATTCCAGAAGGATTTTTTCTCTCTTCAGTATTCTCCTCCTCATGCTGTATTTTTCCCAAACCACAGAAGTCAAACATTCAAGGAAATATGTTTCAGCATGGTAAAAGGTAAGAGTGAAACGATGTGTCGGTACTCACCATGCCTTTCACATTCTAATAAATTTTGTTCCAGAAGTTTTCTACTCCTTTCATTTCTTCAGCAAAAAAACATGGATAGAGCTGTGCACTTTTGTCTGAGATGGTAATAAAGGTATGTAACAAAGTTCAAATGTCATGTCTCTTCTCAGTGGAGCTCATAGAGGGGTTCAGAATACACCTTTGAATTCTTTGTCGTAGTTAACTTAAAAACCCAGTTGGTCAAGTTGCCACACAAATATTGTCAAAGGCTCAGAACTCATTCCTGTTAACTCCAGGCATTAAATGGTGACTGATCACAAACTCCTATGGAGAACAAGGACTTTTTTCCACCTTCATGATATAAAAGATTTTATCATTCCAAGCATGTCTGCTGCTTGTAGGCTGCTAATGCAAGGTCTGATTACTTAGATAAGTATCTGGCTTTTGTCATGCAGAATGAGCAACTCCAGTGACAAAACAAAGGAAACTGGAACTTTGAAGTGAGGAAAATTCTTGTTGCAGCACTAGATGTGTAAGCATCATAGGCAGCAAAAGGTTAATGTTCACTGCTGCTTCAGTAAGTGACTTTCAGCACAGTGAGACTTCACTGCATAGAAGCTGATCCAGTTTGCTGTTCTGAAGGCAAGGAAAAGTTGGCTGGATTAGGTACCTACAATTAGGAGAGTTGACTAAGCTTATGTCTTTAAAATAGGTAGAAATGAAGAAAAAAGTACAATGTACACACTGTTCCTGCTGTCAGAATAAGTACCATTATTGCACGTGTGTGCAACTTTTGTAATATTTCTATTTTTAAGCAATTTTGAAAGTGCCAGATCCATCTATTTTCTGGCTTCACTCGTGCAACTCTGAAGCCAAAGAACTTGGCATCCTGAATGTTTTAGAAAGCCTCAACTTTTGCAGAAATATGTACTTTGACCCTGACAAATGGCAAGGAAAATAAATAAATTCTGTACAGTTTTGGCATAGAAATTTCATTAAAGATTTGTGAATAAGTCCTTCAGAACATAAGTGAATGCTGCAACTAACGTCTGTCACAAGATCCAATAGTTGGATGGCTGCCAAAATTCAAATTCATCTGGAGAGTTTTTTCAGGTTGACAGCACAGCACTGGCAAAGGTAATTGTGATTGAAATTAAGGATAGAATCCTTTCTAAAAAATTGTATACTAGCAATAGTTAAATAAAGTACTGTGCGTAGTTTATATTCTTATTTTATATTCCTATTTAAAAATCAGACTTTAATATTTTGGGAACTTAATAAGCAGCAAAAAGAGACTAAGGTATTAAAATTTACTAATAATCTTATTTTTCTTAATTTATCCATAAAGGAGTTATTATGTAAATTATGTTGCAGTTAACCAAGGTGAATCACATATTTAAAAATCTCTGACCTAGTCTCCTTATGGCATTTAAACATACGTGTGTCTTTTATGACCTTGAATAGTCCCAGTAACTCAGAAATGTGCTTACTTTCTCTGCTGAATCATTGCTTAGTTTGATATTGTTCTGCTGCATTCAGCATTCTGCTTGGTAATAGACAACAGAGAGCTGAATATTGTAGGTTGTTGTATTGGGTTTATGTGGCAAGGTTGTGGTGGTGGGGGAAGGCTGCAGGGGTGGCTTTGGGGAGAAGGTGCCAGAAGATGGTATATTTTTAGAAACTAGGAAAATTTTGCAATGTTAGTGCAAGCATTGCTTGTATTAAGAAATAATTTTAAAAGAGTCCTAAAGAGTCATGTGTTCACAAACCAAGTACCATTTTATTGGTGTTCTAAATACACTGTTCTGCACCCTTTATATTACAGAATGCTTAAGTATTAATTATTTAAATATCTCTTTGATATAAATCAGAAACCAATTGTATGTGCATATCTCTCATTCATGTAATAGAGGTAAGACACAAGGGACACTTTTATCTTTTATTTTTAGTTACAGATGGAAGGTAATCTGCTGTAACTCTCTTATCTATTGTTTTTCTCTATCATTTGATGCCTTCAATAATTTTAGATTCATTTCCTTAATTTGATTTGCCTATTCTGATCAGTTTGGGCAAAGTAACTCTTTTCCCCTTTTCTGGAACGGAGAAAATATTCCTCCTTCATTTACTGAAAATGTGTTACATGTACCACTAAGATAACTAGAAATATAACTCCAATTGTAAAATGCAATGCTTAGAAGCATACCAGATGTTCTCAAATATGTGGGCAACTCCCAAAGTGCAGACACATCATCAGCACTAAACTAACCCTATATTTTAACAGTCTAGAGGGCCAAGATATCCTTTTAAAGTATTTTTCTATTTTCTGGTTTCTTTCAATTACTCTTTTTTCTCCATACTTATTGCACTTGCTCAAAAGATCTGGCTCTATTTTGTGGCAGTCAGTCTGTGATTACAACTAAAGCTGAAATACTGCTACCTGTCTCAACCAAATAGTTTTCTCTTTAAATCCTGACTTTGATTGCAAATAATGCAGAGTAAAGTCAGAGACTGGAACTCTGTGATGGATGGAAAATATGTGACTTCAGCGCATGAAAAAGGGCTCCTGTCTCATTCCTTCAATGCAGTGCCTTACTCATGGGAGGAACACTTTAAAACTTGAAGAAGCCATCAAACTCACAGCCACATTCTATGCAAAATGGTAAGCACCTGTCTATCATGTGAGAGGAACAGGGAGGGAAAGGATTTTTTTTTTTCTTTTCATCTTACTTTTTAAGCCATGCAGATATTCTTTGCCTTTTGATTCTTTAAAAGAAGGCATCTGTTTGATTAACCTATTTCCAAATATCTATAATTTGTATATTCTTTCTTATTTTAGTAGTTTGTGGGTGGAATCAAAATGAGAAAACAGATATTTATCCTGTTATGATGCTCATAAGGAAATACTCTTCGCCCATTGGAGTACTTTAATAAGTAGGGTTGCAAGAGATGTCAAGCTTACTGAGTGTAGTGTGGAAGCAATGTTTTACTATTGTCCCATGGTAGTTTATGAATGGACTGTGCACAAAAACCACATCCTTCCTATTGTATTTTCCTATTCCTACCTCTTAGTTAGTGAAAAATAGCAGAGTTGACTCCCTTTCCTTTTGATAAACAACTTCTTAAAACAGAAGTGCAAGGCCACAAATCACTAAGATGCATTTTGGTGTACTGTGGGTACAGGGCTCTGAGAAAAAGAGATGTTGCCTAATATTTTAAGATGCTTTCTAAGAGCATTAAATCACTGGATTTTCCTCCATGCCTATTTGCTTCTCCTGCTTTCTACAAATTCTGCTTAATGAACAATGTAGTATCACTAAATTTATCAGAAGAAAATATACTTTGCAGCAGAATCCAATCAATGTGAGTTGTCTTGCTAGCTTAGGCTAATCAGATCCTCAGAAGAGACAAACTCTTATATTTGAATGAGTAGGCAAACATATACCAGCTTAGGTAAGAGGGGAAATTTTTGTGATGACAGCTTGATAAAATACTGGCAGTATGCTGATGCATAGTCCTTCCTTTTTTGTGTTATTTAGTGGTGTTTGCCAAGAGTAAATATCAACTGGCTGTGGAAACTAAGTTATCTGAGAAGTGGTTCATCCAGAGCAGAGCTAAGATGTATTGTTGGGCTGTATGAAGAAATCATCATTAGCTGGTTTATTGACTAAGTTCGAACTCATAACACCCAGCCAAGACTTCAGTCCTGCTCCTTAGAGAACAGCAGTTGGTGCTACATAACCCAAGACTCCTTGAGACATTTGCAGGGTACATCAGAGGGCTGGGACCTTTAGTCCTTCCTCTGAGCTTGGCTCTTGTTATCAGATCAATTCCCCTGACAAGAGACAGCAGATACCACCAAGCAGCAGGATCTCTACTAAGGCTGAAATTGCCTAGTGCACCTCTGATATACCATCATTCTAAGTGATGCATTCATCTTCATACTAAAGTAGCATTTTTCATTTGAACTGGATAAACTCTCTATTACTGGAAATTATTTGCATTAGAAATAGCAACTTGAAGCAGCACTTGAAGAAAGATCTAGACGTTCTAGATCTGAATCCTTTACCACAGTAAATATTTTTGGTCTTTATTACAAAACTGTGCTTATCAATTAGCTTATGTCCCTTTGATGCTAATTACTTGGTGAGGGAATACCTCACAAGTAAAGTCACTTCAGCATGGCAAACTAGCCATTGTCTTGTTTTCTGTCCTTCCCAATGCTCCAAGCCAAAACCTGGGACAACTACCAGCTGAAAAAGCCCTACTTCCCACTGATTTCTCACAGGTGTCCAAGCCCACCTGATTCCCTCTGCCCCATCAGGCTGGTTTGGACACCTGTGAGAAAAAGCACTCAAAGGATTCCTTGAGAGAGCTACTGCTGCCTTTATATCACCTTTACATGCATAGCAGACGTACATCAGAGCATAGTAGACTTGTTGAAGGAAGGAAGACAGAGAACTGTCTCATTCTTGCCAACACAACTGATAGCAAGAGAGAAGGACACTAAAGGCCTCCCATACAGTAGAGCAGGAGGATGGCAAAGTAATTGTCACTTCTGTGTGGTGAGTGAGGGAGAAAGAGGCAGCAAAAACTGAGAAAAAAACACCTCCCAGAGGAGAGGGACCACAGTGACAAAGAGCTCATCTACATCCAACTCAGGTTTGGTGCTAAGGAAGGGGAGGCAATGGACTGCAAAGACAGAAGGATATGTCAACAACATATCTGAAACCAGAATGGGTAGGTTCAGGTAGTGATCAGACAGAATCAAAATCATAGAGACTGTACACTAAAAAAAAATAAATTAGGAGAGCCTACGTGTAATGGACCACACCAGTGCCTCTACCAGGCCCAAATGAGTGAGGCAAAACAAATCAAGTACTTCACTGCAAAGAATTGGTAGACATAATAATATTTCAGGGAACTCAAGTGAGTAGAAGGAAGAAAATCTAAAAGATCATGAGAGATTGAAAAATAAGTGGAACAGAAATTCTGATGTTGTGGAAAATAAATGAAACTGAGATTTGTATATGAAGGTGGACTCTGTGGGTGTTACACTTGAGAGTAAGAGATTATTAGGGTATTATCACTGAAATAGAGCATAAGTAGTCATTACAAAATTTTAGGATGTATTATTTCCTGACATGAAGAAAATCCAAGAGTGACTGCACAGAGAGGCAAAACCAGAATAAGCTGAGAGAAGAAAAAATTATAAAAGCCTAATGGATTGTGGGAAAAGTAAAAAGTGTACAGCAATTAGAGAATGGAGAAAAATGTTAAGAATGGGTAGACGCACTGGGACACAATTTTAATTATATAGTGAAATGAACGGTAAAGTTCAATCAGAGTAAATGGTTGAAACTTTGAAGCGTTAAAAGTGAGATGCAATGTCCAATTTATCTGAGATCACTCTGGTCTGGTCTCTCCTCAAGCTATCTGTAAAAAAGGATGTAGTGATAGGAATCTAGAGCTAACAAGGTCTCATAACTTCAAGGTTTTAATATATTTGTCATTTTAAACATCTCCTATATGGATTTAGCTAGCACCAGTGGTCAGCCAACATCAGAAATCTCATCATTGCTAGCAGCATTAAAACTGCATCAAGAGGAGAAATAATTGGGATTTTTAGTGGGAAAAAACCTGTAGAGAAACTTCCCCAGTGTGCATTCACAGCTTAGAATAAATCACTAGCTTCCAAAAATCTTAGCTGAATGTTAGAGTTTAAGTAGAGAAGAGTACTAAAGATTTTTCTGGAAATCCCCAAACTTCAAATGTTAAATTAGCTATTAAATTTAGTTGGATTTCTAAAATGATAAAAGCCTAATACCTATACTGTAGATGAAAGCTAAGCAGTGTAGTTTTCTTTCAAATAACTAATGAACAAGCAGAGATACTATTTTCAAAGGACTAGGAAACTGTTAAATTAACTGTAAAGTTGATACAACAGCCCAGAGGTGAAAATTTTATTTAAACTTTGACTTAAAACATATTTGCCTTCTGTGTATTGCTAACACTTTAGATCAATGATGCATAAGGTAGGTGGAAAATACAGGTTTACTGTTGTATTTGATAGAAAATAGGTGTCTTTTTTATTGCTATGTTAGTTATAAAAAATATATACAAATTATTTCAATCTTTTAGAGAAGAAAATTGGTTCAATAATTCTCAGTCAAGATTTTTTGCGATATAGTTTCTCTTAAAATTCCTCCATTTGTTGAATCAGCATCTTCTAAGGAGGAATTTCAACAGCTTATTTCTAACAATCTTCATATTTCTTCTATACAGATGTGAAGAATTTTCTTGGAAAATGCCACTGACTGATGCCAGACGGATGCGAACCAATGGGATATTACAAAGAGGTGTGCATTACAAACATCTGGTGCTCTTGTTTGAAAATCTTCAACTGAAGGTCTTAACTCTTGAGAATAACTATTTCAAAGTCCCTGTGTACAGAACCTGGCAAGAGGCCATCACCGAAAACCTTGATCTCTTCATTGCACAGGAAAAGTAGGTCTCTAATTTGGCTTCTCTTACAGACCCTGATAAAGTCAGACATTTACAGTTTTTTAGGTGTTGAGTGGAAAAAGGTCACTGACCTTCAAAATGTGTTTAAAAATTTATATTCCTCCTTACATCCTTTCTGGAGTTACTCCATATTTAAAAAAAAATCTTTTGAGATACCTGTCTTCTGCCTCTTCTAGAATTACATTTGAAGACCTTTCAGTTTTCTGAGTAATTTTCAATATTGAGAATTAAACACAAATAAAAGGTAATTCTCGTGTCATGGAAAAAGCCAGTATTCAGTAATATGTCCCAAAGTTTGTACAAAGGGTTTTTTATGCAAACCATCACATTGGCTGGTTCAAAATACCCTTTTTATCACTATCTTAGTAGAGTTCTTTGAAATGAAAAGATTCTCTGAACTTGCATTCTAGTAAACTAGAATTCTCTTTTAAAACCAACTGACAAGGAACCTAAACACATCAGAAATTAATTTAAAACAGGAAGTGTTCCTAACAGAAATTTATTAGAAATATTTACTTAGAGATAATTTTTAAATTTATTTCCTTCAAACTGTGCCTTTAGGCCAGATTTAATTATGAATAAACTTTAAGCAGGACAGGGAATCGGCATAATTTTGCATTTCCTTTAAACATAACCAAGGCACAAGTCCTTTAAGCTCTTGTTTCTGCTTCCAGCCTTTTGAGAGTTCCTCTAATGAAATGCAGAAAGAAAGGGATGCTATTCCCTTAGTGTTGTTCATTAATACTAGAAACTAAGTTGGCACTGGGGGCTAACATGCTTCCTTGTTTTCCATTGAGCTCTTTCACTGTTCGGCTCTGCAGTGATATTAACCACAACTGGAAAGACACTTTTTAGCCCTTGTAGTAGGTGCTGATAGAGTATCTTTTGGTGAGGTTACACATCAGTCACATCAGCAGTCACACAGCTATCTGACCAGGGCCTCTGTATCGCATTAAAACTGTATCAAACCCTCCCATGTTCTCACGAAGATTTGTTCAATCATTATGAAACAAAATCTGAGGGATAACTGGGTCAGAAAAGCATTGATGAGGGGAGGTTGGGAAGAGCCAGGGAATGCTAGAAGGAGCATTCCTTTGTTGTTTTGAATTACACACTGCAGTTTCAAATAATTCTCCAGTATATTTTGCTGATACCACTGACAGTACAGTACAAAACCATCACTGAGCAATTACATCACTTCATTGCATCAGTGGGCTTTTTTTTTTCCAGAGAATTTTTCTGTGCCTTCATATACGACTGAACAGCTCATCACTCAGCCTTTTCTTTTGCTGTTTCTCTAAGTATGAATTGGAAGACATATCCAAAAGGGTGAAATTATTTTATCTTCATTCAGGTTTGTAATACATTTATACCAGAGGGAGTGTGTAACTCTAATATGTAGGTTCCCCACAGGGAGTCAGACATTTACCTATGTCTTATTTCTGGAACCTCCCTGAATGGCATTTCAGATGCAAGGAATAATATAATATGCATTACTTTTCATACTGGTGACTATCAAATAAAGTTATTTGAAATCCTAGAACTGATAATAGAAATTATGAATCATATCAAGCATTCAGCTTTAGCTTTAATGAAAATTGACATCTAAAATTGACTTTTATTGGGGTTATTCCTGCTGACATTTATTGCTACTCATAATTTTGCTTGGGTTTTTATACTTCCTTGCATCATTTTGTATTCTCTATCTATAAGTCTAGCTGAAAATCTTATGAAGAAAAAAATATTGAGGTTTAATTACAGTTTTTGTATATTTACTTAATTCAGCCTCAAAGTCATAAGACTTGTAGAAGTTCAAATTATTTATGAAAATAAACAGTGAAATTTACTAATTCTTTGCTGAGATCAGTTTCATTGGACAACTGTTTCTGCAATGTCCAGAATCATTACTTTTGTAATTTTCACCGCTTTCTTTACTGAAGTAAACAAAATACTGATGTATGTTGTTTCAGGTGTTCAGGTTCAAGATAAAATTTATATTTTGCCTAGATTTTTTCTAAACAAAACTAAATGCATATGCAATGCTTAATGGTGCAGAACACATAGATCAGGCATACAATACAAGGCTGGTAAGTTTTGAAAATGGTAGCTGTTTATATTTTCCATGGTGAATGACTTCTGCTTTCCACACCTTTTGTTGCATAGAGGAGTATTTTCATGAGCAGTTTGCGTGAAATATCAAATCTTTGTCAAATCTTTGACATCTAAATTTTCTCTCACACCAGCACTTTGCACTTCAAGATAAAATCCCACCTCCAAACAGCTTTGTTGAAATATTTTTAGATATATTTATATCAGATTTTGTCTCCAAAGCTGAGAAGAAATGATTCATCTCTACTATATTATGTTTCTTAAATAACATTGACTTTACAGTTGCCTCAGCATCAGAAAAACAGTCATTGGCATCCATATTTCTACCGACTTTGCTAGAGATGTTCTCTTTTGCTTTTGCAGATCAGGGGAATCGCTTCAATGGTTTTTTTTTCCTGAATAATGCACACTTTCTCCAGAGCTGAAAGTACAAAACAAGGTGTTGCATTGATTTCCCTTTGATTTTTCCATCTTTGAGCTGGTGTTTAAGCTTCCTCATGCTTCAGATGTGTCAGTTGAACCATCTGGAGCAAGGGAATTGACAGTGTTTTCCCAGCCATTGTGCATGTATCGTTCTGACACAAGCCAGCATGAAAACTACTGTGTCATAATCTGTCATGGGGGAATATGCAAACACTTTTCAGCAATGCGATTCTCTGCATGTAACACTCAAATAGAGGGTCTCCTTCTTTTTTCATTTGATTTGAACCTATAGGAGTAATAAACAAAAAAAAAAAATGTTTGAGAACAATATAATCAAAAAATCATTTCAGTTGGAAAAGACCTCAAAAATAATAGAGGCCAATCCTTGACTGAACACCACCTTGTCATATAAACTATAGTACTAAGAGCCACATCCTGTCACTTAAACATTTCCAGGGTTGTTCAAGCCCTACCAACCCTGCTGGGCAGCCTGTTCCAATATCTGACTGCCCCTTTGAGGGGAAAATTCTTCCTGATGTCCAGCCTGAACCTCCTTTGGCACAGCTTGAGCCCATTTCCTCTTGTCCTGGCACTAGTTGCTTCAGAGAAAAGGCTGACCCCAACCTGTTTACTACCTCCTTTCAGGCAGCTGTAGAGACTCCTGAGCCTCCTGAGACTCCTCCTGAGCCTCCTTTTCTCCAGGCTGAACACCCCCAGCTCCCTCAGCTGCTCCTCACAGCCCTTGTGCTCCAGACCCTTCACCAGCTCCACTGCCCTTCCCTGGACTCACTCCAGCCCCTCAATGTCTTTCTCATAGTGAGGGGCTCAGAACTGGATCCAGCATTTGAGTTGCAGCTTCCCCAGTGCCAATCAGTGCCCTGGTCCTGCTGATCAGGCCATTATTGATACAGGAAATCATCGATATTTTCTGCAACCCTTAGTGTGAAACCAGTAGCTTCATGTGTATAATGAGAAATTGAAGCATACAGTGGTGGATGTATTTGCCCTTGAATTGGAACAGCAGCAGTTGTCCACAAAGGGACTATTGAATCAGTGGAGACTAGCACATGATTTCCCACAAAAAGTTGCTATTTTGAAGAGAACTGTTTAGAAAAAACAGGCCCCAAGATGACAAAATTCTTTTAAAATGATTGAAAAGTTGACAATATTAGTTGTACATATTAATAGACAAATTCTCTTTGTAATGTGAGTTATGCTTCTAAACTTTCCAGAAATCTTAATGAGATTTGCTTCTTGTTACACTTAGCTTGAAGCAGTTTTTTTTTGTTTTGTTTTGCAGGAGGAGGGGCACTTGTACCAGGATTTTTTATGAATTTGCAGCCATTATGAAATTCTGCTTTGCCAGTATTTGCAAGTCCAGTTGACAAATTCAACCCAATTAGCACTTTTCTCATATCTTTTACTCCAGATTCTTGTAGCTCTCTGTGACACTCTTCAGCAACTTCTTCCCTGGCCATTATGAACTTCCAGCTAGTCAAGTGTGTTCTGGCCAATGTGGGCATTGGATCATTCTCTGTTGGCCCACTTAGGAGTGGATTCTTGCAAGTCAGTCCTGCATTCTTATTGACAAGAAAGATTCAAGAGCATGAATATTGTCTAACTACAAAATCCTAAAATATACCATTTTGAACACAGACATCAGATTTTCATCAAGTCATTCTTTTAGAACCAGTATTGGCTGGCCATTATAAACAATAATAGATAAATACATGAAACTAGAAAGCCTGATTGCATCTCACACAGAGAAGAAAAGCCTTCCCAGAATACAGAAAGCATAGAATGCTCACCTGGCTCCTTTGAGTCTTCAGACAAATTCAGATCAATTAGTCCTCAGAATGCTGCCTTTCAAGTCATCTTATTCCCCCTTCTCCTGCTTTACTATTCCCCCAAAGTCATTTGCAATGTTTTTTTCTACATCAGTAGAATTACAGATGTTTGAGCGTATGGAAAGAAGACTCCTCCATAGTGTTGTTAATGCTGTGCCTTTTCTTAAAAATATCCTGAAATACAGAACTAAGTCATTATTGCTTGTTTAGGTTTCCTCTCTGAAAAAGAGAATAAAAAAAATAAAACAATGAAAATAAATACCAGACACATTGGACAAATATACATAGCAAAATCCCCTTGTTGCCAAGACGGTAGAATAGCTACACAAAATACAGCACAGGTTGTAGTCAAAACATTTTATTTTCATCATCAAAACTAATTTTTTTTCTGATTTCCTTTATGACTTCAAAGAATTTGCATGAGTTTTCAAATTTCTTGTATAATAGGCTCAAGTTTCTGACTCTTTGTGTTCTAAGGATAAGACCAAAGTGGTAAAAAAGGAATGGATTTCTTTTCTAACCTTCCCACTTTTCAACCTGATTCCTCTAGGTTTGCTTGTGCTTTTCGTGGTGCCTGAATCACAGTAATTTTTCACTCCCCACTTTTCTGCACATTCTGCCCTTTCCTTTTATGCATTAACTCAGCAAGTACAGAAGCATTTTGTAGAGTTGATCCAGTTCTTTGTTCTTGCTTACAGTCATTAGGATTTCCAGGTGGCCATAGACTGGACAAAGCCAGACCTGCCTTCAAGCCCTTATAAGCCAAATACACCCAACTATCAGTAGGCTTCTGTATTAATCACTTAAATATCTTGCTAAGTTTTGCATTTTCTTCATAGCATTTCTATCTCTAAAATAGTAGAAATGCAAAAAGAAAAAGTATTCTGATAATATTGACTGATAATTTTTATTCTTATTTCTTTTAGCTTAGCAGAATCTTTTTTGCACATATTTAATTTTTCTACCATTTTCTGAAATGGATTAAATTGGTAGCTCAAAATAAATAAAAATATCTTACATCAGTTAACTTTTGTTTTGCATCTCGCAACTAATCCCACATAATTTACGTTGTAAGAAATTGGAGGACAGCATATTGTTATAAAGTAACTAAACAGCCAAATATTGCAGCAGTTTATTTCAGATATAAGCATGTTAGAAATGAAATATCCAGAGATGAAATAAAGAAACAGCTTCAGTTTCTGCATTTTATTTCTTTCATTAGGCATTACAATAATTCCTTCACATTCTTATTATGAATTTTAAGTCAGAGTCCTACAGCAAGTATATTTTTTTTATTTGAACAGATTTGGAGGGTGATTTCCATAAGTACAAATTTTATTTAAGCTCTCAGTTTTCATTTGAAGTCCTCCTGCTTTGAGTCTCTCCTCCTCAGTATATAATGCCATCTGAAGTGTTTTTGATGTCAGTTTATGTTACAAAACAAAAAAATCATATACTGATTTATCCCTGAAAATATTTTTATATGAGGGTCCATGTGGAAAAAACAAAGTGAGAACATGAAGTCACTGTGTAAAAAAAGAGAAACTGCCTATATGATCCATTCAATTCTGGGAAAGAACATGCAAGCTGTAACTGCCACCCTTATGTAATATGCAAACAGCAGAGAAAATATTTTCTGACCCATTGCTTTTTGGCTTTGTCTGAAACCTTAGACATATCAAGTTGATTCCAGTGATTTATTTTAGAACCACTGATTACTGGATTAATTTGATTTGGGGATTACAGTATAGCCAGCCAACAGAGCACCAGAAATTAAAAATAATTTTGAAATACAGCAATTACTGTATCTGAGAGTCATTGATCTAGGAGGAAGATCAACCTAATTAAAGAGGACATGGAGACACCCTCCAATACAAAAAAAGGCAAAGCATGAATAATATTACAGGCTGCCACCTAGTTCTACAGATGTCCCAAAGAGATCTTTACTAGTAAGGGAAGTTTGTGGGTCTTTTTGTAGTTGCAATTAACTCTGCTTCTATTTTTATCATGTGAAACAAACAATACCTCTGAGACCATTTTATTTCTTTTTAATTGCTTTTTACCTTTTTTCCTTCAAGAAAAAGTTATCATTAACTTCCTGTAAATATGTATTATTATGTTACAATTTGTAAGAAAACTGGTTTCTTTTTTAAATGATCCATCCAAAGTCCTTTCTCAGTAAAGAGGAAAAAAAAAAGTCCCACAGAGCCTGAACTATGGACTGCTTTAAGGAAAATTTATTTGGTATTACACTAGATTTACATTTGTTTTTATGTTAATTCTTCTTAACAAGTTTGATATGGTAAAACACTGGTTTTCAGTTTATTTTCCACTCAAATCCTGGAGAACACATTTTAGAACCTTCTCTTTTCTATACATGATTACCACCAAAGAATATACCTTTTGGAGTTTCCCAGTTGAGCAAGCATTGAAGGGATGATTTATAACTCCTCAGATAATCTATTTCTTTGTTATGTCATACACATTAAAGTGCTACAATATAAAAGTAAGATCAAAACTAGGAACTTAGGAATTTCTGTACAATACCCATATTGTACAGAAATTCAGTAAAGCAAATATTTTTTAATGCACATAGCTGTCAGAAATTCCAATGGAGGAAGAAATAGTAGACATACAGTCTCATGTAACCAAATGACAGGCAAAATCTGGATGCAGTCCCTTGTCATGAGGTAGGGTGACGTAAATAATGGAAGTGACTATAAGGACTGTATTCAGTGTAATGTTATGGAAGGATCATTAATTCTTCAGTAGATTTCCATTCTGTCTTAATTTTTTTTCCCCCTCAGTTTAATCTAATTCAATCAATAAATAAAATCAATAGGAGTTGGACTCGATGGTCCTTATGAGTCCCTTCCAATTCAGGATATTCTATGAGCCAATCTTTAAATGTAAATAATATGTAATCAGTACATGCACAGAATAGTTGTACCATACAGATACACAGAGAAGAGGGACTCCTAGCTGGGCTAGTTTTGAACATTGAGGGGAGTGTGAATTATTGCTATAGTGACAGTGGGGTGCAGTTCGCTGGTCATGAAAAGAAATCATTAAGTCCTCACAGCATCAATTTGTTGCAAGGACTGTGTTCACAGTGGTGCCAGACAGCACACAGAGCACTCACAGCCTTTGGTGACATCAGCCGAAGCAACTGCGAGCACCCTGTGCCAGTGCTGCTCTGAACGTGGGAGCATTGCACATCACAACAGGGATTTAGATTCATTTCACTGATTTGGTTTAAGGGCATCACTCACCCAACTTCTCCAAGGCTACTAATTTAATTCTGGACTTTGCCAACTTTGATTCTTCCCTTGCTTCAGTTTGTGTGATTACATATTTGTTCCATATATAGATAAGAAAATGAATGCAGCATACACTAAACCTGTGATCTGTGCCCACTTTTCCCAGGCCTGAAGAGAGCAACTGGCATAAGCATTGTGTTTAATCACTTATTGAAACAATCAGAGGATACAAATGGTGTCTTAAAAATTGGAGTGACAAGCAAGCTGGTTCATTACAGGTTTCCTTCACACAATTATAATTTTCCATTGTTATTTGCCTTCCTGACCTGTCTAAATGGCCTGGTGTGGAGAATTTTGCTCACTGTCACAGACTGTTTCCTGCCTGTGAAATCTCACACCCCCACAGCAAAAGCAAGGATACAGGACCCTGCCATGGGTATGGAGTAGTGTTCCACCCATCCTACCTCACCCTGTGGGTGTTTTACCCAGAGAGTTAGAGAGAATTAAGAGTAAATGACAGGTTGCCGTCAGTTTATCAGTTTGAATGTAATCATCACACCAAAGACATGGAAATAGTTATTTTCTTTGATCCTGAAGGTCTTTTATCAAAAAACAGAAGGCTGAAATTTGTGCATTATGAACTAAAAAAAAAGACAAAAAAATCTGTTCAAACTTAGTCCTTTTCACAGTGCAGTGATTTTTTTTTTCACTAAGTCTTCTTGTTAACAATATCCTCTTTTGGCTCTGATAATTCCATCTTCTTTTTTTTGTTTGTTTGTTTTTAGGACAGTTTCCTGTTTGTCTCGGTATATTCAATATTTTGAGGTTAGCCTACTGTGTGATGTTAGGGTTTATGTATATTGATCCACACTCTTAACAATTTCATCTTACTTGTGAATTACATCCTCATCTTCCACTAATACCACATTCATCTGACATTTTTTCCATTAGTCTGATTGTTTTGCTGCTTTTAATACTTTTACTTGTGCAAATGGATTTCTTGATTTTTTTTTTTTTCCTGTTCACATAGCAGCTGCCTTATTCTTTTTCATTTGGTTTGTTGCTGTTCTCCAAGCTTTTCATATTCCAATGTTAATTTATTTCAGTTTTGAATGGTTCTCACTTTAAAGTAATAGTGTGGAATCCTCTCAAAGCAAAATAGCTGTCTTCAAAGAAGAACTTCAGAGAGGTTCACCAAACCAAGAATTGCATTGGGAATAAAAGTTTCCTTCATTTATTTCTTTAAATTGTGCTGATAAAGAAGTGTCTTAGGCATGAAGTCCAAGATATTAGGCCATAGTCTAAGTGACAGCTTCATGCAACATTAAACTCAGGAATATGCAAGCAGATTCCCATTTCCAGTTACTTTTCAACGACATCTCCAGACATGCCTAGTCTTGCCTATTTTACTTTAGTATCTACATGGCACAATGTGGCAGCAAAATATGCCAAGGGAAGGCTTAATAGAGGAAGAGGGGCATGGAAATTGTCCTCCTTGCCATGCAGTGAGGTTGCAGCTTCATAAGGCCCTTCCATCACCATTTCAATGGAGCTCTTTCCACTACTGTATGGAATGCATTGCTTGTATAATTTTCAAATAGATCTTTCTAAAGACAAACTTGTTTTGGAGTTACCCTGGATTGTGTTGTTGCTCTGCTGACTTATGTTCTTATCTTCAGGTACGTGCTATAAAGAAGCTGGCAAACAAAGTGGAAGGGTTGTCTGTAGGCATCGAGATTCTCATTAGGACATGTGTCTGAGCACTCTGCTACTGGTGGCAGGTGAGGAGCGATTGCAGTTCTCCAGGAACACTGATTACCCTTCAGGTTTCCAATAGAAAATGGACAAACCTGACTCTTCTGCTTTTCTTCTGTCCTTCTCCAGTCCTCTTTTATGGAGCAGAGGGTGATTTGCAGCAACACAGAATGAGAAAACTGTAGTCAGAAATAAATGCACCTAATTTTTCGGAAGGGTCTTGACTCAGCTTATACCTGTACTTTAAAGCAATCTTCATGAACTAGTGATGTGTCTCAAAACACCCAGGTTGATTTATTCTATCTTTTTCTGTTGACTTAGTAGAAGTGGTTGTTCCCACCTCTGTGCTGAGTCATTAGCAGATACTGCAAGAAAATTTCAGCTGTCAGCATGATCTTTAATGACAGAAGACCAAACGTATCAGAAATTATACATTTTTCCAACTCCCAGTGTAGACTAGACCATATTCATTTTTGGAACAGTTATCAACTTGGTTAA
This sequence comes from Agelaius phoeniceus, assembly GCF_051311805.1. NCBI lineage: Eukaryota > Metazoa > Chordata > Aves > Passeriformes > Icteridae > Agelaius > Agelaius phoeniceus. The sequence goes on from NC_135267.1 coordinate 28,592,056, forward strand.
AAATTTATATCTTTAAACCACTGTGGGTTTCTAGACTTCTAACTTTACCATTATTGGAGCAGTATTTCATTCTTACTGTTTCACTGTTTTCATAAGTGGTACTCATCTTTTCACAAGCTCACCCGTTAACTCAACTCCTAGTTAAGGAAAAAAACCTCTAGCCACACTCTATTTTTTCTTTTTTCTTTTTTTTTTCGTTTGTTTGTTTTGTTTTGTTTTGTTTTGTATTGATTCAAGTTCTATTTATCCACTTTGTTATAAGAAGATTACTTTTGAGGCACATAGGTAGAACTATCCTTTTTACCCCTCCAAAGCACTTGTATTTGAAAGCACATGTCTGAGTCTTCCAGTATAAAATGCATATTGTCATTGAAAACAAATTAAACAGTGTTTAAAAACAACAACAAAAAAAAGTCAAATGGAAAATGTTAACAGTTTTATTTCTATTTTTTTTCCTGTGGATTCCCAATAGTTATTACCATATCCATCGGTGTTCTGGGAAGGCTTCCCATAGTAGGGATAAATAATACTTAATAAACAGTGAAAAAGAAACAGAAAAATAAAAACAGATGAGGCATAAGAGACCAAGGGAAATATTTTTTCCTGTTTGGCTAACAGTAAAACTATATACTAGCCAATAATACACTTACTGAGAGGTTAGGGAACCACTTGAAGACGAAGGGGAAATCAGGGTGATCTATTATTATTTAGAACCTTTTACCTGAGAACAGCAACAAACAAAAAAAACTACAGAAATGAATATTAAAATGTAAAGAATTAAAATTAATAGATGCCACTTTTATTTATTACAACAACAGATGTTTTTAAAGATTCAGTATCATTCCTAAAAGACACTTTTTGTCAGATGGAGACAGGGATGGGTGGAGATACTGAGAAAAATTGTCCTGATATGCAAAAAAATGCATTATTTCTTTACCAAGATGGAAGAGAAAACTTTTATCACCTTTCTTCTTTGTGGATTTTCTTTTTTAGGATAAATTACACACTTAAAAATTAAGGGAGATAGAACTGCCATTTCATTTGAAAAAACAAATTCTAGTCCATTGGACTAATTGGCAATATAGTGTCATTTTGATAAGACTTTGTTTCTAAAAAGAAACTATGCAGAATAAATCTATGCTCATCCTTGGCTTCATGTGGTATATTCTTGCCTCATGAATATACTTGTAATGGTTCAAGAAGTTCCTATATCTGTGTTTCCATTCTCTCCTTGTGCAGAGCAGCAGGCAAGAGTCTTTGCTTACCCATAAGGGCAAGAAAGGATGTACCAGAGGGCTCTTGGAGGACAGAGGAAGCATAAAATATGGGAACGTGGCTGCAGAGGCAGCTGCATTTTAGATTGTTCTCCAATGCTTTTTCTTGAAAAGGCACTAGTTCAGATTTAGGAGCATGGCAGACCTCATACTGACAGCCTCAACAGGATGTGAAGACAAACACACAGATAAGACAGGGAAAGGAAAGAGACAGTCATAACCTGAGCTTTAAGAGAAGCCAAATTTGTATGGAGAATGTCATGCCCAAATGAGTAAATAATTCAATGCAGTGAATAAATATGAGAGAAATTAAGGTAAAACTCCTTAATGAGAGGAGTGGGGTGGAGGTAGAAAAACATCAGAAACTGTTCACTGAAATACTGAAGGGGATACTGAAACAGTTGATGGTATCCAGGTATTGGATAACAACTGATCACAGACAGAAAAAGACTGCAGAGATGGAAGATTTTACTTGAAACTTAAATGCACAAGGCAGTGTAGCTATGTTACAAATCTTAGAACTATGACATCCATTGGATAGCTCTCTAAAATATCTGGGTTTTAAGAAATATTTTTCCTTGTGGCACAAGAAGCCCCAGGTGATGGAAGGTATTCTTGAGCAATAGAGAATGCTTTTCCAGAGCAGAGCAGACTGTATTGTCCAGCAAGAGCAACAAACCAAACCAGTTGAGGATTTACAATAAACACATAGGCTAAATGAAAGGAACCATGGAAACAGAACATAGAATTCGTCACATCAAATTTTAGCTACATAAAAATTAGACATATTCTAACTGTCCATCTGTAATTAGTGGAAAAACAAGTTTCTTTACTGGGTGAATCATTTCAATCTCAATCAAAGACAAGTGGAATTAACAGCTTTCTAAAAATGCATACCCCTTCCCCCTGACAGCAAGTTTTAAAATTTTACTGTAGTGGGTAACTTTTGATGAATATTAGATGATACAAAGGAGTTTTTTCAGTCTGATCATTACACTGGAAAATAACATGGAAAGGAGTAGAGCAATATCTTGCCTTTCAGTCATGACCTTAAGGTTTTGAATCAAAACCACTTTTTGTCTTAAAGTGATTTCTGAAATGAAAGAAAAAAGGAAAATACAAGCAGTGATTGAGCAGAAATATTCATCAAGAAAGGTAAGTGCATTTTGACTAGCAAATATAAAGACATGCAGTGCACAGAAACTGCATAAGGATGCAACAATTCAACCACCACATTTGCAATGATGTTATTAGATTAATGACCAATTCAATTCCAGCTGGTACACAGAGTTATCTGCAATATAATTCAAGCAACACTGATAAACTGCAATATTAGATCAATGACCAATTTGATTCCAGATGGACTGTGGAGCCAGACACAATATAATCCTAGCAATTCTGATAAGCAGAGAAATATGAGTGTTATAATGATGACACTAAAACTATTTGAGGCCAGCCCAAAAATGCAGGCTGTCAATAAGGCACCATAAAACAGGAGACAGTGCTGTTTGGAGCTTGGAACTTGCTTCTGACAGACAGAAGCATCACTTGCTACAGACAGGAAGAGCAATACAAGCTACTGAACTGGTCAGAATATAAAATGAGACCATCCTTAAATGCAGACAGAGCTAGTTGTTCCAGCAATCTGAAGAGAACCAGGAATGCAAAAATTAAAGAACAGTCTCATTTTCCTTCTTCCATTAGGTCGTCCATAGGCATGAGGAATGTGAAGTTAATATATCTTGGTGCAAATATTCTCTTTTTTTTATTATATTAAAATAGTTTCTGGCACCTTGAATTAAATGAACTATCATCCATGAAAATGTTGCCACACTGACTTACAGGCTAGTAGTTGGATATGCTTACAGATATAATTAGTATTGTGCAGAACCTCCAAAGTGCACTGGATCACCCTAGAAGGATTGGCAGCCATCCCAGTTGTCATCTAATGCTGATGTTTTAAAGGACATATAGATTCCAAGAAAAATTATGTCCACACCGGTACTATGCTAAAACAAGTTATAAGTAGACTTTGGAAGCCTGATGTTAAACTGAGATCAATGAGGTTGAAGCTAATCAGAACTGATCCATATGTTTACCTTTTATGGACCATAGTAATATGCAGACAGAAGCCAAAGCAATTCAAAACTTACAGGCCATAAGACATTAATAGATGTTTTCATACTTGGTACACAGCATCAGGAGTCTCAAAGCCCTTAAAATATCAGCATAGCATAATGCAGCATGACATTTCCAGCAAACTAAGTTGAACAACAAAATAACACTAGATCTTAAGAACAGAGCACCTAGAGCTCTCTGAGTGGTGAGTCTGCAGAAAGAGCAGCAGATGAAAAACAAAATATTGCTTAGCACTTTTAGCAATTTCCAAACATTGCAAAGATAACAGGCTCAAATTTTCAAAGGAAAATGAGAGTTCATCCACCCAAGAATTACAGATGGTTGTGCTTAGTTTCCCAGGAAACTTAGAAACTGACCAGTTGAGCTCTGCTTGTCCCACAGCCCCTGGAATATAACTTTCAATGTCTCTCAGCTTCTAAGATTCATTCTGTTCACGTTTTCTTGTCTTGATACAACATTTGGCTGTTCACGTTTTCTTGTCTTGATACAACATTTGGCTTCACAGATTCTGCCCACACCATGGTACCTGTTAATCATATTTTTTAAAAGCAGACTCTGGGGAAGACACCCAGGTAAGAACTGTGAGCGAAGGACTGAAACACACAGTTTGGTCCAGTAAAAGGTCACAGGAGAATTCAAGTGATTCAGGATTAGATGGGAATGACGTGGACAGTATCTTTCAGATGTTAGGGACTTATAAGTATTGGGAAGGCAGAGTTAAGAGGCATGGGGAAGAAAAGAGTCTCTCCCTGTAAGTGCTGAATCCTCCTAGCACATTTCCTAGAGACTCGTAACACCTTGCAGAGATCCACAGGTCTGTGAGTCATCCATCAGAAACAAAACAATGTTTAAAGGAAAGAACAATTTAATGGGATTTTATATGAAAGGGTAGAGGTTACAGAGATGAAGTCCTTTGAATAGGTGTCAGTAGCACTTCTGCAGCAACTTCAGTTGAGAGAAAATCTGGTTTATATTTTGAAAAAAATTGATGCAGAAAGAGTAACATGCCTGAAAAAGCTGTATGCAAGCAGCAAGGTACAAGATGGATTAGAGAGAACAGGATAAAATTTATATTTTTCCTGTTACCCTTGTGGAGCATTTCTCATGAGGAAAGGCTGAGGAAACTATGGCTGTTTAGCCTAGAGAAGAGAAGACTCATATGGAATTTCACCCTTCTGAAGGGAAGGATGTAAGGCAGAAAAAGCAGACTGTATTCATAGAGAATGGACACAAACCAAAATACAGAAGCTCCTGTCTGAACATCAGGAAATGCTTCTTTACTTTGAAGTTGACTGATTAGTAGCAGAAATAGCCTAGAGATCTTATCTTTGGAGATATTCAAAATCCAGTCGGACACGGTCCCAGGCAACCAGCTCTAGGTGGTCCTGCTTGAGCAGGAAAGCTGGATCAGCTGATCCCTGGATGTATCTTCAAATGTCAGCCATTCTGTGTGATTCTCCATGTCAGACTCCCTGACTGGACAGAGACAGTACTCCTGAAAGAAAGGTGAAGTAACAGCACAAGGAAGGCAGAATCCATGAAGCTGCCTCATACTTTCTTTGGTCGATGTCTAAACCTGGGTACAACCTTCAAAAAATATTTTCCTTCTTCACAAAGGGTTCTCCAGAAAGGATTCAACATTTTCACCATGTCATTTGACATTTTTCACCATGGCTTTGCACATGGTCTTGAACATCTCCCACATTTCAGACAGTTCTCACTTGAGATTGGTAAGCTAAGGATCCACTGGTTGGGTGTCGCATCACATTCAGTGAATTCCTCTGTGTGCACACACGTGTGTGGTTTATGGAAACAGAAAATCATATAATCTATAATTTTTATTATCTTTTTCCCCTACTTTCCTCTTAAGATTTACTTTGGAGATTCCATAATTAATTACCTTCTCTAAGTGAATGTGATTGAGTTATATTTTAAAAATTATTGTTTATGCAAAGGCTAGCTGTGTTGAAGAATATACATACCCATTCCCTCAGACCAACCAAAGGGGAAAATGAAAGAAAAAGAACCCCACCAAAACCAAGACATTTAAGTTAACATTTAAATTACTGTAATAGAGTACCCAAAATTGAAAGCTTTAAAACATCCCAAACTGTTATTTTTTATTTTCCTTTCAAGTTTTTAAAATTATTTTTAATGTAGTCAGAAGACTGAACACAACACTACAAGAATATTCCTTTATCTTAAGAGAGCTTTACCGTAAGTTTATTTTGCTCTTTCTGTCCCTCCCAGTTACAATTCAGCCACGATCAATATGATAACCAAAATAGTTGCAGGATGTACTCCCATTATCAGTAGCAGAAATATTGTCTACAGAGGAAAGCTAAATCTATTTGGAAATAGAAAAATATCTAAATTATATATCCTGAATGTAATTACACAGATTATCTTTCCAGAGAGATATTTGAACACTTGTATTCTGTTGTAAATTCTATTCCTTTTATTCTCTTAGATATGGATGCTCCATCCCTGGAAAGGTTCAAGGAGAGGCTGAATGGGACTTTGAGCAACCTTATCTAGGGAAAATTATCCCTGCCTATGACAGGGGATTTGGAATTAGATGATTTTAAGGTCTCTTCCCAAGCCATTCTCAGATCCTACATTCTATGATTATGCATACCTGTTTTGTGATATGATCTGAATGTTCTTCTTCCCATAATCTATGTCCTTTCTATAGGAAAAATTGAATAACTGAAAATGCAGCAATGCCACATTTTCCCTCAGCCTCATTAAAACTATTCATATACCTAGTTTTTGTAACTGGCTTAATAAACTTTCATTTGTTTAATTATGACTGTTTCTGAACATCATCTGTAAGATATAAGACTTATAAGAAATGGACCATTTCAGGACGTTAGCCACTGATAACATACAATTCAAAACTCCATTTTGTGCAAAACTGACAAATTCTCCTTTCATTTACATCAGTACAATCTTGCAGTTCTATTCAAACCAATTCACCTTAGTTTGACTGAGAGTACATATTTGTCCTAAAATATACTTCATTCCTGTATATGATCACAGGAGGAGCTTCAAACACCTGTTTTTAAGTTCCTAGTCTACAATACATTTAGCAAAACACTGACATAAGGATGGAAAGAAAAAAAAAATCTAGTCCTTTTTAAAGTACCTAGGTGACCTTAATCAAACTCTCAAAAATACGACTCATTTTCCTCAAAAATGAAAGGAGGATAAATCCACCGTTTTGCAGTTATTTTTGAGATGGGTTTAAGAATTGTTTACTGGAGTATAAATAAATTATATGATCTCCTTAAGTTTCTGATAAGACAACATCAATAACCTCAGACTCTGAGGTAGCCACCAGGCAGTGAAAAGTGAGCAATACATTCCATTTATACCTTGTCCTTTTCTGGCTTGTTTTACAGACACAAAATATGTCACCTCGGGCTCTCCATAGGAACTATGGTTACTCAGCACTGTTGGAAATTAGGCTTATTTCTTAGTGCATCTAAATCTACAGGCAAACTCTTGACTGGAATCATGTCATAGAAAGATACAGCTAATTACAGCACTATAGACTGAAGAACAATGTTTTTTACTTCTTTAGACCCTAAGACAGAGGAAGGATGGAAAAAATGACTAAAAATATGTTGTTCTACTTAACTACTCTATGTTTCATCTTTTTCTTGATCTTTTCTATGGTGCATCAGCATCTTTATAGACAGTCTTTCTTTACCTGCCAAGTGTCCTCAGAGAGGGAGAGTTTGCCACAGTATCAGCACCAATGGCTGTCCTATTTGCACTGCTGTTCTGGGGTTTTCCCTGGTTATCCCTCAGGAAAGGAGTCGTGTAACATACTTCAAAATTCAGTCATCTTAGTTCAATGGCCCCCTTGAAGTTCCACCATTCTTTCATGGAGAGCAGCTTCAAGGCCTCACACAACACAAGCAAAATATTTACTGTAACTGCTCCAGATATAAGGGGTTTTTAATTACTTCTTGGATAATGCTCTCAGATACTTTTAGAATTTGCTTTTCTTCAGCTTGCATTTTTGCCTAGATTCCTTAATCAAAAGAGTGATTCCAGGTTTAGGTATACTTTGGTTAGAAATAAAAAGAAAACATAAAGAAGTAGCAAAAAGCAAAAAATTAGAACTGTGCATCTTTCTTTGCACATACCTTTTTTAAAAAAGACATAAAACCCTAATAAGTCTTAAAGCTTCTTTTTGTATTTCCTGATCATATGAATCTAATCCTCATATGCCTTATGTCCATGCCATCATTCATTCAAACAGGCAAGATCTGACACATTCATTGAAGGTCAAGAAACAAATGATTTGAGATACCAATGAATGAAGGATCCTAAAGGAAAGAAAAAAAAAAAAAGGGACTTCTATTTTGCATGACATATATTCTGCAAAGAGAGCAAAGGATCAAGTTTTCATTATAATGACAGGAATGGGCACAAGCTGACAGCATGATAAGAGGGGAAAATCTCTCATTGAGTGATTTTGAAATTAAAATCAATGTTGCAGTTTTCACATGAAAAGAAACAGACAGTTAGAAAGTTCTCAGAACATTAGCTGATAAACTGATCTGAATAACTGATTTTTCAACACCATGACTGAAAAAAGCAAAATTGCTTGAGGTTAGCCTGCCCTTTTTAATTCTTTAGATTTTATTGCAGAAATAAAGCCTTGTTTTCTTTGTTGTTTCTGTGTGGCAAACAATTTTTTTAATCAGGTTCCAAATGAACCAATTGATTTTTATGTCATTTATCCTCTTGCTAGAATTAAATATTGATATATTAATTTCAACACACTTGTTAAAGTATTAAAAATAAATGTTTCAACAGTCACATTTTTTTTTCTCCTTTTTTCCTGCTAAAAGTGAATTCAGTTTACAACCGATTTCAGCTAAGCCAAATTTTCAAGTTTCCATTTATAATTTACCTGCTAAAAAGCTTTTCCTTGTGCTTTTTCTAGTAACTTTCTGCTGTCCAACACCTTTGTTGGATATTCAGCAACTTCTACATGTGTAAATATACTTTGCTTAGGGATAAACATTATTGAGAGGAAAATGTAGCCCTTTTTCAAATCCTCTGCAGTTCTCTAATCCCATAGGATTGGTATCAGAGCCTTTTCCTGAGGGTACTGTTGCAATCTGCTTTTTAGTCACAGAGAGCATCCATTCCATATTTGAGGAGCATTCTCCTCTGCTATCATACTCAGGATGGACATGAGTACAAATCCTAAGAGAAAAATGTCTAGATGAAGGAAAGAAGGTATGATTCACCTTAACATCTTGTCCAATATTGCCCTTCATTTTCTCAGTCGTGTTAGGATTTGAAAGCTACACCTTCTGAGGTTCTACACATTCTGAACGTAGGTGCTGCTTGTTGTGCCACAGAAGAGATATGAAAGCAGTACACAAGGGTATAATAAAGTCGAATGCAGTGTCAGCACCAAAGATACCTAGGATAGATACTGACCCTTTAATGTTCCAAGCTTTGAAGTTATTTTTGAAAGTGGTCAACAGGTCATCCTTTCACATACTTTCAAAATGTAGCCTAAATTGGAAGAATGCACTAGACCAGGAGCAGAGAAGTCAACAGACATCAAGGAGCACAGATCAATTTCTCTACCAAACAGGGAGGGCAAGCATGCTTTTCAAGTCTGTCCCAAAGGTTCTCTTTGCAGATAAATACTTAGATAGCTCAGCACAAAACATATGAGTTCCTGGAATCTAAGGATTCCTTGGAACACGTGAATTTGAGGGAAAAATGAATTAATGAAGCAAAGGAGGCAGAAGAATGTTAGCTCTAACTCAGCTTGACCTGCCTAATGTGTATATTTCCATCTCTCTTGCTTTAATAAAGACTAGACTAAACAAATACCATAGTCCTGAAAAATTCAGTCACATACTGAATATTTCACAATATTACACATACTGATATTTCAAAAATTTCTGCGCATGTTAATTTTCATGGCTGAGATAGATATTGAAGTGACTTGAAATACAATATTTAAAGGAAAAATCTCAGTCTGAGGACTTTTATGAATATCAAACAAAAATTAAATAGACAACAAGGAGAGAACAGATGTAATAGCTCCCCAAAGGAAACAGAGGGACCAGCAGATAATAAAGTAAAATCCTTCAATAAAAAAAAATGTCTGTACGAGAACTTGGAAGAAAATAGAAGAGAAATATGGTTTAGGTAGTACATACTTATATAAATAAACTTTATAATGGATGGCTATTGGGCCTGACCTATTTCTTGCAATGAGAAAACTTTCACTGAGTTCAGTTAGGCCATAGGTTTGCAAATGATTAAGTGTTATTTCAAATAATAATGAAAAAGAAAATGGTGTTTTCAATTCAAATGAGTTCAGGTTTTCTCAGATACTTCCTAGGTGAATGTCTCATGTGGTCTAGCAAATGCTAATGGCAATGCTAACATTGGCAAGCACAGCTCAGCCCAGGAACTAGAGTAGAAAGAATACCTGCTTGTGTTAGAAGCATGAGGGGAAAATAGTTGAAAGCATCATTGTTTTCCTAGTTGGCATGTTTTCCTGCAGAGACCATTCCAAAAATGATTGAAGTAATTGGCACCAGAGGGAAAAGAGAAGGGGTGTCAGATTAAGGCTGCTTGAAATCAGCAGAAAAAAATCATTCCATTGGTAGAAAAAGAGGAAGTGTAGCCACTTGCAAGCAATGAGAACGGCTGCTGTTGCCAGAGAAACAATTAAGACCAGATGAAGCACCTATTCCTTTGAAAGGATCACCCAAGACTGGGAGCCCTGGGTTTGCCTTTTCCTAATTCAAAAGGGCTGTTTCAGGTGTAGTATAAGAGCAAAAACATGCAACAATTAATAGCATGTGGGGAACATTAATAGGACCACATTTAACCACCTTAACCACTGCTCTTTTGTATTTGCAAGTGGGAAAGTAAGTAAATGATAAGCAGTGTTAGCTAGGACTGTGAGGCAGGAGATCTGGCACATGACAATAGAGTAGGAGAGGGAAGTGAGTAGATAAACTAGTTTTAAAACCATATGCTCTGAGAAACAGGAATTTGTGGTTAAGAAGGTGAAAGACTGCACATTTGTCCAGGTGTCATTGGCACTGGTGCATTTTCAGTGTATGTCATCCAAAGCGAATTATGAAAGTTCAGTGAATTTATTTAGCTTTTATTAAGAATAAATTAACTACTCAGGATTTTGAGAAAGGTTTAGCTTGTGAAATGTGCTCTCTTTTCTGGAAGAGGGCAAGGGATTACTTTTAAGCTGATGCATAGTTAGATGTGAGTCACACTTAAGTGAATTGATTTTTTTTGCCTATAAAACTAAGTAGTCTATCCACATGACAGTAGGAGAGCTAAGTACTAAACAATGAAGTCATTGATTGTGGAAAATCGTACACAGTTGCTGACTGAATGGTTTCATGTTATTAAACATACATAAAGCTGAATTTCAAGTTCCATGAGAAAGGTGTTTCACATCAAAAAATCCTCAAAAGATTGGAGAAAAAGCTCTGGAAACCAAGGATAAAGCTGAGAGAGAGACAGAGAGAAGCCACAGGAAAATGAAATTGTAAAAATGAAAAACTTCAAGGGTTTGAAAACAATCGCTAAGAAGATTAATGAAAAGTATTTTTCACATTTGTTATCTGCACACCCATGAATATCTGTGTTTCTGGTTTTTCTGTCTGGGTCTGATCTAAGGCTCACTGAAGACATCCTAAAAAATCCCACAGACTCCAATCAGACAAGGAAAATGGTCTTTTGATACCTAATAAGCACTGTCCATAATCATGCAATATATATTTGTAACTGTCTTTCACACCTGGAAGAAAGTGTAATTTGCCAAGCTATTGGTTGGCAGGTTTCCATGACACCTGTCTTTTTCCTGACTATTGTTTTCTGAAAAGCTGCTTGTTTTGGATGATTTAGTCCTGTCTTTATACAGAGCCTTCTATAAACTTGTCATAAGGTTGTGAAAGATATTACTTTTTTAAAAACCTGCAAAATGCAAGAATAAACCCTTGAAAAGTAGGTCCCATGTAGATGCATATCTAGATATTTATTGCAATAAATAAGGTATTTACTTAAGTAGACAAGTCTATGAGAGAGAGGCAAGGGATACAAACACCATGAACTGTGTTCGGGTTTGTGAGAAGGGACCCAGTTAAATTGTAAAAATGAGAGAGACTGGTGGGCACTTCCATAGGCAAATGGATTAGTGGTATTTCTAAAAGCAGTTGTGATCTTAGACACAAATGTCTACCAGAAGCAAGCAGCTCTAGTTAACTTTTCTTCAGATTTCTAGTCCACCAGTGTCTGAGTAAAATCTTAATTATGCGATAAAAACCCAATAGAAAAAGCAGAAGAAAGAATACCAAAACACATTTGCATTAAGATTTCATTTTTTTATTTGGTTGTCTAGGTTTTATATAGGTGTTTACAGTACAGATGTCGACTTGAGCAGTACAAAAAATGTCAAAGCAAAAAATAAAGAAATATTCCATTTAAACTTATGCAGCTGTGAAATGTATAGTTTAATCTTGAAAATTTTCTCCACTGTTTTCTTCCTTTGTCTGATAAAGAGATGGGAAGACTGGGAAAAATTTTTACAAAGTCTCAGGCTGCATGGAATTATTTTAAATTCATGCACAAATTGAGACTTTTCCAATCAACTTTATTTCTTTTTAAATTTTTTACTCTTCATTTAAAAATGCATATCTTCAACCTGGCTTTCATAATCATTTTATTTGTCATGATGGTTCATGTCTAATTTCCTAAAAAGGATTGAGTAGTTCTCTGTATTTTAAAATACGCATTTTCACCCATAGAGATTTATGCTTGAAAAACCTAAGCAAGCAATGACCTTGGTAAGTAGAACACTGCATTGGGAACTTCAGCTTTTTTTTCCTTGAGCTCAGTTAAGAGTCCTTGGAGTAAACTAGAATTACTGACTTGACTTGTCTGTCTTCGCAGTCGGTCCAGGGACAAAACCAATTAGCGATAATTAATGATGCTTTCATGATAGGGGAAGATGGGATTAATGTGAGAAAATCAAAGAAAATGCACATGTAGAAATCATTTATATTTCTTGGTGTAAGTTGTTTCACTGGCTGGTGCAGTTCAAATGCAGATGCTCAAGACAAATTCTACATTCCATTCCTCAAGGCAGATTTTAGTGAGTAATTGAAATGAAAAAGGTTCTCTGTGACAATTAGGGTTTTTCAGTATTCTCAAAATGGAAGATGGGGAAAACAGCAGAAAACTGGCATTCCTATTCAGACACATAAAGCTTTTTTGAGGTTCTTCTGCTCCCTCAACTCAAGAGGAGGAAAAGTCTTATGGCTGTTTGCTGTCAATCAAATACATGTAATATCTCTGTTCTTGTATAGGAAATGCCATTCCTAGTTTTAAAGGGAAAAAAGGCCCAACTCTAGGCCACTGAGATCTTGCCTTGAGCAAACTCCCAATGAATGCATCCAAGACAGTAGTGACTCTGAGAAATGTTTCTAAGAGTGGTATACAGCCTGTTAGACTAGGATCATTTTGCTCTAAAAATCTATGAAGCTAAGATTAATTAGGCAGGTCAAAGGTGTATTCAAGGAGGTAAACATTTTCTAGTAAATCCTCAGAAATTCAGTAGGGAATTGTATATACATATTTAGTGATCTCAAAAGGTACACATTTAAGAAGAAGGAAATACTTTTGCATTCCTGAGCTTATAACTCAATCTGTTGCACATATCCTTAGAAATCCCATCACAATGACTAGCAGATTGGGTCACTGTAGATGAAATTCACTGTAGGCAGAAAAAAATATTTTTGGGAAATCTAAAACCACATTTTTTCTGTAGTACATATTTTATAACTTAGTTTCAAAAAAGCATGATAATTATGAGTGAAGCAAGCTAACATTGTTATATGGGAATCTTACTATTAATGTGTCTCCTTTATAATAGGTCAATGTCTTTGTGAGGCTTTATTATTCCTGTAGAACTGTCAAGAATTCAGCTCCTGTTTAGGCATCCAGATGAAGCAATTCTCAAGAGCATGCATTCAACAGATCTATTCTTCTCAGTGGGACATGCTGAGAGTTTAATACTTCAGAATATCTCTGTGGTTCATTTATACGTTTAACTGGAAATTAACTTTTTGGGCAATCTGTCCTCTCACATTGGTATCAAACCAGGAGCTGCTGAGTTGCTGATTGCTTTTGACAATATGACTTTGAAACTTTAATAGCAAAGACCATTCAATGTTATTGCACGAAAATAATAAGTGTAAAGTTCTTAGCATGATTTAGACAAGAACTTGGTATTCAAACCATATTTACATACTTAAAATCCATAAAGAGCATGCTTATCATGACCTTATCTAACCTGAGATGTCTGATTCATTCTGGTAAAAAAATATTCCTAACAAATATTCCAATAAAAATGTATAGATTTTTTTTCTCCCTAAAATAAAAACAGACCAGTCTTTTCTTTTAGTGGATATTGGGTGCTAACATGACTGAAAAAATTACAGAGATATTGAATTCCCTTAGACAGAATACATATTTCAGAAAAAAAATATTTCTTTCCATCCCCAAAAATATTTATTACAGGCTTTGAAGTGTTTTTTTCATCCATTAAATTTCATTAATTTCAAGAAATTTCTGAATTTACAGAGTGGTACATTGTGAAGGCTCAGAATCTTTGTAAGGAATCAGGAATCAATTCCAAAACAATCAATCCAAATCAATTCCAAAACAATTTTAATAATAATAATATATCCCAAAAAGACCTAGCTCAGGTATGGTCTACTTAGTTAGGAAAAGCACCTGACCCCTTGCTTCACAAATCCTAGGGGAGGTTTCTAATCAACTGTCTGCAAAATGTATCACTAAATGACTTACTCTCTTTACCCTTTTTTTCCTCTCCCCACCTTAGCCTTAAAGAACTTAAGACAAAAGTTTCACCAATTCTTTAGTCACCTCAAGTCTGTGGCTGTGCTTCCCAGAGTATAAGCAACAAGAGACAGAAGTGTTTGTAGAGCACAGCTGCTTTTTGTTAACTCTAAGTTCAGTGATAGAGGTGAGATGTAATTTACAGTGCTTTCTACCTTTTTGCATTTCTGAATGAAAACAATTCTTATGTGCTCAAAGACCACAATACAATATAGCATTTTGGAACACTGCTGAGAGCCACTTGGAAAACTGAAAAAGTGCAGAATATAGATGTTTGTCTCTTTAGATGGTTATCTCAGAGACAGTACAACTTGTTCTATGTTCAATATCTCCCCATGTTAAGAGAATGCATACCATTAGCTTATCTGCAACAAAAGACTCTGAGGCTATTAAACTGTTCTATTTATGTAAGGCTCCTCAAATATACCATCTCAATCTATAATACTATCAATATTTTAAAATGTCATCAAAAACACTTAAAAATTTACTTTGTCAATAGCACATGAATGTTTTTTTCTCTGGCTTAATGATTAAAAGCTTTCTGGATTTGTATTTAGATTTTTAATACCATTAATGTTTTATGAATGATTGATTTTAATGAACACTGTGTTTCAAATTGCTTCCTCTGGTACTGAATGAGGTTGGCCTCTTCTATCAGACATTCACAAGTCAATAAGGTCATAATAACCCGTTGACAGCAAAAAGCATGAGCACCTAGAAGAAGTGGTAAACAACAGTGAATGGCTCCTACTTCTGAGTTTCAGGAATCTTCCACTGCATTTTGGATGTAACACTCCTGTGAATTAGTCTTCCTAACCTCAATTTACTGAGAATGTAAAAAACAGATTTAAAACTCTTTAATATAATTTTCTCTTTTTTTATTTTGTCACAACATGCACCTAAATTGCATATAAGGAAGCTACCTGTATTGTGTGAATGCCAGAGTTTCAAAGTTGTTTTGGTAATTCAGAGGTTTTATTCAGTTATAAGGTACGTTAGAAACATAAGTTCCAATGAAATTGGGCATTTAGTGAGCTGGACAATTATGAATTCAGACATCTAAAATCCAAGCAAACAATGCAAGTATAGTGACTAATCAAGGAAGTGTTGAATCACCACCCTTGGAGGTATCTGAGGGTGTGGTATTCAGGAACACAATTTAGTGGTATACTCGACAGTGGTGGATTATGACATAGATGATCTTAAAAGGTCTTTTCCAACCTAGAAATGATACTACTTTTCCAACCTAGATTATGATACTACTATCTCTCAGGCAATCACTTTTAAAATTGACTATCATATAATATGGTTTCAAGATGAAGATATTCTCCTAGTAAATATAGAGTTAGGTTTGACACCACTCGGGATTTTAGGTAATAGAGAGCCAATTTTCCCTCCTGTATAGAGTACTCTAACCAAGAGGTCATTAGCAGAAAACACTGCCTCCTTTCCCTCTTCATTGAAATGGAATCTTTCGTCAGCAGAGCTTTCTTTGTGTAGAGCACACTGCTACCCATGAGCCTTAGGCATAGCCAGCATGACAGCTATGGCACATTCCTTCTAAATGATGCTGGAAACTAAGAAGAAACCAGGCACCAAGCTGCCCATGCTCTTCTGTAGTCTCGTAATTAGGCTTTTAAGTAAGTCTCAGATCAAAGGAGTGAATTATATAAATCCAGTCATCCCCACTATGATAAAGCCCATCAAGCACAAACTTTTTGAACTTATTTCTTAGTTCAAGCCATTTAACTTCCTCTTAAATCCTATTTTAAAAGCTGAAGTGGCATTTACACTCTCAAGTATATACTCACCCATATTGCCCAATTTCAGAAGCAGTTCATGGATATAATAAATGAAGTTAGAGAGCCATGAAATATAGAAAGTTAATTACAGAATTTGTGTGGTGGCAATAACACTCTGCCAAAGAATGAAGAAAGAGAAAGAGATTAAATCAAGTTTGCTTCAATCTTCAAACTTTGGCACTTATGTCTTTTGTCACCTTTTTTTCCAGCTTAAGTATAGATGTTCTGCTTTCAAAATGTCAGGAAACTCCCTAAACTTTATTGTATACTTTTCCCTTTCTATCTCATTTAAATTAATGTTTATGAAATACCCAGGCTTGATGTTTGTCTCATATGATTACTTTGTATGCACATGCTCTACCTGTATATGCTGTTATAAAGGATTGGGCTTGAGACAAGAAAAGACATTCACATGCTATCCAATTTAAGAAGTCCCTTGGTGTCCATCTGGGACAAATTTAATTTTCATTTCATATTTAAAATCATAAGAACACTAATAAAAATTACAAGAACAATAATACACTAAGGATATCATAGCAAATACCTAGATGAAAATTTCTAGTTATTTATGATAATCTCTTCATTCCTTCCTGCAGAGGAGAAGTCTCTCTCTCTGTATATATACCCTAGACAATACAAGATTCAAATTTTCAAAAAGAGAACTGCATACAATTACTGAAGTTTCAAAATCAAATAAAGTAAAGCTGAGAGTGTTTATTATGAAGCCTTCAAAGCCTTCAAATTCTTCTAAACATGGTCTTCTGAAAAAGTGCTTAAAGGTGGCACCTTGAAAGCAATGCAGCACAGAAAAATTCACATCATGTTTCTTTTCATGTAACTATGAAGCCAATAGGACATTCTTTTCAGACTCATTTAACCCCCAGCACTTTTTTTCAGAACATTTTCCTCTCAATTTTTCAGAACTTGCTAGAAACCAAATACATGCAAGAAAAACCAAAGTTACCACATGAAAAGGGAAGATAAAATTCAAGTTAATGCAGCTAACTGTACAACTACCAAAAACTACCAGATGAGTTTATCCCTTGTGTTGTGGAAGAAATATTATATTTCTGCTTCTTTAAGTGTTTCAATGTTCTCCTTTGATCAAAAAGATGTGAACAATTGATCAAAAAGATGTGACTCTTATGAATGGTTGAGGGGCTGTGATAATATTCATATGGCTGTGGCCTTACACTGTATATTTAAAAAAAATCACACAGACTTTTCTATTTCAGAACATTTTGGAAGATTTTTCTGTATTTCACTAAGTTCAAATATACCCTACTGGGAAAGACATAATGGCAACTATACTTTGTGTAGATTTCTGTGCATGCTGATGTTAGGTGCAGCTGGATACCTTCAATGGAATGGACCACGACAGACTCCTTGTTGCTGTTCCCTAGCTTGGCACACCATTTGCAAGAAACAGTTATCTTAGAAAACTCTTCTCCTATTTGAATTTTGTCAAGATTGTCCAAACTATTAAAAACTTATTCTAAAGGCACTAACACCTAAAGGTTAGCCAACAAGTACATAAGTACTTGCGTAACTACTTACCTAAGTACACAAGTCTTTTTCTTATAAGCTAAACAAATACATACTTGTTAATATAGATGTAAAATCATGTTGGTCAGTTTACAAACCACAGTATGAATTATGTATGAGGTAGGAAACAAGAAGTTTAATGCCTGTATTGGTATTAAAGGGCTCTATTTAGTTCTGCCAACATCAACGGACTTTTGGCCATTTCCACCAGAAAATCGAATCTACTGACAGCTAATGGAAAGTCTTCTTTCTCCAAAGTGGTAGGGACTAGTGTATTTAGGGAAGCTCTGTTTCCCATGCTGCATGTACTGTGAGATTAGCAGAAACCTCTGATATGTTTGTGGCAGCATACATTCTTCTCTGTAAGAGGTTTGCTTTCCTCTAACACTATCGTATTATTTCCTTTGTATACTCCTTTACAGTGATGGCTAAAAGCTGAAATTCTAGTAATAATTGTGGCTGGAAATAGTAGTGAACAATAGTCAACGGTTATTTTTACAATACCTGCAGATTCAAAATAGTAAAGGAATTATTTTTTTTTTCTGCTTTGCAGTTATCAAATAATTACTCTATGTAAAAAAAATTAAAGTGATATAATCTTTTTATGTAGCTGTTAGGTAGAAAGACCAGTGTCATCCCTGAAAAAGGCAGGATGACTGCTGAAGATAGGTGTTGCAGTGCAGAACAGATGCAAAAAATTAAATGTGAAATTGATAAAACTGACCTGAGATTTACATATGTACAACTTAACTTTCTGATCATTATTAAAAACAAAACAATTAATAGGTTTGACTGAGTTCCAGCATTCTTTTCTATAGAAGCAATTATTTTAAAAGTGCAATATTAATGAACCTAGAGTATTACAGCACTCACAGACTGTACCTGTGTTTCAGGTTTTATAAAAAATTTATGCCATTAATGTTTCCCCTTTGGTGAAGCACTCAGGATTTTAGTACTAAAGGTTTTTTATCCTGCTGTAAGATGCATGCATAGACCTGCTAAACTTGGCCATCAAAAATCTTTTTAAGGCCTTTAGTAGAAACTAATTCATAGAATCATAGAATGGTTCATATTGGAAAAGACCTTGAAAAGCATTGAGTTCAACCATTAACCCCACACTGCCAAGTCCACCACTAAACCTTAATGTCCCTAAGTGCCACATCTACACATCTTTTAAGTACCTCCAGAACTGGTGACTCAACCACTTCCCTGGACAGCATGTTCCATGGCTTTACAACTCTTATGGTGAAGGAATTTTTCCTAATATATTATCAAAAAGTCCCCTGGGAATGCTGGAGGCAATTTCCTCTTGTCCTTGTTGTTTGGGAAAAGAGGCTGACCCCTCCACCCGGGCTACAGTCTCCTTCCAGGTGTTGTGGAGAGCAATAACGTTTCCTCTGAGGCTCCTTTCCTCCAGGCTAAGCAACACCCAGCTCCCTCAGCCACTTCTCATCAGACTTGTGCTCCAGACCCTTTGGTCCCACCACAGCCCTTCACTGGACATGCTCCACTATCTCAGTGTCTTTCTTGTCATGAAGGGCCCGAAAATGAACAGAGGATTTTGGTTATGGCCTTACCAGTGCTGACTACAGGGAACCTATCACTTTTTTAGACCTGCTGGCCATGCTATTTTCCAGCAGAAGCCATGGATGCCATTGGCCTTCTTGGACACCTGGACACACACACTGGTTCATGTTTAACCACTGTCAACCAGAATCCCGAGGTCTTTTTCCAACTGGCAACCTTCCAGCCAGTCTACATCCAGCCTGTAGTGCCACATGGGACTGTTGTGACGCAAGTACAGCACCTGGTGTTTGGTCTTGTTGAACCTCCTACAACTGGCCTTGACCCATTGATCCAGCATGTGTGGATCCCTTCCTACCCTCCAGGAGATCAACATTCCCACTCAAACTGGCCTCACCTGCAGACTGACTGAGGGTGTAGTTGATGTCCTTGTCCAGATTGTCCATAAAGATATCAAACAGGACTGGCTTCAATACTGAGTTCTGGGGAAGCCCAAGAGTCATTGGCCACCAGCTGGAGGTAACTCCATTCACCATGACTCTCTGGGCCTGGACTTCTGGACAGTGCACCTGTCCAAGCTATAAGCAGCCAGTTTCTCCAGAAGAATGCTGTTAGAAATGATGTCAAGACCATTACTAAAGCATCATTTTTCCCTCATCCACTGTGTCCCGTGCCATAGAAGCAGGCTAGGGAAGTCAGGCAGGACTTGCCTTTCCCAAACCCATGCTGGCTGAGCCTGATACCCTGGTTGTCCTTCATGTGCCGTGTGATGGCACTCAAGATGCTCTGTAACCATCCCCAACACCAAGATCAGGCTGATACACCAGTAGTTCCCTAAATCCTCCTTTCAGCCTTTCTTGTAGATGGGACTCACATTTGCCAACTTCCAGTCAACTAGAACATCCCTGTTTAGGCAAGATTGTCAAAAAATGATGCTTGGTGAGCACTTCCATCAGTTGTCTCCCTCAGCACCCTTGGGTGGATCTGATCCAGATCCATGGACTTGTGTGGGTCTAAATGGTGTAGCAGATCACTGACCATTCCGTCCTGGATTATGGAGACTTTATTCTCTATCCCTGTGTTACAGTTCAGGGAGGTGGTACCTAAAGAACAACTGGTCTTACTTTTAAAGATTGAGCTAAGGAAGGCCTTACATACATCAGCCTTTTCCTTATCCTTTGTCACTATGTTTCTTCTCACATCCAATCAATGATGGAGATTCTCCTTAGCACACCGTTTTTTGCTCATGTATTTATAGGATCATTTTATTGTCTTTTACAGCAGTAGTCAGGTTAAGTTCTGTCTGGGCTTTGATACTTGTAATTTTCTCCCTGCATAACTTCATGATATCCTAGCAGTCCTTCTGAGTTTCCTGCCCCTTCTTTTTTTCCTGAGGTCCAGCCAAAGCTTCCTGTTTTGCCAGGCTGATCTTCCTGCCTGATAGCTCATCTTTTGGTATGAGGGGACAGCCTGCTCCTGCATCTTTCAGACTTCCTTCTTGAACAATGTCGCTTCTTCCTGGACTCCTTTGCTCTTCAGGACTGCCCCCAAAGCGACTCTGCCAACCAGTCTCTGTCCCAGGGAAGGCAGGGTGCAGTTCCAGCAGTGTGTCTCTCTCTCCCCCACTCTCCATGACACTCATCAACCTCCCACAGCCTAAGGGTTTCTTTTATGCCTGTGGGGGGCTTGGCCACCATTGTCCCTGGCCCTGCCCAGGCCCTGTCATCTGCTTTCACATGAGCTGCAGGCTCCTGGCAGCTCCCTTAGCTCTCCTGAGATTCTCCCAGTTTGGGAACTCTCCCAAT
This sequence comes from Agelaius phoeniceus, assembly GCF_051311805.1. NCBI lineage: Eukaryota > Metazoa > Chordata > Aves > Passeriformes > Icteridae > Agelaius > Agelaius phoeniceus. The sequence continues at coordinate 28,613,089 of NC_135267.1, forward strand.
GCACCCTGCTAGAGCACTCTGCTGTTGATCATCTTGGCACAAGGACATAAAAAAAAACCAAAAAAGAAAAAAAATCAACTCAATATCCATATGTATAATTGATTACTTAAAATGTATGTAAATAATAGTTACTGTTCTAGAGCTTATTACTTACACAGACCTAATTAAAACAAAACTCAGGCTGATCAGTATGACCCTAATTTGTCACAGCAGTATTAGGTTGGTAGAGAAGCCAGTGATACTGGCTGATAGTTTTGTTTATGAGGCTGTCTCTGATTCCTAACGTGCAAGTTGTAAGCAGCTTCTGATCAAAATTTATTTAATAAAATTGCCTTACCTCTATTAGCAATATTCTTATTTGCAATATTCCCTACCATAAAGTGCAGGAAGATCTTGTGAAATCTCCTGTTTCTTCAGTGTTGGTTTGAGTTGGTTGATAAGGGGTCACTCACAGATGTCAGAGCCTCAGCTCTCCCCAGCATTTTCAGGGATACTCCACCCAAAACCTAATTTTAGGTTCCTGGTTCATTATGTTCCTTAAGTCCCTATAGAATAAGAATATCTCATCAGTATTTGCCTCTTAATCTGCAAGACATTAATTTGTTTACATCCTTCCTTGCTGCCTCTTGTGTTTGTAGCAAGTCAGTCTCTCTTTCCTGAGCCCTACTTGCTTAAATCTAGATAAAGTTAACAGAAAAAGAAATGGCAAAGGTCAGGTTACAAATCTATAAACCTCATGATCTGCTAAGCTGCAACTACCACTAGAGAAAGGTCTTACATGTGGCAGGTCGCTCTCCTCATATGCTAGTTCCCACAGGCCATGGGAAATTCTTCTTCCTAAAAAGAAATCTGTAAAGGGATCCTGCAGGAGAATATGTACTGATGGGACTTGTTTTTCAGACAACCCTTTTCAAAAAGTAAAGTCACATCAAATAAGACATGCCTCTGCAGATCCATCAGGCAAAACCATACTTCTGATGCTACACTGAGAACTAATATCTGTCTTCTTGCTGCTAGTAGTGTTTTAAAATGTGATAAAGAAGATATCACAGTCACTGTTTTGCAGATAAGAATAGATGAGAGGGAGCTTCCTCTTCTATTATTCTTATTTGATCCAAGAATTGTTTTGGCATATTTGAAAGGATAGAAAAGATTCCTCTGAATGGAAGCTATTAATTTTTCCAACAGGCAAAAATTTTTTTTTCTGTTATTGTCTATGTATTTTGGGGTTTAATTAAAACAAAAATTGTTTTCAAAATACCTTTTTGTTTGTCTGCATTTAAAGTTTTCAGATTTAAGAATTTCCCAACGTTCTCTCTAGAGGACAAATAGGCGTTATAATTTTTTTATTTCTGCGAGTTTGCACAAAACAGCTCTGCTGTAGCAATAATCAGTGTCTGTGTTCAGCTCAGCTGATAACATAAGGGTAAGGACTACATCAATTTTACAGAAAGAAAAATGCTAGCCTAATTAATCCTGTAAAAACAAATGTGTAAACTGCACAATTAACCACTAGGAGATTATGCAGCAAAACATAAATGCCACAGAAACTTTACTAGCACAAAGTTAATTGCCAAAGGACAACTGTTCAATCAAACAATCACTGTTTGATTTGACAGCAACTGAACAGGATCTTGTGAGTGAATGTGACTGAGTGTTAGACTAAGGCATCTAAAGAAGTGCCTGAGTCCCACTGTAACCTGGGGTCAAAGTCTTTGCTGTTTCACTACAGGTTTTGAGCTTCCTGGTAAAAAATTTAATTATTGGGTCCTATTCCTTTCAGATCTGAAAGAGCCAAAACTAAAAGCTAGCAGACCTTACACCATGGAAGTGTTGAGGAGAAGAGGGAAGGAAGGGTTCCTTCCAGAACTGTGTGTGGTGATTGGCCTTCTTGCTGCTAATTACATGAAGAAGAAAGTCTTTCCAATTCTGCTTTTGTACTAATATAACCTGTGCTAGCCCATTCTAGAAACGGAGAGATGCTACCAGAGAAATATGTTTTTTTCAGGAGAGGTTTTTCTTGGAATAACTAATGGATCATCTATTGTTGCATTAGGAACCCTCGTCATTCTTCAGCTTGTGCTTTCAAAGGAGACAGCAGTTTATTAATGAACAGTCACAATGGCACTGGGGTGAGCTCCTCCATGTCAGGAAAGCATAGCTGGTCACATACTGAGAGGATCATTCAAATGTTTTTTAACTTTCTGTAACTCAGATCTACTCAGTCAAAGAAAATCCATGTTTGAAGTTTCATACTATTTTAACAGTATAAAATATTTATCTCTCCATCTAGTATAAAGCTTTTAGATCTCAAAAAAGTCTAAATTGAATCCATCTGATTCATTGTGTGCCTGTGTGTGTGAGAGAGATATTGAGTAAGAGCCCAAATAATTTTAACTTGGGGTTACATTTTTAATGCACTCATTTGAAACAAAAAAGAAAGTGTCTTTACACTACATGCTGCAGGTAGTACTGGAAAAACAGATTCTGTGGAAAAAAAAAGTCCCAAAATGTTCATGTATTTTTATCATTTCCATTTTCTCAAAGAAATTGAAGACCAAATTCAACTTGCTACTTTAATAGTCATTCTCAGGCTTGTCTGTGATGGGCCAGGATTTTACCTACATTCCTGAGGCTGTGGCTACACAGCTAAGTGAAATATTGCCCTGTTCAGGCATCACAACTAATTACTACAAAAATGCCTAGTGCCCGGACCACTGGTTTGTCCTCACAGCAGCACTTAAAAACCATTCCCAATGGTTCAGCCCTTCATGCAGCTATTATGTTCAGAATCTGAGAGAATTTCAAAGTATTGAAGAGGCTGAAAAATCCTTTTTGACCTGGCTAGGTACCACTGTGCTAGTGTGTGTAAGGGCTGAGATTCCAGTTGTTCATTGTGGCAATTCCTTCCTTTCATTTTGCCTCTTGAGAATTTCTTTTATGTCAAACTCTAAAAAGATGCTATCATTAAACATTAACAGAGACAAAAGACAAACCTCAGCACGTTATTGGACAAGAAGGAAAATATATAATATGCCATCCTGAGCCATATAAGAGTAAAGAGATTGATTTCTGATCCAGGGCTACAGTACCTATAATGGAAAGAGTTCATTTGGAGCCTTTACTTACATACTACTGGGGGTAATATGTTAAAGAAAATTACATCAGCTCTTTTCCTGTATCTCAAAAGTCTACCAATTTCAAGGCATATTTTCCTCATAGATTCCCTAGTGAAATATATAGCTGCAATTACACCTTTAAGAGTAAATTAATGTCTAAATCCTAAATAAAAAAACACTTTTAAAGTTACCAAAAATGGTCTCAAATGGCAGTAAGGCATCATGCTCAGACAACAGAACAGAGTTTCAATTAAAAGATTCGTTTCACCTGAATCTATTTGCTTATAAATTGTGGTTATATAGTCACTTTAATTTAAGACAGTGTTTTTCTGCAACTTTAAAATGAGCAGTTATGGCTCCCAGAAATGCTTGTACTGGTGCTAAGCTTTTGCAATCACTGTGGAAGCCAAATCAGGGAATACAACTTCATGAAACTCAACTTCTTCCCCCCAAAAAATCTATATTCTGTTTTATAACCAATTATTTATCAGCTGTCACTCCCACAGCATCAAAAATAATAGGGAAATAGGGAGACACAGTGGAGCAAGGTGGGTCCACACTTTTGACAACAACCTAAATTTATGTTCGTTTTAAATGACTGCATAATCATGCCTTTTTATGAAGCAGTCATCAAGATTCCCTCTGCAATCAAGGGTAAATAGAAGACAGTTCCAGAGGGTGATTCACCCCCTTTATTTTAGGAGAGAATGAATCACCCTCTGGAGCTGCCTTTCTCCACTGATGGTCAAAACCTGATTTAGACTTCTTACTTTTTGATAACTGGAGAGAGCGTATCCTATCCTTGGTAGCCATGAAAATGGCTGGCAGGGGATATTTGAAAGATGGATTAAAAAACCAAAAGACTTGTGAGTGTCTTATTTACTGTTCATTACCAGTATTTGCAGAAGAAAATGTTTGAATTGAGATGAGATGGTTTTTTGTATAGTACTGATTTATTTGGAACTGAATTGAAAAAAAAGTGCAAAATGTTTCACCCAAAGGCTTGGTGTACTTTAGCTTATTGTGAGAAGTATATACTGAAAACCATAACAATTTTGCTAAATTTTGTACATAAGGATCAGGAAGGCATCAGAAAAGAAAGACTAATATGTTTTATAGCAAATAAGAAATCAGTCTCTAAACCAGAAAGAATTAGTTAAATATCAGACTAAATAGGATTGAGGTTATATGGCTTGCATAATTTGCCCAGGCTTTAATATATGGTAATGTCAGAAAATGTTAATCACTACTATCAATCATAAGGTCAATCACAGACCTCATTAAAAATGACAGACATGGGATTCACAATTCATTTAAGCAGGGTGGAGAAGAAATTAAAAATGTTTTGTTCAGGAGCAGCCTAATACATCCTTAGACCCTCAAACCATGCTGAGTTGTGCAGGCAAGGATGGTGGTAAACACAAATTTGTTTGTGTAGCTTTTGCTTGGAGGACTGGATAGCCACTAGCTCATTGCATTGGACCTGGCCTCCACTGGGACTCAAAGCTACACCTGTACCTGTAAATAAAACTGGTCAGTCACTGATTTTTGATACAGTTGATATCCATTCAGTCAGCTCTCTAATTAGTACCCAAAGTACCAGCTGGGAATGGTCCTTGTTCCATACTATTCCATGGCTAAGCACAAGGTGTAGTCTGCCTAAAATGCAAGTTGGCCTAAGTCAAAGCTATGCCAGAGACTCTGCTAACACTGCAATGTCAGATACAGCAGCCCATGCCCATACTCTGAGTCCTGAGAATACCACTAAATTACCAACTCATTTGCTGATACAAGCTTAGGAATCATGTACCTTCCAGTATGAACATCTTCTGTAGAGTGCCCTATTTATGTTCACTGTGGCTCTTGATAAGATCTTTCCTGGATTGTCATCCCCACAAAGTGCAGCATGGAAACCAGTTACTCTTTTTTGCATAGCTCCATTTAGTTTGTAGTTGGCCACCACAGGTCATTTTTCATTCTTAGTACATGAGACTTCCACATGTATGTGTTAGATCTGCCAGAGAAGGAAAGGCAATCAGAAAACCAAGAGACAATTAGAAGGGGGCAAAAGCAACATTGTGATATTCAGGGACAATGAACACTTGGGAGCCTGGGCTAGGATGGAAGGAAGAGGTGGCTGTACAGTGGGCAAAGAAATACGTTGTACTTTGCCCCCAAAGGCTGGAGAGAAAGAACAACAATGTGCATTCCAAGATGGAAATGACCCCCACAAAATATGAGACTCTTATCACCCTTCTTGCCTGCTAATGAGAAAGAATCAAGAAAGGCCCAAGTATTTCCCAGCTGCTGGTGTAACTCCATGTACATAAGTGTTTGAGAACAGTTTTGACCAACAGCTAGTCATGGACTTCTGAACTATATCTATATATGTTTGGAGTTTTTTGTTTGGTTGGGGTTTTTTGATTTGTTTTGGTTTTTTTTTTAAATTTATTTTAAAAAATATTATTGTATTATTTTTTCCTTATTTTACTACAAATTTTATTTTATTTTATTTCACTGGGGCCTTGCTCATTTGTATGGCATAAACCCCCCCAACAATTGCTATGGCTACTGCATTGAAACTGGAGCCTAGCTGAGAACAGTAAGACTGTAAATGTTCACTCAGAATTCAAAAGACCAAAACTATTTGCAAATAGGTGTCATTTTTGTGAAATTTCTTGATTTGTCCATGAAATACAAACAGGGACATAAAATGGCTTGAATCATAGCTTTTCCCCTTTTAGATACAAGGGTATTATTGTACAATATTTTTCCATATACAAAAGGCATTTGAAGAGTATTTAAAGATAAAACTGATTCAGGTACCCACACAGTTTTGCAGTTTAATAGAAAATTACATCTAATAATGATAATGGAAAAGTAAGTAAAAGACAAAAGAGCTCACTTGGAAAATTTCACAGACTACTGCACCATATACTTCACCATCAGTAAAAGAAGTTTTTAGTAATTATGGGTTCTTACTTTCCCAGTAGAGTCTGTTTTCTTCCCCTAGATTTAAAAAGTACATTAATTTTCTGAATATGTGACTTTTATTCAAATAATTGAAATCTTTCTTATTGAGGAGGTAGTGGTAACTAGTAGTCAACACTCCCTTCTTTCTTGCAAGAAAACAAGAAAGACAATATAGTGTCATCTTTCTTAATTACTGGTTTACTAGGGTAAGGTTTAATGCTAAATGACATTTATGGATTAATGTCGTGTAATCTGAATATCCTGATGGAAATGACTTCAGAAAACAGACAGGCTGAAAGCAAAGTTTAGGGAAAGTGATATTGCCCAGGGACTACCCTGGGCTTTTGAAACATGCTCCACAAGCACTAAAATGCAGTTTATAAAGGAACTTTAGGTTTCAGTTTACTTGCATTACTCTAAAATTTTATATAGTATATGAGGTTAACTTGGATAAACCGAGATAAGACACTTGAAAGAAAACTCCACACTTACCTTTTAAGTAGGCTCGACAATCCATCTGCATGCTATGATCCATAATTGCAGTACAAGGCACACAGCTATCCTTCAGACAACACATTATGCAGGTAATATCATGCAGCCAGTACACAGCACAGAAAGAAGTCCTAAGCTTCTGGTCCAGCTAAAAGAAACTCTGCAGTCATAAAGCAGAGGTTTAAAAAAGTTCCTTAAGTGCATAAAGATGCATTGAGCGGAAGGTGAACTTCCTTTTCAGAACGCACCTCATATGGCACCCCATTGTATTAATCTTGGCATTACCTTTCAGGACCAACTGTGACAAGTCTCAAAATGTATCTGTATCATGAAAAATGTCATTTTATTTCCATTAAGTTGAATTAATCCACCTGCTCTTTCCTGCTGAGATTTATAGAAGGTAGTATATGGGAAAAACTCCAGCTACTTTAGACCTGCAGAGTGGAATAGAATGGATTTTGCTGTTACAGAAAGACTGCAAAATAGAAAGTGTCCTGAAATATATTGTAGTGTAAAAGAGATGGACTCATTCCTGGAATGTAAAATCTGTTTTGGATTTCCTAGACTCAGTTTCTTGGATGTCTATGCTATTTAACATTAGTTTGCAGAACTTGGCTTGGACAGGTATTTACATTTCAAGCAATATGAAGTCTTAAGAGCAAAAAAAGTAGTTTTAAGAGCTGTGTTTCCATCTCACTTCTTTATAACAGTAGTACTGCAAATGAGGAATAGAAACATGGCATGAAAAGCTACTACAGTGGTTACACAGTAAATGGGAACCTTTTGATTTTGAATTTTGCCTTCTAAAAACAAACAACTAAAAAAGAAAAGAAACAAATTAGCCAGAAAAATGTATTTCTATTCTGAATGTTTTTCAAACAGTAAAAGTTCATACCCTATATTTCTTCCAGACAAATGTTGGGAGAAATTGCACTATAAATCTCTTACAGATTATTTCACATGAGCTTAAAATGTGGTTCAAATGAAATTATTATTAATACAAATATTTTTTCTCTGCTATTCTGTTTACAACATATGTATCTATATACTACTGTAGTAATCACATATCCTCTGAACAGAGAGACATTATTCTCTCTCACGATTTCCCTGGGAAGCTGTGAGAAGCTGTGAGAAAGCTCAAAGTAACAATTCTTATCTCCACTTGCTGCAACTGTTATTGTGCACATGTGGAATGTGTTATGGAGATTGTTTACCAAAAGGTGGTTTCTTAGTTGGACACTGGCGATGGTGTTTTGGATTCATTGACCAATTGGATCTACGTGCGTTGTGACTGTCTGGCAAGGGCGATGGGTTTTTCTGAATAGTATAGTATAGAATTTTATAGTAGAATAAAATGATTGATCAGCCTTCTGCAGTCATTACTCCCCATTCAGGGGCTCGCTGCTACTATAGACTACTTTTTAAGTGTACATGATGGCTGTCAATCATCTGCAGGCCAAAAATAGTAGTAAATATATATGTATTCTGTATTCTACAAAGTTTTGGCTTCCTGGATCATTTTACTTATGGTGTCTAAATGTGTCTTTCTATGTATTGTGTTAGTATGCTCAGTATTCTTCCTTAGTCCCTTCATTTTTATTTTCATATGACTTCATATGACCTCAGCCTATGGGACACCCTCGTCTGTTCATTTTACTTAATCTCTCATGCCTAATTTTCCTGTCCTTATGGGTAGCTGCTAGGGTAGCTTTATACTTTGAAGGAAAATTTTTTTGGCATAGTTTTCATAACCTGTTAATTTAATTTAATTTTCAGTGTTGTACTGGGTTTCTATGATAAGATTTAGATAGTAGAGGGGATGTCACACCTGTTTCTGTGAGAAGATGCCACCACATCTGAGAAAGGTTGTTCCAGGCTGGATAGATCTGCTGCTGGTCAAACCCAAGTCATCAGTGACAGTAGTAAAACCTTTGTGATCATATATTTAAAAGGAGAAAAAAAAAAGAAGGTGCAACAGCAGCTGGGAAAGAGGAGTGAGAACAGGTAACAGAAACAACTGATGCCAAGGTCATTGAAGAAGGAAAGGGAGCAGGTGCTCCAGGCACCAGAGAAGTTTCCTTTGCAGCCCATGGTGAAGGCCACACCGAGGCAGCTGTCCCCCCACAGCCCATGGAGGTCCACAGTGGATCAGATATCCATCCCCAGCCCATGGAGTACCCCATGCTAGAGCAGGTAGGTGCCTGAAGGAGGCTGTGACCCCATGGGAAGCCCATACTGGAATAAACTTCTGGCAGGGCATGTGACCCCATGGAGAGAGAAATCCCTGCTGGAGCAGCTTTGCTGGCAGGACTTGTGACTCGAGGGGTGACCCAGGCTGGAGAAGTCTGTTCCTGAAGGATTGTACCCCATGGAAAGGAACCATGCTGGGTCAGAGGAAGAATATGAGGAAGAAGTAGTGGCAGAGAGGACATGTGATGAACTGACAGCAATCCCAATTCCTCATCTTCCTCATCCCACACGGGTGAAGGAGGTAGAGAAATTGAGAGTGAAGTTGAGCCTGCAAAGAAGGGAGGAATGAGGAGAAGTTTTTTTGTAGATTTTTTCTTATTTCTTATTAACCTGCTCTGTTCATTTGCCAATAAAATTATTTCCCTAATCTAGGTCCTTTTTGCCTGTGATGGTAATTGCCGAGTGACCACCTTGTGCTTTATCTCGACCCACAAGTTTTTATTGTATTTTTCTCACTCCATCCTGTTAAGGGGGTGAAGTTATAGGGAAGTTTCATAGGCACCTTGCAGTTAGTCAATGTACCACAAACAGTATTTCTTCATTTTGTTTAAGTGGGGCAATCAGAAGCCCCATTCAGCTGAATGCCTTCCTAGAAATATTGTATGTTTTCTATTTTTGAGAAAAAATAGAAAAAATAGAAAAAATTTGAGGTTCAAATTTTCATGTAGCTGAGGATTCAAAGAATGCATAATGTTTTATGAATGAAAGAAATGTATACAGACATGATTAAGAATTATTCTGGTAATAAACAGAATCACAGAATGGTTGAGGTCGGAAAGTACCTATCTAGTTGAATTCCCTGCTCCAGCAGAGCCAACTACAACCAGCTGCCCAGGACCTTGTGCAATATTTTGAATATCTCTAAGGATATCTCCAACCTCCCTGAACAAATCCATTTAATTTAAAATGTAAGCATAACATAGATTAACATAGATTTGAACAGAAAGGAGTGATAAACAGTAAAACCAGGCCAACTTTATCTTCATTATTTGCAAAGCAGAATGTTACTGTTATGAGGCAATCCCAGGTCTAGTTTGCAAACCCACATGAACACTTTCAACACTTTCATTGATTCAGAGCAGAAATCACTAATTCTGAAGAAGGACACAGATTTCCAAACTACCTCCCCTCTCCCAATGTAATGACTTCTTTCCAGGATGGTCTGTCTACCAAGGAAAGCAACAATGACAACCTCTTAATTTTTTTCTTCCTCTCAGTATCTTCCTAATGTGCTTTGATTAAGACAAGAGTGCAGTTGTGTAAGGGTTCCTCACAAGTTTAATGTCATTTAGCAGAACACAAAATGCAACTTCCCTGAATGACAGCACAATTCCATTACTGTAAAAGCTACTTGAGACATGTTGCTGTGCACAGGGACATTGGTAGTGTGGGACAATATATGTTTTTAATTCTTCATTAGAAAATCCTTCACCCATAGTATGAAATATATATTTCCTAGAATAAATGAAATGAGCTCTGTAGCCATTGTGTTTGCCTTTCATAGTGTAAAATATGCAATGCAGAATTGATGAGATCTGTGTTCACATCTTTTCAAGGAAAGGCAGAGAATTGATCTTTCTTGAAATACAAAAGAGAAAAGGCAGGCATACTGATTCCCTATATTGGATGCAGTAAGGAAGGATACTTCCAGAATTAGGGAATCCAGTATTAGATTAGGCATTACCTTGGAAATTTCAATACTAGGATTCAATTTCCTGCTAAGCACCTGACTTCAGTCTGGGTGAATATTCACAAGCAATTTAGTCACACACAACTTCCATGCTCTTTCAGTATATTTATAATCAGAGTATTATTACTCTGTGAGACTACATACATAAAAGGTTTTCAGATATTGGCTATTCAATGATAAAAAAAATGAACTGGAGAAATATGAGTAATGCACACCCACGCTTGGCACAGAAGAATATGCTTCTGTGTGGATTTTCTTCTTTTCAGTTTTAGAATAGGCCTGTTTTAGAGCTCAATAGGATTTAAAACAAACTTGATTCATTGTTTATAAATCTAAAAATTGCATTTAATCTTCCTGAGTTTTCTGATTTGTGAAAGTTTATTTGAGATCAAACCAGAAACCAATATATTTCACTGAAATAAAAGTTTTGAAAAAAAGTACCTATTATTTAAATTGAAAGAACATTTTTTAAACTTCATTGAATTTAAGCATTCCACCCCCCATGCTTTATTCTGCAGCTCTTTGTTCTATTGGAACATCCCATCTGCTTTTCTACATTTAATATTGGAGTCAATTTGTTTTACTAGTCATGCTAGTTTATTCACACTTTTCACATCATATGGATAGCAAATGGGAGGAAAGAGGGATCTATTGCATTCCTTGCATATGTCCTTTTCACCCCTTTTTGTGTTTCCCTAGAAATGATGGCTTGCATGACAGGACAGCCTAGTACAGCAAATGCTTAGTGACACTGGCTTTTTATCTCTAGCCTCTAGGTTGCAGCATCTTTTAAAAATATTTTCTTTATTGGTTTTTATACTGTTTATCACCATAATAATTGACATCTGCACAACATTCCTGCAGGAGTTTTGCAGACTGGAGCTGGGGACAATGAGGAGAATAAGAAAGGTAGAAATTCTTATAAAGCATGCAATTTCCACAGAAATTCAGCTCTGATATTCAACTGAGATTGTTCTACTACTCCTAATGTGTTAATTTTTCAAGAAGAATAAATGGCTTGCTAGAAGTTTGACAGAAGATCAGTGGCATGGTTAAAAACAATCTGGAAGTCCTCTTAGTCAATGCCATCCCCACATGGTTTCTCTTTGAAGTCTACTGTTCACATTAACAACTGGTTTTATAGCTCTATTTATTGTTTTTGTAAGCTACAATTAGGTTACCAGTGTTGGTTGTTTGTTTTTATTTTATCTATTTGTAATATGCACTTATGGCATAGCACTGAAATTAAGGAAGGCAATTTTGCACCAATGCTACTTGTCATAATAATTAATAAATAATTAAATTTGTACACTACAATGACACGAGGAAAAATGACATGGCCCAAATCACATCATATAAATAATGTTAAAATCTCTTCATCCAAAATGGGCAGCCCTATTCACAATTACTGTGTGAAACAAGTTCCAGGCCTTGTGCCCTACACTGTGTTCATACAAAACAAAAGGGGTTGAAGCAGCAGAACCCACATGAGGGCACACTCTCTGGGGTGGCAAAGGCACTCTTGAGGGAGATCTGAATTCAGAATGCTACTCCAAACTCAGAAAATCAGAGATCTGACTGGAGGTCTTTGCTTTATCAGCTGAATTTTGGACCACTTGCTACAATGAGATATATTTTTGTATGTAAGTCCTCATATCTTTTTTGTATGAGACTGTGACAGGGATGCTCTAGGAACACTTGATACATCTCACCTGAAGACAAGATGGTTAAAGAATAATGCACTGCTCAGGGATGCTCTTTAGTTCAGTCTCCAAGCAGTTAGGCCTTTAGAAACTTATTCCAAAAAATGCCAAAAAAAATACAGATAGGTGTTCAAAAGGGATTTAGCAGTCTCAATCATAAGAAAATTATTTGCTTGAGTATCAAAATTGGCATTGAGGAGTCTAGTAGTCTCTTAAAATATTAAGCCTTCAAATTCTCTATGATGTGAGATAGGAGTCCTATTGGTTGTAACACACATCTATTGAATAAGTGAAGCAGGTAATGACAAAAGTATCAGGTATCTGACTACCTGTGTTCAGTTTGTTAACTGCTTACCTCTATTTTTTCATATTTTTGGGGTTGGATTTTGAAAGATATTTTGACAGGAACGAAGAGTTAAATATACTGAGTAAAAGGAGACAAAAATATCCTAATAAAAGTTCATTATAGAGTTATCTGGGATAAAATTCACATAAGCATGTAGAAATTTTTCAATAGTAAGGTAATTGCTTTACATCTTAATTTAGAGTGATGTGACACCCCTATGTGAATAAAGGTACATGGAGAAGTAAAAAAAATTTAATATGCTTTACAGGGGGTTATCCATATTGGGCAGATATACCTCTTTGGGTACAAAAACCCTAAGAGAAATAAACATTCTTGTTCTTCCAAGGGACACAAATTTGTTGGACTAGGGACATGAAACATTTGAGTTTCCAGAATGTTCATAAGATGTGATTTTCTTCTATGTAACTTGTAAATAAAATAAACTTTGATTTGTAAGTAGGATGTCTGTATTGTTACAATAAGAGCAAAGAGGTTATTCATGGTTGTGAGAGCCAATGCTCAAATACATTAATATGAAATTAAATTTTAAAAGACAGGATAATACAAACAGAATAAGAACTTTTAGTTATTTAAAAAAATTCCCTTAAAATAATGCTGTGTAAATATTAAGAGGTTCAAAAGGAAATAAAAAGAAATCAATTGAAACAACTTCTTTCTTTAAAATATGAAAAAGGTCATAATTTGGAATCTTCTATTTAAATTTATTTGACTTAATTTTTGGTTATAATAGGAAGGTTTGTGACTCATATGCATAATCTTTAGCATATTCTTTTGAAAAATATAAAAACCCCCTTAAAATTCTAAGATTAATTATATTAATATAAAATTGAATTATTATCAAATTATTATACCTCACTAGTGGCACATATGCTGTATCTAGCTGCACACACACAGAGAAATCTTGAATTTAAAACCATGATTTTATCTAGACTGCCTAACAAATGTCTTCAATGGACACCAGAAATCCGTGGAAGAGGTGTGGAATGGAGGAGGCTGCATAAGAGGGATGTATGCAGTTTTAATTTTTAAACATTAAAATTTATTACCTTAAGCATTGCAATTAAAATTTAAGCATTTTAAAAACAGTTTTTACTCAGGACATAATTAGTGTGCTCATGCAGGTACAAATCCTGGGAAATGCTGCTGTTCCCACTGCCTTCAACAGATTGACTTGTGCAAGGTCATGAAGCAAATCACTGTCAGAATTTGCATCATGACTGCAAGGTCAAGATCATGGCCCTTTCCTTGGATGTGACAGCTTTTCAAACTCTTTACATGCTAACTACTTATGAAATTATGAAGAGCTAAATAGACTGCATTCATTAAGAAGGATGAGTTTTCTCTTTTTTGATTCTCACTTTGTATAGATGAGCACATGGATGAAATTATATTCTTGTAAGCAATATATCTTTATTAAATACAATTATTTCAAAAAGTTAGAACCAGCAAATTAATTTAAAACACTGAATAACAATTTGATTTAAGATTTCTCTTCAACCATGAAAATCAGACCTATTATAATGGTGTTAAAATTAAGAATCTGCCATCAATTTTTCACTCTGGAAAAATAAATCACTGGAATAGACATCTAAAAAAAAATTATATGGAAATGGAGGAATCTGACCTCTGTGTCAATCTGTGACCTATTATTGTGGTTAAACCTGAGTTGGCAAGGTGGTCACTCACTCTCTCCACCAGCAGAATCAGGGACAGAATCAGAAAGGTAAAAGTGAAAAAACACAAGCTGAGATAAAGTCTGTTAAATAGATAAAGTAAAAGCCACACACTCAAGCAAAACAAGCAAATCAAACCAAGGAATTTATTCATCACTTCTCATGTCAGGCAGGTGTTTGGCCATCTCCAGGAAAGCAGGGTCCCATCATGTGCAATGGCAACTTGTGAAGACAGAATGTCATCACTCCAAACGTGACCCACTTCCTTTCTCTTCCCCAGATTCGTGTGCTAAGCATGCTGCCATACAATATGTGATGCATTGGGTCATTTGGGATCAGCTTTCCTGGCTGTGTCCCCCTCCCAGATCCATCCTTCTTACTGGTGGGGTTGGGAAGGAGCAGAAGAGGCCTTGGCTCTGTGTGAGAAAAGCTCAGCCATAACAAAAACATCACTGGGTTATCAGCACTGTTGGCATCAAGAATCCAAGACACAAGCCAATATGAGGTACAGGGAAGAAAATTAATTATATCCCAGTCTAAAATCAGCACACATTCTTAGTCCAGACTAGGAATTACTGGTGTTGTGTGGAAGTTGGACGGTGATATATTTTTTATGACATTCCAGTTCTGAGACAGTGTACAATGAATACACTATTATTCTGGGATAAGAGCATTATTACCATCATCCGAGGAGCCAGTATAGCCCTAGCAAAATATTCTTTACTTTATAAGAGCTTCATTCACACTGAGGCCTCAGAACTTGTTGCAGTCATTGAAGATGAGAGTTGAAGGGCAGAAGATGACAGGAAATTATTAGTAGGTGCATGTAGTTGTCAGTGTGTGTGACACAGACAGAAATTAGGTATTTCTCTTTTTTACCATATAAATAGAATAACCTCCTATTAAAATTATGGCTAAAACATGTTTTAAAATAATCTGTGAAATATCAGCACATTTATTTTTATAAATTATTAATGTTACAGGCTCAGCTCATTTGCTGGCACGTAGTTATATAGAACCACTTATTTACTTAGCTTATCTGGGCTACTGGATATCAATTGGAGATGGCAGATACAGTTCAAGACTTAGGGAAGACCTTTGTATCTGGACTTGCATTTGAGTAAACAAGCATTATACCTTAAGGTGTCCCAAATGACACAACCTACAGATACCTTACCTGTGAACAAGTGCATCAAGCTGCTGCTGCCTGAATCACCCTGCTCTTCTCTGGCTGTACTAACAGGAGACCTGGTCTCACTGCAGACACTGCAGGCTCTCCCACTTGATCTCAGTAGAATATCAGTAAGTCTGAGTAACTCCTGCAACATCTGTGTCATATCTGGAAGCTCCATTTGTTTGTTTATGTACTCTACAAGATCTTAATTGACAGTAGGTATCTGTACTTTGTAAACAGCATCCCCTCTCTAGGGTTAGCTTTGTAAACAGCATCCCCTCTCTAGGGTTAGCTGAACAGCTCTCTAAGAACCTTTGGGAATATTGACTCTATCCCCATAGCCTAACACATCTTTGTATACTCATCACACATTTAAACACTCACTAAATGCGTCTATATTTAGCTATTTTAAATTTAACATTAATTCCAGCGTAGAAGCTTGCTTCCAAAAGTCCCAGACTGAGGTGTGTAATCCACATACATATTACAAGACCTAGGAACATTTCAGAGGAACACGAGATGGGTGTGATATGCCATAAACCTCATAACAGCCCCAGTAACCTTCATTTTTCTGGTATATTATTTTTAATCTATCTTATCCTCAACAGATAGTCCCTATATAGTTTCTATCTGCCTCCCTCTAAGTGAATGCATATTAAACTATTTTTATCATAGTTTTCCAACACTTAGCACAAGTTATGAAGAAGGGGAAATGGAGTTCAATACTTTACATATGTGTAAAGTATCTTTCAGTGTCTGTCTGTATCAGAGTCGTTTAGTCTAAAAATGTGAGCCTGATCATTCACCTTGTCCACCTGAGTGCCACCAAAAGAGGATATCCATTTCTCCCCTAATGAATTCACTGTTAAGTCTGACAAGCATGTTTGTGAATTCCACTTCCTGCTATTTGCAAAAATAGCCCACACACCTTCTGCTTTGAATAGAGACAATAGTAAATGCAGAAGAGGCCAGCACTCAATAATGCTGAGAGACTGGCACATTCCAGGGAGGACCTGAAAAGGCCAATGTAAGTTTGAGAGCAAGAAATCTTCTTGTACAGAGAACCAAGTGAAAAGATAGAGTACCTGTCACTATATGACATACACTTTATCCTGGGGAGATTAAAAAACCCATTATCTCTTTCCAGTAGATTGTTTTTTCTTGTAATACATCCAATCTATGATTGAAAATAGATCTTAAGAGCAAGCACACCCAAAGCAGTATCCCCTGACATTAATTCCACCCAGCATTCCAAAAGTCACACAAGATACTATAAAAAGTGTCTGTCTCCTGCCTCATTCTGAAATACCCCACCAAAATAGAAAAGGTGGAGTCTAAGAAGGTTTTTCTACATTTAATAGAGGACCGCAGTATAGTTCTTCCTCTCAGACCATGAATTACTCTGAAAAATGCAGAAAGAAACTAGTCAAAAGGAAACACCCTTCCAATTTTATCTCTAAATCAAATTAATGGATTGTCTGAACAAGAATTTAGACAGGATTGTCCTCAGAGACCTAGCATCAAAGGATTTTCCTCTCTGAACGCCAGACTTGTTGCAGAGCCTAATTTGGAGGTGACCCAACTCAGGTTTTTTTCTCAGACAAATACGTGTATCGAATGCAGTCAATCAATCATCTGCAGATCCTTTGAACTCCAGCTATTCCAGGGCAGAACAGATGATGCTCCCAGACTCTCTGCAGAATCAAGAGCACTTCTGGAAATTATAAATTTTTTTTTGCTTGGAAGCATTTGTTTGGAAGAATGGCTACTAACAGACCAGAGCTTCCCTCTTCAGAATTACTGAAACTTATGCTTATGGTGAATATAAGGGTTCTTTGAATCTGGGGTTTGTAAGATTGAAATGGACTCTTGAAAATAACTTGTCTTGCATTTTTAGAGAGAATAGTCTCTCAGGAAAGAGAAAGAGAGGTCAAATCATGACCAGCTGCCTGCAGAATTAATTCCCAGCCATGGAGCCCTTTTCTCTGTCCTTTTTAACTCTCTTTCAGTTCACAGATGCATGGCCCCTCTATGCTTGTCCAAAAAGTTTATGAAAGCAGCTTAAGCCTAGCAACATGAGCAGGGCAAAAGAAGAAAGCAAATATATTTGCTATGAACTTCTACAGGTTCTTGAGCTGTGCTCTCATGAGGTTCAGAAGTTGGTGTCTGATGAGAAAGACAATACCAGCTCAAACTGCACTACAGGAAGGGGAAGAGGAGGTAATCAAAGAATGATGACAGCATGGGCACCAGATTTGTGTAACTTGGGAATATTTTGAATCCCAGTACATGCTCTTTCAGTTTGAGAATTTTATAACTATATGTTCTTGCACAGTACCTGCCAGCAATCTTAAGAGCTGTTTGGAAAAGTTGCGGTGGCCAGAACAAATTTTATGATTGCTGAGATAAAAATATGACAAGTATAGACGTTTGATGAATCAGGTAAAAAACTGTAGGTAGGTGTGAGTAGTAGCTATAAAGGACAATGGGACATAGAACTGTGCTGAGAATGCAAAGCTGTCTGAGGAGTCACCTTGAGGCTCACTTGCAGATTTTTATTTGGATTAATAGTCTCAGATTGAGTTTTTAGCAGAACTGTTAGAGCGCAGACTCCATGATGAAGGAAGGGAGATAAAATATCTGAAGGGCAATGTGACAGAGTGGAGGATGATACAGAAAAGGGGTACAGTCATTCTAGTCATAACAGCCCATGCAGATGATTCTTAATTGGCCATCATAGGGAAGACTCAGATTCTGAGAATGAGAGCCTGGACTCTGATCTTTCTGTGGAACAGGTAGAATTCCCCAAAGCAATCACTTCTTTGGGGTAATGTCCCGGAGGACAGGCAGAACACAGCACATTGCACATGCCAAAGCTGTGGGACTATGTGGTGTTAAGGACCAGTACCAAGAGTGCACAGACTCTTTTCTGCTACATGAAATAAGATAAACTTAGAACAATGAAGGCTGACAAAGAATTACCAGAAGTTTGAGAATAAGGACGTACACAGGACAGTGGCCCTGCAAGGCCTGGGAATGGACTTTTTTGTAGCTTTTCAATAAACCATTCTCATTACACCTTTCAATACTCATTACTTGGACAATAATGCCTCAAAATTTGGCTCCAAAAGTATTTGCTGGCCCTCAGCCATATGGCAACATAGGCTTAGACAGCTGGACACTGGTAGCACTTCACCGTCATTCAGAGGAAGGAGCTCTCCAAGGATTCTCCAAAGTCAAATAATTATTTTCTGGTAAATATGCAATATAGTGGGGTTTTGTTTATTTGTTTGGGTTGGTTTCTGTTTTGTTTTTTTTAATTGCAGATGTTTCAGGTTAATTTTCTCACACCTTTTGAGGCAAATTAAACACAGGTTCATGCTTGAGTATAAAGGATTTATTGTGCAATGCATTGAGCAGAGCCCTACCACCTTATCTGGCTAGACAGACAGGCAGCAAAACTGTGACAAAAGCCAATTCTTTGTGTATGCTTGCACCCGCATCAATCCTACTGTTACAAGTTTTTCTGTGGTACTGCTCCTCCTTTGTGCACATGAGTTTATGCTCTCTTGTACAAAATTGTTTACCCTGTGGCATTGCCACCTCCAACCAGTTAAACCAGTCACATCTTCTTTTCTGCTAAGCTGGGTAGTTCTTCAGTCCCAAATTATCCCTGAGAGTTACCGTCTGAATTTCCTGTTCATTCCTCCCTTTTGTGATACTTATTATTTGCATACATCACTGTAAGAATTTCCAAATCTTCTTATGCTTATTTTCCATTTATGTTTATAAAACCATTTGTTTTGCCTCACTGTAGGCTATTTCTTTTCTTTCTTTCTTAATTTGTTTACAGCCCATTTTGAGTCAACACAGAGTCAATTACACCTGCATGTAAGCTATTATAACAACTACTAATACAATAATGCTCCACTTCAAAGCTACTGTTCTATTCTATATCACTGACAACTAAAGATTTTTAGCTTTTTTATACATTTTTAGCTTTTTAGATTTTTAATATATGGCTCTATAGTTTCTAGCACTTTCTCACTCTTTAGAGCAATAGTTACCTTTCTCACATATTATGCCACACTCTTGAAATTGTTTGGTTTTATTTTCAAGGAAAAGAACCTCTAACAAGGACATCCTGTTTTGCACCAGCACCTGGGTTGAAATAATATTTCATAGACATAGCAAAATATAAGGCTAAGAACCCTTGGAGGTGCTCCAATGGGGCAGAGGCAAGGGTGGGTTACCAGGAAAACTGTTCTATTGGATGTAGTTGCTAGATATATTAATTAAAATTATAAAAATTGTGAAAATCCTGTGCATGTGCATAGGTGTAATATGTGCACCCAAAAGCTTTCATTGAAACAACAGCTCTTTATATTATCAAATTTAATATTATTTGGAAAGTTTTTCTTCCAATTTTAGGCAACACCATCTCACCTCATTTCCAGGGGTGGGGAGAAAGAAGTTTTTTCCAGAGAGGGTAAAGGAGTATCATCCAGGTCACATTCAGGTATTGTTGGGGGGAGGTGGGTGGGAATAATGTTGCTGCTATAGTTTGTTGTGTTATTTCATTGCTGTCTTTAGTAAATTTCTGTTATCTCAACACATTACCTTTTATGCCTCCAATTCTCTCAGCCTAGCCCCCTATCAGGTGAAGGCACAGGAGAGAGTGAGCAAGTGGCATGTGGTTTGGAGCAGTTTCAGAGGGAACACTAAGCTGGAGAATACCATTCCTAAATCATAACAGCTTCTACCTGAATCTTCCCCCTTTCCTGGTAGCATCTACAGAGGCAGGATTTCATATGTAACTGAATGTTGTCTCATACCTGTAAACCTTTCCTAGATCTTCTCCTTCAATATTCATGTAAAGTGATGTATTTAGTTCACTAGGACTGTAGATGTACAGGGAGTCTCTGGTAATCAGTGATTCAGGGCTTCACAGGAACCCATACCATCAATTTCTTGACTTAGACTTCCAAAAAGTGCTAGGCAATAGAGGAAATGCCAGTGTTCCCTGGAAGAGTAGATAAGTACATAGCCAAAATTCTGTTAGGAATTTGCCCAGACCTGGGATAATTTAACAAAGAAATTTTCCCTCCATTTTGCTACAGTAACCAACAAGAAAATGCATAAAACTATTAAATCTGGCATCTAATTAGTCTAACTGGAGTGATAGATTCTAAAACCTAAATCAGAATGTCCCCTAAATCAGAATGTATTAGCAAATGTAACAAGGAATACAACAGAGCACAACTTGTCTTGATCAAGTGAGCTCATACATATATGTCAGAGAATCAATTAGACTGGAAAAGACCTCTGAGCTCATTGAGTCCAACCTATGACCTAAATGCATTGCACTAAATTCCATGTCCAGTCTTTCCTTATACACTTCCAGGGATGGTGACTTCACAACCTCCCTGGGCAGCCTATTCCTTTCTGTGAAAAAATTCTTCCTGATGCCCAGCCTAAACCACCCTGGTAAGAGCTTAAGACAATGTCCTCTCATCCTGGGGGAAGAGACTTATCACCACCTGGCTACAACCTCCTTTCAGGGAGTTGTAAAGAGTGATATGGTGTTCCCTCAGCCTCCTCTTCTCCAGGATAAAAACCCCATTTTTCCCTGCCACTCCTCATAGGACATGTATATATATATTTTTTTCTTTGTCTCTTTGTGTAATCCAAGTAAAACTGTGACAATATAGTAGCATAAGAGATGCAGACTTTCATGACAGCAAATGTATACATGCATATAGATATATAGCTCATACAAGCCTTGTTTGACTTGCATGCAAGTGCTCCAAGCTACTTGTCTCAGACTTCACTTTCAGTTTTCTCAGTCTCAGATGGTGCTTTGGTGCTAATGTTTGCTGTAACCAGGGGAGAGAGTATCAAAACAGTAGCACAGAGCTTTCTCCTGTAATCTTGTTTTTTGTCATACAATTGTCCAGCTCTGCAGCTCTTCTTCGATGGAGGTGTCCTGTCCTTTGGCAGAAGTGGACC
Source organism: Agelaius phoeniceus (assembly GCF_051311805.1). NCBI lineage: Eukaryota > Metazoa > Chordata > Aves > Passeriformes > Icteridae > Agelaius > Agelaius phoeniceus. The sequence goes on from NC_135267.1 coordinate 28,634,539, forward strand.
AACTTCTGATCTTACCCACCTTGATTGTTCCAGAGATTCCTCGAGTTTCTTAGGTGACACCATCCTATAACAATGGGATGCAGGCACTCTTTTTGGCAAACTTGACTTCTCTATGGGTCATCAAAAGCCTTTGGGGTGGACCAGCTCACTGTGGTGGCAGAGCAGGTTTCATCTGGAGTCCTTTAACAGGGCCCAGTCTCCAGGTTTCAGGTGATGGCACAACACCATTGGGTACTGCTCTTGATCCTGTAAGGACACTGCAGAATGTAACCCAACTTTTGCATGAGTGGCCAGCTGAGTGGGCTGCACGTGCCAGAGTAGGAACCAAAGAGAGGGGAACTAGGGATCTGCCATCAGGAGATCTCCATGTATGATTTAAGTGTAACACACAGTCAGAGGGAAACATTGAGCTCTTTCCTTCTGAGGGTAGTTCTTGTAATTTGGCCAGATATTCAACAGAAATGTAGAGATCGGATTAAGAGCTGCAATATTTAGAAATGTCGTTGGAGAACCCTCTAAAGAAACTCACTTGGCAGCAGCATCAACATATGCACTGCCAAGACTTACTTCATCTAATGCACCTATGTGAGAATAATGCATTACAGAGATAGTAACAGCAAGCATAATTGCATATAGTAACTCCAGGATGAGGGTTCCAGGAGAAAAGCAAGTTCCAGGGAGGTAATAAATCCTCAGTGTTGTTATGATCCCATTATAAGAGATGCTTCTACCCAAATTAAGGTGCAAACAAGATCATATGCCAAAGTCAGTAGTGCAGATTTTATTTAACAGTATATGTGAGGTAAAGAGATAGAGACAATGAGGAGAGGAAGAAGAAAGAGAGAAGGAATATACAAGAGATATCACCACAAGGTGGATTCCTGCAGTATCCCACTGGTCCTTCTCCACCCTGGTATTTGGTGGTGGGTTCTTCTGGAGGTACCACTTTTTATATAGTCCAATCCCAGGTATTCACAGGGTGTAGGTGCCATTCCCATGACTTGAGATGGCATTTACCTAAGTACTTCCTTTCCCACAGTTTTCCATGGTGGCAATTTTTGGATATTAACCAAAATTATTCTGGATATTAACCAAAACTTTATTTGGTTATTAACCAAATTATTATTCTGGATATTAACCAAAACTTTACCTCTGTTAGGCCTGGAAATAGCTTTTCCCTGCTGAGCTGTCTGCACTTATCTCAAGTTCCATTGTGATGGCTTATCTTATGGGGACAGTGTTTTGAGACATGTAACTTCATTCTATAATTCCCCCTCACAAGGGTTTCCAGATCTGACCTGTAGAATGATGAACCTTAAATGCATACCATGAATCAGTACAGACATTAGCACTTTTTCTTGATGTGCAGGTTCATGCTTAAGTGAGTGCAATGAACTCAGTAGGTTGGGCACCTGAAACTGTAGGGAAGGAAAATATTTTGAGATCTTTGAGCTGGGAGAAAACAGCACATCTTGAAACTAGTTCACCTCAGCTGTCTGTAAGGAGGGCGAAACCTGGGTTGAATTAGTAAGACAGCAGATTTTCTGGAGTCAGTTGGCATTTTCATTAGGAAGTTATATGATGCAGATACTTGATCTTTTGCTTGCAGAACTGCAGCTTCTTTTGGGATGCCTTGTGTACTTTATCGGCCGAAGGACACAGAAGATGGAGTGTGTGCTCCTAAAAAGCATCCAAAAAGGAAAAAAAACTACCAGAAAATTGTTCACATACTGAACCAAGAATGAGGACTGTAACACAAACTAGGTCTCATTTTAAGCACTGAAAGGAAAAAAAAAACCTATCTTTGAGGAATTGTGCTCCAGGTGTACTATTGTCTTGATAAATAAAGATAAACAAAAAATCTAAATTGAGGCATATGTGCATAAAGAAAGAAGAAGGCAGAAGTTAGGTCAATAACATCAGGGTTACAGAGATGGATCTTGGAATAGTCTTAGGGTTACGAACTGGTGACTCATGATAATAAAGGCATTGATTTCTCACAAATCTTGGATGAATCTCCAGATTTGTCTTTCTTGTTCATCAAATTTTCCCCTTTCTTTGGTGGTGAAATGTGTGTGTGACAGAGTGACTGTGAGAGACTTATTACCAGCCATCAGAAGGCTGCTGTGTTGGATAAGAAAGGAACAAATAGAGAATAGAAGATGATTGGTCAGAAAGAAAAATGTTTACATCTCTTCAGGAATAAGAGAATACAGGAATAAGAGACCTGTATCTCCATTTACTTCTTCCAAATGGTCCAAAAGCAACACATTCCTATATCTAATTCAGCAATTTTAATTTATACCTAAATTTGTGGATGACTCTGTTGTAGAGAAGAAGCAAATAATTTCAGAAATAACCATATCAACCTTACTGATTATTACCTGTATCAGACAGCTAGAGGAGGGAGACCTGACTAGGTAGATACTAAGTTTTCACTAGACAGCACATAAATTACAAGAGACATGTCTCTACCTTAAGTTTCAAGAAAAGCGTGCTGTCAAATAGAATTTTTGCACTGTTCATGCCAGGAAAAGGAGAAAAAAAGCTTACTGCTAGTGAACTGCAGCCAAAATATGCAGCTTTAGTATCTCTTGGGATTTTGCTGAGCTCTAGACAACACCTACATAAGTGGGTTGGTTTGCTTCAGGTCAAGTTACATCAATCAGCAGTTTCCTTATTACATTAGAGACCCTTAGGATTACGCACAAGTTAAATGTTTTTATGCTCCATTCATGAAAATCTTTCCAAGAGTACCTTACAAGTAAAGTGATTTAAATGCATGGGCACACTTAGTATAGAACAAGGTACTAGAGAAAAAGCCATTGTAGCTACTGACATTTGTATCTTGAACCTGTCCAACAAGTAGCAAGGCAGACTCTTACTGACTGAGGGGAATAATGTTCAAAACACACCTTTTAATAGGATGTGAACCACCATGACAGTGAGAAATGCAGCAGAGACACAAAGAAAAGCAGTGTGGGGTGATGTAATCCTCAAATCTGAGTAGTGTATATTATTCTCCTACCTAGATATCCTTTCAAAAGGCTGGATGGACAAGTAGTTAACAATGGAGCTTCTCTGCAGCGTTTCTTAGCCTTTTCTTGCTCTCTTCCTTTCAGCTCTCCCTTGTACAACAGGGCACTCATAGGTTTACAAAGAAGATCTGATTTCTTTCAGCTGCCCTCCAGTGTGCCAGATAAAGGACCAGACTTTCCCCAGGCTGCCACATGGCTGTCAATCCTAGAAGTTCACTCCTCTGGTAGGAGCTCCTTTGCCTGGGCCTCTCCAAAATCCTTCTGCTAATCCTTCAGGGTCATTCATATTTCATTTATGGGAGTTTGGCGTAAACACTGTAACTCTTAAAAAAGGGAGGACCTCTCTGCAGTACACAGCAGGCAGCATGCTAGACTATAGAAGAAAGAGTTACAGTAATCCAAAGAAGTAACTTTATTATCAATTTTCTGCCTTTTTGGGGTCATTCTGGAGGTTGTTTTCAAAGTAAAAATCTACAAGAAACTGCTTGTATATATAAAAAATATATGTTTTTCCCTTTATTTTTCCCTGTGTTCCAAGTAAAACTGTAGAAATATAATAGCATAACAGATGCAGACTTTTATGACAGCAATTATTTATTGGATGTTTAAATGTTATCTGATCAATCTATATACTGTGCATTTGTGGTGAGCATTTCTCACACCCATAGATCCCCACTAATACCTGTACATAAGGCATATAGACTTCAGTACTGAGAAAGGATATAGCTTAATCTGTGACATATCCCTTGCACAGCTGTGTAAGGGGCAGCCAGAACTGCTTTGTGCCCTGAAGCAGGAGCAGGAGAATACCTTCAGAATAATGACCCAGTACTTCTTGCACTTGCTAGCAAAGAAATGATGGGAACTGTACTATTTACAGGGTAGCGCTTTAAGCTTTGAACATATGAAGAAAACAAAAAGCAATTTAGTCTCAAGCAGGGATAATAGAGGCTAGATTTGTATCTGCAAAAAAATAAGGTCTTGACCCCATGCCAAAGCTGACAAAATGCTGTGCCTACATTGCTACCTAGGTCTGGATGCTGATATGTGGATTAGAGACAGGATTTTGTCCAGCCACAGCCCCAGTGCAGACCCTCAATAACACTAACAGCAAACTCTTCCGATATACCTACTTTACTATTTAGGTTCAAGCAGCTGAAAATGTTAACTCATTGAAAAGACACAAGCTCTCATCAAAGACATCTTCCCTTATTCAGGATACTGACAAACATCAGAACCTTTTACAGCAGAATAGTCATAACATTTTAAAGAAATAGGAAATGCCCTCACAAAATAAGAAACTCATTGTGAGTACTCAATAACTTTTGCTTTCTGAGCACATTGCCAACTTTATTTCATTTAACAAAGCAAACATATGTCACGACATCTTATGCTTCCAGGCACGTTTGTGCACAGTGATGCAAACAGGAATGCATCTATGCACACACTCTGTGTATGGCTTGCAGACTACCTCTGTGAGTTATTCCCTTTGTAATTACAGGTTTTCACTAAATGGCACAGAGAAGATGAATTAGGCCATATTTTCTAAGCAGTACATGCAACAATGCACAAGCCTATTTGAAAAACTGGCCTATAAAGACTTAAAGGACTTAAAGTTCATTAAAGGAATTCTGTTACTTCACAATCTTCCCATCCATCTCTCTGAACTTTGTCCTTTTCCTTGTGACTTTGCAAAAATCATTTGCCACTGCTACTAAGGGCAGGGGCTACATGATGGTACACAAGGGGCTCACAGTGGTACAACTTCATCTCTGCCAGTGAGTATGGAACAGACACAGCACTGGGATAAGGAGAGAGAGAGAGAATGGAAGGTAGCAGAAAGCACCATCTTCTAGGTTTCCTTAGGTTAAAAGCTGGAGAAAGATAGCTACTGAAATAAAGCTTGAATAAGAGCCATGCCTGTGAACTTTTGTAAGACCCCAAAAAACTCACTCAATCAGACTCTTAAAAGGACCTTATGGTTGTTCATGTACTTTGAGTTTCTTACAGAAACACAGACAAGATATTCTCAACAGGTCAAAACTGCAGAAAAATCTTTACTGGCAACTTTGGAAAATCAGAGAACTTTGGCAAAAGCTTAGAGCAGCATTCAATCAACATGAAATTCTTCTCAAAGCATTAACTTAGCAAACTGCAAGCCCATCTACATTTAAGTTTCTTAAAACTCCAAGGAGCTTTAAAAAAGAAGAAAAAGGAAGATAAAACATAAAACACAGAAAATATATTTAAAAATAAAGTACAAGTGTACTTACCAGCTCCTGGTTCCAGTAGAGTTTAGCTGATAGAAATTCCAAGAGGAGGGAGGGTCAAAATACGTGCATCCTCCTGTTTGTCTGTAAATACCTTCCTGGGCCCTTCCCCAGGTGGGAATTGTGGTCATCTGGCCACTCTGGGGCTCCAGAGGCAGCTGTGGAGCATTGCCTCCAGTGTGCCAGGGACTGGCAGCCACTGCAGGACTGGGATGCAAGCTGGGGTGTAAGGGGCACTTGATCACCTCACTGGAGCAAACTCCAATCTGGGCTTTGCCATACACACAGACCCACACACATCCACATCCACACCTCCCTGAAATGTTTTGGGCCAGCAATCCTTCCAGGCTCTAACAGCTTTACATATTTAACTTAAAAAATAGGTTGTCGTTTTATCTTTTTAAATTCCACAAGTTGAACTGATGCCCTGAGAGGTTGAACCTGGAACAGAGACTAGACAGAGCTAAGAGAAAAAAAAAGTAGGTATTTATTAGAAGGCCTCAACACCTTGGGCAGTACAAGAGCCCAGCCAGGGCTGCATCCAAGATGGACCCTAAATGGTCACAAAATTTACAACCAGTCACAGAGTCTCACACTTTAATAAGTTTTAGTCCATTTGCATATTGGAGTTAATTGTACAATTATGGCTTCCGGTTATGAAGTCCCATCCTCCTTGTTTGCCTGTTCTTCAGTTCCACGTTGTTTATATCTTTTGGCCTGAAGCTTGTAACGATTGTCTTTGGTCTCAAGCTGGAAAAAGATTGTTTTGTCTTCCTACCTTGTGAAGAGAACCTACTAACACTTAGTATGAAGCTCAGAGCTATACCCCTAGGCAGAAAAGAATTTGAAAAATATGAAAGCTTAAACTTAAGGCATCATTTCCCCCTTCAGAGGCTTGACAAGACCTTTACCTTGTTGAGTCTCTATTCTAAATATCTATACCAATAACAGATATTTAATAGCAGATAAGTATTTAACAATAGTAACTAACTATAGTAAACATCTAACAACAGATAAAAATCTAATAGTAGATAAATACCTAACAATAAATATCTAATAATAGTAAATATCTAATAATAGATAAATATCTAACACTAACCATAATAAAAATATTAAACAATAACAAAAAGTAATAAATATTTATATAGTAGCAATACCTAGCACAGCCAGGCATTGTGCAAAGAAAAATGCTTATTATGTTTAGGAGTAGAAGAAGGTATTACAAGTGACCTCCCCCTGGTAAGTCACAGTCATACTAATTACCAAAGAAGAGGAGCCTTGCCCTTAATGGGTCACAGCTGTGACTAATAAAGATAAGTATGATAAAAGGGGTGGGTTGACTGCTCAGGGAGAGCCTGGAGGAAGAGGGTCTTGAGGAGCCCTGAGGAAGAATCTAGAGACACACAAAGAAGAACAAAGGAAGAGAGCTGCTGCTGCATCAAGGTCTGCTGTGAGGTCAGTCTGGGTCTGATAGAGCTGGAGCTTGCAGTCATAGTCAAGCTGGATAAAAACCTTAAGTCAGAGACAGCAAGGAAATACTTTCAGCCATATTCCAGCAGGAAATAGCCAGCAGTCTGTTAGAGAAACCAACAGTAGGAGCTTGCTGTAGTCAGAGTCAGGATGGCTAAGCTGTAAAGAAGAATAAACTGGGACTCTTTTTTGTGTTGTTAAATGGGAGTCTGTCTTGGCTCACTTCTACCCTTAATGAGGGTCTGCTGCAACACCTGTGACTAAGATAGGCAACCAACAAAGAAGGAATAATCTACCCATTATCTGGTCTGCAGCACAAGGGAAAAGGAGAGTGAAGGCCACCTACAAACTGGATAGGTAATGACCACTCCCTTACCTGGATCTACTGATTTATAGGCACAAGAGTAGTTTGTGATATAGAGTACCTTGAACTGGGAGTTGATGGGATAAGGATCTGCCAGCTTGATCATCTTCTTGAAAGCAGCATAAATGAAGATGAAGCTGATCAGGGAGGAAAATCCCTCTTTGTGAAGCAGGTGAAATACTTAACCAGGAAGCTGGTGTTGGTGGCCACAAGAATGAGACAGTGGAAGGCTGACCAGAGGTAAGTCCAGAGGTGGAACTCCAGAATCCTTGGAGTTCCAAACCAAAATCCTTGTCTCTGCACCAACTGTGACCAGTTCTTTAGGCACAGAAGAGGAATCATTTAAAGCATGTTTTAGTCAGTATCAGTCTCTGTTTTTACAGTTGTTTCAGGAGCAGAAGCTTTCTTAACTCTGGAGTAGTAAATCCAGGGTCCTTTACCAGTGAATTTGACTGCAGTGATGGGGTGGTCAGCAGAACCTGGATTCTAGAGGATCTACTTGGCAGAGGATCACTGTCTCACCACTTAACACAGACCCAGTCTCCAGGCTGGAAGGGATGTGCAGGTGTGTCCAGTCCTGTGGGTCTGGATAGCATGGCATAAGTCTGGAGCTTCTGCAGAGTGGAACCTAAAGCCATTAGATATTTCTGTAAATCAAGTTTCCCCTTCGTGTGAATTTCCCCTGGAATATATGGAATCTGGTATGTCCTGCCGTACAGTATTTCATAGGGACTGATGTTATCCCTCCACCTTGCTGGTATGTGGATTCTCAGTAAAGCTAAAGGAAAGGCCTGAACCCATGTCATGGATGTTTCCTGACAAATTTTGCTAATTTGTGTTTTGAGAGTCTCATTCCTATATTCAACTTCAGCACTCGTTAGGGGTCTTTAAGGTGTATGCAAATTCCAAGTAATTCCCAAAATCTGGTGAACTTCTTTAACCACAGTTGCAAGTACAATGTGTGTTTTTGCTGAATCAATGTCATTTTGACTCTCTGGGGGATGAAAGACTAGTGATGCTCATTTTGCCACCTGCCTCTCAAAGAAAATCTGTCACCCTGTGTGATTGCTGAGAAAGTTATAAACACTGCTCCAGACCTGAACCTTGGTAAAGCTAGAAGGACTGAAGGAGAAAACTTGAGACTTCTTCACTTTGATTATACAAATCATTACATGAACACCTACTAAGGTTATTTACAAGTACTCGTTAAAATAGCCTTGAGTTCATTCCCAGCCTCAGGGCATACCACTGGTTTTAGAACTGCTGATAAAAACCTATGTGGTCACAGTGAATTCTTCCCAACATCTAAAATCAGTCAGCTTTCCATTCACCCTACTGGTGTACCACAATTTCACTAACACAAGCACACAGTTTGTACCCCCCAGCCTCTTTTGCCTCATTACAGAGTTGCAGCAGGGAGGTGTAGCTTATCTACCTCAGATTTTCTGCTGATCTTTGATCTAGCTGTCCCCAAAATAAGGGTTAATGAGGGTGGAGATATGGCTGTTGTAGCACGAGTCTAGAGACTCTTAAGCCTGGAATACATATGTAGAAATATACTATTTTCCCAGAAGATATCTAAGAAGCAGAACTTGCATGTCTGGTTTGTTTCTGTACTCCACAGCACAATGCAGAAATAAATGTGCTGGGTACAAACTAAGAAGCAAAAATGGCTCAGTACTATACTTGAACTATTTTAATGAGGAAGCACATTAGCCCACAGATTTTATGTTAGTCCCATTGTGGAACATGCTAACTGTTTTTGTTGTTTTATTCTTTAAAAAAATCAGAAGAACTTTGGCCCAAGAAAGTAAAAAAGCATAGACAGGAAATGACTAAATTACTTGGTCTGATTTAAAATTTAGATTTTAAAAACCAAAAGGTGTTCAAAAAACACATGACAAAGATAGACTTTACTATTAAAGCTGCAAGTTTGGAAAAGCTAAGCTATCTAGGGTTACCTTGAATTATCCTCTTCTATTAATGCTTCAGAAAGTGTGGTTTTAACACAATGTTTTTCAGTCCTCTGAAATGAATAATGCTTAGTGATGATTCCGCAGTCTTATATCTTCTCTTAATTTTTTTTTATAGCCCACACACTATTTACTACTCATGAGTCAAGCTCTTTTCTTATGACAAGTCTATTTTCCTCTTCATCATTTCAAATGCACTTAACCATTATAGTTTGTGAGATGGAATTATTCTAGGAATTATGTTCTAATGTCCATCATGTGAGTTTTGAGCTATCAATATTTCAGCAACTCAGAAGACAAAGAGGCGTTAATGGTAAAAAATTTAACTAATATTGAATATTCAATTTCAGAAAATCATGTTTAGAGGGCTTTAGGACTGATTTTGGTTTTAATTAATTTTTCTGATTTACTGAGGAACTCTGTCCCTCAGAATTAGGGATTGAGTCTAGTTGCCCTAGAAAAGCTAATTTGCCTTAATTAAGTTTAACTTCTTTTTCTGCTTATCATTTGTCTAATCCACTACCATATCCCAATATTTCATCTTCTGAGGAAGGGATCGTATAGAAAGCAATCATCTTATTCTTGAATGACCTGAAACCATATCAAACCAAATCTGCTCAGAATACTATATTGTTGCAGTGTTGTGAGGGTCCCCAGGATGAGGTAAGAGATGAGAATTAACTCCAAGTTCTCAGAAGGCTGATTTATTATATTATGACATTAGATTGTATTAAAGAATTATATACTAAAACTGTACTAAAGAAAGAAAGGAGACATCAAAAGGCTAGACAAGAATGAATAATAAAAACCAGTGACAGCTCAGAGTCCAACACAGCTGGCTGTGATTGACCATTAATTAAAAACAATTCACATGCTGGGTAAACAATTCTCCAAATCACATTCCAAAGTAAAACATGGAGAAGTTGAAGCTTCTCAGCTTCTCAGGAGAAAAAATCCTGGCAAAGGGATTTTTCATAAAATATCATGGTGACACTGTATTATGCAGGGACTTGGCAGAAGAAATCACTTGTTATCAAGGCAATATTGCCTTTTCAATAAACATAATGAGAGATCCTCAAGCACCTCAATCCTGACATTTCCTAAAATTTGAGCAGTTGACTTTGCAACAGAAATAAAGATCTTAAGATTTTTGTTTGTGTCACATTCAATGTGTGATAATATATCAACTTTTCATCAACACAGTTAGAATTATTAAATCTAATAAGAGACAATTTTTCAAATTCAGGGAATTGCAACAGATGTCTTATGCCATCACTAGAAAAAAAGGAGATATTTACAGTTCTGATACCTGAGGAGGAGTGAGACTTGACTGTTGCAACCTTCATACTATGACAGCAAAATATTTCCTCGTCAGCAAGAGCTCCCTTTCAATTTTCTTAGGGCATAAGACATTTTGTTTCATTGTGCCTCTGATACTCCTCCTGTCCCATGTTCACTTTGGCCTCCTGTTCCCATTCTCCCTCTCTAACCATTTTAAATCTCCTTTCCTTCATAGAGCATGTCTTCCTTGGTCTTATTTCACCCTGCTGTTCTTTTCTCTGGTTTTTGTTTTTTAGAATTTCCACATTCATCACTTATTGTCTCTGATTCTTATTCTAGTCTTTTCATGTCAACTTTTCAATCAATCTCTGCCTCAGCTTTGCATCAACAAATCAGGAGCTACTTCTGTATTCTTTTGGACATCTCCTTGTCCACCTCAGCTGCCAATCCCAGCTTCCTTTCTTACTCCCTCAATCTAAAAAACCTACTCCTATCTAACTTCTTCAAGTTCTGCTTCTGTCTCTCTGAATTTTATTCAGGCAGGATCCTCCTAAAGCCAACAGCCCTAAAGGCTGACTACAGCATAAGGGAAAGGGTCTTCTTATTCTCACTTACACATATTGTTTCTGCTCCTGCCTGCAGCAGCCCACAGCTGCAATTGTGTTGAAAAACCTGCTAAAATATCAAAAATGAAACATGCTGAAATGAATAAATCCATGAGATACAGATTGCAAAACTGGTAAAATTGTCCTGAGCAAGAATGAACTGTCTTTTTCTGGGGTACCTATATCATCACATTTCTAGACATCACAAGGCTAATGCTTGACATGGCCATCTCTTTACTCTTACACTTTTTAGCCAGATCATTTTTCTAAGTCATGGTGGAGCTGGAGTTTTCCAAAGAAAAGCATTAGTTAAAGCTTAGTTAGAAATTGATAGATATGAGTGTATGAAACCTGATGGTCTTCTATGATGGAGCTGTGGACTTGTTTATAGAGAAAAAAGTGCAATATAGGCTCAGTTTTAACAGGGCCAATTAAACTGAAATCTATTGATTTAAAGTTGATGATCAAACCTTTTTTCAAATATGACAGATATAGATGAAGAGCCCATAATATCGAAAGTTTATGAAATATTTCAACTCAATTCCAATTTTACAAGATTTTACTTTGGTTGTTGTTTTTTGAGTACTGGTAGTAGGAGGAGAGGTTTGGTTTTTGGGTCTGTTAGTGTTTTCTTATCCACTCTGCATATTCATTACACCTTCATATTTTTCTTAGCTAATTGAAAAGTTGCCCTTTACAGTCACTAGAGAGAAATGAGCCCCTTTTTGGTGCAATTAATCTGATTGGATTTAAACTTCTAGATGAAAGGTACTGTGTTTGTTTTTCTCTGTGCTGTAAAGAAGCAATTTAGCATGTTTCTCTTCAAGATGCACAGGATCCCCATCTTTTTAATAAACTCTCTTATTCATGTCTCTGTACATTTTCCACAGTCCACCTTGTGTGACTGAGTCAAAGTCATGTGTACGTAACTGTGGAAACTGTTTGTTCCCACAAACCTGGATAAAGCCAGAGGAACAGGGAGCACTTCCATGGCTGTTACATTGGACCACAATGTTCTTGCTCAGGTAAAATGCTTTACTCCACTTTTAGATATAGGTGTGCTAAAAAAAATTGAGCTTTTCCACCATCTATACCAACCTTTAAATAGAGTGGAAATAGTCCCTGAACATTTAGCAAATCTGTATGTTTTGCTTTCCCATAAACACCTGAGTATGCAAGACACAGTCTGGCCTTAAGTACACCTCTTTGTGAATGATCTGTGGCAAGAAAAGTACTATATTTGAGTTTGAAAAGGAATTGCAGACCTGAAGCCATAAAATTTCCACTTTTAACCATTTTTCTTTGAATCGCTGCTTTTGCAGTGCTTTTGCCTGCTCAAGAAGTATTGAAACAAACACGCAGACAGGCTGAAGTATTCGTCCCTTAGTGAATCCTCAAAGGAAATCAAACAAAGGAATAAAGTTTTGTACCAGATGAAAAATTCCCCTACCTTTTATTTTCTCTGTTTGTATCTGTTTCTGTTGATACTTGAAATCTCTTATGCATTCACAACAGCATTTCTCAATTTAGTGAGCATGCCATGGCAATTGATTTAGACAATGCAATAGCTGTGACAGCAATCGGGAGGCACTCCAAATTTGAAAAGTAACAGGACACGCAAAATTGAAGCCTACTGACTGTTTTTGTGATAATTGAATTTCATTGAGTTTTAGCGTGAGAAATGAGCAATAAAAGGGCTGTTTCCAGCCACAATTCCAGGAAATGGCTCGGGCAGCATGTATCAGTATAATATACATTGAACCTTTACACACAGAAATCATCTGTGTTACTGATTCAGCCTAACAACCTTCTTTCCTTCTTAGCTGCAAAAATAATTTCAAAATAGAATAGGCAAGCCTTTGAGATAGAGAATTAAAGATAAAAAGGGCTGAATAATTTTGTATAGCTCTAGGACAGCAAAATTTGCTGTGTGGGCAATTTAAATATGTTCCATCCTGAACAGTTGCAAATGAGGTTCTCTTTGGTTGCAATTTTTCCAGAACAGTTACTGAGGAAAGCTATTTTCCTGGTGCTTAAAAACCTAATTTTTCACAACAGAAAATATTCATTGGCTTTTTATGATGCCCGAACTCGTTGCTCTTGGAGTGATTGTGTTTCTTTGGGGGTCAGCTTTGAGGTCTTGCTTTCAATAAGCAAAGTAGTTCTTTCTATTCTTAATGTAACTCCAATTCACTCTGCTGAAACTCAGCACTGCTTTGAGCAGAACAGACCTCACATCTTCAGAAACAGCAGGTTAAGCCATTGCACAGACTCTTTTGCTCTTCATAGGAGACAATGAAGCTTCATAACACTCTGTCCAACTGATGTTCACTTCTGCAGGTGCAGTTCAGGCAGATTTGATCTGGACTGGGTACAAAGTGATCTTTGTGACTGCTCCTTGGATTACAAGAAATGTTCTCTATTTACAGAATTTCCAGCCCTACTCAACTTCGCCCTCTAAGAGTTTTTCAGAAGTGAAAGTTTCCTGCCTCTGTTATTGATTTCATGAGTTCAGTAGCTTAAAAGCAGGTGATTAATGAATATGTGATCAAGAACCTGAAAAAAACCTCAAATAAAATAATGTTTGCCTCATCGGATGTCTGACCTGTTTTATAATAAGGGCTTTTATGATTGGTGAAACTGCAGGTAAGTGTTGTGACCAAGCCTAGCCTTACAGTAATGATGCACATACAGCACTTTGGGAACACCTTAGACATCTGTGTTTTGTACTGACATTCAGTCCACTGAAGGCCATAAATTTCAGCAAGGTTTACATGGGTTGGGATTACATTTGACTCTAAATTCAAATCTAGAAGTGAATGATATTAAAGAGAATCAGCAAATAACTATTTTTTACTGTACCTGCCTTCTACTTGAGACACATTGTAAAATGAAAGAAGATTTAAATGGTTTTCAGAACAAAATAAAATTTAGCTCAGCTATTTTTTATCACTTTAACAAACAATAGTTGCATTGAAAGGCTTAAAAAGAATAAGGTTAGCTGAGAGGGTTTTTTGTTTTCCTGAATAATTGCTGACTAACCTGTTTTAAGATATTTCTTTTATGTATTCATGGATTCGACTCTGTTACCTTGAAGACGTGGGAAGAACTGATGAGAATTTAAATATAATTCATGGTAACAGATTTGGGGCAAGACTTAGTGAAGTCAGTGCATTAGCTTTGCATAAATAAATAACTTTTTGTCCATAGGATAAGCTAGTTATGTATTGTACAGATAGAACTGTAATCATAAAAAAGAGAAGGGAGAGAGAGAAGAACTACAAAGCCACTCTACAGTTTTTCACATGGAACTAGGGAACTTTTACACAGGAGCCAGTGCCTAACAAAGCTTGCAAATTCAAATATAGAAATGCTTTCATTACTCATTCATGCAAAGAGAATGTGGCAAAATGTGTGTGAACATACAATTAGACATGAAAATCCAATAAGAGTGCAGAATAACAACAATGGCAGCATGGGGAACCATAAACTAGCATTGATTGGCACTTACTATTAATTTGTATTCAATGTGTGATACAGCTGATGAGGCACTGGGAAATAATGTATGTTTGCAAAGCAGTGCTCAGAATTGCTCTGCCACCATGCCAAAGACCTGGTGAATTGAGGAAATGTGACAATTGCCAGACTTTTTACTCAAACATTGAATCTGACTTTGAAGGTTTCCTCTGTCATAGTGAAAAACAGATCCACAATTGTACATTTCAAAAAAAAAAAAAAACCCCGGGAGAATGTAAATGTAAGTCAGCTGAGTGAAAGAAGAAAACATATCAGGTAGTTTTTCTATGCAGTAAAAACTGAAATAAGCTATACATGCAAATACCTTTTTATCAAGGTAACTTTAGAGGACATCAGAGGGTTAGAGGGTATCAGAAATGCAAGAATCTCGAATTACTTCTAAATTCTGCACAGAAAGCAAACTCTAGTCAGCCCCCACACTTTTCATTCTCTTTTCAGAATAGGTTAACATGAAAAAAAATCAATAGGCTATTAAAATATTTCAAAGATGTATTTCAAAGCAATTCTCTATAGAATTGCTAAGACATATTCTTATCTACCAGAAATGCACACGTCTGTCAAGCAATGACAAGACTCTTCTGGAGGAGAACTTTTTTAATATTAGAATAACTACTAGAACATACTATGCTGTAAATGTCAGGAGTACAAGCAAAAAACTTGCAGGGAAGGTTTTTTTGGTTTTTTTTGCTGAGTCTGCCCCTCTTTTGGCTTGCTCAGAGCACAGGTGCATAAGGCAGGATGACTTCCTTGCATGCTGAAGAGGAAAAGGCTACTGCACTCCAGACTTGCCATGGTGCCCCAGGGTACTCATTGAGGTAGCAAAGGCTTTAACAGACACAGCTTACAGCCCAAAGCAGCTACGTGTGCTGATCATTTCCATTGTAAAACATAAAACAGAGAGCAGTGCACTTTTGCCAGCTGCACTTGTGCTTTTGTTTACCACACCTACTCACTGGCTTGTTAATTTTGAAGGAAATGTCCATTGTCCTTGTAAGGTGCTTCTTATCACCAAGTATTTCGTTTTCAGGGTCTAGCACTCATTCAGAGTGTGGCTAAAAGTACTAATACATTTTGTTACCTAGTTGTGGAATGAAGCTGGTTTCTTGCTGAATATCAACATGCACAAGATGAATGCCAGGAGGAAAGCCAGGACTAAGAATCAACTTTACCAGTGCCTATTTGTGTAGCTCTGCTCACATCACTCAGGAGTTAAATTCCAACCTGAGACAAAACTTTTAACACTGTGACATGTCCCTCGATGTTGAAACCTATTCACATGAAAATCTCAGTCCAGCTCTTTTTTTTCAATCTGTAGACCCTTGAGTTGTAGCGATACTTTTCTTTTGAAATTACTTTTGTATGGAGAAATTCAGCATTTTCAAATCACCTCATCTTTATTATGACTGAATAGTACAGAAATATTTCAGCTAAAAGGTCATCTCTGATGCAGAAATTTCATTATTTTATTTGAGACTTTTGATTAACTCCATCTAGGTACAGCTAGGAAAAGCTCTAGCAGCTAAATGTTTCTTTAAGGGATGGCCTGAAGGGATTTTTTTTAAATGAAGTAAACAGCAATTGGGCAAAAAGAATGAGTTGTTCTTGGAGCAGGAAGCAGGGTAGTCAGAGTATGCCTCATCTTCTGTCCAACAATTCTTTGGTCGATAAGAGCTAACAATACCCCAGTCAAGAAGCCTTTCTTCCTTGTGGTACAGCTTTCTTTGGAGTAGTGACAATTGTGTGCTTGAAATCCTCTGGCAGGTTGCTTCCTAAGCTCAGCATGTTGCAGACTTGTGGCACCTATATCCTTTTGTGTATCTGATATTCTGAAGATTTTTTCCACACCAGGGCAGTAAAAAGAGAAGTTTGTGCTTGTCATACACCCAGAGAAAACATGTCAGTTGTTCTGCTAAATAAGTACACCTATATTATCTAACAACAGCATGATGACTTGGTTGAGTCACTCACTGTGTCATCATTGTCTGAAGATTCCTTTGCACTAAATTTAGACCATGCAGTTCATGATCTGCCCTGGGAGTAAAGATTAGAATCCACTCATACAAACTTTTTAGTCTATTTTATTTGTGTGCATCATCAGAGTCTTTGTTAGAGGGCTGCTGTTTGCAGATGGTTGCCCTTGCAGAGCAGAAGGAGCAAGACCTGAAGATAATGACATCTAATTTCCCAACCACTTCTGTAAACCTCGATTTAGCATTTCAGCAGAACAGATTTGTACCAACTAAAGCTAAATAAATAATATTCCCAGATTAGCAGCATAAAAATAAGTGCTGTGGCTCTGTTTACTTTTTTTGGAATAAAAGCTTTCTATGACAATGCCTAATTTTTCTGTCTAAAGCACTAGCTTTGCTGGTTTTTTCCTGATAAGCATTTCTGAAAACACACCATAACATTGACCTAAACATTAGACTTTACTTGAACATGCATTTATATTCTCTTAAGTGTTGTGGGGACAGCTATTTGCTATTAACACATATCTAACACACATTTTATCTATTAACACATAAAATAGTAAAATATTCCCATATGGCTCATTTTCAATCACTGCTGAGTAAACTATAAAAAGGTTGGGACATTCAACAATGCTTGAACTGGTCAAAGATCCATGTAGGGATGAACAGAATGAACAAAGGTGGTCTTGTCCTAACTCTGGATGGTGCTCAAACATAGGCTCTTTTTGTGGCCTTATTTCTGTTCCCTGAATTTTTATAATGCATTATTATCATCTGCTGAAATCCTGAAAACTTTGACTAAGGTTATAGATGTGTGCTATAATAAACTAATGCATGACAAGCATTGGCTAAACACAATGAAGTAAAGGTCTCTGAAAATAATTAATACAGCAAACCAAAGTGCCAGCTAAGTTTAAGACAACAGTTGCAGTTTATAAACCATTTCACTGACCTCAGTTGAGCTACTTGATATTTACCAGGCTGGGTAAGTCCCAAATGCAAACATTTTCTAAAGTGCCTGGGGATTGTGGCTATGCTGATGAATGTCACATTTATTTATGATTATTTTCAGAGGTGCTTCTGGGAACATATATCTGGCAGTAAAGCAAGCAGCCCTGGAAACCAGCTTTATATAGGCTTTATAGACATGAAAAAACTTTATCAATTATCAATCCTACAGTCTTTGATCACATCCACATTGATCAGTGATTTTTATGGTTTTATAAATAACTGAACCTCTTTCAAATTTACTGAATTTTAACTAATGTTATTTAATTAGTGAATTTTTAAATATGCCTCTGTCCTTAATACAAATTATGGCAATACAGCCAAGGAAAATAGCCTGCCTTTTTGAAGAAGCTTTCAGAGATGCAGAGAACTTGGAAGGGACCCACAAGGGTCATCAAGTCCAATGCTAAAGTAAATGACCCATGGAGGGATTTGGTTCATATGTTGTCTTCAGTTGGTTTATATGATGACTCCATGTATTAATTACCCCGTTTTGTTAAAAGAGAGGTAAACCTCACAGGTATTGCACATTAATTTTTATAAGAAATGGTTTAACATGTATCTTCTTTTTTTTTCCTATTTATCTGTTATACCTTAAAGAGGTCCATCACTAATTATTCTATAATTAATTTTCTGATGGAGTATAATTCTTATTTGTACATTCCAGCATTTGCTCTGTAAACTATGTATTGCACTAGTCTATTATGAATGTGGCAGAGGCAAGTTGGCTAAATATCAGGATCAACTCACTATATTTGGTCACTCTTTTCCCAGTAGCAAAATATTTGATGAACAGAAAGCTGCACTGTAATTTCATGTTGCTTTCCACTCTGTACATTCTCCATTCCAGGCTACAGGGATGTTTTTCAGCTACTCAATGTTAGTTAAATTGATATCTTGATTTGGTGAATGAAAATAAACAGCAAGGTAATAGAAAAATAGTCCTTTTATGTAGAGTTAGCCAAACCAGATTACTCCAGCATTTCTAACTAAATTTCTATGAAATCAGGATTTTTATTTTGTTTAAATGAATCATTAAACTACATAGTTTTGCTTGGAAGAGAGTTCAAAGAACACCAGTACTACACCGTGCTAATTTCACACGATATT
This sequence comes from Agelaius phoeniceus, assembly GCF_051311805.1. NCBI lineage: Eukaryota > Metazoa > Chordata > Aves > Passeriformes > Icteridae > Agelaius > Agelaius phoeniceus. The sequence continues at coordinate 28,653,165 of NC_135267.1, forward strand.
GATTGTATAGCACATTTGTGGTCAAGGTTTCTCACAAAAAAGTAATTTTGAAGTGTGACTTTCCTCCTGAAACAGACTTTGGCCATTGGAATTCTGCTTGAGATTTGCTAGAAAATTGTTGGCAGATCTTCAGCTCAGGCACATTGTTAGATTTTCTCATTCTGATGGTTAATTTTGTTGCTCTGCAAATGAACATGATAATTAAACAAGAATGCAAACAGACAACATTTTTCCAAGATGCTATTGGACTTCTTTTTAAGAGATAAGAACAGTACGAAACTGTGATTGAGCACTGACCATAGTATTAGCTAATTGATAAATATTATCAGATTAGCTAATACTTCCTTTGTTTCAGTAAGCTTTTGACCTTTGTTGGACATCTGTTCCTTGTATGAATAAGACAGGTGGATCATTTCTAAATGAGCACTGGTATCTCCAAAAGAATATTTTATCAATTTTGAACACTGAAGATTTATATTTATAAAAACTGTATAACAGTGTATAACTTCTATTTTGATTGTTTTCCTCAAATCACTTAATACCAGGGTGTCAAAACCTATGTTTTTATTAAGACTTGGATATCCTATGCACACATATTGTGATATTCAGATTTATTCTAATTCCTTTTTATTTTCTCTTTTCAGTTTCAAATCAAGGGAAATTCTATAACTATGAAGTCAATAAGTCTGGAGTCACAGATGCCACTGAGAAAGTTGGATCTTCTGATGTTTAATTTAATTCATTCTCAACAAGTCAGATGCCCAAAGCAAGTATAGCAAAAGCTGCAAAAAATGTGGAATACAAAGAATCTATATTTTCTAAACACCTTTTTTAAATTAAATGTGTTTTCTATTTTTTTTTTTTTTTTCAGAAACTCTTTACCATTCCTTCTATTCTCAGAGTAGTGCTTAGAAACACTAAAAGAGCTGCTTTGTATTTTTCAAATATGCTGAGATTGGTTGATTTGTTGCATTTTATTTTGAGTCATAATACTCATCCTAAAATAAGGTCTGACACAGGTAAACTAAATCCTCTTATATGGAGTCTGAGCACTCTCTTTTCACTATGAAAGAGGGCTGGATAATTATTTTGGACAAGGTATCTACAATGGGATTTTTCCACTGTAACACAGATATCAGAAGGCTAGGCATTTGAGCAGCACACCTTAGGGTCATTTCTAAAGTTATACTTCAGTTTTAATAGTTACAATTCATAAAATTTCACATTTCCTTCACTAGAAAAGCACAACTCCTCAGAAAGTCCAAAAGCGAATTAAGCTGACAGTATAAATGAAGTTAAAATGTATGAAAATAAGGTAAAAATCACACAGAAGACACTGAAAAAAATGTTATCAACAATCAAATATCAGTTTGGAATCTCTTGGTCTGACACCAAATCATATTGGGAAAGACAATGAAGAAAGGGGGAAAAAAATCTAGAGAGATAAATACTACCTAAAATTAATGGTTTTTCCCAGGTTTTTCTAAAAGAAAATAGTCAAATAGTTAAGCTTATTTACTCAGCGATCTGATGCTGTGGGTGTAAAAGTACTCAATTTGGGAAAATTAAAGACATTTGCAGAGTATCATATGACTCAAGTGACAGTCTGCAAAAATGGGATGTGACAATGACTTCCAAAAAAAAAACCAACTCCAGAGGGTTATGCTCCCCAGCAGTAGTTTGCAGGCATCGGTAGAAGATGGACTGCATGTGCAAGGAGTGACAACATCAATTCCAGTAAAGCAGGATGCTTTGGAGGAGGAATGGGCAACATCGCCTTGCATGAGTATACCCTCATGAAAAACAAATAGGACAGATAATAATTTCAAGTTGGATATGGGTGTACAAGCCAATATATTTTCAGAAACAATGGTAATAGCCTGATTTTAAGAAAAAACACATTTGGAAGAAAATAAATCGTTGAAACCCAAGATTTATTGTGGTCAGAAAAAAAGTTATCCCCACTAACACAGAATATGATATGAATTGGATATTACACATTTCACCTTATTTCAAAATTTGGAGTCAATATTCTGATCCAGGGAGGAAGGCTGTAGCTTTTACAGCATGAACAGGAAAAATATTCAGCCTATATATGGAACTTGCGTTGAAGCTAGTGCTATGTAAACCCTGTTTGGGTTTAAAATGAGCAAGTGGTCCTGAAAAGAGGGTGCATGCTAAAGGACACAGGGAAATGCCCAAAAAAAAAAAACAAAAACAACCCAAAAACAAACAAACAAACAAACAAACAAAATTAAAAAAAAAACAAAAACAAAAAAACCCCAAAAAACAAAAAAAAAACCCAAAAAACAAAGGCATCTCATGGAGATAGGGAAGCTCTCAATGGTTTATCCAAAGAGGAAATTTACTAAGATAATCCCCCAGGCCATGACCCTAGGTGAATATCTTGCACTTTAACTTAAAGGCAGTGAGAAGATCTTAGGTTAATTACTTCAGTGTACAAAGGATACATAGATAAAACTGTAACAAATTTTGCATTATTGGTGAGTACACAGGTTCTTATAGAAAAAGACATTTCTGCACTCGGTTAAGAAACCAAAATAACTGAAAAAAACCCTTATATTATTATATCTTCAAAGGGAAAAAATCTACAAGGTAATATATTAACATATTCCTAAAGGATTGATACCTTTAAAAATACATGGCACATATTTTTGCATGTGAAATGGTTATTTTTGGCAGAACCCAGGAATGGTCATCTGGTTATTTGTGACATAATTGCTAAGATTCAGTTCAGCTAACTGTGGCAGTCAAATTTTGTCCAGATTTCCTTCAGTTTGTGTTTATTCAGCTCTTTTGAATAGTTCTTTTTTCCTCATTTACTGTAATGTCTTCGGGATTGATTCAGCTGCCTTAACACAGGCATCTGGTATCACTTGAAATATGGTAGGATACTGAATGTAGTTTTACAGGGCAGTGCCACAGGACTTACTAGACCATTATGCCTTTCTAGAGAGACAGCTGGAGGAAAGGCAGCACCTAAAGGCTCCTAAATTATACTAGATAGTCATGTAGTGTGCAGGCACTGGATCAAGGCTCCATTGTAAAAAGAGGTGTAAATTTGGCTCATATTTAAGCTTCTTCACATATGTTACCATGCTTTAATCTGAAAATAATTCCACTTGAGCTGTCTGCAGCACAGCTGTCTAGGTCTCTGCAAGGTGTCCAGGGTTCCATTGTAACTAACAGAGATGCAGCCAACACAGTCAGAGCTTGACTCTGTGATAGAGAGAATGGAGCCAAAGGTACATCCTCTTGGCAGTACCCTCCCTTCAGATCCTGACAGGCATTGATGAGGCCCCCTGTCAGTCATTTCTTCTCAAGACTGAGCAGGCCTCGCTTCCTCAGTGTTTCCCCATGAGAGAAATGTTCCAGTCACTCCATCATCTTTGCTGCTCTCTGCTGGACCCACTCCAGAAGCTCCATGTCTCTCTCGTACTGGGGAGCACAGAACTGGTCACAATTATCTTGTACCTTGTAGCTGAAAGACAATGTAAGACAAGAAAACTTATAGCAACCCCTCAAATACATTTACCTGATACATTCATTATCATGAAATTAAACTGGGGACTAGCAAGAAAGAACAAGACCAAAGAAGACTTAAATCTGTGGCATGGAGGTTAAGGTATTTTTCTGCCTATTAGAAGCATTTATCCAACATTTTAAAGAAAGACTCATGGGAAAAGGAGCTGTTGAACAGTCATAGCTCCCTTTCTGCACTCTCTGCCACATGAATCATAAATTCATTGCTGCAAAATACCTCCAACAGGAAAAGCCTCCCTTCACTTTTAATTCCATCTGCACTTTCCCACATCTGTCATAGACTAATTCTCAGTGCCCAAGGCAGCCTAATGGAACAAGTGGTTTGAATTTTTTCAAGTTTTAGAATCAATTAAATGCAGGTTCTTCCACTTCTGAGTGACTAATACAGCAGTTGACTAATAGAGGAAGCTGTTTTACTGTGATCTTTTTAAAGTTTGCTTGCTGAAGGAGCTTAGTCTGTTAAGAAACTGTATAGATCAGACCCTGGAAGAATATGTAGTTTCTGCCTCCTGTCGGTATTATGCATTCAAGACACTTGGCTTTGCAGAGATGTACTAATCCAGGCAAGAAAGACTTTGAAGCCAAGTGAAGACATAGAGTTTAGAGCTAAATAAAGATCAGGCAGCAGCTGGAAGGTTATTTCTGGATATAAGCACCTTCATTCCATTTTAGTCCTGTATTTTTTGAAGTGTCTAGTCATAAAGTGACATCTTCCACACCAGGAGCAATGTATAAAAAACATACCTTTTTTTGTTAGAAATATATAGTTGCTCCCAAGAAAATGTAATGTGCTTCATAACAGTGTATGTATCCCTGCTTTCTGATGGAGTATGAAAATAATAACTTGTCTGGTTGCCTCTAACCTGGTTACAGAAGATCTGTGGGAATGAAGAGACTTGATTATTCTTGTCTGCTTATTCCCAGTTGGAGTCACTGCTGATGTGATATCACTGCTGTTTGTGCCCACTGTTTCTTGAACCATTTCCTGGAGCTCACTTTTCTTCTTTGTACTCCACTTATCTTGCATAAAACTTTTATTTGGGTATCCTCAGCCACACAGCCCTCTTGTTTTGCTATGTCAAGTTAAGATGTAAGGAAAGAATTCTTTTTAAAAAGTACCAGCGACATAACTGATTTAGAATTTTGGTTTTTCTGAGATCCCTCAGTAGCTGGTGGAGAGAAAGGTTATTCCAGTGAACTACTTGAACTATACTAAAATCAAAAGGATGGGATCTTGGCCAAAACTTTTGAAACTATATCAAGACCCATGTTTTACAACCCAGTGCCACCTGCATTCTGTTTTGTTCAGGAATCAGGTGGCACCTGAATGACCATCATTATGTGACGCATCTCCTCTCAAAGCCAAGACTGATTCCAAACATCTTTTACAGATACTCTGCAACATACTCTTCCCCACACGTGGCTTATTGTGATGAAATCCATGGATATACAAACCATACACACCCTTAAATAATTAAATAAATAATTAAATAATAAATAATATTAAATAATAAATATATTAAATTATTTAATACCAAATCCTAATTAATATGATTCTACTAAATACAGAAAAAGTAAATCAGACTGATAATAAATATGAAACAGGAACAATAGGGTATTTCTTTATAACAGAACAAGAAGTAATATCTCTATACTGAAGCACTATTCAAATTGCTATTTACTTTTTCCAATTTGTACTGGAAATTAACCAGTGAAACTACCTTTTTTATTTTTTTTTCTCTGCTTCAGAGCCAAAATTTGATGTCAGAGAGAAAAAAAGGAGAGGCAGAGGCCAAGGTTAGAATTTATTAATCTCTTGTGCTTACATACATGGCCTATTTCAAGGTTTGACAAATTTCCAGAATTGTCCTCAGATCTCCTGAGATTTATTATAGTTCGTTTTTAGTCTATAAGTATTTCTCTCATGAGAGGCTGCATCTGTTAACCCTGGAATCCATTCTCATTCTGTGAGCCTGTCTTGCCCTTCCAATGCTTTGGTGAGGTAACTTTTGCTCTCAATTATTAACCTGAGAAATTTTTTCCTTGCTAACAGTATGAAGTCCTACTGTGATTTGTGTGATGTGTGTCTGTTCTGTGCACAGACAAGCAATGATCTGTTGCATTGGACACACAGGGTTTTTTCCATCCTTTTTAAAATGTTTTTTTAAGCTATACAGCTTTTCTGATAGACATTCATCTAGTCTTTGAAGAATGTGATTTAGATAGAAAAAGCAGTTTTTCCACAGGGCTTACTGTCCTTTCACCTAGAACCATGGGACAAAATACAGAAGCACAAAAAAAAGCCTGAAATTATTTGGACTCAGTAGGTGAAGGCAGTAGAGTGCATAGCTCACAGATTTTTACTATAGTTGATATAAGGGTTTTTAGTGACAAAGTTTAGGAGGGGAATGCAAGACTGGGAAGAGTTTATTGGCATATCTCAGGGATCCTTGAGAAAATTCTGGCCCATCTCTGCTTTACAGATTAGCAGATTCTTTTTCCAAAGGTCTTTACTCAAGCCTTTGGGACTGAGGACAGAATTCAGACAAGTTTTCTTAGCTCATAGTAAATTTGCTTCTTTTGACCCCCACCTATTTCAGATGTTACCCCACTGTTCTTTAGAACAGACCACTGCTTGAAAGATATGCAGTGAAAGATTTATGTAAATTTTCCCTGTAGGATTTCATAATCAGCTCTGCTTATAGCTAACTTTCACCATCATCAGATAAAAACAACATACATCCAGGTGAGACCATCATATGACATGATATTTCATATGACATGACATTCCTTCCATCTCTGGATGGATCTGACTTGGTCCCTTCCCTCTCAGAGAGACTTAAATATCTTTTTCTAAGAAAAGATATTTTCTTCATACATACCTCTAAAATTCTTCCTTTTTTTTTCCTGTGGTAGGCCATACACTACACTGGTGTAACACTGCTTGTTCCTTGTTTTTTCAAATAAACAGTTTCTCAGTGATTATTCTAGATACAGACATGAAGAGCCTAGCACTCACAGGAAGCAATTTCTTTACTTCACATATTTACAAAATTCTATCCCATTCAATTTATTCTTGACTTGTAGGTCTGCAAGCACTGGAAATTGACTATCTATAAATAAACATGGTATTTTAAGATATTCTTTCCTGTTCATTTTGTCAGTTTATTATATTATTTTCAATGTTACATCTCAGATTATTCCATATTTATTTGAAATGCACATAGAGGAAGAAATGAAAACTTTAACAAGTTTTAATAGTTTTTTCCTCATACAGAAATTGGTAATATGCAGAATTGTAACAATAAACAAACAGATGGCAGAATAGCTTTTTTGTCTGTGATTGTTATATTTTCCCTTTGTTTCAATCCACCTCCCAGAAGAAACTGTGACAAAGGGCAATTAACTAATTTCACATAAAAATGCCATCATATGATTTGCTAATGAGGTTCAAACCCTATTTAAGAGGGAGGAAGCATGAGGAAATTTTTCTGCTTAGATTTTTTATATTTACAACATTAGTCCCAGGCTGTGATAATATTCCCAAGCTTCTGCTGCTGATCTTGCAGTCACATTTGCTGTGCTAGCCCTCGCATGCAGCATCACACAGCAATGAGCAAACTGCACGAAGCCAGATCAAATCAATCTACTGTGAATGATTCAGAACATTTGTGGCTGGTAACAGCACCTTGTATCTGGGCCCCTTGCTGGTGAATTTCTCCATTCTCCTGCTTTAATCTGGTAGCCATACATGTAAAACTACCAGGAGATATTTTTGAAACACCGCATTGAACAGTGTGTTACTGACTCTCAGTTCAAACCATCTCTCACATCATACCCTAACAGCACTGCTTCCCATCTGCCTCAGTGCCTACAGGAGATCAGCTTCTGAATTGGAATTCAGCTGGCTGAAACTAAATCTGAATGAGACAGAAATGAGGTTAGAAGGAAAAGGGTAACATTTTGAAGAACTAGCCAAAGCCATGACAGCATTCTCAAACAAGGGGTCTGTTTTCTGACTGTCAAGAGACTTCACAGCCTCAGGGTTAGCTGACATTCTCCCAAGTATGAAATCTGTCAGAAATAAATTCTCCCATCCATGATGAGCCAGCAGGCTGTTCCTATGAACATCCTCTCAGATGCTGACTTGGCAATAGCATTGTACATATGCATGGCTTCCAGGCTCCACAGCTATCGTATTCTGCGCTGGCCATGCCAACAATAGCCTTCAATGGGCAGCTGACCAAAACCCTTCGCTCTGCTTGCTAAGCAAAACAAGTCAATTTTGGTACATCATTTCAGTGCTATGAACACTACCTTGGCTCTTGAGTGAATGGTGAATCGCATTTGTTGCTCTAATCCTAATCTTCAAAGCTCTAGATCCAGATTACTTTGAGAATAATAATGTATCACTGTGAGAAAAGATTCGCTCCTCAGGGGTGGTGGAGCTATCAGCTAGGCAGGCAATTGTGCTGACAGAAGGAGCTTTGAATCACTCTTCCACACAGAAAAGATGTGGAGTGCTCACCCGTCTTCAAGGCAGAATACAAAATTAATCCCCTCAGAATAAAGCTAAATCTTGTAAGCAAACACCACCACCCCCAACCAACACACCCCATATACACCCGGTTCTGAGAAATATAGGTTCTATAGCTAGAAGTGTATAGTACTACAGTTGATATAAGATAGTATCTTTGCAAAAGGTTAGGAAGTGTCCAGCTGTGGGTCAATCTGGCCAGCAATGTACATTGAATTCAAGCTCTGTACCTCGATGATCTGATAACTAGTTGGAATATATGGTATAAACAGATTACACAATCTGTGCAAAGCTTTTGATCTCAGTGTGAGAAGGACTGTGTCCCACTGCAATTGTTTTAATGATTCAGCTTCCCAAACAGCATGTTTTGCATTTCTGAAGTAAACAACCACTTAAATAATCCTTGATTTGTTTTTCCCAAAGGTATGTCACATTTCAGCCCACAGCCACTCAATAACAGAGATGCGTTTTCTTTTTCTGGACTTAATTCAATAAATAAACCCAAAGTAGTGTTTTTCCTTTGCTTTTCATTTTAACTTATCAGGCTAATAAATTAATGAATCTGCTTGGAAATCATATGGCACTTTCAGGCATGCAACTGCAGAGAGAGACAGAACAAGCATCTGCAATCCAGTAATTAACACTGAATTGGTACATCCTTACAGTCATGCTAAGGCTGTGCGCCTAACATTATTTTTCTATTTTAATGGAAACTTTTGTTCATGGAATGAAGTAGACTTTTTCTATTTTAAGCAAGAGAAGTATTGAGAACACAGTTAGTGAACTGTGTGGTGCAGACCAATATGACAGCTGGAAAACAAGTTTGGAAATAGAGGGACAAATCTTCAGTTGGTTCAAATTGGCACACTTAAAGTCATTATCTCTGCTGTAGCTATCCAGCAAGTATGAATGTTTTAAGCTTCAACAAAGAACAAGTAATTTGGGGCTAAGAGAAACACATACATACCCCCTAAACCTAGCTGCCCTCAACCTCCTAGACCCCCACTCTCTGTCTGAAGCTCAATTTGCATCAAGTGTGCTCATTTCTCACAGACTTACAGTTGTATTCAATATTTAGAAGGATTTGAGATGTACAAGAAAGAAAGAAAAAAAAAGGAAAAAAACCCCATTTTTTCACAGGCCTCAGAAAATCCTTGGAGCTGTGGGCTTTGAAATATATAAACAACCAGACAGACTCCAGTAGTGTGGGAGTTTTGATTTTTTTTTCTTATACATGTAATATTATCAAGTCCTTGTCAGGATTAAGTGTTTTAAAGTGTAGGAGAAAACTAAGGACCAGGGAAAACAAATTATTTCATTTTGGCTTTTTGAGGAATGCTAGTGATTATTAACAAAAAGTCCCCTAGAGGATATTGCAAATTAATAAATGAGAACTGAATTTTATATTAATAGCTGTTCCACTTGTCACAGGAAATAATTCTCAGATTCTAAAGAGATATTTTTCTCTATGATTGCTGTGGCTTCCTATGAAGCAGTTATTTCCACCCACAACGAGGATGTCTCAGTTTTAAAGCACAAGTATGTCATACTCCACCAACACTATACATTGTTCTGGATTATAAGGACAGATTAAAATTTCACCATGGTTTGTTAAAGAATTTTAGAAGGCAGTAGCTGTCATTGTCCACAGAGATTGCCAATTGCCCTGGCATGAAGTGACAATTAATGATGTATTCCTGGATTACATAAAGGATGTCAAACATATGGACCATTGCTGCAGCCAAAAGATACAAGAAGTTTGCTGGAAGTATCACATAATACACTGCAATTTTCTCATATATCAGAATGTTTTTGCTAGTAAGAAAAATTACTCAATCACAAACACATAGCTAGTTTTGCTTTAGGGCACTCAATCCTGAACTGTTGTGAATGTTCATGGTTTTAGTGATGAAGTTGGGTAGTATTTTTTATCTTTCTCTCTGTCCATCTGTGAAGCCATTTCTTAGATAGCTTGGTTTTTCCAATAGGGTATTTTAGGCTACTACCATTACTTAGATGTGTCTATCCACACAAGACAAGTCCACAAGCACAGTCTTAATCATCTAATGGGATTCCCATCTCTGGGTGGGAAAATGAACATTAGAAACAGCATTTAAAAAGTACATCCTTTGCCTAAAGAAGACAAGCTTATCAGCATACATGCTAAATTAATTTCATTTTACACTTTAAAAGACATAGGAAAAATTCAATTTAATGTTTTCTAATGTAAATCATGCCCAAATATGTAGTTTATAGCCTATAGATACCTGATTTGCAAATGGAATATTCTCAGATAAATGAAACACCTAAGAGTCCCAGTTTTATTGACTCTATAAGCACTGGTTGGAATCATATCCTATTAACACTGTTGCCTATTTGCAAGAGATCACAGAGGGATTCTGACTGTACCTCTGCAAAGGGTAAAGGAAAGCACAGGAAAGCACCCACCTCTGCTTCTGGCTGAAATTGCATGGCACAGTGTATTGGAAGAAGGAAACTGTGCCTTGTTTCCTCCACCCTCTAAGTCAGATAGCAAGACAGCAGATTTGGAAGTTTGTTGATTAATTGCTAGAGGCAGGAAAGGATTTCTCAATTCTTTTTCTATTGGTCACCTGACTAGGTAGGCAGCAATATACCATCTAAGTTAATCACAGATGTACAATCTAAGGAAAATCTGAAATAATGGATTTTATAGTAGACCAGATTCAGTTATCAACAGCAACTAAGTCTGAAGCACATCTAAGATATCACAGATGAACTCTGGCACCTCTCTAGTCTGAAAATCTAGTATCATCAGTTCTGTCAGTGCTAATGAAACTCCTTTGAGACACAAGAGTGAAAATGAAACGTAAAGGTGCTAATTTTCTCACTAACTTGATTGAATGATTTCCCCTGTCTAAGAGATTTATGTTATAAAGACACAGCTGTTCATTTCATTCACAATCTGCTAGTCGTAGTTGACTTACAGCCAAACTCAAAAGGAAGTTTAGTGAATTTAGGTAAGTTTAATAAGGGTCTATGCCAATTCACAATTTTAAGTATTATCAACATGCCAGTGTAAGCTCAATGTTAATACACACTCTTAGCTTTTCAGCCATGTATAGACTAATCATGTGACTTTATTTAAGTGAAAACTAATCACCTCATCTCACTTTAAAGTCAGAGGTTAGAAACAGGTACCTCCAGAGAAGGATTGGTATCTTGTGGCTCAGGATGATGTGAACTGTTCCCTATGTTTACCTTTCTTTCTGTTCTCTGCAGAAGAAGATTAGAGAAAAAACTTTTAGACATCTAAAATTTGATGCAATGAACCTTCACTTGTGCACCACTCCTGGATTGAATTGAGCAGACTGGAATGTAATCTCAGTATAATCACTTTCTCATTGATTTCCTTGGACTTACTACAGTTATATAGCAAGATAGGCTCAGATGCACAGGAGAAGCATCACAGGTGTATTGCACATATCCCGTGCTGAGGTGCTGAAAGAAATAAATGTATTAAAACCCAGCAAAAAACACCTAATATGAAGATTAAGCCAAGAAAGCATGAAAACAAGCAAACAAGGAAGCGTGATAATGAAGCAATGCAAACCACACATTTATTTAGGCTAAAAATACCCTTTTTTCAGTTACTGAACTCTTTGGTTGAGGTGTTATTTAGCAATTCCATTTCTCCTAAAATTACAAGAATTCTTTCTGTTCGACATGCAGTGCAATCAAGTCACAGTTTATAGGAAGCAAATCTTCCTATAAAAAAAAGGTTTCTTTTCCTTACCCGAGCAGATTCAGAAGAGCTTTAATGCTGACAGATTCACCCATCTGGGGATAACAGGAGGAATCATCAGCTGTCCTAGAGGCAGAAACAATAGGCACCTTTACATTCTGCAGTGGTTTGAAAGATATTTCTATAAGCAGGGAGATTTTCTCTATAAATTAAGAATATTATTGCAATCTTAACAAAAAGTTGCCTCTTCTGAACTGTGCTCTGTATATTGTATTTTCTTGAAAATCACCATTACTTTTGTTTCGACAAAGCCTGTATACAACAAACCTGTTACAATTCAATAATACTAAGAGATTTTCAATGATCCAAAAAGATGACTGGATTTGCAATGGTACCCCTAGATTATTAACTGTCCAAAAGCCCTAGGTACGATTGAGCTGATGGAAATGTCTGCACAGACAATAAAGTACAGGATGCCCCTGTAATGCTGAAATGCAGTGTACACATTTGCACAGTCCAGTGTTTGGTAATAGGAAAAATATGTCTCCCTTAACTCAGGTCACACTGTGTATCCACATTAGCACACTGTCTGTGCAATCAAAGAAAACAAGAGTTGGGTGATTTTTTTTTTTTCCTTTTGTACTAGGATGCATGTATTTGCAAGGAGAGCAATGCCTGTACAAATGTATAGCCTTTTTGAATTTAAGAAGTTTCACTGAATTGAATAGAAAATAAGCCCATCATTCTGTTATTTTTTGAACTTTGGGCACAGGAGTTAGACAAAACTATGAAAATTTGCTTTATCCCCATCCATTTCACAGATATAGTCCTCTTATCTATATATATTATTGTACTCTATGATATTTTGTCTAATTTAGTCTTGAATCCAGATACATATTTAAATATCATTTGTTCATAAAACATCATGGCATTTTAGATGAAAACTAATGTTAACTGAAGATGGTAGAATTTAACTAATAAAGGACTTCATAGGGGCCATCTTGCAGGGGCTTCAAATTAAAGTCTCTTGTGTTAAAAGAAGAAGAAAATGGCTCTCTCTGAAGTCTATGCAGTTTATGTTTCTAATCCTTACAGTGAACTTTGCAGCCAGCCTTGTAACCATTTCCTACCTGTTTAGGGAGTCATCATTAGATCCATCAATGTTAACTCAATAAAGTTAACAGCAGTGAAAATAGGAAACTTCTCATTATGAATTGATGAAAAAATAAATCTGTACAAATGGAATATTCACATTTAATAATAAACATAATGAAGCTTAACTCAATAATAAAGCCTGGTTTTAGAAAAAATAATATAGTGTGCATACTAATGAAATACACAGCTTGTCTCTGGAAACCTTATCTATTGGAGACAGTCTTTTTACTTAAACAAATAATTAAAAATCAAACCCGAGGTTAGGCACCTAAGAGGAACATGCACTGTCAAATTTCAATAGAAATTTGTCTCAACTTCAACATTCATATTCAATGCATGATCATTCTTTCCACTCTTTCCAAGGCAGATCTGTGATGGCTGGATGTACCATGACAGGTCATTTTTTAAGTGCCAGAGTCATGAGAGATTTATTTCACCACCTGTGGCAAGGTAAAGGACTATCACTAGGACTTTTGACAACTCAAACAATAAGGCAAAATAGGACTGGGAAGAAAAAGAGAAACATAAAACATTGGACTATTTATTTAGGCTATGTTCCATATCACCAGTGGTTTTTCATAGAATAAGGCTAGCCTGTAAAATAGTGGGTGGTGGATTTCTTATCATTTAGTGGCAAAAGAGGGTCTTCATAACCACTCATCTGAAAATGCTGCTCAGTAGATTCCTGTGTAGATTCTATGTTGCTAATGCTCAGCATTATGAAGCTGTTTTTGACAAAATAAACAAGCTTTGAAGGACAGGGATCCCAGATGTGGAAAAAAAAAAGAGAAGTTACATGGGTGAAATCTTGTATCTGTATCAAACTTCTCTGCAGCCACTGGGGGTCTGTGTGGGTTTAAGGTACTGCATACCCCCCTCATCATGGAAGCAGAGTTTTAATAGATTCCCTTTAACAACAACCCAAAGCCCACAGTTTTCTTATGGGCAACACAATCATTAGACAGAAATCCACTCTTGTCTGTTTTTCCACAGTTATAAAATGACAAAATGTTTTATTAAAATGGGATTTGCACTGAGCCAAGTCATAAAACCAACTAGAGACAAATGGACCTCTAAGATTTTCTATCTGAATATCTGTTGTCTGCTGACTATAGCAAAACTAACATTAATTTTCATGTAAGCCCACAAAGGGTAAATAAAATAAAAAAATCCATATATTTTACTTACATCTGCAGATTATATTATTTACATTTTTTCCCTGTGTACAGAGTCTTCCAAAATCTTTACAAACTATGTATGGGGAAGAGAACCAATCTGCTGTAGTAAAGCTGATAAGCCTCAAACAACATCTCTATGTGTTGAAAGATTTTGCAATAATCCTTTACCTTCTATATATAAAATATTCTAACTGCAAAGCTAATGTTGTTTTTTGGCTTAGCATTATAAGACAATTCTTTCAGGTTTTTTGGTCACTGAGGAGAAAAAGTATGCATGTTAGGAAATGTGATATTTTTTAAGAGATTCAAAAGAAGTGAAATATCAGTATTTTGAGTAAACAAAATACTTTATTTCCATTTCTTCCTGTAGTCCATGCTTTTTATTCTAAGAGTCTGTAGCTGTTAACTCTCTGTGTACTGCTCTCCAGCTGAAAAGGCAATTTAGCTTGATGTGACAGCGTTTGAAAATGAAGTTGCTGGAGGAACCTCAATCCATCCCACTCCTGCCAGGTAGCTGCCAGTGCCAGCAATGGATGCCCAGAGCCTGGAGAGGGATCACAGGTCAGCAGGAGAGCACTCTGAGAGCAGGACAAGGGAATTCCAGCCACAGCACCCAGTAACTTACCTGCACTGGGGATCCAGTGTCGATGCCTGTGTGCCAGGCACAGAGGAGCCCTATGGTTTTACTGGCCACTGGAGCAGAGCAAGAAGATCCAAGGGCTGAAACACTTCTGCGAAGACAGGCTGAGAGGGTTGGGCTTGTTCAACCTGGAGAAGAGAAGGCTCCAGCAAGACTTTGAGGCACTGTTCCTAAAGGGGGCTAGAGGGAAGGGGAGGACTTTTTACAAGGGCATCTAGGGGCAGGATAAGTAGGAATGGCTTTAAACTGAAAGACGATTGATTTAAATTAGATACTAAGAAGAAATTGTTTACTGCCAGGTTGGTGAGACAATGGAATAGGTTACCCAGCAGTGTGGATGTCCCATCCCTGGAAGTGTTCAAAGCCAGACTAGATAGGGCCCTGAGCAACCTGGTCTGGCAAAAGGTATGATTCATGATACATTCAATGATTTTATATCTAAACTTGGGATCTCATTTTTCTTCCAGTAAAACATGGACTCCAAATGATTGTAAACAGGACAGATCAATTAAATGCTGAATTTTATATTCCCCACTTCTTGATGCCTTATATAGTTTAATATCAGAATATGGCAAGTATAAAGTGGATTATTTCCATTTTTTTATTGGTAATAGAACCTTTGTGACCTTCATCAAGGGATCACTCCTGGCCAAACGGTTCATACCAACTGAATGTATATTCTTTCCCTAAAATTCAAAGCCTGAAGCAAACCATTTTGTCTCCCACAAATAATTTTCCTTATCAAGAAAATAGTTTGGCTCTAGATTAGGGCACAGGAACAAATCAATGCACATGTGATGTGGATATGATTTAGCCCTGGAGCTAAACAGAGAGCGAACCATCTGAGAGGTATATCCACAGCAAGCCTACCCCTCCTTCCCCTCATTTTGCAGCCTTGTAAATGTGCAATGGACATCATCATGCAAATCACTGAACAGAAACAGTGACTAAATAAGCTGCCTTGTCTTTGTTGAAGCATCCCTTGAAATATACCTGGTTTTGCTCACTGTTTCTGGAGATGTTATTGCAAAGAATAAAAGATATAAATGACAACATGCTAACTCAGGATATTTAGAAACTAACCAGGACAAGCTAAAATACAAAGCAGCTTAGAATGAAAAAGGCATATTGGATATCTCTGAAAAATGAGGAGATAAGACACAACAGAGTACTGAAATACTCAGTCACAAATTCTGCAGCAGGTTTGACCACAGACTTAGGTGCCAATGGTGTAGTGCATTTAACAGTTGATAGTTTCCATTAAAAGAAAATTAAGACACAGAGAAGACAGAATGACTCTGTACAAAAGTCCCAAGGCACAAGAAAGTAAATATAGAAGGAGAGGATACAACTGCTGTCAGCACAATGATAGTGAATATGTAGGATGGAGAAAATGTTTTTTGAAGAAAGAACTTACTTTATTCATTTGAAGTTATGCATATTCAAATACTCTTTTTGCAAAAAAAACAAGAATACCTGTCATACCTTCTATATTTGTTATTTTTGAAAAATTGAATATAGCATGGAAGTTAGTTTTGTTTCATTGTAAATCACAGGAGCTTTTTATTTTCTGAACTGGTGAAGTAATAATGATATTTTTACATCAAAAAGATTATTTTAAAAGACCCTAAACTATTATCAAAAATAAAATAAAATTTTTGTTTTACTTTTAGCATTTCTTAATCTTCTATTTACTTTTTAAAATTCAGGTTGACTTTTAGATCAACAGTGGGATTTTCTTTAAAAAAATCCCAGTAATAGTTTCTAAGGAAAAATATAAAAGAGAGGCAACAGGAGGTTTGGATGAAAGGAGAAGTATTGGGCTGAAGGGAAAGTATGAGTATTGCTTCACATCTGGAACTCTTTGGAGGGGTTAATAGTGAAGCTGGTGAGGGAGATTTTGTTGATGTATTATACTTGGATTTCAAGAATGCAGTAGCAAAAATCTGTTTCAAAGGCTCTTACAGAAGCCAAGCAACCACCGGAAGAAAGTAAAAGTCTTTAAAGAGGTAAATAATTGATTAAAAGATAAGAAACAAAGAACACTCTGTCCTTGTTATGGAGGCAGGACACCACTGGATATCTGCAGAGAGCTGTGCTTCAATCTTTGGTAGTCCAAAGTCAGCTGAAAAAGAGGGTGAGAACCAAGATGACAACAACTGCAAACAAAGTTTGCTAATACGCCAAGTTTCTCACAATTGTAAAGATGGTGTGTGAATTCTGTGAAGAAATGGCAAGGACTCTTGTGAAAGTGAGTGACTGGCAAAAAAATAGCAGATGAAATTAAGTATACTTGAAATGTAGGTAAACACAAAGTGACACTCTGCAGCTTTGCATGTACAATATTGGGATATGAGCTGTCACCACTGCTCCTGAGTGAGACCTCAGGGACCTATGGATCAGTCTTGTAAAAAAATTTGTTAAATACCATCATACATGACCTTAGTACAAAAAAATGGAAGAATGTGGAATCTGGAGATTACACCACAAAAAACTAATGATAGAGAGTGAAACAGTAATATGATGTATGAACAGTTGGTGACCTTGAGGACTGAAGTAATCCAAAATCTGTCAGGAGTGCATTCTCAAAATGGGAAAAACCGATCAGGGAGAAATTTATCTTGGAAAATAAAATACCTAACTGTCAGGGGATTAAATCCCAGGGTAGCATTTATGCAATTGAATGGGAGTAAAAAAATTCCAACAAGTTTTGCTGTGAAGCTTGACCAGAAAATAAACAAGATCTATTCCAAAATTATATCCTTGTGAGTTAACTACCCAAAGGAACGTGGGAAGGATTAATTTCCAGAGTCATCCTTCAATTGTCTTGTAAGAGTGCAAACAGCAATCCAGTATGACAGAAGACAGGAAACTTTCCCAGGCATCTGAGGATGTAAGGGAGATAGATAGACAGAGATAAGCAGAGATGCAAGCCAGGCATGAAAAGTCCAGGATAGTAACACTGATGCCTTGAAAAGCCTCACAGAGGCAGGGTCTGAAGGAGACCTGTGCAAAGGGATATGATGGTCCCCATGGTCCCATTAAGGGAAGGTTGTAGGTATTTCCAATTCCCATTGAAGCAGTACTTTCCAGGTTCCTCTGGACAAAGTGTGGTGGGCATGGGACAACAGGGCTCCTCTGCTCAAACTTCTGCCAGTTAGTGCCATCCCCTAATTTATGTTGTCATAGGGGAGTACTGCCATGCTCTAGTGCAGTTGGAGTCTTTTCAGTTCTTAGCTCTGGGCAACACTGATGGAGCTGATGGAGCTATGTGGCTGCTGCAGAGCTGCTGCAGAAGTTGGTGTCTGGCCAGCTCAGTGCTCAGCGATGGCCTGTGCCCATCTGTGCACATCTGTGTACACAGGCACACTGACTCACCTGCCCTGTCCACCAAGAAGAGGGCACTGCCCCCCGTTTACACTGGGAGAACAGAGATTATAAAAGACAAAAAAGGTTGCATGGGATTTATGGCCTAAACAAAATTTTAAAATTGATTCTCAATGTCCTGTGGTGATATATATATATATATATATATATATATAGCAATATTGAGATGTGGGTCTGTTTTTTTTTCCTTCTCAGTGAGAGATGTCCCATTTCTGAATTCAGAGAAATTTTTCATTTTTCTCTGGAAGTATTTTTTCTGTACTACAATGCTTTTGTGATGCCAATTACAGCAACCACACAATGTTTTTCAGTACAACAGGAGAGGTTTGGAAAGGAAACATTTTGAGCAAGTAACTAAGATGAGACACAATAATTTGGTATCAGCTTTCTATCTGTCAGGTGCAATCTTAAACGAAAGAGAGATAGACAAGGAAATCAAGGGACTGCTTTGCTTTTTAAGGGAACTAAATTACTGTCCTGATACCATTGCAAAGTATGACTGTGAAGGTTGTACATTGAAAGGTGGTACACAAATGTTCTTCGTGTTTTCTTTAATTTCAGAATGAGGGAGATAAATGGTATTGGCATGATCCTCTCTTGATGGAACTCATACAATATGTATGTCAGAATAAATCAATTTTTTAAAAATACACACAGTAAGGGAATTAAAAGTAGTTAAACGGTGTTTACACTTCAGTGTGGCCACACACAAAGTTCCAAATTTTTTGTTTGTGATAGTTAAAATCATTAATAGCCCAAAATTTTCACTTTTCTTGGTTTTGGTTGATCTTTTAGAAAAAAAGTGAATTTAACCCAATTGCTCTATAGAATAATTAGTCAAACTGGGATGGAAGAGGAGGAAAGAAGGAAAGCAACAGATAATTGATAATCGATCTTTCACAAATTAAAAAAATAAGCCTAGAGAATTCCATAAGAAGACTCTTAGCTCTAGAATATACTGACAGGCCAATTTGATCCACCTCTAGAAATGTAGCAGCCTAAAGGTTTAGTGGTGCTTCACAGGAACTAAAAAATCAAGTCACTTTCCTTATAATTTCTAAATAGATATATCAGTTCTTCAAGTTTCTTGTTTCACAGTTGATTTTTCATATATTACATAAAAAACAAGTGGCATTTTTCACCTGTTTGGCTGGTGCTTCTGAGATGCTTTTTGTACATATACCATGAGTTCATAGTCAGAGCCTGAGCTGGAACCCATTTTGGTGAATGGAGGTCTCTCACTTACTCAAATAGGCTTTGGATTGTGAGTGCTAGATCAGGACAGTGAGGATCATAATTCAAATGATAAATTTATTTTAGACAGTTTTTTCTAGTACTGCTTATTTTCAAAAATGTATCAAAAGTACTTTTCAGGTTTTGAGCTCTCAAACAAGATGTTTTTATGCCTTAAAATATAGTTAAATTTCTTTTAACCAAATCTAACTTAACCAAACAGGTTGATTATTCTGTCTTCTCTCCATGAAAACTGACAGAACATATTAGGTTTTAATCTTTTTTTATTTTCATTTTTTTTCTCTTGAAATGCAAAATATACAATTCTTATACTAAAATTTCTGCTTTTTCCTCTTTTCCAAATTTAGGGCACTGAGCAGCTAGCTGGAGATCTTGCAGAGAGAAAACAGGCAAGACTTTTACTTTTCAAACCGGTTGTTACCCTGAGCAGCTCCAGGTTCTGCAGAAAGGCAGTTTGACAGTTCTTAGCAGCTCCTGGGGACAGACTTCCTCCCCAGTGGCATGCTTCCAAACCTTCTGTGGCTCTAAAATTGCATGCTGATGGATCCCTTATGGTATAGAAAAGCTAATGTTGTCTTTCACACACAGAAGAAGGAACTAAGAGGGGAAGAAGCGTGACTGACCTGGACAGCTAAAAGAAGAATCCTTTTAAAAAAAAGTGTGAAAGAAAGAAAGGGCAGCCAGCAGAGGAGAGATGAATGAGGAGAGGAATTTTCCTGTTTGAGTACAGTTGGTGAGTACTGGGTGTAGGAACCATTCTTATGAATGTACCTGTATGAGGCCCTTGGCCCTTGAGAAAACACCAAAGACAATTTCTCTTCAGACCATGAGAGGGGAGCAAGTGAATCTTTCCAAAGCCAGAATTGAAAAAGAGCTTTTGTAGCAGAAAACCGTAGTGATTGTGTGCATATTTATTTCTGACACTGAAGAATTTCTTCCTTTGCTGCTTGCTGACCAAGCACACTGAAAGTTTTTAACAATTGTCTGTGTCTGTCCTGTATATGATTGAATCTTACTTTCTTTTATTTTGGGAACTCATGAGCACTCTTTTTGTACCAGGTGCTGTGACAGTGTCTTTCAAGTCATCCTCCCTGTAACAGAAACGTCCACTACCTTTTTCAAACCAAAAGTTTTCTGTCTTCCTATTTCTTCCTTTGTTATATACCCTGTATATTTTTCTTTCACCTTTTCCTTATTTTTTCAATTTTATGTGCTATGTGTCTTTTACTTTCCTACTCCCATTTCTTACTCCCACCTGCCCTGGGCTCTATCATTTTCTGTTTCCCCAATGTTTTATGTAGCTTCATAATCTTTTCCCTAGTTCTGCTGTTCCACCCAACTCATTCTTATCTTTTATATTTTTCTGGGGCATATATCTTTCATGGTGCCAAGCTCATTTAGATGTGATGGCAGAGATGTGATTGGAGGCTGTGTCATGCTGGAGGCTGTTTATGGATGCCTACAACTCATTCTATTTGTAGGCTATGACAGACAGAGAAATGTCATCACGTGTAAGCCTCAAAAAAGAAAGCAGAAGGTATTTCAAGGAAGGAATGAGGGTGTTGACAGAGCAGGTGTCTTTAGCTGTGCTTCAAATTCCTCAGTAGATCCTCAGCTCCTTCATCGTCTGAGCCCCACAAGCAGGAACCTTCTCAATGCTCTTACATCTGTGATACAAAGGTTACCACACCCTAAAAGACTCCTTTTATGTTTTCTATTGCTTAGGCTATTTTCAATATTTTGTTCTTGTCATGTGTTTTGTATAGGGTATTAGTTACTATGGCAACCTTAACTGCAATTTGACCAAGAATACAAACAAGAAATATGTACATTACACAGTAACAGTTCTGTATTCATTACATCCCAAATATTTCACAGGCAGAAGAATTTTAAATGATTTTTTAAGTGATCAGACAAAAGCCCTCAATTTATTTACCAAAACAAACTAATTGCAATACAAATTATTTGAGCCTTGCATTTGTAAGGAATGAATCAGACACAATTTGAAAAGGCAACTTATTACAAATTATTAGAATTATATCTCTGTTAGTGACTCTTCCATAACAGTGACTTGGAGCAATGCATGTTTTATATCAAACAAGGTAAAAAAAAGATAGTTCACATTCATATTGCAATTAACAGAAAGACTGGACTAAAAATCTGGAAAAGAGATAGAAGGTTTTGCACTATTCAGAGGAGCCCCAAATATTAACTTGGGGAGGAAAAAAAAAATCCACAAGGTCTAAGGAATTTGATAAAATAAGTAATATTAATGTACCTGAATTGGAGAACCTGGATTCTTAGCAAATTCTAATTTATATCACTGTAAATCAGAATGAGTCCATGGAGGTCAATGATCACAAGTTATGGTGAAACTCCTGCTGTGAGAAAAGCAGCAGCTCAAGTTAGGCATGCTTTGAAAGTGTATTGAAACCAGGTTTTGTCTGCAGCAAAAGTCTCTTAGTATAAAATCATGACTTAGTATTTCCAATGACAATTTTCAGGTGGTACACCTTGAGCTGCACATATAGTCCTGTGCACATTCCAACCTATCAAGGTGCAAAACACAGGGTGAGAGACGTGCTCAGAGGAGACAGATCCTGCTAAGCCTCTCTGCAAGGTCCCAGATACTAAGAGGGACATGGGTTAATTGTGCTAACATGAACATTTAAGCACAAGCTCAGATTACACTAAATTCACAAATATGTCATCAGTTTGGAAAATTTGGGTTGGGATTTTTTTAGAAAATTTAAGCAAGAGTAAATAAGAATTGCAGTCAGATTTGGTCATTTCAGTAGTCAAAGTGTCAAATGGCTAATAAAAATATAACAACAATAGCTTGGAGAGGGGGATGTCTTATCATTAATGAATTGACCAAGCAAGCTCCCAGAGCAATGGAGCTTCAACCCTGATCTCTCTGTGCTAGGGAGAGTTAAACCGAGTGGGACATTGCAACATATGTAACTCACATCGGAAAGTTTTCTAAGACCTCAGTCTAAGGGAGGAACTTGGCTTTCAATGCTACTCCAACATAACCCAGACGTATTCAATAATTACTTCAAAGGAGACACAACTCCAGAGGAACGAGAATTTATAGTGGGGTATTTTCCTCATTTTCATGCTTTTGGAGCAAACCTAGCAAAATTATTATTATGGAATATCTGGCTGTTTGAGTTGCCTGTGTTCTTCTAATGCAATATCCATCTTTTTCTATTTTTCTCGTGGATTCTTTTTAGTTCCATTCTCGCAAACACGTCAGTGCTATCACGCAAACATCATCAATGACACTCCAGTAAAAATAAGCAAGTGCTTAAGCGCTTTCAAGAATGGAGCACTAGTGAGCATCTCATTCAAGACCAGTCAGAGCTAGACACAAAGGAGCTGATTCCTTGTGAGTATAAGAAATAAGTGTTTTGTATCATGCTAAATTTTAGGTGAATAGGAATTAAATGACAGCAGTACAGTGAGGCATGTATTTATAAAGCTACTGCCAAGGGATAGAAAAATTTTTTCCAGTCTGTGTATTTTGGGACAGGAATATGCAAGTCATGTAAATTACCATTTTTCCTGAAAAATCAATGACTTGATTTTTCAATTTCTGTTACCTAAATTTCTTGTCCCTGCATTGATCATAGAAGCAGGCTGGGAAAAAATACTGTCAAAATAGTTCCTGATCTTTCTTAGAATTAGAGCATAACGGAAATTACATATTTTTGAGGTGTTTTCTTGCTGTATCCAACTGGAGAAGGCTATGAAATAAATTCCCTTAAGAGCAAATGGTCACAACTCCATTGATCTGAACTGCATCACCCTCAATTTATACCAGAACAGGCAATATCACAATTTCATGAAGGTGCTTACTGCTTCTTATCTGCACACAGAGCTCATGGGAAGAGCAGTGACATTGACAGAAACTTTAGGTACATAATCCTAAGCCTCATTTAGACACACAACACTACCATTTTCAAATACTGATTTCTGACAAAGAAAAGTGTTTAAGCCCAACCCCAAGTGTCATTTTTAGTGATTATTTTTATAGATGTGTAAAAACTAATAAACTGTCTCAGATCCTTAGGGTGAGTAAAACTCTGTCCTTGACTGCACATTGTTTCACAGACCTTTAAAGCAAGCAGTGCTTTCACAGTATACAAATCATCTCCTGTTCTCCAGATGAGATCTATGCCTTTTTCCATGCCAGAAAAAGTGTAGATCTCCACATTCATATTTCTTAGTAGAGGGATTGTAAGAAAAGGTCATTTATTCTACACTTTTAAATCAGGGTGCTATTCCAAACAAAAGAACTTTAAGCTGATATATCAGATATAGCTGCAATTTTAGGGAGATTAATCTACCTGAATGAAGCAGTCTTAATACATAAAAAGATGAAAGCTTGTGGACTTTGTAAACACCGTATTTGCATATCTTTACATATAAAGCAGGCATCAAAATGGAACTTAGACTTCACAATAACTTGTGAAAATCACAAAAAATACTATAAATACCCCTATAAATACAGCCAAGTATTTATATTATCAGTCCTATTTATACTTTTATTATTTTATCCAGTATTTATACTTTCAGTCCTATTCTTCTCTTCAGTCCTATGACTCAGACCTGCCTTGCAGTCGATGCCATTGAATAATGTCAAATTCTCCTCAAAAAAATCAGAATTAAAAAAATAAAAAAAACCTAATTGCTAATTTTGCTTAGAATGGGAAAAATTGATAAAGGTACAGAACTGTGAGTCACTTGTGACAGAGAACAATATAGATCATCATAATTTAATAATCAATAAAACCTCAGCTGAACACAGAAGGTATTTCTGTAGCTCAGAAACAGTAACTCTGTTTTCTTTGTATAAGAGGATCCAGGGAAAGCCTGTGGAAAAAATCAAACACATTGTACATTTTAAGAAATAATTATCAAATTCAATTCACAAAATAATAATGGTTGTTTGTGGATTGTTTTTGTTTTGGGGCTTTGTGTTTGTTTGAAGTTAAACTATTCAGAAACCAATTTGTAGACACAGACTTAGAGACACAGGTTTAGCAGTGTTAGGTTTACATTTGGACTTGATGATTTTTAAGATCTTTTCCAACCTTAGTGATTCTATGAAATATAAGAAAGAAGAATCCATCTGAATATTTTTGCTATCAAAATATTGCTTAACCTTTGTGATATCAGATTTTGTGATATCAGATTTTGTGGTATCAGTTTCCACTATGCAACTGATCAACATCAAAAAACTACAGTTCCTCTCATGGTTGAAAGAAATGCTCTCATGCTTACACCTCTGCCTAGAACAGCTGGAACTGTACAGGAAATATTATAGTCAGAAATGCATTGAATCATAGAGTCACAGAATGGTTTTGGATGGAAAGGACCTTAAAAGTCACCTGGATCCAACCACCCTGACATAGGCAGGGACACTTTCTGCTAGACCAGGTTGCTCAGAATTCCATCTGTCCTGGCCTTGGACACTTTCAGGGATGGGACATCTGCAACTTCTCTGGGAAACTTGTTCTGGAGCCTCACTGCCTTCACAGTAAAGAATTTCTTCCTGATATCTAATCTAAACTCACCCTCTTTCAGTTTGAAGCTTTTCCCTCTTGTCCTATCACTACATTTTCTTGTCAAAAGTTCCTCTCCAGCCTTCTTGCAGAAGGTCCAGCCTTTTGGTCACTGTTGTGGAAATACCTGCATTTTCTAGAAATATCTAGAATAGATGTTATAGAGAGGGGTTTCTTTGCAGATTGAAGAGACTCAAACAAATTGAAGCAAACATTTTTGATAATTACTGTAAACATTGTCATATTTAGGTATGATTTTGAGATATTAACATTATTAATAGCAAGAAGAGAGAAAATTATTTAAAATACACACAAATACATTTTTTCATAATTATTTGGCAAGTTGAATTTCTACAAAATCTAAGAATTCTTGCAATTTTAAAGAATATAGGCTGGCATGAATATATTAAGGCTCCCTGGAATTACGATGGGAAAACCCCATCATTCAGGTGCAGTGTTTTAGAAGAATGCTAGTCCATATCTGAAAAAAACCAGGCCCACTAGGATAGTCCACAGATGACAAGGTTATATAAAAATGTGTCTGCTCCAAAGGTGACCAGATTGTTTGATAATGGATGGCCCACAATGTGACCAAGATGGATCTGAGAAAATACACATTAAAAAGTAGTCTACAGAACTATGTATAAACAAAATCAAAGAAAACAAATCAATTTAGATCAGTCAGTTTTGAATGGTTATCAAAATATTATCATACTTTTAAAATAGAGGTAATCATCAAAATGGACTGTAAGAGGTGATGCAGCCTCTAAATTGGACATATAGAGCTGAGGCAAACCCCAGTGAGCAGCGCAAGGGGCTGTGTCTTTTTAGAGTCAGGTGTGCAGAACTGGTGCTGTGGCATCCTGCCCTGTATGACTAATTGCACAAGCACTGCCTTGTTAGTGAGAAAGGCAGCTGTACCCTAAAGTCAGATCTCAGGTTTCATTGTTGGTGGTTGTTCTGGTGACATGCCCTTGAGGTTTGGTCCAGCTGTGAAATCTGAATGTAACAGTTCACTTAGTTTATCTTTAGTGACAATGCATTCTGCTGTAGTTACTGTTTGGTAGTGGGGAAGTGGAAGCTGCCCTTTCAAGGGCTCTGTAGCTTTTTTTTTTTTGTGATGGATAAGAGAGATGATCAGAGCATGTGAGCTGTGTTGTGCTGCATCCAAACTATGCTGTTGTGCCTCTGGAAGAGGCTAGCCCGTGGCACTGAGCCAGGGAGGTTTCAACCTTACACAAACACCTATAAGAAAAGGACTACACTTGTAATAAACAGAATTTTCCTTAAAAAGATGAGTCTTGTGATTAAAGGTGCAACATATGGAAACCCCTCCTAGAGCCTGATTCTCAAGAGACCTATGCCAAGCAACAGCAAGAATATATTATCAATATACCCTTTACATGTCTGAAAAATTCTCAGCATTAATGCAGGCTCTGTGAGTGTTTTAAGGCACAAATAGAGCCCACAGTGAGCAGAAGTCCACCGATATTTCTTTTTCAGTTTTATAAACTTTATTCTTCAAAGAAGTATCTTTTTGATAGTCAGAAAAAGAGAGACTGTTGTGGTTTTTATGTTGGTTTATCTATTAGGATTTGACCACCAAGTGCTATGGGAGAAGATTTCAAAAGCAGAAATGGGCAGCTAGATGCTGAACATGCACTGAACACCAAAGGGAGTTTGGCTCCTAACTCCCTTGTGCCTTTGCAAATCTGCCCCAGAAGCTTTAAGTATAACAAATCAATTCAGTGCTGACTGTATTACAGTCTGTATTACATATTCTTGTTTTCACTGCAAATCTTAAGCAAATCTCCTATTTCACAAAAGAACACAACATTTTCTTATTTTGCAGTAGACTGCATTTTAAAGCCAATGGAATAAATGAAAATGACCGACTGACTCTTTGGTGTACAAGCAAAATGAAAAAGATACCAGGAATTGCTCTCCTCCTGTGCTAGGGATCATACCTCACCCCCCATCTCCAAAAGTCTTTTTTCTGCTGTGGAAAGCACAGCAGTCCAGCTGAGATGACAAAGTACATGCTCTCACTTTGGATGGATGACTAGGGATAGTCACTCATCCCCTTAACAAGAGGACCAAGGCCATCCACCTAATGTTAGCATATAATTCCTGCAAGGTACCTTTACAGCAACGCAGAACATACAGATCATGATCAGACACTATCTGGATTCTTGCTGTCTCTTATCTAGGATCCTAAAATTGGGCAAAATGGGTCTTGTCGGGTCCGGCTGTCTGTCTCTGCCCCGACACGGGTAGGGTGGTTCTTGGGTGGCACGCGATGCAAAGGACGAGTCTGGACTCTTCAGCTTTCGGTCTTCAGGTTGTTTATTATTTCTTATCTACAAAATTTTTCTGTCTGCCCAACAGAGGTCTGATCTGCAGGCAGTCACAGGCACTCTCTGACCACCCACGGGGCGGTCATGTCTTTTTATACTAAAACCTACGTATACAATATTTACCTTTATTTCCCAATGCTTTTCGCCCATGTTAGCAAGTGCACCTTCACCATAAACCAATCTTTAAGTGCCAACATCATCACAGGAGATGGAGGACAAGAAGAAGAAAGAAGAAGGACAAGACACGCCCCGATCCCTCCATCTTGTCTCCATAACCCCCCTGTACCAAAAACCTTAAAGTCTATATCTCACCCTCTAAATGTGTCTCTTTTACACCTTGTACTCTACAGTGATTCTCTTGTCCTCAGACTCTTGTTACTTCTGTGGATGGATCAAAATCAAGCCACCAAACACTCTTGGCAACATTCCAGGGTTTTTGAGACCCCCAAGGGTTCTCCTGGCATCTCTGGACATCGGGAACGATGTGCTGAGATCCCACAGGGTCTTAACCTCTACATGTCTCCATTGATACACAGGCAGCAAAACCTCTGAATGTCAGGACCTGGAACAAAGTGAATGGCTCCTGTGCATACTATGAACTAGGAATACACTAACACCTTTATCACCCACTTCTGAATATTCTAAATGAAAATAAGGCAATAATAAATGATTGAGAACCAAGGTCCCAAGGGAAAAAATTATCACACCAAATCGCTTCATTAAGATCTTTTGAAACTGACAGACCTATTTCCAACAAAGTCTAAATTGGCAATATTCTATTACCTTTTCAATATTTTTTTAATAACTGCCTGTAATGAAGTGATCCATTTCAATCTTATGGACCTAAGAATCACTATGATATGGCAGCTCCCTCCCAGACACTAATGTATTTCACACTGCCTTTAGGACATTGCCATGAGAATCTGTGGGGTTTTTTAAAGGATCAAATGAATTTTGATCTACTTCCCAAAATCTTCAAAGAACTCATGCTTCCTCTTTCAGAAGACTCAAGTTCCCATGAGGAAGCATAGACCACAGATAACAACACTCAGAATTTCTAGTTCTTGATTTTTTCTAACAATAGTTACCACAAATATTAAAAGAATTCTAAACTGATCAATTACTTAGTCATTTCCTTAAAAATATTTGAAGACATGAAATTATTACATGCTTACAATAGGTGCTGGTGGATGTTCTGTTCTTCTTTCACCCCATTTTACTAGTATATTATGAAGGGCTGAAAAGACAAACATTTAAGGCAATGCCAGGTAAACATGGCTTGTGTGTACTGCAAAGAACTGATGATAATTAATGTAATCAGAAATCTGTCCATGTGAAAAAATGACAGTGATGCTATCTTGAATTCAATCAGAACACATCTGATTTTTTCAGATCTGTAGTCTGGGAGTTAAGCTCCCTAGAAACAGAGACATGGAGACTTTATACAGGAAAAGGGAAAGGTGAATCTGAGAAGCAGATTATTTCTATGGTGAGTTCTGATCTTACTGTGTAGAAGTCCCACAGACAGACTAGGTTACTGATGTTCTCAAGAAGAAAAGCCCCTCTTGTGCATCTTTTTTAGACAGAAAGGAGCTCTAATTTAGAAGTTAGGAAAGGAAAGGCAATGACAACTTAGGAAATAGATGAACTGTAAAGGACTAAGTAGGGAGGATAGATCATCACTGCTCAGAACTTGCTGTTTTAGAACAGCTGGGTAAAATTCTGTTTAAGAAGGGAATGAGATGACAAGGAACAAAAAATTAATTCAGTAAAAAGGCTAGACCTCTCTTAGTTTCATGCATGAAGGGTAGAACATGGTTCTGCCTTCTTTCCAAATGAAAAAAAAAATCATGACTGGTTAAAGCAAGCAGGAAGATACTTAATCTCATTATTTATGAATATCAATATGCCTCTCTTCAGAAGGGCATTTTGCCAGCTTTACTTAAGCAGCAGTTAGGCTCTTTCTCAAAACTCCATCTTTGTATGGTATTAGGAAAGCCAATCACTGTCCAGTGTCAGGCTATCCAGTATTTGGGAAGAAAATTGAGGTTATGCTGAGGGGTCAATGCTAGCAATGTTTGCATTTCAAAGATTTAGATGGTCCCCATCTAGCTTGGTCAATATGTCAGTAGAGAAATAAGAGTACATGATCATTTCCTAATGACTCTGTTCTGTTGATGGGCCTTTTAGATTTTCCTGTGCAGGCAGATATTATTGATAATGGATTACAGCAGGAAGAGCACCTCAAATTCTTCTTTTACAGGGGCAAAACTCTACCATGTTATTCTTGTCCCATACTTATACATAGCTACTGTGAGTAATGATGCATTGTAACTGAAACTTCAATGCAATCAATACTTTGATTTTATAACTCCTTCCCACTCAGCCAAAACCCTAGATTTATTACTCATACAGGACACAATCCTGTCATCACTGAAGCCAGTGGAAAGACTGCCATGTAGCTCAGGTTAGCAAAGTTTTGATGGATAA
Organism: Agelaius phoeniceus; assembly: GCF_051311805.1. Taxonomy (NCBI): domain Eukaryota; kingdom Metazoa; phylum Chordata; class Aves; order Passeriformes; family Icteridae; genus Agelaius; species Agelaius phoeniceus. Next base: position 28,683,021 of record NC_135267.1, read on the forward strand.
TTGCAGTAAACATTTATGTGTATTCTGTTACTTGGCAGAAACAGTAAAGGCTGTTTGCCTTTGAAAAAAAGGGTCATCAACCTCTTCCTTAAGGAAACAGTTTAGAGACATTTACATAATTTTAAACTTGACATTGTCACAAGGTTGCTTAAACCAGACTATCAAATTCTTTTTTAGCAAATACAGGGAGATAACTAGCTGTGAAATCTGGCAAGCACCTGAACAGACTATCTCCCTCTGCAGGCTTGTAGAGACCACTCACTGTAAGGAACTCCTACATCAGAAGATCCCTGAAGTGTGGATAGGTACAAATTAAGTGATTGAGGTAAACAGGTGAAATTCATCTACCCTGAAAAAATATTTTGAGGTGTGGTAGAAGATATTTCTGCAACATGTATTGGAAAAATAAATATGAATGTGGATTTCACAAGATTATTTGTATCCCAGATGTTCTATTGAGAGTATCACAGGTACTACTTTCCAACTTAGCACATCCAGTGAACCCACTATCAGAACTCAGGAAACTGCAGCAACATCTTCCTGATATAAAAATCACAGAAATCCTCTCAGGACCCTTCTCTTATGAGAAGTGTACCCAAAAGTTCAGTTAGCATAAGCCATACAAACTCATTTCTTGGAACATCTGCCAAAGTGAATGTATCTCTAGAGATTAAGCCACTTCAGTCAAGGACCCTTTTAATCTAAGTGTAATTTGTTGATAGTAATTATTTTTAAAGCACTGATGGTTGCACACCTGGTTATATGTGCATTCTCCCAGTTTTCCTCTCATGCCTGTTAACACTTCTTGTGAAGACCCTGCTATTAAAAGGTAAGCCAAACATTCAATGTCAAGATAGAGGGACTGATTCTATCTTTGAAATCTCTTTCATCTGGCAGCCTGGCAGAATTTAAGTTCAACCAAGCAGTCTCAAGGTATGATGAAAAAAGGGATGTAAGACACTTGACTAACTGCTCTTGCTGGCATGTTTGACTTTTTATCTCAATATATTTTGTTCTCTATTTATGAAGCTTCCACTACCACAACAGTGGTCTAAACCCCAATTAGGAGCAGTATCTAATAAGGAATAAAAACCTCAAGTACCCTAGCCGGAAGAGGTGCTTATAACAATTTTTAAACACCTACATAAGATTACCCTTGCTTTAGCTTTACAATTCGTTATTTACTCCTTAAACCATTAATACTTTACTTATTTTTTTCTTCTGAACATAGATTTAAAAGTTTCTTCTGTGTTTGACTCATTTTACTTCTTTAGCTGCTTCAATGCCTCCATTTTACCCAGCCATCAGACTTCTTTCATGATCAGTATCATAATTTCTCACCATTTTTCTCACAGTCTGGACTCTTCTTGTCCTCTTTTCTCTCTTCTGACAACTTACCCCTCTATTTATGGATTAGTCTTTGCCATGTTAGAAACGATATGACTTTACCTACATTTCCTTCTATTTCACTTTCAACTCCCAGCTATGAGGTCATTCTTTATGGAAGGAGAATGAGAACACAAGAAGAATATTAGAGTTACTGCAACAATCTTAGGAATCCCTTTGAAACAACTTGTTTTCTCTGATTTAATCAGGGCCCTATTTTCTTCAGGGCCCAATGAAACTATTACTTCCTCAATCCACCAAAACTAAAGTTTAGGAAGACACCATTTTTGTCCACTTGGACCTAACACAGAACTCTTCTTAGAACAGTGTATGTTCATATCTTCATCAATTCCCACTTCACCTGACTGCTAAGGTAGTACATTTGAGAACATACTTCTCATCCACTCTTCAAGTTACTGTGTGGGTTTTCTGTCCTTGTTTTCCTTCTCTCTTCTCTCTACACCTTGTTTCTCATCAGCAAATACAAATTCGACTACCATCTGTTTGCTAATGACTCATAGATATACTAGGCTACTCCAGACTAAACTCCTTATGTCCAAACTGAAATCTCAGCTTGCCTCTCTGATATATCCTCATGTAGACATAGCCATCATCTCCAATGCATCATGAATCAAACAGAAACCTATCCTTTCCTGTACACAAAACCTTTCTTTCTCAGCCAGTTAGCTCAAAATATGAGTCAAGGACATAACTTAAGTCTTTCTCCCAACACACAAGAAGATCTTTAGTTCCTAGCAACTGGGTTGCAAGACTAAATTAGATGTAAGACCTAGCATGAGGAAACCACGCCAAGAGAGCTAGGTTGAAGCATATTTCTTCCAAATGCTTAATCAAATAAACAAATGGTACAGAATAATAATGGTAGCTCAAGTTAACAGAAATTCACAAGATGTTAAACCAAGCCCTTTCTTAATAAGTCAGTGTGAACTCATAATTGAGATGCTGCATATCTGTACATAAGTCAGCAGCATGGTCACTCAGGTAGACAGCTCAAGGGAAGTAACTAGATTCAGTACACTTGGGTATGGAGCCCTCCTGACAGGTATGACCAAAGTCTCCTCACAACCAAACATCTACCCTCTCTCAAACAAAGAAGGATCTTTCCAGTTCTGAAAAATGTAGTGTTGCCCTTCCCAAATCCAATGAGATTTTTGCCAAAAAAAGAGATTGTTTTCTGAGCTATTTATGGCCTCTCTTCTCTGCTTCTTCAATATTTCTCCAATTTGATAGAACTCACTACTTTTAATTCTCAAAGCCTGCTGACACTGTCACATTTTGCTCACTGTCAGGATACTAACTTACTTGTCTGTTTAGACCATTATCCAAGCTACTGTTACCCACATTATTAGCCTTGCATTGTCATACATTATGCTTTGCAGGATCTTTTTATGCTTGACAAGAAAACAAATAATCTTTTTTTCCTTGAACTACTACAACAAAGTTCCCTTTTCCCATGTTAACCCTCCAAAACTAAAATATTTAAACTTCTGAGAAACAGTTCCTAAGTGGAATAATAATCTTGATGTTGTCTCCTACAGGCATCTTGAAGGCTACTACCTACACATTCCCCCTTCCCTCAAAGGCAGAAATGTCTTTTAGAAGTCTCATCTTCCTACAGATGGGATCAGCGTAGGTCCTCTGAAAAGAAAGTGTGTTAGAGCCTGCCCCTGAGGAGCTAAGTAGTTCTTGACAGTACTTTAAAACAGGCAACTTACATTTTCCCAGTGTAACACTTTTCCCAACTGTTCCCCCTAAACTAAGCATTCCACAGGGGAATACAATATAGCAGAGCAGGAGCAGGCCACCCAGGGGCCCTCTTGAACAACACTATCATGATATCCTCTTTGCTGACCAATACTCCCTTGAAGTATCCTGCCTGACAGCCTGTAACCACCTTTACCCTGTTTGCTTCTTCTTTCCCCATCTTAGAAGGCTATTGATACTTACATTTATTGGCCTCTGCTGGTAGTATATAAAACAATGATGTGGTTGTAGCTGATATTGCAGATGTCATCATTATTGTCAGTCTAACAAGAGATTCTAGTTTCAACACAATATTACCCCAAAGAGAAAGCAGACTCCAAGATAAGCCTAAGAAACAAATTTTTTGACTGTAGACAGACTGTGGGTGGCATGGCCTCCTTTTTATTCTTTATGGTATAACAAATTTGGGTTAGGAACATATGTACATATAAATATTTTTTTCATTGTTCCAGCCTAGAAGACGGTTATAACTAAAGAAGTCATTAAATGTTTCAAGTCTGAAAACAGAGTTCTTGAAAAGAGAATGTGCTAAGTGAGAGTATTTAGAACTCTGATCTCTGTTTTTGCTTACAGCTAAAGAGCTTATGTGACAAAAAACCATTTGGACCAAGTTGCTCATGGAGAGCACTGTTCCACTTTCTGACTTCCTCACTCTAAATCTCTTTTTTGCTGAAGACTATCTTCTTATAGATTTTTTCCCCAGTATAATATTTTGAAATTTTGAGTATTTCACATTTTCAACTTCACAATAATCTTCTGGCAGAAAGCTACAGATTTCTGTGCCCAGTGGCAAGTACAGATTGTGGCTATGGATTCCTACAAACATCCCTTTTTAATAAGAATGTGGTATATTTTCAGATATGTTCTGAATCAGTAGTTCTTCTTGGATAGGTGCAAATATTCTTGCACCTTACAGAAAGATGTTTCTTCCTCCCATAAAAAGACAACATGGAAATATGGATTCAATATTATTAACATAGCAAGCTGAAAAAAATGAAAAGAGAAGAGGAAATTTAACCTTTCAGACCTTTGTTTTATATGGCACAGAGGAACAAAAGGACAAGCTCTCAACTGAAAATAAATCCTTGTCAAGTTACTTTTAAATCACCCTGATTAGTACAAATAGTCTTGACATATACACTCCCCATACCGTCTATAGGGAATAGAAAGAAATATTGCCTCTGTTCAAACTCATAAATTTGTGGATTTTATGGTAGTACATTAGGTACTTAATATACAACAGAGAGATTACAGTCGTTAGGTTAGATCATATTCTGTAATTACCATGTGTAGGTACTGCAGTTCCACACTGAACTCAAGTCAGGTTGGTGGAGACTCCTCCTGGAATGCCATGCTTCAGTTCCAGAGTCATCTTCTGGCTTTCTTGGCTTTTGGGGGAAAAAAATACACCAAACAAGGTTTGTAAAAGTCACTGTGACAGCTGCCTGAGTCTGTTGAGAGGCTGAAATCTTCTCGGGGTGGGGATCTGTGCTATCCTGTTTGTCTCAGGCTAATGGTAACATGCTGAAGGCCAACAATGTTTATGCATTATGGTTTACTGTCACAGGATGTAAGAAAGGAGATAGGGCATCTTTTGCAGTCATACTGATCATGGTGCTTGGTTATTTTACCTTATCTAGGTGCTATGAAGGGAAGAAATTAACACTTGTATAGCTCAAAAGAGAAGGAATTGGATCCCAAAAGCTCAATGAGGCCCCAAAAATCCTCAGAAGAACAGAAGGCCTTGGATACAGTAAATCTATGCTGTGTGAGTCAAGACCAAGAAGGCACATATGATATCATACTGGAGCTCTGGCAGAATCTGCCATGAGTAGCATTAAACAGCAACTTCTCAAGAGTGCTTACTGAAACAGCACAGCAAGAAATGATACCATCATTACTGCTTTCAACTATATGCATATAAACAGTGTTTATTTATGATTTTTCAATTATCCTAACTTAACAGACAATACACCGAAACAAAACAAAAAATTATTGGGCCAGATGCAAGGCAAACAATTGCTCATTTCAGAAATCTGAGCCTCAGATTTCTGGATGCCAGAAAGTAAGTCTCAGCTTAAGTTTTCCATCTTTCTTACAATCGTTAGCAAACTCCCCCCAGTCCTCTGACAAGGATAAGTGGAGGAGCCTGAGCAGCTCTGACTGGGGAATTCTACACAGCAGCTTGGCTACATGATGTCTGGTACTAACAAGTATTAGCACCATTTTACTTTCACGAATGGAAAGAAATGAGTCCCGGAGGTGTTCTTAAAATATGGATGAATGCTAATTAAAACCAGATCCCTTCTGTGAAAGTGTTTGGAGGGCAGTGGGTTTGGGAGCTGTCGGGGAAGGCAGTGAAGGGGCTGCAGGCCTGGCCCGGCAGGGAGGGAGAGCTTGCCACGAGATGGCAGCAATGCCACGTCTGGCTCGGCATCCTGCCTGGCTCCGCTTTCCTAATTTTTTGGTTTGGTTTTTTTTTTTTTTTTTTTTTTTTTTTTTTTTTTTGAGTGAGAACCACAACGTTTTTATCTAAATACGAGCTTATTACAAAGTCAGCCTACCTCGTTCAGCGCCTATTCACTACCTTCATGCAACTTACAACGAGAAAACAACTTTGCATATTTCCCCACGAAAGAAAACTTGTCGTAAGTGAATAATTACAACCTTGAAACTACCTTTCCAAAAGGGCTTGTGTTTCTGTCTTTCCTTCCTATGAGCTTTTGTCTTTTAATTACGGATATAGGTAAGCATTAATTATGGAGTCAGGCCCAGCATGCAGTGATGGTGACAATTCATACTGGATTGAAAGTCAGGGTTGGGCACGTTTTTGCCACCCGTTTGAAGGTAGGCCTGGCACAGAAACCTTTGCTGGGATCATGGAGCATAGGGACCTGTGACATGACAACCTTGGATCACCATTTCCTCTCCCTCGGGCTCAAGGAACCAACCTGCTCCAGGCTGGTGGTAGGGAAGCCTCTGGTGCATACTGCCATGTCGTATTCTGATTGGTTTTTCTTTACTTTTGGAAAGGATTGTTAATGGCAGAAATTCCTCTTGGCAACAAGAGCTCTCGAGAACGGCATCATAAAGACAAAGCAGTGTTCTGCAAGGAGAAATTGGCTCGTCTCCTTCCTCTCAGGAACAACAGCTTGTTCTGATGAACAACTTAGAAGGAACGAGCAGGGCACATTTTGGACCTGAAAGCCTTCCCCTCTCAAGAGCAGGGACGAAAGCAGAGGGTAATTTCACCAAGGACGAGGGACCCCAGCACCCGCACCTCTCGCACCCCGCATGGGGCTGGCGGAGGCGAACCGCAGGCAGAGCTGGGGGACAGGACACCGGGGAATCGCAGCAGAAGCCTCCCGGGCAGGTGTAGCCCTACAGCCTCTACCCTTCTCCGCGCCGGGGGACACCGGGCCCGGCGAAAGCCATCGCTCCCCTGGGGCCTCTCGGCGGCCGGCAGCAGCCGCCCGGGGCCGCGGCCAGGGCGGGGGGCGAGGCCGCGGCCGCCCCGGGAGGCCGTGCGGGGCTGTCCGGCGGCGCGGAGAGGCTGCGGGCTGGGCGAGCTCCGGCTGCACAGCGCCGGCCCCTTCCCCTCTCCCTGGGAAGTGATGGTTGAGTCCGGCGGCGGCGGCGGCGGCTTCTCGTGTGGCTGGCAGCCGCTCCGCTGCGCTGCCTGCGCTACTCTCGCCGCGATCCCTCCCTCCCTCTTCTCTCCTTCTCCTCCTCCTCCTCCTCCTCCTCCCTCTCCTCCTCCTCCTCTTCCTCGCACTCTCCGCATCCCTCTCCTGCCGACGCCGCCGCTGCCCGGCTCTCCCCGCCGGCGGCCGTGCATGCCTCGCCGCCCGCGGCCCCGGGCGTGCCTCCCCTCCCTCCCCGGGTGCCCTCCCTCCCCTGGGCGGGCGGCGGGCCGGCGGCGCCGGGGCTCCGCGGGCGCTGAGCGGCGCAGCCCCGCCGCGGCGCGGGACTGATGCTGTCTGTGAGCAGAGCGGAGCGAGCCGCCCGCGCAGTCCTGCAGGAGGCGCCGGGCGCTGCGCGGCGCTCGGGACCCGGACCGCTCCTCTCCGCCTCTCCTCGCCCTGTGGTGGTTATTTGGCGCTGTCCTTAGCCCCGCTGCCGCTCGGAGGACACGGTCGCAGCCGAGAAGAGCCGCCGGGGGTTTTGTGTGAGAGTGTGTGTGTGTGTGGAATAACTGCAGACATGACTGCGTGGAGGAAATTCAAGTCTCTGCTGGTTCTCTGCGCGGGGCTCCTCACTGCAGCTCAGGGTAAGAAGATTCGGGTTTCTTGCATTGCATTCGTGTAGGCTGTGGTTACGGCACTCATAACCCCTCAGCTAAATCTCTGCCGCTCGGTTGAGCTCTCTCCCTCGCTTCGTTTCTGCGCCGGCAAACAGCAGGCTCCTCGAGCCCGGTCTCCCTTCTCCCTGCCTCCCACCTCCCGCCGGTGTTCCCCTCGGGCTCTGCTCCCGGCCGGTCACTTCCCCCGGGAGAAACCAGCTCCCTGGAGTTGGGCAGCAGCCGCCGCGACGCCGCGAGCGGAGCCGTGCGCATCCAGCCGCCTGGGCAGCGCCGGAGTTTGGGAACACTTCGCTCTCCGCGCACGCACGAACGGCACCCGCTGCCGTGTGAGGGACAATCCCCGGGCTGGCAAGTTTGGATCTCCCCTCCTCCCGCCTCCCCGGCTTTTGCCGTGCTCGAGGGGGAGCGCGGAGTGGGTGGTCGCGGAGAGCCGCCTCCGCCTGCTTTCAGCCGGCTCCGCTCCCCGCAAGTTGCGCGGAGGCGGGGATGCGGCGCCGGGGACACCTCCGCCAGCTGCCTGCCCGTGCCCGAGGGAAGAGGACTCCTCTCTGCTGGGTGTGCGGTGGAGAGAGTCTCCCCCCTCAGCTGGGTTTCTCCTTAAAATCAATGGGGGAGGGTGGAGAAACGAGGGGGTGACGGGGGAGAATTTGGTTACACAACTTCAGTGCTGGCCTCAGCCCCATTACTTTGGCTCATCGCTGGAGACAACAACTTCCCCATTATTCACTTCGCCTCTCATTAGCCCTGCGCTTTTTCATGCTGGGAGAGATGCGAGTCTGTGTGTGAGAGAGAGAGGGAGGGAGTGAGGCAGCTCGCATCTGAGCACCTGTCCCCGATACAGCCTCTGTCATCTCCCACCTCGCTCCCGGTTGGTCTGCCTGCCTCCGGGATGACGGTTCCCCTTGCGGTTTGTACCGTCTGAGTCTCCCTTAAATCTTCCAGGGCGCTTTACATCGTTCCCACCATTTTATTTTTCTCGCTGTCTTTTCGGTGCGGGGGCGGCTGAAGAGGGGGGAGCAGGGCTACCGCGGCCCCCGGGTTGGCGGGCGAGGCTGGAGCCTTCCCCGTCCTGCGGGTGCCCACGACCCGGTTCCCTCGCCCGCCTGGGTGGCACGGCAGGGTGCCTTCCTTCCTATAGCCTCCGGCCGTATCTGCAGGAAGAGGCGGTAGAAGGCCAGCCCGGGCCGCCGGGAACCGGGCAGGAGTCTTGCCCGGTCCGGAGGAGCGGCTGCGGCTCCACACCAGCCCGATAGCATCCCTCCTCTGCCCGGATCCTGCCGCTGCCGCGGTCCACCGAGCAACGCCACCCGGCTGCCTCTGTGGGAAGGGAGCGGGGCGAGAAAGGCGCACGGCTCTCCTGGGCTGTGAATCCGCGGCTCCTGGGGATGGGGCTGTGCCCGGCAGCACACACAGCCCGGCGCGGGCGGGGGCTTCTCGGCGTGGCCGCCCTCCCCAAAGTTCCAGCCTGCCCACCCCGAGCCCCCGGTGCCTCCTGCCCCCGGTCCCGCCCGCGCACGTGCCCGGCTCCCGGCGCTGCCCCGGGCACGGCCCGGCCCGGCGGGGAGGGAGCTCCGGTCCCTGGCGGGGCTGCCCCGACAGCCGCGCTCCAGCCGGGCCCGGACTGCGGGACGAGGGGCAGCTGCTGCCGCGGCCACGCCGCTCCCGGGATGGGCCGACACCCGCGACTCATTTGTTAAATACACTGTAGCCCGTTATGTCGTTTGACATTTAAGTGTTTTCTTTTCATGGCTGACAGCACATACGAAAAGCTGGAGGCTGGATCATGGTTATTCAGCGACGATCCGACGTGTTTTGCTTACATACAAAGGCTTTGCCAGGAACGTTTGGGCACTGCCGCTGATGCTGCTCTGCAGAATGTAATTATACCTGCTTAATGTGAAGCAGCAACACACCCACTTAAAGGCTAAAGACTGACTTAATATTGAAGTCAAACAACAGGTTGAAGGGGAGCCATCGGGGACAGTTGACATAATTCCTTCCCGTTTACCTTCCCAGGCAATTGAGCAGAGGTATCTATATTTAGTCAAATGTAATCCTGAGGCTGAAATTACGTTAATGCTTCAGAGAGTGAAAAAACTCCTTCCTTAGTAACATAAAGAGCCAGGGTTTCAGGAGCACGCGAAATAATTTTAATTATTAGATTCTCAGAACTCTCTTTTACCAGCCCCTTGCTATCAAATAATTTGGTCACTGTAGAAGGAAATCACCCAGGTTTTGCTTGGTTTGGGGATTTTAGTAGCAAAAAAAGAAACGAGTGCTGAATTTCTGGAGGTGTTGCCACAGGCGTTCCCATATCTTTCAGTAAAATGACAGGTGGGTTGCTTTCCACAGTGTTCCTCGTTATGAAATGAAATGGAAACCCTTTGTTCCTGTGGAATTTTCTGTAACTTTTTGAAGGAACAAGGAAGGATGAAAATGTACATTCATCATCGTTCACTGTGGTAGACTTGAGATGCAGTTCTACACATTTCTTTGGACTGATTTAATCTGATTGATGGACCTGAGTGTTTTGGAAAACATTTGGGGAATCCTTCCCTGCTCATTGTGCTTTAAGCATCAAGGGAAATTAGTATGGAGTCATTTAAAGGAACCGCTTTCCCAGAAGCTACCCTATCATAGCAATTATGCTTCAACAAGACAGACGGCAGGGTGTTCAGCTATGCATGTTAAGATGGGCTTGTTTATAGAGCCATTTGCTAATTCTGATATGTTGTATTGTAACAAAAGCAAACATAAAGAACCCTATTGATTTTCTTGAAAGAAAAAACACATCAATATAATTTCTGTAAAAATTCATACTGGTGTAGAACAAATAATAGATTTAGACTCAATTCAGACTAAAATTCAAGAAAAGAGTAAAAGACATTTCTGCTGTGACATAAGGTCTGTGGACAACCTATATTCTGTAGAACATATATTCAGTAGGAATACATACTGCTTAATACCTAGAGTTGTTCCAGTACATGTTTTCAAGGTAATTTCCTGGATGTGTTTAGATAACCAAATACAGCACCTTCATTGCCACCTAATTGCCTCAAACTAAATGTACATAAGCAGGCTTGTGCAGAGAGGTATCATTCAGATTAATGGAAATAACAAAGGGGAAACATTTCTGTTCTTAAATTAGATACAGACAGTAAAAGGAGTCTCACATCTACAGTTCAGGATTTTATTTAAAAAAAATAATAAATCTCAAAACATTTTATGTACCTTCTGTTTCCTGCTATCACTTTGTCATAATAATTGCTACAACTACATCACACAAAGTTACCACTCTGTTAAAGGCCTACTCCTGTTGGACTGAGAGTGTTTGTCTCTTTTAAAGTCTTTTTTTTTCTCCAAAGTAGTGTTTTTCAAACTGTGAGACTGGTCTCTCTAGAGAGGCTTCATTCTCTTCCAGAGAAGACTAAAGCAATTCTGAGGAAAATGAGCTGAAAAAAGGGAATTTTTAAAAGAACATCAGTGCAAGGTATTGAACACCCAGCTGTAAAACCAAGTATTTGATGGATGCATTCTCCATCCCCCAGCTCAGTGAGGAATTTGCCATAGAAAGGCCTAGTAGAGAATATCCAGCTCTGACCATGTAATATTTAAAAGTAAAAATGCATTTACTTTTTGGTAAGATCTGTATCTGTACTATTTTTTGCATTGAGATATGTATATGATGTCCTAAACTATGTATAGGAATGGGAAACTTGGTCAACTTGAATGTAATGTAGTGAAGAGCATATCAATGCCACAAAGATTCCCCACACACTCATTTTAGACTCTTGAACCCATAGTTGAGGTTGAATTACCACTGTCAACCAGTAAAGATTTTTCAGTTTCTCTGGTGTGTCTGTGTGTGTGTGTGGAACAGGATACTGGTGTGAGGAGCTGGAGATGGTTTACAGGCACATGAAGACATAAGCACAAATGGAACTTCAGGATGTATTGAAATCTGTGAGGCCACTTCAGCACCATCTCTGATTTGTATAGATAACCATTCTGCAAATTATTTATACTGCAAATCTGTCTATTTTGCTGACTCTCACTCTCATGTCCCTTTATACAGGCATGTATGATTTTGATCAGACAATGCTTTTTTTTTTTTATTTGGGAAGGGCAGTTGTCATTTTTCCCCCTGCAGACTGCTTTTTCTATATAAACACTTAATCTTATTTTTACTAATGGTATGGTATCAGTGTTACATATGCATTGATATCAGCAAGTTTTAGAAAAGTCATCTATGCCACTTTTGCCTCCGCAGCATTTCCACTAATAAAAACTTTTGTCCAAACAAGTTAAGAAAATCTGAAACTGTAAATATTTTCAGTTATGCATTCAAGATTTACCATGCTCTATAGAAAGGCTGAAAAGCCTGAGGGATCACTGTTTTCAACTTTTTCAAGATGTAATCCGTGCACCATCTTATTAAACTCCTTCTTGTAACCTTTTCTTGGAGAAGCGACCGCTTGATAGTGTCACAATATAAAACCTCCAGTGGATTTAAAGATAAAGTGTAATTTCATCTTGCTCAAATCCATATTGAACCCTGGTGTTTCTCCTTGGCCATGGTGACACTATTCTGCTGGCTTTCCGTGCGAGCACGCCCTGCAGCCGGTGCCGGGCTGCCTGCAGCCGGCAGGGGAGGCACCGAGGGAAGGGGAGTTGCTGCTTCAACTCTGCAATCCACTCAAGCAGTAGCATAAGTGTGAGACCTGGCCTCTAATTAAAATCCAGTGTACAACTGGATTCAAGTCAGGGTCACAGAATAAAAATCTGGCCTCTAGTTCTCCATATGGCTGCAAAATAAGCCATATTAGACTGAGAAAAATTGGATGTTCTTCCAATTTTTGCAGTGAGCAAAGAATAAGAATCATATGGAAATTCTCCTAATGTGTATGAATCACTTTCTTTTACTTAGAAGTTTTACTTTTCTATGTCAGCTCTAATTGCCCTTAAACCATTTTTTATCAACCACAAAATTTTGAAATAGGGGAAAAATGGCATTAATGCCTGAGGAGAGCTGTGAGATATTTCTTTGTCCTGACACATCTTTGTTCTGGCTGGATGAAAGACTTCACTCCACTATATGACATTTCCATTGCATTTAAGAAAATCTAGACTGTATTTGTTACAAGCATTTCTCAGAGGAATAGCTACTTATACAAATAACTTGGATTATTGTTAGTGCTATATTGACACCCAAAGGCAACATATATCTGTTGTCTGCATTTAGTAACTGAATAGTAAATGCAGGCATGCAAGCACTCTTTAAAGAGTAATGCATCTTATTTTTAACTTTCTCAGAGACAAGAACTTTTTCTGCATTTCTTTCTCATATGGAAAAAAAAAAAAAAAGAAAGTGATGGTAGTTTCTTGCCATTTTTACCTGGAGGGCAGTTTTGTTTAAAGGACAAAGCAGCAAGATTTAATCACTCTTACATTGCTGATGATTAACCAGAACTCTTGATTAATCAGAATATCATCAATGATCTGCTTTTAGCAAAAAAAAAAAAAAACCAAACCAAAAACCAACAAAAAAAAAAAAAAACCAAAAAAAACCCCACAAATTCTAGCAATTATAATAATTCTTTAATTTCCATAGTAAAAGTTAATTACAATTTCTTACAGCTTTTTAATTATTTAATTATACATTTTAATGATGAATTCATGCATATTCTGTAATAGTGATTTGACTTCTTTCAATTAAATTTCTTGTCCCATCCCTGTCCAGTAAAAGGTAACTTCAGGCAGTTCTGAGAGCCCAGTTCTGCTCCATTGGAAACTGAAATTTGTACTGATTTCTGAAATAGCTCAATTGGCTACTTTTGAACAGATTGCTACTTCAAATAATCCAGACAAAGTAGATATTGCAGCTGAAGAGTGGAGTCAGACCTTGTTTAATTTGAGCTCTTGTGGAGAAATTCTGACAATGTTTGCACCCATGAATGACTTAAAAAAAGGAAAACTAGGTGAAACCTTGATAATTTTAATATATTTATTTATATGTGGAAGCAATTTGCGTTTAAACAGTATCTCTGGTATCTCTGAGCATCTGACCTTTACCTTACTTCATTTCTTTTCTCTTTTTTTTTCCTTTAAAGATATTAAGACCAACACACAGAGAAACTTAGTATCATTTTAGTCTCTGGATGTTTTATATCTGTCTTACAGTATCCTATGGATACTGAAGTACAGAATCATGTTCTGTATTCATGTCTTTGTTGTACAGTGGCTTTCCAAAAGAAACATTTGCAGCACTGCAGCTGACACAGGCCTGAATAAATTACGAGTAAAACTTTTTATGCAGTGTTTGTTTGCAAATTTGCATGAAATATGGTCAGCATTTAAAAATTACATTTTACAATACGTGCTTCATGCCTTGTGTTCAATTGCAAGGCAATGTTTTGGTTTTTTTAATGCAATTTTGCCAAACACAAAGTTCTTATTTTTTTATTTCTTCTTTCTTGTCTGATAGTTTCCCATGCTTCTTTTTCTTTTTCTTTTTCTTTTTCTTTTTCTTTTTCTTTTTCTTTTTCTTTTTCTTTTTCTTTTTCTTTTTCTTTTTCTTTTTCTTTTTCTGTTTGGTTTTTTTTTTTACTAGAGATTAATTTCTAAACCTATGTTTGAGGGTTTTTATTGAAATGTTCTTATAATTTTGATGTCTGCATCAAACCTTTGACATTTGTCACAGAGTAAATCTGGGTCTAGGGACATTTTTTTCTCTCACCCATCCTATGAGTTGCAGAATAGCCATGATAGAATATAGCATAAATCATTGTTTACTTCCTTTCACCTGCCTTACTTGCCCTATTGTGTTCACACATAAACTCCAAAAGAACACAGACATTCAAACTTTTATTTACTTACACTGGTGCTGAAACACAAGCAATTTACAGTGCACTGGGAACAAAAGTGCAGCCAGCCTTGCCCTGTACTTGAAAGTTGGGTTCAAAGGTGGGCCTAAACACATTGGAGACCACAATGAGGTTGTTTTCTTTTTAAAATACTGGCCTAGCTGTAGCTTGGATTTAAAGTGTCCTCACTGTGCTTGCAATGCTGGCTGCTGAAGTGGATGGGTTAGCTTGCCTTGCTTTGCAGAGTGTGTCCAGAATCCATGGCTGAGATCTTAGGCTTGGCTTTGGGCACTGTGCTTGAGCTTGCCTTGTGAGAGTGCCTTGGGGCTCAGCCTCAATCGTGGTGCATCCAACACGCCCCATGGAACTCGGGGCTGTGGGTACTGCTGCTCTACAACACAGGTGGAGCTGCGCGGAGCAGGGAGGGCACTTTGTCAAGAAGCAGCTGATGTTGGGAAGCAAGGGGCTAGATATTGCAGGAATATACATCAGCTTACAGAACCTGCCTTGTCCTGAACCTAGGAAAAAAAATGCAGGTGACTGTGAGGGCAGGAAAAAAAGGAAAGAAAGAATGATGTTTACACAACAGTTAAATGTCTGAAAAAGCCACTTCGATAAAATAAAAAAAGCAAAATTTAACTTCTTTTTAGACTAATTTTACATGCTTCTGGCTGTCAAACAAATGGTCATGACAATTCACACTGTTCTCACTAATGTTTGTGGGGTATCAGTGCAGAAGCTGACTACATTCAAGTGACTAAGTGCACTATTTTAGCTTTGCCCCAGTAGTCAGATTCTCTATTGGTATCCTGCTGATGTTTCTTATAATACATAGATTGTGTCATACCAAGCATTTTTTTGAGGGGGAAGGGGAAATGTCTTATAATTCACTTTCAGAACCTCAGTTCAATCAAACAACTGCTAATATCACAATGAGTGACCCTCTGCATTTGTAGATATTTCTCTTGAGAAATTAAATTGATTTTCTTTATCTTAGCACGTAAATATCCTCAGCACACATTTGGACCCATTGTTTGCAGTGGCTCTTACACTGAAGAATGTAGTGTTAATAGATCTTATGAAGTCAACAGTGGCAGCAGGAGTAGCATTTTGATCATTAGCTGTACTCAATTATTTCTGTTTAGCTTTCCTGTGAAATCTATTGTGAAATTTAATTAACATAAATGAAAATACAGAAATCTTCATTTTTTTTTTCCTGGTACATAATCTAGTTAACTTGAAAGCAGTTGTAGGGAAAAAAAAGCATCCTGCTATGCAGAAGTACGTAAATTAGACATAGACTCTGGTCAGCAGTTTAGTAGTTTGGATTGCTTTATATCAGATTTTAACTAGTTAGGACCTGATCTAAAGGTTGGGGAGCTCACAGAATTTAAAAAGTCTAATTAACCTTAAAAGGTTTTTTATCTTGCCCTTGTTATAGCCATATATCATACAGACAATTTGCATTGAAACAAGGATGGTACAAAAAAATCTAATAACATTAAAGAAAATTCAAACTCTTTGTTATGAAATTGGCCACAGAAATGCTGTTTAGACTCATAGAATGGTTTGGGTTGGAAAGAACCTTAAAGATCACCTCATTCTAACTCCCCTGTCACAGTCAGGCACGCCTTCCACTAGACCATGTTGCTTAAAACCCCATCCAACCTGGCTTTGAACACTTTCAGGGATGGAATATCCACAGCTTCTCTGGGCAACCTGTTGCAGTGCCTGACCACCCTCACAGTCAAGAATTTCATCATAATATCTAAGCTAAACCTACTGTCCTTCAGTTTGAAGCCTTTCCCCTTGTCCTGTCACTCCATGCTTTTGTGGAAAGCCCCTCACTGACCTGCTTGTAGGCCCTCTTTAGGTACTGGAAGGCACTCTAAGGTCTTCCTGGAGAGTTTTCTTCTTCATACTGAACAGCCCCAGCTCTCCCAGCCTGTCTCTGTGGGCAGGCTCTGACCATCTTCACAGCCTTCTCTGGACCTGCTCCAACAGGTCTATTAGTATATTACTGTGTCAGGGGCCCAGAGCTGGACACAGAGCTCCAGGTAAGGCTTCATGAGAAGGAGTAGAGGGGCAGAAGCACCTCCCTCCACCTGCTGGTCCCATTTCTTTCAATGCAGCTCAGGATATATTTGGCTTTCTGGGCTGCAAGCGCACATTGCTGCGTCATTTGAACTTCTCATCCACCAACACCTCCAAGTCCTTCTCCTCAGGGCTGCTCTCAATCAATTCTCTTTGCAGCCTTTGCCTCAACTCCTGTGCAGGACCTTACAAATTAAATTTCATGAGGTTTGCACAGGCCCACCTCTCAAGCCTGTCCTGGTTGGATGTTGTCACTTCCCTCCAGCATGTAGTCTGCCCTGCAACTTGGTGTCGTTTGCTTAAAGATAAATGATGCCTCAATTTTTTTTGACCTATCTGAAATGTATCTCACTCCACTGGCTTTCACTGTTTATATAATTTATTTGGTTCTGAGGAAAGATTAACCTTTAATTGCTTTCTTTAGCAACATTTAGTAAACAGGCTGATAGCATGGAGATGATCTATGCAAACAGCAAAGAAGGATTTCTCCAACCCATGTTGCCATGACAATTTAGATTTTTCTTGTCAACTCCTGAGAAGCTTCAAAGTAATTTCTTTAAAGCAATGAATCAGGGGATATTTTGGAAATTGAAGTTGCTCTCTTTTTAAATTTAGTATCATTTAACACAGTAAGGGGCCTGACTCAAAAGATTGTAATATCCACAAACAAGAACTATTGCAAAAAAATATAAAATCATGGAACTCTCTTTGTAGATCTCTGATAATTTATATCAGCTGTGAAGCTAACTTCAGATGCATTTTCAAGTGACTTAGATTTTTTTTATTAACTATATGATAATAATAAATAGTTATCATAAAAATAAGAATGGATAATGAATAATGGAGAGTCCAGCTTATAGCTGTCATTTTGATCCTCAGGACAGTATTTTATCTTGCAGGTATTTTGAGGTAATTAGATTACAGAAGGATTAGAGAACAAAGATGGACTAAACTTTTTTTTAAATAGTTACAATTATAACATTAGTTCAATGAATAAGAAATAAAATCAAAAGGCTGTTGTCTGCATATTTAAATTGCTATCCCAGATAAGTCCCCTGTAAAATGTTATTAGTAATCAAACTGAACTTCACTCTTGTTACTTGTTTTAATTGAAATAGACTGTTTTGAAAAAGAACTAAAACTAGTCCAAACTAATTTAATTTAATTTAATTCCTAAGAAATAAATTACTGCCTTAATGAGGTTTTTCTTATGTTGCTGTTAGCCCTGATGAAAACATGGTAAATGGAAAGAAGATAATGTGAAATGCTGTTTCTGCTGGGAAAATACATTTCTCTGTATAGAAGACAAGAAAAGTAGCTCAGTAATGGTTTTCTTTTTGAAATGTTCCTGGCAGATGATGGTCACTGTGTTGGTGTAGTTTGTTTACCACTTTGCAATAGATTTGAGATGAGTCATATCACATTAGAAGGAAAATTGAGAAGTTGTTTTGTCAAAGTGAATTCTGTTTTCCTTTTTTGTCATATATACTCAAATTACTAGCTCTCTTTAAACAGAGACACCTAATTGATTTTTATAAGTGCTTATTCTTGTTGTGTCCATAAATCTGAGTTCCTTTTGTTAGAAATGGTAAATGCAAATATATCCCTTCTATACAGGGAATAAGGTGACTGAGCTGGAGTCTTCTGTCAGTTCACCTCATGCATCTCCTTTACACTGTTTTATTTTCATGCTAGCTTGAACCACAGCAATTTCAACATCTACAAGCACAGTTGTTTTTCTCAAGCCTTTCTATCCTCTTGCCTTCAGAATGGGAGCTGACTGAATAAGGACTATAGGATAGATTCTCAAGATTTCTCTTTTATAGAGATTTTTATTTCTGTCTTAATTCCTTACTGAATTTGTAAGTCCATTTTACTGGTAATACATCTCAGTTTATCCACAGAGTTAGGAAAAATTATACTTATCAGAATATTTGGTAAAGAAACAAAGGGATGGAGTGTGAATGGAGTACTTATGATACATAAGATGCTAGGCATTCAGAAGGAAAAGTAACCTTCTTTTTCAAAAATATTTGATGTAAGAGAAGATCCATTTCTTGAATAATAGAACATGAGCATATTGAACAATAAAACGTGTGTGAGCTCGTTTTAGCACTAAGTTTAAGGATGCTGGGAAGAGGGCAGAAGGCACTGTTTGCAGTCAAGAGCCTAGATTGTTGTGCCAAATACCTGCAGTTACCACTGCCATAAGAGAAAACTGCAGATCTCAGCACTTTTGACCATAAAGAAATTTGTGCTGTACTTAACTATTACACTCAAGAATCTTCAGAAACTGAACACAATAGAGTGCTGTAAAGGGAATGAATAGAAAATTATATTAAGCATTTACTACTGTTATGTCCTAGGTAGTATCTGAATTAAGCAAAGTTTCCAAACCTATCCGTGTTGTGTTATTGTTTTAGGAAGAAGAATTCCTCAAGGGAAGTTGAAATTTTTCTTTAAAGCTGCTGGACTTAAGTAATTGTGTGTATTAAAACAACAACCACTACAGAAAAAAACAACCAAACAAAAAAACCCTAAACAAATGAACAACTAACGTGGATCTGATGTACAAAACATTTTTGATTAGAAAGCAAACACAAATCAGAATTTGGAGTGAAGCGGACTCAAACATTACTGTCTATACTACATAATGGAGACTGTAGTCCGTGGCCATAACTAAAAACAAACAGTTCCATCTCCACTTATATTTCCTCTATGAGTATTCATCATTTTTACATTTATCCTCCATTGATGGTAACTACGTACAGTTCCTGGTGGCTCCATTTTTCTTTCTAAAAAACAGGCTGCTTGTAAGTGATGGGCAGGTTCTGGTGGAAGAAAAGTATCTACCCAGTTTTACCATTGTGGAATATATACTAAACTTTTGATATTGTGCATCACTCTGCAGACCATACTTGCAGAATGGATATGTTTGTATAAATATTTTGAATGTGCTTTGTCACTGTATTGGTTTTGTGTGGCCAGGTTTTGGTAGTTGGGATGCTACAGGGGTGGCTTCTGTGAGAAGTTTCCAGAAGCTTCTCCCAGTAGAGCCAATCCTAGCTGGTTCCAAGAGGGATCCACTGCTGGCCAAAGCCAAGACCACCAGCAACAGTGGTAGAGCCCCTGAGAGGACATAGTTAAGAAGAGAGAAATAACCTGTGCAATGGCAACTACAGCTGGGAGAGAGCAGTGAGAATGTGGGAAAGGAACAACTGAAGGCACCCAAATCACTGAAGAAGGAAGGGTAGGAAGTGCTCCAGGTGCCAGAGATTCCCCTGCACTGCATGGTGCAGACCATGGTGAAGCATCTGTGCCCTGGCAGCCCATGGAGGTACATGAGGGAGCAGGGAGGAGTGGGTAGATGCCTGAAGCAGGCTGTGACCCTGTTGGAAGCCCACACTGAAGCAGGCTTCTGGAAGAATCTGTGGACCCAAGGAAAGAGTAGCCCACACTGGAGCAGGTTTGCTGGCAGGACTTTTGATCCCACAGGGGACCCGCGCTGGAGCAGCCTGTTCCTTAAGGACTGCACCCTGTGGAAGGGACCCATGCTGGAGCAGTTTGTGAAGAAGTGCAGCTCATGGGAAGGACTCATATTGGAGAAGTTTATGGAGGACTGTTGCCTGTGGGATGAATCACATGGTGGAGCAGGGGAAGAGTGTGAGTCCTCCTCCTGAGGAGGAAGGAACAGCAAAGACTAATCTCTGATGAACTGACTGTAATCCCCATTCCCTGTCCACCTGTATCATTAGGGGGAGGATGTAAAGAAAATATCAGGGTGAATTTGTGCTCTAAGAGAAGGGAAGGGTTGGAGGAAGGTATTTTGGGAGTTGAGTTTATTTCTCATTATCCTACTCTGATTTGCTTGTTAATAAATTAAGCTCATTTCCCTGAATGGAGTCTGTTTTGCCTATGACAGTAACTGGAGAGTGATCTCTGCATGTCCTTATCTCAATCCATGAACCTATCGTTACATTTTCTACCTGGTGTCCAAATGAGGATGGGAGTGATAGAGCAGCTTTGGTGGGGAACTCCCAGCCAGGGCCAGCCTGGTGCAGTCACATAACACTGGTACTTGCAGGTACAGGTAAATCAGAAGCATTTTTGCACTCTCTCAACAGCAGTTTGCAGCTCAGATCCACTCAGTTATGCTGCTGTTGTCTTAGGTGTTGTCCAAAATGTGCACAAGAATCAGGTCTCCTGAGGGTAAAAACTCAATTAAAAAAAACCCCTGCTCTTTGATTCTAGAAGGATAATGCACTGCCCAATGTAAAAAAATGAGTCATTGTGGTGACAGACTGTGTCAGGTGAAAGATGAGAATTCAGCATAGAGAGACAATGTAAATCATTCTTATATTTCATTGACATATTCCTCAATAGTGTCACTGAAGAAGATAAGATATTAAAAAAAAAGCTACATGTGAAAAAATATGACAGCATTTAATGGGATTATCAGTCAGGACTATTCTACTTTTTCAGATCAATACCTACTCTTGTCATTTGCCCTCTTCCACTAATTTTTTTCTATGCTATTTTGTCTATGATTACATTTATTCTTGAAGTCTATTAGGCAGTGATTTATTAATTTGCTTTATTGAATATCTCAGAGTATAGGGACCCATGATACAAAGGATTATATGGACATAGAAAGATGAAATGGACAATGTGGACAACATTGTGACAGAAAACTCAAATCTGGGAAATGTTATTTCTTGTATGACAAGTATTAAACAAAACTCCTTATCTTCTGAAACTTAGGCCACAGGAGCTTCATACTGTCCTATATTTTGCAGATGACATAACTCAGATTAGTTCCCTTGTAACCATCAATCATTATTCAGGGTTTTTTTTTCTGATTTCCATTTCTGGCATTTATTATACTGGAGAGAAGTGCATAATCAACTTCCCTTTTTGCCACCACTAACACACGAACACTGATGTAGTCCTACTAAGTAGAATTTTTAGTATGTCTCAAAACTTGAAGCATCTGCTGGCAATAGTCCTCTGTGGAAGTTCTGGTGCTACTGCTGTGAAGGTCCAGTGTGGTCTCAAATAAAACTGATGCTGTCATGGGCATGGTAGTTCAGCTGCCAGGCTGATACAGGCTTTATGCTGACATGCTGAAAACCACAGGTTTTATCTTGTAGGACTGGAACTATCAGTTTTGCATAATTATTTTTATGCAAAACTGATAGTTTAAATTAAATTAAAAAATAAACTTTATTATTTTATATTATTTGCATAATTTATTTTTCTTCTTCCCGTACTGTTTCTTTAAAACTTTCTTTTTGAAGAGCTTATCTTTCTTGTTCCAGTCACTCTATTGTTTCCAGTTTTGCTGAAGGAGTATAAAATAACTTCTTATTCCCCAACATGGTTGTTTAACATTCTCAAGGAAGAAAAAGCCCAGGGTCTAGTCTGTGGTGACTCCTGCACTGGGGGCAACCAGTACAAAGGCTGAAGATAGGCACAGGGCACTATTAAGACCTGAAGAATTAAGTCAGGGAAATAAAATGTACCCAGATTTTGTGTGCATCCTATGAATTTGGCTAAGTTTCTGTCTCCACATATTTAAAAATGTAAAAAGTGTCACATCAAATCAGACCAAAATAACTTCTCTCTGACAATGGCCATTAGCAAATGCATAGGAAGAAAAATTGCAGGAAGCAAGATATAGACAGGCTTATATTTTAGCAGCCTCTGGCCAGTTTAGAGAACTCTTAGCCAGAGGTTGCATCTATGTTCAACATCCATCAACGAATTTAACCTTCATGAATCTGTTCTTGACCCTATTCATGATTTAGACTACCACACTATTTTCTGACAATCTGTTTCACAATTTAATTCCTGCTGTGTGGAAAACCACTGTATTTTGCTTGTTTTGAAGCTTCTACCTGCTCATTTCACTGAGTACTTCCAGCTCCTCAGAAATACTTCACACAGCACAGAGCTTTGCATCTGATAGATAGGCAGGCTTTATGTGAATCTGCAAATTGCATACTTTTCCCATGTAAATGCAAAATATCCATATGGATATTTAGAGTACCTACCTTCAATCAATACTAATGCATGATTCCCAAGTGCATTTCTCATAATTTTTAATGATTATGGTATTGTAGTCAATGCTGCTGATGTACTTAAATGAATAATGGTCTGTATTTCATTACAAACAGACCCCTACCTTTATTCCCCAATCCTATTACCTGGTTTTTATTCTCATAATAATATTTTATTGTTTTCTTTCCAATAAATAGTAAAGGCTTTACCTGGTGACCATCTGGATGACAGTGATGTTCAACATTTTGCCCTATGAGAGCAAATTATGAAATTTGGAAAATTAGGTCCTGGTGGGAAATGAATACACCAAACCAGGTGCTTAGTGATCTAAGCACCTCCTCCACTGATGTTGACCTCCATGCAGTGTGTTTAGTACCTCAATGATAGTATAAGGTGCCCTAAATAGTAGCTTCATCTTCCATGTATGCTGTTTGCCCCTCTTTGATCCAGTGTTTCACTTGTCACAAGTCTTATCTTGACAGTGTTCTCTTTCCTGGCACAATAAGGAAAAATCATGGGGAAAATTGGTGTGGGAAAACTGGTGTGGCAAAGTTGAATGATGGCATCTGGTGAAGGATTGGGTTTCTATGAAGATTAGGGAAACACTGCAAGAATTTCCGGTAGAAAAGATTTAAGAAGAGGTCCATTATACCGCAAACCACAAATACTGAAACCACTTCAGCCTTATAAATCAATCAATTTACCCCCTCTCAAGATCCAGATCTAAATCAAACTGCGGAAAAAAATCCCACAAAAAACAATGGAAAATCTTTCCCTAGATAGATACTTAGCTCAACATGCAAGATACTTAGTTAAAACATGCAAGATATTCTGTGAGCTCAAATCCATAGGTTTCCTGTTGCAGTTTCATGTTAATATATCTGTTACAGTCTGAAAAAGTATTGTTTCTCTTGTTGCCTAAGACAACAGCCTTCCTACATTCATTTAAGATGGCTCTAGAGGATGTACAGATTCTGACTGTCCCTTTTACTCTACCTCTTCCTCTCAAGATTGTCAGTGGAAAAACCTAACATCATAAAAACAAAACAAAGTGATGCAAAATAAATACTCAGCAAGAGCACAGCTGACCACTGGGAACAAGAAAGCATGAGATAGAAGAAAAAAGACTGTCTTCAATGTTAGCAAGTCTTCCATAACTGTTCTTTCTCCTTCATTGTGAAAGCCTCTGTTTCATTTCCATACAGGAGAAATTTCTGAATAT